>NC_091999.1:17347462-18050993 GCF_044704955.1 Pristiophorus japonicus | reverse complement strand
AGTGTCGCACTGAACCCAGCCAGAGTCAGTACCTTCAGGGGAGGGGAACCAGTGAGTGTAGAACTGAACCCAGCCAGAGTCAGTAGCTTCAGGGGAGGGGAACACTGAGTATAGAACTGAACCCAGCCAGAGTCAGTACCTTCAGGGGAGGGGAACCAGTGAGTGCAGAACTGAACCCAGCCAGAGTCAGTAGCTTCAGGGGAGGGGAACCAGTGAGTGTAGAACTGAACCCAGCCAGAGTCAGTACCTTCAGGGGAGGGGAACCAGTGAGTGTAGAACTGAACCCAGCCAGAGTCAGTACCTTCAGGGGAGGGAAACCAGTGAGTGTAGAACTGAACCCAGCCAGAGTCAGTACCTTCAGGGGAGGGGAACCAGTGAGTGTAGAACTGAACCCAGCCAGAGTCAGTACCTTCAGGGGAGGGGAACCAGTGAGTGTAGAACTGAACCCAGCCAGAGTCAGTACCTTCAGGGGAGGGGAACCAGTGTGTGTATAACTGAACCCAGCCAGAGTCAGTACCTTCAGGGGAGGGGAACCAGTGAGTGTAGAACTGAACCCAGCCAGAGTCAGTACCTTCAGTGGAGGGGAACCAGTGAGTGTCGCACTGAACCCAGCCAGAGTCAGCACCTTCAGGGGAGGGGAACCAATGAGTGTAGAACTGAACCCAGCCAGAGTCAGTACCTTCAGGGGAGGGGAACCGGTGAGTGTCGCACTGAACCCAGCCAGAGTCAGCACCTTCAGGGGAGGGGAACCAGTGAGTGTAGAACTGAACCCAGCCAGAGTCAGTGCTTTCAGGGGAGGGGAACACTGAGTATAGAACTGAACCCAGCCAGAGTCAGTACCTTCAGTGGAGGGGAACCATTGAGTGTCGCACTGAACCCAGCCAGAGTCAGTACCTTCAGGGGAGGGGAACCAGTGAGTGTAGAACTGAACCCAGCCAGAGTCAGTACCTTCAGGGGAGGAGAACCAGTGAGTGTAGAACTGAACCCAGCCAGAGTCAGCACCTTCAGGGGAGGGGAACCAGTGAGTGTAGAACTGAACCCAGACAGAGTCAGTACCTTCAGGGGAGGGGAACTAGTGAGTGTAGAACTGAACCCAGCCAAAGTCAGTACCTTCAGGGGAGGGAAACCAGTGAATGTAGAACTGAACCCAGCCAGAGTCAGTACCTTCAGTGGAGGAGAGAGAGTGGAACCAGCGAGTGTAGAACTGAACCCAGCCAGAGTCAGTACCTTCAGTGGAGGAGAGAGAGGGGAACCAGTGAGTGTAGAACTGAACAAAGCCAGAGTCAGTACTTTCAGGGATGAGGCACAGACAGTTTAGGGAGGGAGTTCCAGAGCTTGAGGCCTCAGCAACAGAAGGCACGGCCACCAATGTTTGAGCGATTATATTCAGGGATGCTCAGGAGGGCAGAATTAGAGGAGCGCAGACATCTCTGCGGGTTGTGGGGCTGGAGGAGATTACAGAGATAGGGAGGGGCGAGGCCATGTAGGGATTTGTAAACAAGGATGAGAATTTTTAAATCGAAGCTTTGCTTAACCGGGAGCCAATGTAGGTCAGCGAGCACAGGGGGAGATGGGTGAACGAGACTTGGTGCGACTTAGGACACGGGCAGCCGAGTTTTAGATGAGGTGAAGATTACGTGGGGTAGAATGTGGGAGGCCAACCAGGAGTGTGTTGGAATAGTCAAGTCTTGAGGTAACCGAGGAATGGATGAGGGTTTCAGCAGAGGGTGAGCTGAGGCAGGGATGGAGACGGCCGATATTACACAGGTGGAAATAGGCGGTCTTGGTTTTCTGGGGATATGTGGTCGCAGCATTCTGGATAAGATCATCCGCCATTTTCATAGAATGAAAGCGCAGGAGGCCATTCGGCCCATCGTGCCTGTGCTGGCTCTGTGGTCGAGCTATCCAGTTAGTTCCACTCCCCTGCTCTTTCCCCATAGCTCTGCAAATATTGTCCCTTTAGTATTTATCCAATTCACTTTTGAAAGCCACTATTGAATCTGCTTCCACCGCCCTATCAGGCAGTGCATTCCAGATTGCAACAACTCGCTGCTTATACAATGGTTCCTCTTGTCGCCTCTGCTTCTTTTGCCAACCACCTGAACTCTGTGTCCTCTGGTTACTGACCCTTCTGCCACTGGAAAGTGTTTCTCCTTATTTAGTCTATTAAAACCGTTCATGATTTTGAACTCTATCAAATCTCCTCTTAACCTTTTCTACTCCAAGGAGAATTACCGCAGCTTCTCCAGTATCTCCACATAACTGAAGTCCCTCCTCCTTCGCACCATTCTAGTAAATCTCTTCTGTCCCTCTCTAAGGTGTAGATACCCTTCTGAAAGTGTGTTGCCCAGAATTGAGCACAATGTGTCAGCTGAGGCCTAACCGGTGTTTATAAAGGTTGAGCAGATCTAAACATCAAATGCTGCTATTTGTGTGATGGGGTTTAGACGGGCGAGGTTTATCCAGTCAGTTGGATGTGAGCTGAAACATGTGCACTTGGAGCGGGGAGCCAGGGACACGCTGTGTAACCGGGCACAGACACTCTGCACAGCCCACACATCACTTGTTTCCCATTTGGCCCAGAAGGATGTATTAAATGCAACAATTAATTTGATTTTCCTTTAAATAGTTTTGTTTATAAATTTAATTATGCTTCTTTAATTTTATTTCTGAACTCAGATTCACGGCCCCATTTTATTTCTTCCTCTGAGCCTCTCAACTTAATGTGGCAGCATAATGTTGGCGAGTGGTGATTGATTGCCCTGGGAACCAACAGGAAGAGAGGTCAGAGGCCGGAGGGCCCAGCGAGCAGCGTGTTCTGCAACCAATCGCGGTGCTTGAGGGGTGGATCCTGAGTCGGCCTGTCAGGTGAGTCTGTGTGAACCCCTGTTAAACAATTTATTTTTTAAAGTTAATCGAGATTTCTTTTGTCAGCAAAACAGTTTAACATTTGTCAGTATTTTATTTCCCTGGAGTTCCTATTATGAGTTTCAGACACTTCAGTGCCAAGTGAACCAGGTGTTTAAAGGTCATTCATTTTCCTCATGTCGCTGTTACTTAAAGATACAGAGATTGATTTCCCTTCATTATGCATCTTTTGTAAGTAAATAAAAATCCTTTCTGTTAGCAGTGAGTCACATTCTGCACTGGGGGAGATGGCTGGTGGCTTAAAATTCTCATCCTCTTGTTCAAATCCCTCCAAGGCCTCGCCCCTCCCTATCTCTGTAACCTCCACCAGCCGCCAATCCTCTTGATAAGGAGAAACAATTTTCAGTGTCAGAAAGTTCAGTAACCAGAGGCACAGATTGAATGTGATTGGTAAATGAACCAGATGCTACATGAGGGGACTAATGAAGCAGCGAGATGTTCTGGCCTGGAACGCACTGCCTGTTCAGGTGGTGGAAGCAGATTCACTTGTAACTTTCGAAAGAGATAAACATGAGTTGAAAAAATTTTCAGCGCTATGGGGCAAGAGTAGGACAGGAGTCCCCTGAGTGCATCTCGCTCACTAACCGGTTTTCAGTTCTGGATACTGATGAGGGCGATGGTTTCTCTGGGGAGTGCAGCCAGAGCCATGTCCACGACACCGTGGGTGGCTCAGCTGCACAGGGCGGGGAGGAAGAAGAGTGGAAGAGCAATAGTGGGAGTGGATTTGATAGTTCGGGGAACAAACAAGTGCTTCTGCAGGCACAGACATGATTCCAGGATGGTATGTTGCCTCCCTGGTGCCAGGGTCAAGGATGTCACTGAGCGGCTGCAGGACATTGTTGAGGGGGGAGGATGAACATCCAGAGGTTGTGGTCCATATCGGGACCAATGACATCGGTAGAAAGAGGGATGAGATCCTGCAGGCAGTATTTAGGGAGCGAGGAAAGAGATTAAAAAACAGGACCTCAAAGGTAGTAATGTTCAGATTACTCCCGGTGTCCCGTGCTGGTGAGTACAGAAATAAGAAGATAGAGCAGATGAATGCATGGCTGGAGTTTGGTGCAGGAGGGAGGGCTTTAGATTCCTGAGGCATTGGGAGCATTTCTGGGGGAGGGGGGACCAGAACAAGCCGGACAGGTTGCACCTCAACAGAACCAGACAATATCCTCACTGGATAGAGAGAGGGGACTGCGTGGACAGAGAGAGGGGACAGTGTGGATAGAGAGAGGGGACGGTGTGGACAGAGAGAGGGGACGGTGTGGACAGAGAGAGGGGACAGTGTGGACAGAGAGAGGGGACAGTGTGGACAGAGAGAGGGGACAGTGTGGACAGAGAGAGGGGACAGTGTGGACAGAGAGAGGGGACAGTGTGGACAGAGAGAGGGGACACAGTGTGGACAGAGAGAGGGGACACAGTGTGGACAGAGAGAGGGGACACAGTATGGACAGAGAGAGGGGACAGTGTGGACAGAGAGAGGGGACAGTGTGGACAGAGAGAGGGGACAGTGTGGACAGAGAGAGGGGACAGTGTGGACAGAGAGAGGGGACAGTGTGGACAGAGAGAGGGGACAGTGTGGACAGAGAGGGGGGACAGTGTGGATAGAGAGAGGGGACAGTGTGGACTGGGAGAGGGGACAGTGTGGATAGAGAGAGGGGACAGTGTGGACAGAGAGAGGGGACAGTGTGGACAGAGAGAGGGGACAGTGTGGATAGAGAGAGGGGACAGTGTGGACAGAGAGGGGGGACAGTGTGGATAGAGAGAGGGGACAGTGTGGACTGGGAGAGGGGACAGTGTGGATAGAGAGAGGGGACAGTGTGGACAGAGAGAGGGGACAGTGTGGACAGAGAGAGGGGACAGTGTGGACAGAGAGAGGGGACAGTGTGGACTGGGAGAGGGGACAGTGTGGATAGAGAGAGGGGACAGTGTGGACAGAGAGAGGGGACAGTGTGGACAGAGAGAGGGGACAGTGTGGACAGAGAGAGGGGACAGTGTGGATAGAGAGAGGGGACAGTGTGGATAGAGAGAGGGGACAGTGTGGATAGAGAGAGGGGACAGTGTGGACAGAGAGAGGGGACAGTGTGGACAGAGAGAGGGGACAGTGTGGACAGAGAGAGGGGACAGTGTGGACAGAGAGAGGGGACAGTGTGGACTGGGAGAGGGGACAGTGTGGACAGAGAGAGGGGACAGTGTGGACAGAGAGAGGGGACAGTGTGGATAGAGAGAGGGGGGACAGTGTGGACAGAGAGAGGGGACAGTGTGGACAGAGAGAGGGGACAGTGTGGACAGAGAGAGGGGACAGTGTGGACAGAGAGAGGGGACAGTAGGTATCGTGTTTGGAAGGCAGAGGAAACAAAAGCTAGAAAATAGACAATAGGGGAGTTTGGCAGCACTAAATGTCAGTGCCAGTGTATTTTAATGAGATCAGTCTCATTCGTCTAAACTCCAGAGAGTATAGGCCCATTCTACACAAACTCTCATCATAAGACAGTCCTCTCATCACAGGAATCATTTTAGAAATATTTCAATGCCAGTGCAAGGAGTCTGGGGATTGAGGCAGATAAGCTGAGGGCACAGACAGACATGTGGGGGTATGATATTGTAAATATCAGTGAAACACGGCTAAAAGAACTGCAGGAATGGCAGCTCAACATTCCTGATTACTGGGTTTTAAGACGAGACAGAGACGGGGATAAAAAAAGGAGAGCGCGTCGCAGTGTTGATTAAAGAAACAATTCCAGCTGTGGAGAGGGATGATATGTTCGAAGGATCATCAAATGAGGCCACATGGGAGAAGTGAAGAACAAAAAAGGGCGATCACACTGCTGGGGATGTACTATAGACCCCCAAACAGTCAGAGGGAGACAGAAGAGCAAATATGTCGGCACATTTCTGATACGTGCAAAAATAATAGGGCAGTAATAGTCGGGGATTTAACTACCCAAATATTAACTGGGATAGAATTAGTATGAAAGATATAGAAGGAGCAGAATTCTTAAAATGCATTCAGGAGAACTTTTTTAGCCATTACGTAGCAAGCCCAACAAGAGAGGGGGTGGTTCTGGACTTAGGTTTAATGAATGAAGCTTGGGCAGGTGGAAGGGGTATCAGTGGGAGAGCATTTTGGTGCTGGTGATCATAATTCAGTTAGATTTAGGATAGTTATGGAAAAGGACAAAGATGGACCAGGAATAAAAGTTCTCAATTGGGGTAAAGCTAATGTTACTAAGCAGAGATGTGATTTAACCAAAGTGGACTGGAAACAGCTACTTGAAGGTAAATTAGTGTCAGAGCAGTGGGAGGCATTCAAGGAGGAGATAGCGAGGGTTCAGAGCAAGTATGTTCCCTTAAGATAAAGGGTGGGACTAATAAATCTAGAGCCCCTTAGATGTCAATATTAGAATATCAGAGATAGGAGAAGGAGTAGGTCATACGGCCCCTCGAGCCTGCTCCGCCATTCAATAAGATCATCGCCTTCAACTCCACTTTCCCACCTGATCTCCATATCCCTTGATTCCCCGAGAGTCCAAAAATCTAACTATCTCAGCCTTGAATAGACTGAGCATCCACAGCCCTCTGGGGCAGAGAATTACAAAGATTCACAACCCTCTGAGTGAAGAAATTTCTCATCTCTGTCTTAAATGACCTCCCCCTTATCTTGAGCCCCCGAGTTCTAGTCACTCCAGCCCGGGGGAATCGAGCTCTCAGCATCTCCCCTGTCAATACCCTTCAGAATCTTGTATGTTTCAATGAAATCCCCTCATTCTTCTAAACTCCAGAGAGTATCGGTCCATTCTACACAATCTCTCATCGTAAGACAGCTCTCTCATCCCAGGAATCAATCTTGTGAACCTCCGTTGCACCATCTCCAAGGCAAGTATATCTTTCCTTAGATAAGGAGACCGAAACTGCCCAGTATCCAGGTGTGGTCTCACCAAGGCCCTGTACAATTGTAGCAATAGATCCTTACTCTTATACTCCACTCCCTTACTGCTTGCTGTACCTGCATGCTCGCTTTCTGTGTTTCTTGCACAAGGACACCCAAATCTCTCTCAACACCAACATTTAAAGTTTCTCACCATTTAAAAGATATTCTGTTTTTCTATTCTTCCTACCAAAGTGAATAACCTCACATTTCCCGACATTGTACTCAATCTGCCACCTTACTGCCCATTCACATCGTCTGTCTATATATCTTTGCACTCTTGTGTTCTGCTCACAGCTTACTGTCTCACCGAGCTTTGTATCGTCAGCAAATATTACACTCGGTCCCTTTATCTAGGTCATTAATATAGATTGTAAATAGCTGAGGCCCCAGCACTGATCCTTGCTGCAAACCACGAGTTACAGCCTGCCGGAAGCCCCGCCCCCTCGCACACTCCAATTGGTTGGAGGACCAACTGCACATTCGGTCCTCCAGCCCCGCCCCGCTCTTCCTATTGGTGGGGAGCTGCCGTCAATCAGCCGGGCAGTGTGAGCTGAGCATGTGCAGGCCCCGGGCCCAGATATAAACCGGGGAACATTCTCCCCACACCGGGGGGGGGGATATAAACCAGGGAACATTCTCCCCACACCGGGGGGGATATAAACCGGGGAACATTCTCCCCACACCGGGGGGGGGATATAAACCAGGGAACATTCTCCCCACACCGGGGGGGATATAAACCGGGGAACATTCTCCCCACACCGGGGGGGGGATATAAACCAGGGAACATTCTCCCCACACCGGGGGGGATATAAACCGGGGAACATTCTCCCCACACCGGGGGGGGGTATAAACCGGGGAACATTCTCCCCACACCGGGGGTGGGATATAAACCGGGGAACATTCTCCCCACACCGGGGGGGGGATATAAACCGGGGAACATTCTCCCCACACCGGGGGGGGGGATATAAACCGGGGAACATTCTCCCCACACCGGGGGGGGGGATATAAACCGGGGAACATTCTCCCCACACCGGGGGGGGATATAAACCGGGGAACATTCTCCCCACACCGGGGGGGGGATATAAACCGGGGAACATTCTCCCCACACCGGGGGGGATATAAACCGGGGAACATTCTCCCCACACCGGGGGGGTGATATAAACCGGGGAACATTCTCCCCACACCGGGGGGGATATAAACCGGGGAACATTCTCCCCACACCGGGGGGGTGATATAAACCGGGGAACATTCTCCCCACACCGGGGGGGGATATAAACCGGGGAACATTCTCCCCACACCGGGGGGGATATAAACCGGGGAACATTCTCCCCACACCGGGGGGGGATATAAACCGGGGAACATTCTCCCCACACCGGGGGGGGGCCCGGATATAAACCGGGGAACATTCTCCCCACACCAGGGGGGGATATAAACCGGGGAACATTCTCCCCACACCGGGGGGGGGATATAAACCGGGGAACATTCTCCCCACACCGGGGGGGGGGGGATATAAACCGGGGAACATTCTCCCCACACCGGGGGGATATAAACCGGGGAACATTCTCCCCACACCGGGGGGTGGGGGATATAAACCGGGGAACATTCTCCCCACACCGGGGGGTGGGGGATATAAACCGGGGAACATTCTCCCCACACCGGGTGGGGCCCGGATGTAAACCGGGGAACATTCTCCCCACACCGGGGGGGGATATAAACTGGGGAACATTCTCCCCACACCGGGGGGGGGGATATAAACCGGGGAACATTCTCCCCACACCGGGAGTGGGGGGATAAAAACCGGGGAACATTCTCCCCACACCGGGAGTGGGGGGATAAAAACCGGGGAACATTCTCCACCTGCCTGCCGGGTCCTGGGTCCGGTCCAGCCCGAAGGAGCGGTCAGTGCATGCGCTGTGTCTGCGTCTGCATCAAACTCTCGGAGCGTCTGTAAATCAACGAGAAATAGTAATGGACCAGGGAGCGTCTGTAAATGAAGGAGTAATGGTGACTGAGCAGGGAGCATCTGTAAAGAATTCTAGAATCACAGAATATTGCAGCACAGAAGGGGGCCATTCGGCCCATCGAGTCTGCGCCGATACTTTCGGGGAGCAATCCGGTTATCCCACTTCCCCCGTTCTTTCCCCAAATCCCTGCAATATCATTCTGCTTCAAGTCTTTGTCCAATTCACTTTCGAAGGCTACTATTGACTCTGTCTCCACCGCTCCGTCAGGCAGTGCATTCCAAACCCTAACCACTCCTTGTGTGAAAATGGTTTTCCTCATGTGACCTCTGTTTTTGCCAATCGCCTCAAATCTGTGCCCTCTGGTTATCAGCCGTTAGAAATAGTTGCTCTATTTATTCTATCTAATCTTCATGATTTTTAACACCTCTATCAAATCTCGTCTTAACCTTCTCTGCTCCAAGGAGAACAATCCCAGCTTCTCCAGTCTCCACATAAATGAAGTTCCTCATCCCTGGCACCATTCCAGTAAATCTCTTCTGTCCCCTCTCCAAAGCCTTTGTGTCCTTCCTGAAGTGTGCCCAGAATTGGACCCAACCCTCCAGCTGGGGTCGAGCGAGTGTTTTATATCGCTTTAGCATAACTTCCCGGCTTTAGTACTCTGTGCCTCGATTTATAAAGCCCAGGATCCTTTACGCTTTATTAACAGCTTTGTTAACCTGTCCTGTGACCTTCAAAGATTTATTAAAATCTTTCAATATTTAAAAAAATGTAGCAGAAATGGAGAATGGTCAGGGAGCGTCTGTAAAGGAAGGAGAAATGGAGAGTGGTCAGGGAGCGTCTGTAAAGGAAGGAGAAATGGAGAGTGGTCAGGGAGCGTCTGTAAAGGAAGGAGAAATGGAGAGTGGTCAGGGAGCGTCTGCAAAGGAAGGAGAAATGGAGAATGGTCAGGGAGCGTCTGTAAAGGAAGGAGAAATGGAGAGTGGTCAGGGAGCGTCTGTAAAGGAAGGAGAAATGGAGAGTGGTGAGGGAGCGTCTATAAAGGAAGGAGAAATGGAGAGTGGTCAGAGAGCGTCTGTAAAGGAAGGAGAAATGGAGAGTGGTCAGGGAGCGTCTGTAAAGGAAGGAGAAATGGAGAGTGGTCAGGGAGCGTCTGTAAAGGAAGGAGAAATGGAGAGTGGTCAGGGAGCGTCTGTAAAGGAAGGAGAAATGGAGAGTGGTGAGGGAGCGCCTGTAAAGAAAGGAGAAATGGAGAGTGGTCAGGGAGCGTCTGTAAAGGAAGGAGAAATGGAGAGTGGTCAGGGAGCGTCTGTAAAGGAAGGAGAAATGGAGGGTGGTCAGGGAGCGTCTGTAAAGGAAGGAGAAATGACAACTGGGCACGAAGCTCAATTTAAAAATTCTCATCCTTGTCTTCAAATCCCTCTGTGGCCTCGCCCCTCCCTACCTCTGTAACCTCCTCCAGCCTTACAACCCTCCAGGATCTCTGGCGTCCTGCACATTCCTGATTTTAATCACACCACCATTGGTGGCCATACCTTCAGCTGCCTCGGCCCTAAGCTCCAGCATTCCCTCCCTAAACCTCTCCCTCCTCCTTTAACACCCTAAGAACGTGAGAAATAGGAGCAGGAGTAGGACATTCGGCCCCTCGAGCCTGCTCCACCATTCCATAAGATTATGGCTGATCTGATCATGGACTCAGCTCCACTTCCCTGCCCGCTCCCCATAACCCTTTACTCCTTATCGTTGAAAAATCTGTCTATCTCCACCTTAAATATATTCAATGACCCAGCCTCCACAGCTCTCTGGGTCAGAGAATTCCACAGATTTACAACCCTCTGAAAGAAGAAATTTCTCCTCATCTCAGTACTAAATGGGCGGTCCCTTATTCTAAGACTATGTCCTTTACTTTTAGTTTCGCATATGAGTGCAAATATCCTCTCTGCATCCACCTTATCGAGCCCCCTCATTATCTTGTATGTTTCAATAAGATCACCTCTTATTCTTCTGAACTCCAATGAGTATAGGCCCAACCTATTCAACCTATCTTCATAAGACAACCTCCTCATATCCGGAATCAACCTAGTGAACCTTCTCTGACAGCTTCCAAAGCAAGTATATCCCTCCTTATATAAGGAGACTAAAACTGTACGCAGTACTCCAGGTGTGGCCTCACCAATACCCTGTACAGGTGTAGCAGGACTTCTCTGCTTTTATACTCTATCCCCCTTGCAATAAAGGCCAACATTCCATTTGCCTTCCTGATTACTTGTTGTACCAACATACTAACTTTTGTGTTTCATGCACAAGGACCCCCAGGTCTCTCTGTACTGCAGCACTTTGCAATTTTTCTTCATTTAAATTATAATTTGTTTTTCTATTATTTCAGCCAAAAGTGGATAATCTCACAGTTTCCCACTTTATACTCCATCTGCCAAATTTTTGCCCACTCATTGAGCCTTTGCAGATTTTTTGTGTCCTCCTCACAATTTGCTTTCTCACCCATCTTTGTATCATCAGCAAACTTGGCTACATTACACTCTGTACTTCATCCAAGTCATTAATATAAATTGTAAATAGTTGAGGACCCAGCACCGATTCCTGCGGCACCCCACTAATCACTGTTTGCCAACTGGAAAATGACCCAATTACCCTGACTCTGTTAGTTAGCCAATCCTCTATCCATGCTAATATATTACCCCCAACCCAGTAAGCTTTTATCTTGTGCAGTAACCTGTTATGTGGCACCTTATCGAATGCCTTCTGGAAATCCAAATACACCACATCCACTGGTTCCCCCTGATCCACTCTGCTTGTTACATCCTCAAAGTACTCCAGCAAATTTGTCAAACCTGATTTCCCTTTTATAAAGCCATGCTGACTCTGCTTGATTGAATCATGCTTTTCCAAATGTCCCATTGCTGCTTCCTTTATAATGGACTCCAGCATTTTCCTAATGACAGATGTTAGGGTAACTGGTCTATAGTTTCCTGCTTTTTGTCTGCCTCCTTTTTTTAAATAGGGGCGTTACATTTGTGGTTTTCCAATCTGCTGGGACTGCCCCAGAATCCAGGGAATTTTGGTAGATTAAAACCAATGCATCCACTATCTCTGCAGCCATTTCACTTAAGACCCTGGGATGTAAGGCATCAGGTCCAGGGGACTTGTCCGCCTTTAGTCCCATTATTTTACCTAGTACCACTTCATTACTGATAGTGATTGTATTAAGTTCCTCCCTACCTATCGCCCCTTGATTATTCACTATTGGGATGTTTTTAGTGTCTTCTACCGTGAAGACCGATACAAAATATTTGTTCAATGTCTCTGCCATTTCCCTGTTCTCCATTATTAATTCCCCAGTCTCATCCTCCAGGTGACCAACATTTACTTGAGCCACTCTTTTCCTTTTTAACCCTCTTTAAAATGTGCCTCTTTGACCATCGGTGTTAAATTCTATCTGATAATGCTCCTGTGAAGCACCAGGGGCCATTTTACAGAGTTATTTCAAGGCTGAGATAGATACATTTTTGGTGTTTGGGGAATCGAGGGATATGGAGATCGGGCGGGAAAGTGGAGTTGAGGTTGATGATCAGCCATGATGTTATTGAATGGTGGAGCGGGCTCGAGGGGCCCTATGGCCTACTCCTGCTCATAACTCTTATGTTCTTAAAGGCGCTATATAAATGAAAGTTGTTGTTGTCTATAAAGGAAGGAGAAATGGTGATGGGTCAGGGAGAGCATTTGATCAGAACTGGGAGATATGGCAGATGGACAGCTTATAGGGAGCGATAGAGTGAGGGAAAGGAGAGAGAGAGAGAGACCATGTACACAAGAAATGAACTGTAAAGTTGGGTGGGGAAGAGGAGGTGGGGAAGTGACAGCAGACAAAAGGAGGCACAATGGGAGAAGGGAGAGTAATAAAAGAGATAGAAAATAATAAGACTTGCATTTATTTCGCACCTTTCACCACCACCAGATGCCCCAAAGCACTTTACAGTCAATTAAGTTATTTTTTGAAGTGTAGTCACTATCGCAATGTAGGAAACGCAGCAACCAATTTACAATGTGATAATGACCAGATAATCTGCTTTACTGATGTTAAGGGAAAATATTGGCCAGGACATCGGGGATAACTCCCCTGTTCTGCTTGAAATAGTGCAATGGGATCTTTTACGTCCACCTGAGGGAGCAGACGGGGCCTCGGTTTAACATCTTATCCAAAAGACAGCACCTCCGACAGTACAGCAGTCCCTCAGCACTGCACTGGAGCATCAGCCGAGATTTTTGTGTTCATGTCTCTGGAGTGCGACATCAACCCACAACCTTGTGACCCAGAGGCAAGTGTGTTACCCACTGAGTCACAGCTGACACAAATACTGACATAGTTACAGCAGGTTAGCTTAGTTGGAGATGTTAGATGATGCATTTATCAATGCTGAGATATTTTGTCTATTCCTCAAAACCAGTAACATTTTGGAAGCTTCAGGTCAAGGTTCACAGATTAACAATAAGAAATAGGAGCAGGAGTAGGCCATTGGATCCCTCGAGCCTGCTCTGCCATTCAATAAAATCATGGCTGATCTGATCTTGACCTCAACTCTACTTTCCTGCCTGCTCCCCATAACTCTTGACTCCCTTATAATTCAAAAATCTGTCTATCTCCCCTTTAAATATATTGACTGACTCAGCCTCCACAGCTCTCTGGGGGAGAGAATTCCAAAGATTCACGACCCTCAGAGAAGAAATCCCTCCGCATATCCGTTTTAAATGGGCGACCCCTTATTCTGAAACTATGCACCCTAGTTCTAGATTCCCCCACGAGGGGAAACATCCTCTCTGCATCTACCCTGTCAAGCCCCCTCAGAATCTTACACGTTTCAATAAGATCACCTCTCATTCTTCGAAACTCCAATGAGTACAGGCCCAACCTGCTCAATCTTACTTCATAAGACAACCCCTTCATCTCAGGAATCAACCTCGTGAGCTTCTCTGAACTGCCTCCAATGCAAGTATAGCCCTCCTTAAATAAGGAGACCAAAACTGTACGCAGTACTCCAGGTGTGGTCTCACGAACACCCTGTACAGTTGCAGCAAGACTTCTCTACTTTTATACTCCATTCCTCTTCAATAAAGGCCAACATTCCATTTGCCTTCCTGATTACTTGCTGTACCTGCATGCTAACTTTTTGTGTTTCATGCACAAGGACCCCCAGATCCCTCTGTACCGCAGCATTTTGTAGTCGCCATTTAAATAATAATTTGCTTTTTTATTCTTCCTACCAAAGTGCATAACCTCACATTTTCCCTCATTATACTCCATCTGCCAAATTTTTGCCCACTCACTGAGTCTGTCTATAACCCTTTGCAGATTCTTTGTGTCCTCCTCACAACTTGCTTTCCCACCTATCTTTGTATCAGCAGCATATTTGGCTGCAGTGCACTCCGTCCCTTCATCCAAGTCATTAATATAGATTGTAAATAGTTGAGGCCCCAGCACTGATTCCTGTGGCACCCCACTAGTTACAGTTTGCCAACCTGAAAATTACCCATTTATCCTGACTCTCTGTTTTCTGTTAGTTAGCCAATCCTACATCGATGCTAATATATTACCCCCAACCCTGTGAACTCTTATATTGTGCAGTAACCTTTTATCTGGCACCTTATCAAATACCTTCTGGAAATGTAAATACACAACTGCTACTGGTTCCTCTTCATCCACCCTGCTCGTTACATCCTCAAAGAATTCGAGAAAATTTGTCAAACGTGATTTCCTTTTCATAAAACCATGCCGTCTCTGCTTGACGATTATGATTTTCTAAATGTCCTGCTATTTCCTTAATAATGGACTCCAGCATTTTCCCAATGATAGATGTTAGGCTAACTGCTCTATGGTTTCCTGCTTTCTCTCTCCCTCCCTCCCTTGTTGAATAGGGGTGTTACATTTGAGGTTTTCCAATCCACTGGGACCTTGCCAGAATCCAGGGAATTTTGGTAGATTACAACCAATCCATCCACTTTCTCTGCAGCCACTTCTTTTAAGACCCCAGGATGCAGGCCATCAGGTCCAGGGGACGTCCACCTTTAGTCCCAATAGTTTGTCTAGTACTTTTTCTCTCGTGATAGTGATTGTTTTAAGTTCCTCGCTCCCTGTGACCCCTTGATTATCTATTATTATTGGGATGCTTTTAGTGTCTTCCACCGTGAAGACCACACAAAATATTTGTTTAAAGTCTCTGCCATTTCCCTGTTTCCCATTATTAATTCCCTGTCTCATCCTCTAAGGGACCGATGTTTATTTTAGCTATCTCTTCCTTTTTATATATCTGTAGAAGCTGTGACTGTATTTATATTTCTTGTCAGTTTACTCTCAATCTATCTTCTCCCTCTTTATTATTTTTATTAAGTCAATACTTAAAACCACACAGCAGAAGGAAAGAATGTTCCATAGAAACTAGAATTGTCTTTTCTGAATTTCGATCCTGTACTTACAGTGATGACTTTTGTAAACTCCTTTTGCAGGGTGTTAGAAGGGGAGGATTTGAAGGAGGGAAACTCAAACTAAACCTCACGTCAAGATCTGATAGAGTCACTCGATTCATCAGGACTTGAATATCATCGGCCTTTGAATGTGGAAGGAGAAATGTTTGTTTATTCTGTCTGTGGGGAAAGATTACAAACATCAATGTGACTGAAAAAGCAGAGACCCACACACCCGAGTGAGAGTGTATCACTGCACTGATTGTGGAAAGAGCTTTAACCAGTTTCACATCCTGAAAAACCATCGCATCATTCACAGCGGGGAGAAACTGTAAACGTGTTGTGTGTGGCGGAGGCTTCAACTGATCATCCAACCTGGAGAGACGGAAGCACACCAGCACCACGGAGAAACCGTGGAAATGTGGGGACTGTGGGAAGGGATTCAGCTACCAGTCTGCACTGGAAATTCATCAACACATTCACACTGGGGAGAGGCCGTTCACCTGCCCAGTGTGTGGGAAGCCATTCATTCAGTCATCCGAACTGCTGAAACACCAGCTTGTTCACACCGGGGAGAGGCCATTTACCTGCTCAGAGTGTGGGAAGCGATTTACTCAGCCATCCAGCCTGGTGAAACACCAGCGAGTTCACACAGGGGAGAGGCCGTTCACCTGCCCCGTGTGTGGGAAGCGATTCATTCAGTCATCCGACCTGCGGAAACACCAGCGAGTTCACACCGGGGAGAGGCCTTTCACCTGCCCCGTGTGTGGGAAGCGATTCATTCAGTCATCCGACCTGCGGAAACACCAGCGAGTTCACACCGGGGAGAGGTCGTTCACCTGCCCCGTGTGTGGGAAGCGATTCACTGGGTCATCCAACCTGCTCAAACACCAGCGAGTTCACACTGGGGAGAGGCCATTCACCTGCTCAAAGTGTGGGAAGGGATTCACTCAGTCATCTCACCTGCTGCAACACGACCGAGTTCACACGAGGGAGAGGCCATTCACCTGCTCAGAGTGTGGGAAGCGATTCACTCAGCCATCCGACCTGCTGGCACACCAGCGAGTTCACACTGGGGAGAGGCCGTTCCCCTGCTCTGATTTTGGGAAAGGATTCACTCAGTCATCCGACCTGCTGGCACACCAGCGAGTTCACACTGGGGAGAGGCCGTTCACCTGCTCTGAGTGTGGGAAGGGATTCGCTCGGTCATCAAACCTGCTGAAACACCAGCGAGTTCACAAGTGACTGCAGTGGTTGGATTCTGCTATCATTGCTGCTGTTAATCACATCCCGACTGAATCATGTCTATTTCAACAGTTGAAGTTTGTTTCTGATGATAATAACCCTATAACTGGGCTGGAATATAATATTTTGATGTTTCAATAACAGAGTGTGTCGATAGCTAATGTTCCAAGATAAGAGGAGACTAATTGATGTCCTGTTACTGACTGCACCATTTTGGGGCCTTTCCTCCTTTCTAACTCTGGATTATTTCAGTTCTCATACCTTTGGTTACTCTCGTGGAAAAGTGCCAGTTCCCCATACCTTCCAGAGTGCCTCTCTGAGCCTTGGTATTGAGGGAACATGTCGATAACATGCCTGGAATCACTGAACACAAAATCCAGTCTGTGAATCACTTTCAGATACTGGACTTAGCGTGTGCCCCACAGCATCTCTCTCACCTTCGATGTGTGAATGGAGCATCACGCCTGCAAACCTGGGTTCAATTTAAATTTGAATCCACTCAGGAAATGTATTTAAGAAAATACAGATCACATCAAATAATTGGCAATGTTTTCGAGTCAACAAGATGAACAAGTAAAAACATCCCGGCCCAATATTCCAGCTCTACATTCACAGGAGAAAGTCTGTTATCAAACTCCTCGAGTAGACAGAATAGAGAACAATGCTAACTCTAAAAATATCTAGCATCTGTTGTAAATATCTTTCAAATCCCAACTGATGCAATTTAGTTTTCCTTTCAGTTGAAGTGAATGGAAGATGTGAGGGGTGTTGGTATAGGGAACTCGGTTAATTCAGCTTCTGAAAGGTGTTCATGTTTAGTTCATTCCATATCGGGGAAAATGTGGTTGTTATCATTAGAGAGAAATTTCACTGAGCAACAGTTGGTGTTTCCAACCAACTGGCCGTGGATATTTTCATCATAGAATGTTTAGATTAGAAATATTGTGTTAGAATAAGAAAAGTTCAGAGACGAGTGATTTGTGCTTGCCACAGGAAGACCAGTATTTTACGTGCTTCTAACATTGTTGATGTATGTTGAAGAAAATGCAGACTTGTGTCTCTGGACTATGCCGTAGCCAAAGACGACCATATTAGGCAATGCCAGTTCCAGTTGGATAAGAGGTTGATGGCATAGCAAAAGATCCAGCAGTTAAAACAAAATTATCTCCAGTTAACTGCAAACATCGAATGTCGCAGCATGCTGACAAAGTTGGACTTAAGAATTTAAAGTATTGAGTTAAATTATTGGGATCCATTGTTATAGAATTGAATTGTTATAGAATGGAAAAGTGGTGAAGTTATGCTAAACTTGTATCGAACCTTGGTAAGACTTTGTGTGTGCAATTCTGGTCACCATATTATAAAAAGGATACGGAGGCACTGGAGAGGGTGCAGAGAAGATTTACAAGGATGATACCAGGAAGGCGAGCGTATACCTATCGGGAAAGGATGGACAGACCGGGTTTCTCTCTCTTGAAAAAAGAAGGCTGAGGGGTGAGCTAATGTCTTTAAAATGATGAAAGGTTTTGATAGAGTAGTCACAGTGTTTCCACTTGTGGGGACCAGCATAATTAGAGGTCACCAAGAAATCAAATGGGGAATTCAGAAGAAACCTCTACCCAGAGAGTGGTGAGAATGTGGAACTCACTGCCACAGGAAGTGGTTGAAGCGAATAGTATCGATGCATTTAAGGGGAGGCTAGACAAGTATATGAGGGAGAAGGGAATCGAGGGTTATACGGATATAGTTAGATGAGGAAAGAAGGGAGGAGGCTCGAGTGGAGCATAAACGCCGGCATGGACTGGTTGGGCCGAATGGCCTGTTTCTGTGCCGTATATCCGATGTAATCCTATTGTCCAAGTCACACTGCTCGAAGGGGAAGATAAATGACTTGCATCCAAACGCAAGTGTTACTTTTGTCTTCTTTGTAAAATGACAAAGTCTGGGCATAATTAGTTTGTGAAATTAAAACATTTTCTCAATATGCTAAGCGTTGCTGGTCAAACACATGGGAAGGAAAATTTAGCTGAAAATTGTGATAATTAAGTTTTATTTTTGAAAAAGCCCCGTCTCTGTGGTTCTGTCCAAACTATGTATTCAGAAATAAGTTTTTGGGGGTGACTGTTGTGCTAAAGGTAACTAACATCATTCCTCTTGTAGACTGAATTGCTCTCTGGCATATTTTGGAGAATAAAAGGTCCAAGAAGAGGTTTGGTTAAATAAAATTAAACAAAGAAACTGGGTCAAAACTTGGTGGGAATGTTTGATCGATGTTTTAAAGACAGTATGATACATAGAAACATAAACATCGAAAATAGGTGCAGGAGTAGGCCATTCGGCCTTTCGGCCCTTCTAGCCTGCACCGCCATTCAATGAGTTCATGGCTGAACATGCAACTTCAGTCCCCCATTCCTGCTTTAATGATAATATTGTGTTAGACAGTAAAGTTCCTCCGGGCTCATGAATGAAATGGTGAACACTGTATAAAATGTAATGAGAGGAAATGAGTGAGGATATAAGAGGAAAACAGGAAAGTTACACCTTGTGAAAATATAGTTACAAGGTTTGATTGGGATATGACTTGGCCAACTTAGAATTTAAAAAAACCCAAAACTTTTGTCAGCAACTAGAATTAAATCAAGGCATCAGCAGTTGAAACCACATGCTGTGTTATCGTTATCCTGTGACATAGTTACACAAAGGTCAGAAAGGGGAAGATAAAGGACGACAGTTTGTAAGGCAGACTCAGAATGACCTAAAATAAGGGAAACTGCAATCAGACAACTATGGCTGACAGAGATAAGCGCAGATCTAAAACCTATGGCCTTGCGATATGTAAAGAATTTATTGTTTTTAACTTAATCAGCTAACCTGAGATCCTGTGAGACTTTGCAACAATGTGACTTATTCCTGCAACTAACTGATGACATTAATTTCATTACACTTAATACACGGAGCCTGTTTACTTGTGTGTATAAATATGTGCGATATCTTGTGTTGGGGGAGTGACCAGCTCATCCGGTCATTGAGCAGCTGCTACCCCTTTCGCAAGTAAATAAAGAAAGTGCGAGAGGAAGGCGAATGGAATGTTGGCTTTCATTGCGAGAGGGATGGAGTACAAAAGCAGGGAGGTCCTTCTGCAACTGTATAGGGTATTGGTGAGGCCGCACCTGGAGTACTGCGTGCAGTTTTGGTCACCTTACTTAAGGAAGGATATGCTGGCTTTGGAGGGGGTACAGAGACGATTCACTCGGCTAATTCCAGAGATGAGGGGGTTACCTTATGATGATAGATTGAGTAGACTGGGTCTTTACTCGTTGGAGTTCAGAAGGATGAAGGGTGATCTTATAGAAACATTTAAAATAATGAAAGGGATAGACAAGATAGAGGCAGAGAGGTTGTTTCCACTGGTCGGGGAGACTAGAACTAGGAAGCAGTTGAGGCTAGCTCATTGAATGTATTCAAATCACAGATAGATAGATTTTTAACCAATAAGGCAATTAAGGGTTACGGGGAGCGGGCGGGTAAGTGGAGCTGGGTCCACGGCCAGATCAGCCATGATCTTATTGAATGGCGGAGCAGGCTCGAGGGGCTCGTTCCTAATTCTTATGTTCTTAATTGTCTGAGTCCAACTCGGGGTCGAGGAAATTACAACACCGGACAGCCCCGCACGGGCCCAGAGCCCACCTCCCCGGGAGCCCCGCACGGGCCCAGAGCCCACCTCCCCGGGAGCCCCGCACGGGCCCAGAGCCCACCTCCCCGGGTGCCCCGAGCCCAGAGCCCACCTCCCCGGGAGCCCCGCACGGGCCCAGAGCCCACCTGCCCGGGGGCCCCGCACGGGCCCAGAGCCCACCTCCCCGGGGGCCCCGCACGGGCCCAGAGCCCACCTCCCCGGGAGCCCCGCACGGGCCCAGAGCCCACCTGCCCGGGGGCCCCGCACGGGCCCAGAGCCCACCTCCCCGGGAGCCCCGCACGGGCCCAGAGCCCACCTCCCCGGGGGCAACGAGCCCAGAGCCCACCTCCCCGGGTGTGTGAAGCGGATAATGCGGAGTGTTTTTTTTAAATTCGTAGCCAATCGTTCCAATTCTTTGTCAAATCACAAACGCCAGAGGTCACCTTGCACACGCCAAGGATCACTCTGTGCCAATGTTCTTAGCCAAAAGGCCGAGAGCCACTGCACCATTCCTGGAAGTACTGCAATACCAGGTTCGTGCCATGGAGGTGGATGGGTCAGGTCCCCCACACACCTCCGTGGAGGTGGATGGGTCAAGCCACCCCACCCACCTCCTATTTCCAAAAAAGCAAGCATACACCTTCCTGATCCAGGGAGAACCACCCTGGGGTTATGGTGGTTACTCCCCTGTCAGGTTGTCTCTCGGGCGGGCGGGGCCTGGGCCCGCACTCGGTGTGTGTGAAGCCCGCGGCCCCCCGGGGTTTATTAACCCGCTCCCTCCCTCCGCTCATCTCTCAGCCGCTGCCTCAGACACAGAGACCCCACCGCGCATGCTCGGTTCACGCTGCCCGGGTGATTGACGAGCGGGCGGTGGGTCATCCAACCAATCAGAGTGTGCGAGAGGCGGGGCTTGCGGCCCCACAGTGGGCGGAGCTGGAAGACCGAGCTGGAGGTGAGTTCTCCAACCAATCGGAGTGTGCGAGGGGCGAGGCTGAGCCCGGATCTCCTGCACTGAGCATGTGCGGGCGCCGGCGACAGTTGGTGGAGCCCGGATGATGTGAGTGTAGAACTGAACCCAGCCAGAGTCAGTACCTTCAGGGGAGGGGAACCAGTGAGTGTAGAACTGAACCCAGCCAGAGTCAGTACCTTCAGGGGAGGGGAACCAGTGAGTGTCGAACTGAACCCAGCCAGAGTCAGTACCTTCAGGGGAGGGGAACCAGTGAGTGTAGAACTGAACCCAGCCAGAGTCAGTACCTTCAGGGGAGGGGAACCAGTGAGTGTCGAACTGAACCCAGCCAGAGTCAGTACCTTCAGGGGAGGGGAACCAGTGAGTGTAGAACTGAACAAAGCCAGAGTCAGTACCTTCAGGGGAGGGGAACCAGTGAGTGTAGAACTGAACCCAGCCAGAGTCAGTACCTTCAGGGGAGGGGAACCAGTGAGTGTAGAACTGAACCCAGCCAGAGTCAGTACCTTCAGGGGAGGGGAACCAGTGAGTGTAGAACTGAACCCAGACAGAGTCAGTACCTTCAGGGGAGGGGAACCAGTGAGTGTAGAACTGAACCCAGCCAGAGTCAGTACCTTCAGGGGAGGGGAACCAGTGAGTGTAGAACTGAACCCAGCCAGAGTCAGTACCTTCAGGGGAGGGGAACCAGTGAGTGTAGAACTGAACCCAGCCAGGGTCAGTACCTTCAGGGGAGGGGAACCAGTGAGTGTAGAACTGAACCCAGCCAGAGTCAGTACCTTCAGGGGAGGGGAACCAGTGAGTGTAGAACTGAACCCATCCAGAGTCAGTACCTTCAGGGGAGGGGAACCAGTGAGTGTAGAACTGAACCCAGACAGAGGCAGTACCTTCAGGGGAGGGGAACCAGTGAGTGTCGAACTGAACCCAGCCAGAGTCAGTACCTTCAGGGGAGGGGAACCAGTGAGTGTAGAACTGAACAAAGCCAGAGTCAGTACCTTCAGGGGAGGGGAACCAGTGAGTGTAGAACTGAACCCAGCCAGAGTCAGTACCTTCAGGGATGAGACACAGAGATTTAGGGAGGGAATTCCAGAGCTTGGGGCCTCAGCAACAGAAGGCACAGCCACCAATGGTTGGGCGATTGTAATCAGGGATGCTCAGGAGGGCAGAATTAGAGGAGTGCAGACATCTCTGGGGGTTGTTGGGCTGGCGGAGATTACAGAGATAGGGAGGGGAGAGACCATGGAGGTATTTGTAAATAAGGATGATAATTTTGAAATCGAAGCGTTGCTTAACCGGGAGCCAATGTAGGTCAGCGAGCACAGGGGGTGATGGGTGAACGAGACTTGGTGCGAGTTAGGACACGGGCAGCCGAGTTTTAGATGAGGTGAAGATTACGAGGGGTAGAATGTGGGAGGCCAACCAGCAGTGCGTTGGAATAGTCAAGTCTTGAGGTAACCGAGGAATGGACGAGGGTTTCAGCAGAGGGTGAGCTGAGGCAGGGATGGAGACGGCCGATATTACACAGGTGGAAATAGGCGGTCTTGGTTTTCTGGGGATATGTGGTCGCAGCATTCTGGATAAGATCATCCGCTATTTTCATAGAATGAAAGGGCAGGAGGCCATTCGGCCCATCGTGCCTGTGCTGGCTCTATGGTGGAGCTATCCAGTTAGTTCCACTCCCCTGCTCTTTCCCCATAGCTCTGCAAATATTGTCCCTTTAGTAATTATGTAATTCACTTTTGCAAGCCACTATTGAATCTGCTTCCACCGCCCTATCAGGCAGTGCATTCCAGATTGCAACAACTCGCTGCTTATACAATGGTTCCTCATGTTGCCTCTGCTTCTTTTGCCAATCACCTGAACTCTGTGTCCTCTGGTTACTGACCCTTCTGCCACTGGAAAGTGTTTCTCCTTATTTAGTCTATTAAAACCATTCATGATTTTCAACACTCTACCAAATCTCCTCTTAACCTTTTCTGCTCCAAGGAGAATTACCGCAGCTTCTCCAGTATCTCCACATAACTGAAGTCCCTCCTCCTTCGTACCATTCCAGTAAATCTCTTCTGCTCCCTCTCTAAGGTGTAGATACCCTTCTGAAAGTGTGGTGCCCAGAATTGAGCACAATGTGTCAGCTGAGGCCTAACCAGTGTTTTATAAAGGTTGAGCAGAACTAAACATCAAATGCTGCTATTTGTGTGATGGGGTTTAGACGGGCGAGGTTTATCCAGTCAGTTGGATGTGAGCTGAAACATGTGCACTTGGAGCGGGGAGCCAGGGACACGCTGTGCAACCGGGCACAGACACTGCACTGCCCACACATCACTTGTTTCCCACTTGGCCCAGAAGGATTTATTAAATGCAACAATTAATTTGATTTTACTTTAAATAGTTTTGTTTATAAATTTAATTATGCTTCTTTAATTTTATTTCTGAACTCAGATTCACGGCCCCATTTTATTTCTTCCTCTGAGCCCCTCAACTTAATGTGGCAGCGTAATGTTGGCGAGTGGTGATTGATTGTCCTGGGAACCAACAGGAACAGAGGTCAGAGACCGGAGGGCCCAGGGAGCAGCGTGTTCTGCAACCAATTGCGGTGCTTGAGGGGTGTATCCTGAGTCAGCCTATCAGGTGAGTCTGTGTGAACCCCTGTTAAACTATTTATTTTTTAAAGTTAATCGAGATTTCTTTTGTCAGCAAAACAGTTTAACATTTGTCAATATTTTATTTCCCTGGAGTTCCTATTATGAGTTTCAGGCACTTCAGTGCCAAGTGGACCAGGTGTTTAAAGATCATTCATTTCCCTCATGTCGCTGTTAGTTAAAGATACAGAGATTGACTTCCCTTCATTATGCATCTTTTGTAAGTAAATAAAAATCCTTTCTGTTAGCAGTGAGTCACATTCTGCACTGGGGGAGACGGCTGGTGGCTTCAGGCTTTAAAATTCTCATCCTCTTGTTCAAATCCCTCCAAGGCCTCGCCCCTCCCTATCTCTGTAACCTCCTCCAGCCCGCCAATCCCCTTAATAAGGAGAAACAATTTTCAGTGTCAGAAAGTTCAGTAACCAGAGGCACAGATTGAATGTGATTGGTAAATGAACCAGATGCTACATGAGGGGACTAATGAAGCAGCGAGATGTTCTGGCCTGGAACGCACTGCCTGTTCAGGTGGTAGAAGCAGATTCACTTGTAACTTTCGAAAGAGATAAACATGAGTTGAAAAAATTTTCAGCGCTATGGGGCAAGAGTAGGACAGGAGTCCCCTGAGTGCATCTCGCTCGCTAACCGGTTTTCAGTTCTGGATATTGATGAGGGCGATGGTTTCTCTGGGGAGTACAGCCAGAGCCATGTCCACGACACCGTGGGTGGCTCAGCTGCACAGGGCGGGGAGGAAGAACAGTGGAAGAGCAATAGTGGGAGTGGATTTGATAGTTAGGGGAACAAACAAGCGCTTCTGCAGGCACAGACATGATTCCAGGATGGTATGTTGCCTCCCTGGTGCCTGGGTCAAGGATGTCACTGAGTGGCTGCAGGACATTGTTGAGGGGGGAGGATGAACATCCAGAGGTTGTGGTCCATATCGGGACCAATGACATCGGTAGAAAGAGGGATGAGATCCTGCAGGCAGGTTTTAGGGAGCTAGGAAAGAGATTAAAAAACAGGACCTCAAAAGGTAGTAATGTCCGGATTACTCCCGGTGCCACGTGCTGGTGAGTACAGAAATAAGAGGATAGAGCAGATGAATGCATGGCTGGAGTTTGGTGCAGGAGGGAGGACTTTAGATTCCTGAGGCATTGGGAGTGTTTCTGGGGAAGGTGGGACCAGTACAAGCCGGACAGGTTACACCTCAAGAGGACCAGACAATATCCTCACTGGGGGTTTTGCTCGTGTTTGGAAGGCAGAGGAAACAAAGGCTAGAAAATAGGCAATAAGGGAGTTTGGCAGCGCTAAATGTCAGTGCCAGTGTGTTTCAATGAGATCACCTCTCATTCGTCTAAACTCCAGAGAGTATAGGCCCATTCTACACAAACTCTCATCATAAGACAGTCCTCTCATCACAGGAATCAATCTAGAAATACTTCAATGCCAGTGCAAGGAGTCTCGGGATTAAGGCAGATAAGCTGAGGGCACAGACAGACATGTGGCGGTATGATATTGTAAATATTAGTGAAACACGGCTAAAAGAACTGCAGGAATGGCAGCTCAACATTTCTGGTTACAGGGTTTTAAGATGAGATAGAGACGGGGATAAAAAAAGGAGGGCGCGTCGTAGTGTTGATTAAAGAAACAATTCCAGCTGTGGGGAGGGATGATATGTTCGAAGGATCGTCAAATGAGGCCACATGGGAGAAGTGAAGAACAAAAAAGGGTGATCACACTGCTGGGGATGTACTATGGACCCCCAAACAGTCAGAGGGAGACAGAAGAACAAATATGTCGGCACATTTCTGATACATGCAAAAATAATAGGGCAGTAATAGTCGGGGATTTCAACTCCCCAAATATTAACTGGGATAGAATTAATACGAAAGATATAGAAGGAGCAGAATTCTTAAAATGCATTCAGGAGAACTTTTTTAGCCATTACGTAGCAAGCCCAACAAGAGAGGGGGTGGTTCTGGACTTAGGTTTAATGAATGAAGCTTGGGCAGGTGGAAGGGGTATCAGTGGGAGAGCATTTTGGTGCTGGTGATCATAATTCAGTTAGATTTAGGGTAGTTATAGAAAAGGACAAAGATGGACCAGGAATAAAAGTTCTCAATTGGGGTAAAGCTAATTTTACTAAGCAGAGATGTGATTTAACCAAAGTGGACTGGAAACAGCTACTTGAAGGAAAATTAGTGTCAGAGCAGTGGGAGACATTCAAGGAGGAGATAGTGAGGGTTCAGAGCAAGTATGTTCCCTTAAGATAAAGGGTGGGACTAATAAATCTAGAGCCCTGAGATGTCAATATTAGAATATCAGAGATAGGAGCAGGAGTAGGTCATACGGCCCCTCGAGCCTGCTCCGCCATTCAATAAGATCATTGCCCTCAACTCCACTTTCCCACCTGATCTCCATATCCCTTGATTCCCCGAGAGTCCAAAAATCTATCTATCTCAGCCTCGAATAGACTGAGCATCCACAGCCCTCTGGGGGAGAGAATTCCAAAGATTCACAACCCTCTGAGTGAAGAAATTTCTCATCTCTGTCTTAAATGGCCTACCCCTTATCTTGAGCCCCGAGTTCTAGTCACTCCAGCCCGGGGGAATCGAGCTCTCAGCATCTCCCCTGTCAATACCCTTCAGAATCTTGTATGTTTCAATGAGATCCCCTCTCATTCTTCTAAACTCCAGAGAGTATCGGTCCATTCTACACAATTTCTCATCGTAAGACAGCTCTCTCATCCCAGGAATCAATCTTGTGAACTTCCGTTGCACCATCTCCAAGGCAAGTATATCTTTCCTTAGATAAGGAGATCCAAACTGCCCAGTACTCCAGGTGTGGTCTCACCAAGGCCCTGTACAATTGTAGCAATAGATCCTTACTCTTATACTCCACCCCCTTACTGCTTGCTGTACCTGCATGCTCGCTTTCTGTGTTTCTTGCACAAGGACACCCAAATCTCTCTCAACACCAACATTTAAAGTTTCTCACCATTTAAAAGATATTCTGTTTTTCTATTCTTCCTACCAAAGTGAATAACCTCACATTTCCCGACATTATACTCAATCTGCCACCTTACTGCCCATTCACATCGTCTGTCTATATATCTTTGCACTCTTGTGTTCTGCTCACAGCTTACTGTCTCACCGAGCTTTGTATCGTCAGCAAATATTACACTCGGTCCCTTTATCTCGGTCATTAATATAGATTGTAAATAGCTGAGGCCCCAGCACTGATCCTTGCTGCACCCCACTAGTTACAGCCTGCCGGAAGCCCCGCCCCTCACACACTCCAATTGGTTGGAGGACCAACCGCCCATTCGGTCCTCCAGCCCCGCCCCGCTCTTCCTATTGGTGGGGAGCTGCCGTCAATCACCCGGGCAGTGTGAGCTGAGCATGTGCAGGCGGCGGTGGCAGACGCTGACGCAGGAGGTGAGCGAGATCCAGGGAGTGGGTTAAAGAAACACTGGGGACAACAACACCGAGTGCAGCCCCCGGGCCCGGATATAAACCGGGGAACATTCTCCCCACACCGGGGGGGGGATATAAACCGGGGAACATTCTCCCCACACCGGGGGGAGGGATATAAACCGGGGAACATTCTCCCCACACCGGGGGGGGGGGGGGATATAAACCGGGGAACATTCTCCCCACACCGGGGGGGGATATAAACCGGGGAACATTCTCCCCACACCGGGGGGGGGGGGGGATATAAACCGGGGAACATTCTCCCCACACCGGGGGGGGATATAAACCGGGGAACATTCTCCCCACACCGGGGGGGGGGATATAAACCGGGGAACATTCTCCCCACACCGGGGGATATAAACCGGGGAACATTCTCCCCACACCGGGGGGGGGATATAAACCGGGGAACATTCTCCCCACACCGGGGGGGGGGATATAAACCGGGGAACATTCTCCCCACACCGGGGGGTGATATAAACCGGGGAACATTCTCCCCACACCGGGGGGGGGATATAAACCGGGGAACATTCTCCCCACACCGGGGGGTGATATAAACCGGGGAACATTCTCCCCACACCGGGGGGTGATATAAACCGGGGAACATTCTCCCCACACCGGGGGGTGATATAAACCGGGGAACATTCTCCCCACACCGGGGGGTGATATAAACCGGGGAACATTCTCCCCACACCGGGGGGGGATATAAACCGGGGAACATTCTCCCCACACCGGGGGGTGATATAAACCGGGGAACATTCTCCCCACACCGGGGGGGGATATAAACCGGGGAACATTCTCCCCACACCGGGGGTGGGGATATAAACCGGGGAACATTCTCCCCACACCGGGGGGGGGGGATATAAACCGGGGAACTTTCTCCCCACACCGGGGGGGGGGATATAAACCGGGGAACTTTCTCCCCACACCGGGGGGGGGGGATATAAACCAGGGAACATTCTCCCCACACCGGGGGGGGGATATAAACCGGGGAACATTCTCCCCACACCGGGGGGGGGGGATATAAACCGGGGAACATTCTCCCCACACCGGGGGGGGGGATATAAACCGGGGAACATTCTCCCCACACTGGGGGGAGGGATATGAATCGGGGAACATTCTCCCCACACCGGGGGGGGGGATATAAACCGGGGAACATTCTCCCCACACCGGGGGGGGGGGATATAAACCGGGGAACATTCTCCCCACACTGGGGGGAGGGATATGAACCGGGGACATTCTCCCCACACCGGGGGGGGGGGGGGGGGCTTATAAGCCGGGCAACATTCTCCCCACACTGGGGGGGATATAAATCGGGGAACATTCTCCCCACACCGGGGGGGGGGGGGGGGATATAAACCAGGGAACATTCTCCCCACACCGGGGGGGGGGGGGGGGGGGGGCTTATAAACCGGGCAACATTCTCCCCACACCGGGAGGGGGATATAAACCGGGGAACATTCTCCCCACACCGGGGGGGGGTATAAACCGGGGAACATTCTCCCCACACCGGGGGGGGGGGGGGGGGGGGGGCTTATAAACCGGGCAACATTCTCCCCACACCGGGAGGGGGATATAAACCGGGGAACATTCTCCCCACACCGGGGGGGGAGTGGGGGATATAAACCGGGGAACATTCTCCCCACACCGGGGGGGGGGGGGGGGGGGGGCTTATAAACCGGGCAACATTCTCCCCACACCGGGAGGGGGATATAAACCGGGGAACATTCTCCCCACACCGGGGGGGGGTATAAACCGGGGAACATTCTCCCCACACCGGGGGGGGGGGGAGGGGTGATATAAACCGGGGAACATTCTCCCCCTGCCTGCCGGGTCCTGGGTCCACTCCAGCCCGAAGGAGCGGTCAGTGCATGCGCTGTGTCTGCGTCAAACTCTCAGGGAGCGTCTGTAAATCAACGAGAAATAGTAATGGACCAGGGAGCGTCTGTAAACGAAGGAGCGATGGTGACTGAGCAGGGAGCGCCTGTAAAGAATTCTAGAATCACAGAATATTACAGCACAGAAGGGGGCCATTCGGCCCATCGAGTCTGCGTCGATACCTTTGGGGTGCAATCCGGTTATCCCACTTCCCCCGCTCTTTCCCCAAATCCCTGCAATATCATTCTGCTTCAAGTCTTTGTCCAATTCACTTTTGAAGGCCACTATTGACTCTGTCTCCACCGCTCCGTCAGGCAGTGCATTCCAAACCCTAACCACTCCTTGTGTGAAAATGGTTTTCCTCATGTGACCTCTGTTTTTGCCAATCGCCTCAAATCTGTGCCCTCTGGTTATCAGTGTTAGAAACAGTTTCTCTATTTATTCTATCTCATCTTCATGATTTTTAACACCTCTATCAAATCTCGGCTTAGCCTTCTCTGCCCCAAGGAGAACAATCCCAGCTTCTCCAGTCTCCACATAAATGAAGTTCCTCATCCCTGGCACCATTCCAGTAAATCTCTTCTGTCCCCTCTCCAAAGCCTTTGTGTCCTTCCTGAAGTGTGCCCAGAATTGGACCCAATCCTCCAGCTGGGCTCGAGCTAGTGTTTTATATAGCTTTAGCATAACTTCCCGGCTTTAGTACTCTGTGCCTCGATTTTTAAAGCCCAGGATCCTTTACGCTTTATTAACAGCTTTGTTAACCTGTCCTGCGACCTTCAAAGATTTATTAAAATTTTTAAATATTTCAAAAAATAGCAGAAATGTGGAGTGGTCAGGGAGCGTCTGTAAATGAAGGAGAAATGGAGAGTGGTCAGGGAGCGTCTGTAAAGGAAGGAGAAATGGAGAGTGGTCAGGGAGCGTCTGTAAAGGAAGGAGAAATGGTGACTGGGCACGAAGCTTCAATTTTACGATTCTCATAATTGTTTTCAAATCCCTCTGTGCCCTCGCCCCTCCCTATCTCTGTAACCTCCTCCAGCCCTGCAACCCTCCAGGATTTCTGGCCTCCTGCACATTCCTGGTTTTAATCACACCACCATTGGTGGCCATGCCTTCAGCTGCCTCGGCCCTAAGCTCCAAAATTCCCTCCCTCCTCCTTTAACACCCTCAGAACGTAAGAAATAGGAGCAGGAGTAGGCCATTTGGGCCCTCGAGCCTGCTCCGCCATTCCATAAGATTATGGCTGATCTGATCATGGACTCAGCTCCACTTCCCTGCCCGCTCCCCATAACCCTTTACTCCCTTATCGTTCAAAAATCTGTCGACCTCCACCTTAAATATATTCAATGATCCAGCCTCTACAGCTCCCTGGGGCAGAGTATTTCACAGATTTACAACCCTCTGAGAGAAGAAAGTTCTCCTCATCTCAGTTCTAAATGGGCGGTCCCTTATTCTAAGACTATGTCCTTTAGTTTTAGTTTCACCTATGAGTGCAAATATCCTCTCTGCATACACCTTATCGAGCCCTCTCATTATCTTGTATGTTTCAATAAGATCACCTCTTATTCTTCTGAACTCCAATGAGTATAGGCCCAACCTATTCAACTTATCTTCAGAAGACAACCTCCTCATATCCGGAATCAACCGAGTGAACCTTCTCTTACAGCCTCCAATGCAAGTATATCCCTCCTTAAATAAGGAGACTAAAACTGTACGCAGTACTCCAGGTGTGGCCTCACCAATACCCTGTACAGGTGTAGCAGGACTTCTCTGCTTTTATACTCTATCCCCCTTGCAATAAAGGCCAACATTCCATTTGCCTTCCTGATTACTTGCTGTACCAACATACTAACTTTTTGTGTTCCATGCACAAGGACCCCCAGGTCTCTCTGTACTGCAGCACTTTGCAATTTTTCTCCATTTAAATTATAATTTGTTTTTCTATTATTTTTGCCAAAGTGGATAATCTCACAGTTTCCCACATTATACCCCATCTGCCAAATTTTTGCCCACTCATTGAGCCTGTGCAGATTTTTTGTTTCCTCCTCACAATTTGCTTTCCCACCCATCTTTGTATCATCAGCAAACTTGGCAACATTATACTCTGTCCCTTCATCCAAGTCAATAATATAAATTGTGAATAGTTGAGGACCCAGCACCGATCCCTGCGGCACCCCACTAGTCACTGTTTGCCAACTGGAAAATGAACCATTTATCCCGACTCTGTGTTTTTTGTTAGCTCACCAATCCTCTATCCATGCTAATATATTGCCCCCAACCCAGTGAGCTTTTATCTTGTGCAGTAACCTCTTATGTGGCACCTTATCGAATGCCTTCTGGAAATCCAAATACACCACATCCACTGGTTCCCCCTTATCCACCCTGCTCGTTACATCCTCAAAGTACTCCAGTGAATTTGTCAAACCTGATTTCCCTTTCATAAAACCATGCTGACTCTGCTTGATTGAATCATGCTTTTCCAAATGTCCCATTACTGCTTCCTTAATAATGGACTCCAACATTTTCCCAACGACAGATGTTAGGCAAACTGGTCTATAGTTTCCTGCTTTTTGTCTGCCTCCTTTTTTAAATAGGGGCGTTACATTTGTGGTTTTTCAATCTGTTGGGACCGCCCCAGAATCCAGGGAATTTTGGTAGATTACAACCAATGCATCCACTATCTCTGCAGCCATTTCTCTTAAGACCCTAGGATGTAAGGCATCAGGTCCGGGGACTTGTCCACCTTTAGTCCCATTATTTTACCTCGTACCACTTCATTACTGATAGTGATTGTATTAAGTTCCTCCCTACCTATAGCCCCTTGATTATTCACTATTGGGATGTTTTTAGTGTTTTCTACCGTGAAGACCGATACAAAATATTTGTTCAACGTCTCTGCCATTTCCCTGTTCTCCATTATTAATTCCCCAGTCTCATCTTCCAGGTGACCAACATTTACTTGAGCCACTCTTTCCCTTTTTAACCCTCTTTAAAATGTGCCTCTTTGACCTTCGGTGTCAAATTCTATCTGATAATGCTCCTGTGAAGCACCAGGGGCCATTTTACAGAGTTATTTCACGGCTGAGATAGATACATTTTTGGTGTTTTGGGGAATCGAGGGATATGGAGATCGGGCGGGAAAGTGGAGTTGAGGTTGATGATCAGTCATGATGTTATTGAATGGTGGAGCAGGCTCGAGGGGCCGTATGGCCTACTCCTGCTCATAACTCTTATGTTCTTAAAGGCGCTATATAAATGAAAGTTGTTGTCTATAAAGGAAGGAGAAATGGTGATGGGTCAGGAAGAGCATTTGATCAGGACTCGGAGATATGGCAGATGGACAGCTTATAGCGAGCGATAGAGTGAGGGAAAGGAGAGAGAGAGAGAGACCATGTACACAAGAAATTAACTGTAAAGTTGGGTGGGGAAGAGGAGGTGGGGAAGTGACAGCAGACAAAAGGAGGCACAATGGGAGAAGGGAGAGTAATAAAAGAGATAGAAAATAATAAGACTTGCATTTATTTCGCACCTTTCACCACCACCAGATGCCCCAAAGCACTTTACAGTCAATTCAGTTCTTTTTGAAGTGTAGTCACTATCGTAATGTAGGAAACGCAGCAACCAATTTACAATGTGATAATGACCAGATAATCTGCTTTACTGATGTTAAGGGAAAATATTGGCCAGGACATCGGGGATAACTCCCCTGTTCTGCTTGAAATAGTGCAATGGGACCTTTTACATCCACCTGAGGAAGCAGACGGGGCCTCGGTTTAACATCTTATCCAAAAGACAGCACCTCCGACAGTACAGCAGTCCCTCAGCACTGCACTGGAGCATCAGCTGAGATTTTTGTGTTCATGTCTCGGGAGTGCGACATCAACCCACAACCTTGTGACCCAGAGGCAAGTGTATTACCCACTGCGTCACAGCTGACACAAATACTGACATAGTTAGAGCAGGTTAGCTCAGTTGGAGATGTTAGATGATGCATTTATCAATGCTAAGATATTTTTTCTATTGCTCTAAATCAGTAATATTTTGGAACGTTCAGGTCAAGGTTCACAGATTAACAAGAAGAAATAGGAGTAGGAGTAGGCCATTGGATCCCTCGAGCCTGCTCTGCCATTCAATAAAATCATGGCTGATCTGATCTTTACCTCAACTCCACTTTCCTGCCTGCTCCCCATAACTCTTGACTCCCGTATAATTCAAAAATCCGTCTATCTCCCCTTTAAATATATTGACTGACTCAGCTTCCACAGCTCTCTGGGGTAGAGAATTCCAAAGATTCACCACCCTCAGAGAAGAAATTCCTCCGCATCTCTGTTTTAAATGGGCGACCCATTATTCTGAAACTATGCACCCTAGTTCTAGATTCCCCCACGAGGGGAAACATCCTCTCTGCATCTACCCTGTCAAGCTCCCTCAGAATCTTACACGTTTCAATAAGTTCACCTCTCATTCTTCGAAACTCCAATGAGTACAGGCCCAACCTGCTCAAGCTTACTTCATAAGACAACCCCTTCATCTCAGGAATCAACCTCGTGAGCTTCTCTGAACTGCCTCCAATGCAAGTATATCCCTCCTTAAATAAGGAGACCAAAACTGTACGTGGTACTCCAGGTGTGGTCTCACGAACACCCTGTACAGTTGCAGCAAGACTTCTCTACTTTTATACTCCATTCCCCTTCAATAAAGGCCAACATTCCATTTATCTTCCTGATTACTTGCTGTACCTGCATGCTAACTTTTTGTGTTTCATGCACAAGGACCCCCAGATCCCTCTGTACCGCAGCATTTTATAGTCTCCATTTAATAATAGTTTGCTTTTTTATTCTTCCTACCAAAGTGCATAACCTCACATTTTCCCACATTGTACTCCATCTGCCAAATTTTTGCCCACTCACTGAGCCTGTCCATAACCCTTTGCAGATTCTTTGTGTCCTCCTCACAATTTGCTTTCCCACCTATCTTTGTATCAGCAGCATATTTGGCTGCAGTGCACTCCGTCCCTTCATCCAAGTCATTAATATAGATTGTAAATAGTTGAGGCCCCAGCACTGATTCCTGTGGCACCCCACTAGTTACAGTTTGCCAACCTGAAAATGACCCATTTATCCTGACTCTCTGTTTTCTGTTAGTTAGCCAATCCTACATCGATGCTAATATATTACCCCCAACCCTGTGAGCTCTTATATTGTGCAGTAACCTTTTATCTGGCACCTTATCGAATACCTTCTGGAAATGTAAATACACAACTGCTACTGGTTCCTCTTCATCCACCCTGCTCGTTACATCCTCAAAGAATTCGAGAAAATTTGTCAAACGTGATTTCCTTTTCATAAAACCATGCTGTCTCTGCTTGACGATTATGATTTTCTAAATGTCCTGCTATTTCCTTAATAATGGACTCCAGCATTTTCCAAATGATAAATGTTCGGCTAACTGCTCTATAGTTTCCTGCTTTCTCTCTCCCTCCCTCCCTTGTTGAATAGGGGTGTTGCATTTGAGGTTTTCCAATCCACTGGGACCTTGCCAGAATCCAGGGAATTTTGGTAGATTACAACCAATCCATCCTCTTTCTCTGCAGCCACTTCTTTTAAGACCCCAGGATGCAGGCCATCAGATCCAGGGGACGTCCACCTTTAGTCCCAATAGTTTGTCTAGTACTTTTTCTCTCGTGATAGTGATTGTTTTAAGTTCCTCGCTCCCTGTGACCCCTTGATTATCTATTATTATTGGGATGCTTTTAGTGTCTTCCACCGTGAAGACCACACACAATATTTGTTTAAAGTCTCTGCCATTTCCCTGTTTCTCATTATTAATTCCCTGTCTCATCCTCTAAGGGACCGATGTTTATTTTAGCTATCTCTTCCTTTTTATATATCTGTAGAAGCTGTGACTGTATTTATATTTATTGTCAGTTTACTCTCAATCTATCTTCTCCCTCTTTATTATTTTTATTAAGTCAATACTTAAAACCACACAGCAGAAGGAAAGAATGTTCCATAGAAACTAGAATTGTCTTTTCTGAATTTCGATCCTGTACTTACAGTGACGACTTTTGTAAACTCCTTTTGCAGGGTGTTAGAAGGGGAGGATTTGAAGAAGGGAAACTCAAACTAAACCTCACGTCAAGATCTGATAGAGTCACTCGATTCATCAGGACTTGAATATCATCGGCCTTTGAATGTGGAAGGAGAAATGTTGGTTTATTCTGTCTGTGGGGAAAGATTACAAACATCAATGTGACTGAAAAAGCAGAGACCCACACACCCAAGTGAGAGTGTTTCAGTGCACTGATTGTGGAAAGAGCTTTAACCAGTTTCACAGCCTGAAAAAGCATCGCATCATTCACAGCGGGGAGAAACTGTAAACGTGTTGTGTGTGGAGGAGACTTCAACTGATCATCCAACCTGGAGAGACAGAAGCACACCCGCACCACGGAGAAACCGTGGAAATGTGGGGACTGTGGGAAGGGATTCAGCTACCAGTCTGCACTGGAAATTCATCAACACATTCACACTGGGGAGAGGCCGTTCACCTGCCCTGTGTGTGGGAAGCCATTCATTCAGTCATCCGAACTGCTGAAACACCAGCTTGTTCACACCGGGGAGAGGCCATTTACCTGCTCAGAGTGTGGGAAGCGATTTACTCAGCCATCCAGCCTGGTGAAACACCAGCGAGTTCACACAGGGGAGAGGCCGTTCACCTGCCCCGTGTGTGGGAAGCGATTCATTCAGTCATCCGACCTGCGGAAACACCAGCGAGTTCACACCGGGGAGAGGTCGTTCACCTGCCCCGTGTGTGGGAAGCGATTCACTGGGTCATCTCACCTGCTCAAACACCAGCGAGTTCACACCGGGGAGAGGCCATTCACCTGCTCAAAGTGTGGGAAGGGATTCACTCAGTCATCTCACCTGCTGCAACACGACCGAGTTCACACGAGGGAGAGGCCATTCACCTGCTCAGAGTGTGGGAAGCGATTCACTCAGCCATCCAGCCTGGTGAAACACCAGCGAGTTCACACTGGGGAGAGGCCGTTCCCCTGCTCTGATTGTGGGAAAGGATTCACTCAGTCATCCGACCTGCTGGCACACCAGCGAGTTCACACTGGGGAGAGGCCGTTCACCTGTTCTGAGTGCGGGAAGGGATTCACTGTGTCATCCAGCCTGCTGAGTCACCAGCGAGTTCACACTGGGGAGAGGCCGTTCACCTGTTCTGAGTGTGGGAAGGGATTCGCTCGGTCATCAAACCTGCTGAAACACCAGCGAGTTCACAAGTGACTGCAGGGGTTGGATTCTGCTATCATTGCTGCTGTTAATCACATCCCGACTGAATCGTGTCCATTCCGACAGTTGAAGTTTGTTTCTGATGATAATAACCCTATAACTGGGCTGGAATATAATATTTTGATGTTTCAATAACAGAGTGTGTCGGTATTTAATGTTCCAAGATAAGAGGAGACTAATTGATGTCCTGTTATTGAGTGCACCATTTTGGGGCCTTTCCTCCTTTCTAACTCTGGATTATTTCAGTTCTCATACCTTTGGTTACTCTCGTGGAAAAGTGCCAGTTCCCCATACCTTCCAGAGTACCTCTCCGAGCCTTGGTATTGAGGGAACATGTCGATAAGATGCCTGGGATCACTGAACACAAAACCCAGTCTGTGAATCACTTTCAGATACTGGACTTAGTGTGTGCCCCACAGCATCTCTCTCACCTTCGATGTGTGAATGGAGCATCACGCCTGCAAACCTGGGTTCAATTTAAATTTGAATCCACTCAGGAAATGTATTTAAGAAAATACAGATCACATGAAATAATTGCCAACATTTTCGAGTCAACAAGATGAACAAGTAAATACATTCCGGCCCAATATTCCAGCTCTACATTCACAGGAGAAAGTCTGTTATCAAACTCCTCGAGTAGACAGAATAGAGAACAATGCTAACTCTAAAAATATCGAGCATCTGTTGCAAATATCTTTCAAATCCCAACTGATGCAATCTAGTTTTCCTTTCAGTTGAAGTGAATGGAAGATGTGAGGGGTGTTGGCATCGGGAACTCGGTTAATTCAGCTTCTGAAAGGTGTTCATGTTTAGTTCGTTCCATATCGGGGAAAATGTGGTTGTTATCATTAGAGAGAGATTTCACTGAGCAACAGTTGGTGTTTGCAACCAACTGGCCGTGGATATTTTCATCATAGAATGTTTAGATTAGAAATATTATGTTAGAATAAGAAAAGTTCAGAGACGAGTGATTTGTGCTTGTCACAGGAAGACCAGTATTTTACGTGCTTCTAACATTGTTGATGTATGTTGAAGAAAATGCAGACTTGTGTCTCTGGACTATGCCGTAGCCAAAGACGACCATATCAGGCAATGCCAGTTCCAGTTGGATAAGAGGTTGATGGCATAGCAAAAGATCCAGCAGTTAAAACAAAATTATCTCCAGTTATCTGCAAACATCGAATGTCGCAGCATGCTGACAAAGTTGGGCTTAAGAATTTAAAGTATTGAGTTAAATTATTGGGATCCATTGTTATAGAATTGAATTGTTATAGAATGGAAAAGTAGTGAAGTTATGCTAAACTTGTATCGAACCTTGGTTAGACTTTGTGTGTGCAATTCTGGTCACCATATTATAAAAAGGATACGGAGGCACTGGAGAGGGTGCAGAGAAGATTTACAAGGATGATACCAGGAAGGCGAGCGTATACCTATCGGGAAAGGATGGACAGGCCGGGTTTCTCTCTCTTGAAAAAAGAAGGCTGAGGGGTGAGCTAATGTCTTTAAAATGATGAAAGGTTTTGATAGAGTAGACACAGTGTTTCCACTTGTGGGGACCAGCATAATTACAGGTCACCAAGAAATCAAATAGGGAATTCAGAAGAAACCTCTACCCAGAGAGTGGTGAGAATGTGGAACTCACTGCCACAGGGAGGGGTTGAAGCGAATAGTATCAATGCATTTAAGGGGAGGCTAGACAAGTATATGAGAGAGAAGGGAATCGAGGGTTATGTGGATATAGTTAGATGAGGAATGAAGGGAGGAGGCTCGAGTGGAGCATAAACGCCGGCATGGACTGGTTGGGCTGAATGGCCTGTTTCTGTGTCGTATATCTGATGTAATCCTATTGTCCAAGTCACACTGCTCGAAGGGGAAGATAAATGACTTGCATCCAAATGCAATTGTTACTTTTGTCTTCTTTGTAAAATGACAAAGTCTGGGCATAATTAGTTTGTGAAATTAAAACATTTTCTCAATATGCTAAGCGTTGCTGGTCAAACACATGGGAAGGAAAATTTAGCTGAAAATTGTGATAATTAAGTTTTATTTTTAAAAAAGCCCCGTCTCTGTGGTTCTGTCCAAACTATGTATTCAGAAATAAGTTTTTGGGGGCGACTGTTATGCTAAAGGTAACTAACATCCTTCCTCTTGTAGACTGAATTGCTCTCTGGCATATTTTGGAGAATAAAAAGGTCCAAGAAGAGGTTTGGTTAAATAAAATTAAACAAAGAAACTGGGTCAAAACTTGGTGGGAATGTTTGATCGATGTTTTAAAGACAGTATGATACATAGAAACATAAACATCGAAAATAGGTGCAGGAGTAGGCCATTCGGCCTTTCGGCCCTTCTAGCCTGCACCGCCATTCAATGAGTTCATGGCTGAACATGCAACTTCAGTACCCCATTCCTGCTTTAATGATAATATTGTGTTAGACAGTAAAGTTCCTCCGGGCTCATGAATGAAATGGTGAACACTGTATAAAATTTAATGAGAGGAAATGAGTGAGGATATAAGAGGAAAACAGGAAAGTTACACCTTGTGAAAATATAGTTACAAGGTTCGATTGGGATATGACTTGGCCAACTTAGAATTTAAAAAAACCCAAAACTTTTGTCAGCAACTAGAATTAAATCAAGGCATCAGTAGTTGAAACCACATGCTGTGTTATCATTATCCTGTGACATAGTTACACAAAGGTCAGAAAGGGGAAGATAAAGGACGACAGTTTGTAAGGCAGACTCAGGATGACCTAAAATACGGGAAACTGCAATCAGACAACTATGGCTGACAGAGATAAGCGCAGATCTAAAACCTATGGCCTTGCGATATGTAAAGAATTTATTGTTTTTAACTTAATCAACTAACCTGAGATCCTGTGAGACTTTGTAACAATGTGACTTATTCCTGCAACTAACTGATGACATTAATTTCATTACACTTAATACACGGAGCCTGTTTACTTGTGTGTATAAATATGTGCGATATCTTGTGTTGGGGGAATGACCAGCTCATCCGGTGATTGAGCAGCTGCTACCCCTTTCGCTAGTAAATAAAAGTGCGACAAGCGAAGAAAGTGCTAGAGGAAGGCGAATGGAATGTTGGCCTTCATTGCGAGAGGTCCTTCTGCAACTGTACAGGGTATTGGTGAGGCGGCACCTGGAGTACTGCATGCAGTTTTGGTCACCTTACTTAAGGAAGGATATACGAGCTTTGGAGGGGGTACAGAGACGATTCACTCGGCTAATTCCGGAGATGAGGGGGTTACCTTATGATGATAGATTGAGTAGACTGGGTCTTTACTCGTTGGAGTTCAGAAGGATGAGGGGTGATCTTATAGAAACATTTAAAATAATGAAAGGGAGAGACAAGATAGAGGCAGAGAGGTTGTTTCCACTGGTCGGGGAGACTAGAACTAGGGGGCACAGCCTCAAAATACGGGGGAGCCAATTTAAAACCGAGTTGAGAAGGAATTTCTTCTCCCACAGAGTTGTGAATCTGTGGAATTCTCTGCCCAAGGAAGCAGTTGAGGCTAGCTCATTGAATGTATTCAAATCACAGATAGATAGATTTTTAACCAATAAGGGAATTAAGGGTTATGGGGAGCGGGTGGGTAAATGGAGCTGAGTCCACGGCCAGATCAGCCATGATCTTATTGAATGGCGGAGCAGGCTCGAGGGGCTCGATGGCCTACTCCTGTTCCTAATTCTTATGTTTTTAACTGTCTGAGTCCAACTCGGGGTCGAGGAAATTACAACACCGGACAGCCCCGCACGGGCCCAGAGCCCAGAACCCACCTCCCCGGGGGCCCCGCACGGGCCCAGAACCCACCTCCCCGGGGGCCCCGCACGGGCCCAGAGCCCACCTCCCCGGGTACCCCGAGCCCAGAGCCCACCTCCCCGGGAGCCCCGCACGGGTCCAGAGCCCACCTCCCCGGGGGCCCCGCACGGGCCCAGAGCCCACCTCCCCGGGAGCCCCGCACGGGCCCAGAGCCCACCTCCCCGGGTGTGTGAAGCGGATAATGCGGAGTGTTGTCTCTCGGGCGGGTGGGGCCTGGGCCCGCACTCGGTGTGTGTGAAGCCCGGGGCCCCCCGGGGTTTATTAACCCGCTCCCTCCCTCCGCTCATCTCTCAGCCGCTGCCTCAGACACAGAGACCCCACCGCGCATGCTCGGTTCACGCTGCCCGGGTGATTGACGAGCGGGCGGTGGGTCATCCAACCAATCAGAGTGTGCGAGAGGCGGGGCTTGCGGCCACACAGTGGGCGGAGCTGGAAGACCGAGCTGGAGGTGAGTTCTCCAACCAATCGGAGTGTGCGAGGGGCGGGGCTGAGCCCGGATCTCCCGCACTGAGCATGTGCGGGCGCCGGCGACAGTTGGTGGAGCCCGGATGATGTGAGTGTGGAACTGAACCCAGCCAGAGTCAGTACCTTCAGGGGAGGGGAACCAGTGAGTGTAGAACTGAACCCAGCCAGAGTCAGTACCTTCAGGGGAGGGGAACCAGTGAGTGTAGAACTGAACCCAGCCAGAGTCAGTACCTTCAGGGGAGGGGAACCAGTGAGTGTAGAACTGAACCCAGACAGAGTCAGCACCTTCAGGGGAGGGGAACCAGTGAGTGTAGAACTGAACCCAGCCAGAGTCAGCACCTTCAGGGGAGCGAACCAGTGAGTGTAGAACTGAACCCAGCCACAGTCAGTACCTTCAGGGGAGGGGAACCAGTGAGTGTAGAACTGAACCCAGCCAGAGTCAGTACCTTCAGGGGAGGGGAACCAGTGAGTGTAGAACTGAACCCAGCCAGAGTCAGTACCTTCAGGGGAGGGGAACCAGTGAGTGTAGAACTGAACCCAGCCAGAGTCAGTACCTTCAGGGGAGGGGAACCAGTGAGTGTAGAACTGAACCCAGCCAGAGTCAGTACCTTCAGGGGAGGGGAACCAGTGAGTGTAGAACTGAACCCAGCCAGAGTCAGTACCTTCAGGGGAGGGGAACCAGTGAGTGTAGAACTGAACCCAGCCAGAGTCAGTACCTTCAGGGGAGGGGAACCAGTGAGTGTAGAACTGAACCCAGCCAGAGTCAGTACCTTCAGGGGAGGGGAACCAGTGAGTGTAGAACTGAACCCAGCCAGAGTCAGTACCTTCAGGGGAGGGGAACCAGTGAGTGTAGAACTGAACCCAGCCAGAGTCAGTACCTTCAGGGGAGGGGAACCAGTGAGTGCAGAACTGAACCCAGCCAGAGTCAGTACCTTCAGGGGAGGGGAACCAGTGAGTGTAGAACTGAACCCAGCCAGAGTCAGTACCTTCAGGGGAGGGGAACCAGTGAGTGTAGAACTGAACCCAGCCAGAGTCAGTACCTTCAGGGGAGGGGAACCAGTGAGTGTAGAACTGAACCCAGCCAGAGTCAGTATCTTCAGGGGAGGGGAACCAGTGAGTGTAGAACTGATCCCAGCCAGAGTCAGTACCTTCAGGGGAGGGGAACCAGTGAGTGTAGAACTGAACCCAGCCAGAGTCAGTACCTTCAGGGGAGGGGAACCAGTGAGTGTAGAACTGAACCCAGCCAGAGTCAGTACCTTCAGGGGAGGGGAACCAGTGAGTGTAGAACTGAACCCAGCCAGAGTCAGTACCTTCAGGGGAGGGGAACCAGTGAGTGCAGAACTGAACCCAGCCAGACACAGTAACTTCAGGGGAGGGGAACCAGTGAGTGCAGAACTGAACCCAGCCAGAGTCAGCATCTTCAGGGGACGGGAACCAGTGAGTGTAGAACTGAACCCAGCCAGAGTCAGTACCTTCAGGGGAAGGGAACCAGTGAGTGTAGAACTGAACCCAGCCAGAGTCAGTGCTTTCAGGGAGGAGGTACAGAGGTTTCGGGAGGCAGTTCCAGAGCTTGAGTCCTCGGCAACAGAAGACAAGGCCACCAACGGTTGGGCGATTATAATCAGGGATGCTCAGGAGGGCAGAATTGGAGAAGCGCAGACATCTCTGGCGGTTGTGGAGCTGGAGGATATTACAGAGATAGGGAGGGGCGAGACCATGGAGGGATTTGTAAACCAGGATGAGAATTTTGAAATCGAAGTGTTGCTTAACCGGGAGCCAATGTAGGTCAGTGAGCACAGGGGGTGATGGATGAACGAGACTTGATGCGAGTTAGGACACGGGCAGCCGAGTTTTGGATGAGGTGAAGATTACGTGGGGTAGAATGTGGGAGGCCAGCCAGGAGTGTGTTGGAATAGTCAAGTCTAGAGGTAACCGAGGAATGGATGAGGGTTTCAGCAGAGGGTGAGCTGAGGCAGGGATGGAGACGGCCGATATTACACAGGTGGAAATAGGCGGTCTTGGTTTTCTGGGGATATGTGGTCGCAGCATTCTGGATAAGATCATCCGCCATTTTCATAGAATGAAAGTGCAGGAGACCATTCGGCCCATTGTGCATGTGCTGGCTCTATGGTCGAGCTATCCAGTTCGTTCCACTCCCCTGCTCTTTCCCCATAGCTCTGCAAATATTGTCCCTTTAGTAATTATCCAATTCACTTTTGAAAGCCACTATTGAATCTGCTTCCACCGCCCTATCAGGCAGTGCATTCCAGATTGCAACAACTCGCTGCTTATACAATGGTTCCTCATGTCGCCTCTGCTTCTTTTACCAATCACCTGAACTCTGTGTCCTCTGGTTACCGACCCTTCTGCCACTGGAAAGTGTTTCTCCTTATTTAGTCTATTAAAACCGTTCATGATTTTGAACACTATCAAATCTCCTCTTAAACTTTTCTACTCCAAGGAGAATTACCACAGCTTCTCCAGTATCTCCACATAACTGAAGTCCCTCCTCCTTCGTACCATTCTCGTAAATCTCTTCTGTCCCTCTCTAAGGTGCAGATACCCTTCTGAAAGTGTGGTGCCCAGAATTGAACACAATGTGTCAGCTGAGGCCTAACCAGTGTTTATAAAAGTTGAGCAGAACTAAACATCAAATGCTGCTATTTGTGTGATGGGTTTAGACGGGCGAGGTTTATCCAGTCAGTTGGATGTGAGCTGAAACATGTGCACTTGGAGCGGGGAGCCAAGGACACGCTGTGTAACCGGGCACAGACACTCTGCACAGCCCACACATCACTTGTTTCCCACTTGGCCCAGAAGGATGTATTAAATGCAACAATTAATTTGATTTTACTTTAAATAGTTTTGTTTATAAATTTAATTATGCTTCTTTAATTTTATTTCTGAACTCAGATTCACGGCCCCATTTTATTTCTTCCTCTGAGCCCCTCAACTTAATGTGGCAGCGTAATGTTGGTGAGTGGTGATTGATTGTCCTGGGAACCAACAGGAAGAGAGGTCAGAGGCCGGAGGGCCCAGGGAGCAGCGTGTTCTGCAACCAATCGCGGTGCTTGAGGGCTGGATCCTGAGTCGGCCTATCAGGTGAGTCTGTGTGAACCCCTGTTAAACTATTTATTTTTTAAAGTTAATCGAGATTTCTTTTGTCAGCAAAACAGTTTAACATTTGTCAGTATTTTATTTCCCTGGAGTTCCTATTATGAGTTTCAGACACTTCAGTGCCAAGTGGACCAGGTGTTTAAAGATCATTCATTTCCCTCATGTCGCTGTAAGTTAAAGATACAGAGATTGAGTTCCCTTCATTATGCATCTTTTGTAAGTAAACAAAAATCCTTTCTGTTAGCAGTGAGTCACATTCTGCACTGGGGGAGACGGCTGGTGGCTTCAGGCTTTAAAATTCTCATCCTCTTGTTCAAATCCCTCCAAGGCCTCGCCCCTCCCTATCTCTGTAACCTCCTCCAGCCCGCCAATCCTCTTAATAAGGGGAAACAATTTTCAGTGTCAGAAAGTTCAGTAACCAGAGGCACAGATTTAATGTGATTGGCAAATGAACCAGATGCGACATGAGGGGACTAATGAAGCAGCGAGATGTTCTGGCCTGGAACGCACTGCCTGTTCGGGTGGTGGAAGCAGATTCACTTGTAACTTTCGAAAGAGATAAACATGAGTCTAAAAAACTTTCAGCGTTATGGGGCAAGAGTAGGACAGGAGTCCCCTGAGTGCATCTCGCTCGCTAACCGGTTTTCAGTTCTGGATACTGCTGGTTTCTCTGGGGAGTGCAGCCAGAGCCATGTCCATGACACCGTGGGTGGCTCAGCTGCACAGGGCGGGGAGGAAGAAGATTGGAAGAGCAATAGTGGGAGTGGATTTGATAGGGGAACAAACAAGCGCTTCTGCAGGCACAGACATGATTCCAGGATGGTATGTTGCCTCCCTGGTGCCAGGGTCAAGGATGTCACTGAGCGGCTGCAGGACATTGTTGAGGGGGGAGGATGAACATCCAGAGGTTGTGGTCCATATCGGGACAAATGACATCAGTAGAAAGAGGGATGAGATCCTGCAGGCAGTATTTAGGGAGCGAGGAAAGAGATTAAAAAACAGGACCTCAAAGGTAGTAATGTTGGGATTACTCCCGGTGCCCCGTGCTGGTGAGTACAGAAATAAGAGGATAGAGCAGATGAATGCATGGCTGGAGTTTGGTGCAGGAGGGAGGGCTTTAGATTCCCGAGGCATTGGGAGCGTTTCTGGGGGAGGTGGGACCAGTACAAGCCGGACAGGTTGCACCTCAACAGGACCGGACAATATCCTCACTGGACAGAGAGAGGGGACGGTGTGGATAGAGAGAGGGGACGGTGTGGATAGAGAGAGGGGACGGTGTGGATAGAGAGAGGGGACGGTGTGGATAGAGAGAGGGGACGGTGTGGATAGAGAGAGGGGACGGTGTGGATAGAGAGAGGGGACGGTGTGGATAGAGAGAGGGGACGGTGTGGATAGAGAGAGGGGACGGTGTGGATAGAGAGAGGGGACGGTGTGGATAGAGAGAGGGGACGGTGTGGATAGAGAGAGGGGACGGTGTGGATAGAGAGAGGGGACGGTGTGGATAGAGAGAGGGGACGGTGTGGATAGAGAGAGGGGACGGTGTGGATAGAGAGAGGGGACGGTGTGGATAGAGAGAGGGGACGGTGTGGATAGAGAGAGGGGACGGTGTGGATAGAGAGAGGGGACGGTGTGGATAGAGAGAGGGGACGGTGTGGATAGAGAGAGGGGACGGTGTGGATAGAGAGAGGGGACGGTGTGGATAGAGAGAGGGGACGGTGTGGATAGAGAGAGGGGACGGTGTGGATAGAGAGAGGGGACGGTGTGGATAGAGAGAGGGGACGGTGTGGATAGAGAGAGGGGACGGTGTGGATAGAGAGAGGGGACGGTGTGGATAGAGAGAGGGGACGGTGTGGATAGAGAGAGGGGACGGTGTGGATAGAGAGAGGGGACGGTGTGGATAGAGAGAGGGGACGGTGTGGATAGAGAGAGGGGACGGTGTGGATAGAGAGAGGGGACGGTGTGGATAGAGAGAGGGGACGGTGTGGATAGAGAGAGGGGACGGTGTGGATAGAGAGAGGGGACGGTGTGGATAGAGAGAGGGGACGGTGTGGATAGAGAGAGGGGACGGTGTGGATAGAGAGAGGGGACGGTGTGGATAGAGAGAGGGGACGGTGTGGATAGAGAGAGGGGACGGTGTGGATAGAGAGAGGGGACGGTGTGGATAGAGAGAGGGGACGGTGTGGATAGAGAGAGGGGACGGTGTGGATAGAGAGAGGGGACGGTGTGGATAGAGAGAGGGGACGGTGTGGATAGAGAGAGGGGACGGTGTGGATAGAGAGAGGGGACGGTGTGGATAGAGAGAGGGGACGGTGTGGATAGAGAGAGGGGACGGTGTGGATAGAGAGAGGGGACGGTGTGGATAGAGAGAGGGGACGGTGTGGATAGAGAGAGGGGACGGTGTGGATAGAGAGAGGGGACGGTGTGGATAGAGAGAGGGGACGGTGTGGATAGAGAGAGGGGACGGTGTGGATAGAGAGAGGGGACGGTGTGGATAGAGAGAGGGGACGGTGTGGATAGAGAGAGGGGACGGTGTGGATAGAGAGAGGGGACGGTGTGGATAGAGAGAGGGGACGGTGTGGATAGAGAGGGGGGACGGTGTGGATAGAGAGGGGGGACAGTGTGGATAGAGAGGGGACAGTGTGGATAGAGAGGGGACAGTGTGGATAGAGAGGGGACAGTGTGGATAGAGAGGGGACAGTGTGGATAGAGAGGGGACAGTGTGGATAGAGAGGGGACAGTGTGGATAGAGAGGGGACAGTGTGGATAGAGAGGGGACAGTGTGGATAGAGAGGGGACAGTGTGGATAGAGAGGGGACAGTGTGGATAGAGAGAGGGGACAGTGTGGATAGAGAGAGGGGACAGTGTGGATAGAGAGAGGGGACACGGTGTGGACAGAGAGAGGGGACAGTGTGGACAGAGAGAGGGGACAGTGTGGACAGAGAGAGGGGACAGTGTGGACAGAGAGAGGGGACAGTGTGGACAGAGAGAGGGGACAGTGTGGACAGAGAGAGGGGACAGTGTGGACAGAGAGAGGGGACAGTGTGGACAGAGAGAGGGGACAGTGTGGACAGAGAGAGGGGACAGTGTGGACAGAGAGAGGGGACAGTGTGGACAGAGAGAGGGGACAGTGTGGATAGAGAGGGGGGACAGTGTGGACAGAGAGAGGGGACAGTGTGGACAGAGAGAGGGGACAGTGTGGATAGAGAGAGGGGACACAGTGTGGATAGAGAGAGGGGACACAGTGTGGATAGAGAGAGGGGACAGTGTGGATAGAGAGAGGGGACAGTGTGGACAGAGAGAGGGGACAGTGTGGACAGAGAGAGGGGACAGTGTGGACAGAGAGAGGGGACAGTGTGGACAGAGAGAGGGGACAGTGTGGACAGAGAGAGGGGACAGTGTGGACAGAGAGAGGGGGACAGTGTGGACAGAGAGAGGGGGACAGTGTGGATAGAGAGAGGGCACAGTGTGGATAGAGAGAGGGGACAGTGTGGACAGAGAGAGGGGGACAGTGTGGACAGAGAGAGGGCACAGTGTGGACAGAGAGAGGGGACAGTAGGTATCATGTTTGGAAGGCAGAGGAAACAAAAGCTAGAAAATAGACAATAGGGGAGTTTGGCAGCGCTAAATGCCAGTGCCAGTGTGTTTCAATGAGATCACCTCTCATTCGTCTAAACTCCAGAGAGTATAGGCCCATTCTACACAAACTCTCATCATAAGTCAGTCCTCTCATCACTTTTCTTCAACATACATCAACATTTTCCTTTCAGTTGAAGTGAATGGAAGATGAGAGGGGTGTTGGCATCGGGAACTCAGTTAATTCAGCTTCTGAAAGGTGTTCATGTTTAGTTCATTCCATATCGGGGAAAATGTGGTTGTTATCATTAGAGAGAGATTTCACTGAGCAACAGTTGGTGTTTGCAACCAACTGGCCGTGGATATTTTCATCATTGAATGTTTAGATTAGAAATATTATGTTCGAATAAGAAAAGTTCAGAGACTAGTGGTTTGTGCTTGCCACAGGAAGACCAGTGTTTTACGTGCTTCGAATATTGTTGATGTATGTTGAAGAAAATGCAGACTCGTGTTTCTGGACCATGCCGGAGCCAAAGACTACCATATTCGGCAATGCCAGTTCCAGTTGGATAAAAGGTTGATGGCATAGCAAAAGATCCAGCAGTTAAAACAAAATTATCTCCAGTTATCTGCAGACATCGAATGTCGCAGCATGCTGACAAAGTTGGACTTAAGAATTCAAAGTATTGAGTTAAATTATTGGGATCGATTGTTATAGAATTGAATTGTTATAGAATGGAAAAGTGGTGAAGTTATGCTAAACTTGTATCGAACCTTGGTTAGACTTTGTGTGTGCAATTCTGGTCACCATATTATAAAAAGGATATGGAGGCACTGGAGAGGGGGCAGAGAAGGTTTACAAGGATGATGCCAGAAAGGCGAGCGTGTACCTATCGGGAAAGGATGGACAGGCAAGGTCTCTTTTTTTCTTGAAAAAAGAAGGCTGAGGGGTGACCTAATGTCTTTAAAATGATTAAAGGTTTTGATAGAGCAGACACAGTGTTTCCACTTGTGGGGACCAGCATAATTAGAGGCCATCAACATAAGATAGTCACCAAGAAATCAAATAGGGAATTCAGAAGAAACCTCTACCCAGAGAGTGGTGAGAATGTGGAACTCACTGCCACAGGGAGTGGTTGAAGCGAATAGTATCGATGCATTTAAGGGGAGGCTAGACAAGTATATGAGGGAGAAGGGAATAGAGGGTTATGTGGATATAGTTAGATGAGGAAAGAAGGGAGGAGGCTCGAGTGGAGCTTAAACGCCGGCATGGACTGGTTGGGCCGAATGGCCTGTTTCTGTGCCGTATATCCGATGTAATCCTATTGTCCAGGACACACTGCTCGAAGGGGAATATAAATGACCTGTATCCAAACGCGATTGTTACTTTTGTCTTCTTTGTAAAATGACAAAGTCTGGGCATAATTTGTTTGTGAAATTAAAACTGATTTTATATATATATATATATATATATTGCTAAGCGTTGCTGGTCAAACACATGGGAAGGAAAATTTAGCTGAAAATTGAGATAATTAAGTTTTATTTTTGAAAAAGTCCCGTCTCTGTGGTTCTGTCCAAACTATGTATTCAGAAATAAGTTTTTGAGGGCGACTGTTATGCTAAAGGTAACTAACATCCTTCCTCTTGTAGTCTGAATTGCTCTCTGGCATATTTTGGAGAATAAAAGGTCCAAGAAGAGGTTTGGTTAAATAAAATTAAACAAAGAAACTGGGTCAAAACTTGGACCAAGTGGGAATGTTTGATCGATGTTTAAAGACAGTATGATAATATTGTATTCGACAGTAAAGTTCCTCCGGGCTCATGAATGAAATGGTGAACACTGTATAAAATGTAATGAGAGGAAATGAGTGAGGATATAAGAGGAAAACAGGAAAGTTACACCTCCAAATAGAAATGTTTCTTCACTCATTGTTCCTGTGCGAATTGTCATAAATCACCTGGGTACAATCTGGTGTTAATGTAAATTCTTGTTAAAGTCAGGGAAGTGTAGGAAATTGCTAATATTTCTCTGAGATGTTTGTGTCATTGCCTACACTGAACAATAAGAAAACTGAATTTGATCGCCTGGCCACTACCCGAGACATCGGGACCGTGCAGAGGGAGATGAGCAAAGATCTTCAGACACCCCACGATCTTTTGATAAGATCACCTCAAATGGCTTGGATCAGATGTCCCATGTGGCATGATACTGGGATACCGCTGCGTGTGTGTGTGAACAAGTCTCAGGCATGCTCAGTTATCGACAACAGCACAACATGAAATGGCTAATGTGGCTCAGGAGAGTGAGAACACTTTTTAAACCATCATGGCCGTGACACAATCTCCATAGAGAAACCGACTTTGAAATAATCCGGATAGAGTTAAACACACTGCTACCTGTCAGAGGCATTAGAATTAACAGTAGCGAGAATGCTGATCAAATTAGGATTTTGTTACAGCTGGAATGGTCGTCAGTTTCAAGGCCTCCACTAAGTACTGAACAAAGGAAGCTTGTAGAGAGGCTAAAAACAAAAAAAGTCAGCCGGTCTCTGTCTGGACAAGGTGGCCATGGCTGTGTACAGATCAGCTACAAGCTGAAGGTGGGAGATAAGGAGGCCAGACCTTACAGGTTCCATAACAAAACATGGATCCAAGTGAGAGGCGATCTCCAGGAGGAAGCAGAGGACCTCAAAAGGGTTAGTTTTGGAATCTGTGATAAACCGAGGTATAGACCCTCAAAAGCATAATTTTGGTGGTAATGGAGAAAGAACCCTAAAGCGTGCTCCTTGGGAAGATTGGGAGACCAGGAAGACTCCCCTGAACCAGGTGGGTTGGGACACATCCTGACCCCAAACATTAAATTAATAGTGTTCACTTAAAGAGTTAGTATCACTCCAGGGCAATAAGTAATTCAAGAACATTATAAAATACTTCAATACAAACTTAAAAGATAATGACGGCAGATTATTTTAAAGTAAGAAATGTTGTATGTTGATCAGTAATGTTAACTATTGGTTTGCCAACTACAAATGCTGATAGTGATCATCATATGTGGGACTTAAATAAAATGACATCCCACCTCACAAAAAGAACTCGACCTGTCCGATCCAGTAAATTAACCCACATTTAATGGACTAGAAGTAACTGAATCAGGAAATATATTATATAACAATGTGTGTTTTTAAATTGTTAATTGAAATCAAAAGTTTTAAACATGAGCTTGAATCTATCAACTAGATTATGTGAAGGGAGATATTCACAGTTAATAGATAAAATGGGAAGAGAATTAGTAAAGGATGTGTTAGTAAAGAATAGAAAACAGGAACCAAGGGATGAGGAAGATGGGGAACACAAGGAGAATCAGTTTAAATCGCAAGGAAAGTGAGAGCTGACAGGATAGCTCAGAATAGGAGCCACAGCAAGGTTAGCAGGAGTAAACAGAATAGATATAGAAAGTGAATGGGAACACGATGTGTCTTACTGGTGGTATTGTGTGTAGCCTCTGACATTTATGATGAATGTGGTACAGAAGTGACTGGACAAGAGAGAGAGTAATCAAATCCCTTTGTTTATTCATGAAGAACAACTGAGAAAATGGTTTAGGGGAACCAAGTCATAGGCTTTGATGTGATGCAGCCAATAGGAATGGGGATTTTGGCCCCCAGGGAAGGAGAAAGAAGTGAAGATATTAGACCAGTGGGATTGGTCTTGCCTTTGCTAATGAAAAATGGAAATGAAACGAAACCTTGGCCGGTGTATAGGGTAGAATCGTTTGCAAGGGTGGAAGACTGAGCTAGGTCCGATCCATAAACAGTATGAGGAATATGCAAGATATCTGATTAAGAAGGGAGGAACTTGGATAGCACCAGATATGCAGTGTTGTACTCTGAAAGGGACAACATGGGTTTGTAGATGTTCCAGCTTGTGGGTTCACCCTCAACAAAGAATCTCCAGAATGCCAGATTGAAATAAATAAATGGGGCGAAGGCCAAACTAATACAGTGTATAAAGGAAAAGGACAGTATTGTGTGACTACTACTGTCACGTATATGACTGTGGGTTCAACCCGATGCCCCATACTAGAACATCACTTTAGCTTGATTCCACCGAGGAACACATGTATCGGTGCTAAACATTGGTTCTGGTACATCATCATAACGCAACTTATCTGCAGATGAGACTGCCTCTGGAGGATGAAGCCATTCGAGTCATTCCACATATTGGACACTATATTCTCCCTGTTTCTGGCTTTAAAGCTCAAAATTCAGCGAATTAGGACATCCCAGAAACACACAGTGCAAATCATATAGAGGAAGAGAGAGACAGAACAGGCAATCCCGAGACATGAGAATCAGGAATGGTGGAAAGTAGCATCGAGTTAGATTGTTCCAGCTGGGATTGGTGATAGCACGGATAATAGCTTCAGAGATTCCGGTCATTGCATTATGCTGTAAGGAAGTCAATAAGGGACATTGAAAATATAAGAAAAGGGAAGGACGCTGAGAGGAAACCAGGATTAGTAAAGACAAAAAAAGATATAAAACACTTTGTCAACAGGTAATGTAACCCATAAAAAAAACCTGTGGGACAGGTTAACATGTGGACCCTGGTTAATTCAGCTTCTGAAAGGGGTTTATGTTTCATTCATTCGATAGAGGGAAAAATGTGGTTCGTATTATTAGGGAGAGAGAGACACAGATTTCACTGAGCAACAGCTGGTGTTTTGCGACCAACCAGGCTTCGATATTAATAATAGAATGGATTAGAAATATTGTTTGGATAAGAAAAGTCCAGAACTAGTGGTTTATGATCACCGTGGCCAGGCCGCAATGCTTCTAAATGTGTTGCTGATGTAAACTTGTGTCTCTGGACTATGCAGTAGCCAGAGACTACCATATTAGGCAATGCCGGCTCCAGTTTGATAAGAAAACAGTCTATAAATGTAAGCTTTTTCCTTTGTTCATTAGCGTGGAGATACCCGTGCCTGGTTACACGTGCTCCATCTGTGACTATACTCCACTTGTAAATTGATTATAAACAGAAGACTGAATTTGTTACTACTCAAGTGAAGAAACAGAAGTTTGTTTTAAATCAACACTTGGTTCTTTTTTTAAGTTTGGAACTTCAAAACTTCCTTCGGCATTAAAAATCCGTTAAAACAGCAAAAATCATTCGTAAAGCTATCATCATTAACCTTGAATAAAACATAACTTCGTTAATTTCAATAACTCCAATTTAATTCGGACCAATATTTTATTAACGAAACACAATACAGAACAGATAAAGTAAAACAAAATAGCACATGCTTACAGAACACAGTAAATTACATCATTGTTACCTTCAGGTGCTTTTAAGGAAAGATAAACTTGCTATAGAGGGAGTGCAATGAAGGTTCATCAGACTGATTCCTGGGATGGGGGGATTGTCCTATGAGAGATTGAGTAGACTAGGCCTATATTCTCCAGTGTTTAGAAGAATGAGAGGTGAGAGGCGACACCCACATCCCATGAACGAATGTTTAAAAAGATGTGAGATGTTTAAATTTGATCAAGGACACCAGCCAAATTAATAGAAACACTCCCTGTCCTTCAGGACCTGTGTCCAGGGGAGAAGCTGATGGGTTTATCTGATCATCTTTGGGATAAATGTTGTGTTCATCGAGCTGAGCAGCTCATGCCAGCATCAAACACTCTCCAGTCGGGCACAGCACGAGTTAGATACAGAGTGAACCCATCGGTCGCTCCCCGACACAGATACTGAGGGACAGGGAGTGTCCGGGACACTGACATTTCTCACTTAATAAGGTATAAATTGATCCTGTACCTCTCCCCATTAATCCTGGGCTCCACACGGCTCGAATCCTGCTCCTGTTTCCCTTCCTGTAACAGCACTAAGCTCAACCCAGGGTGGTTGCTCGGCACTGCAGTGATGTCATAAAGCAGGGCCATTCAGCCCAGCTGGTCCTCTCCTTGTCCCTTTAAAGGTGGAGAGCTGGGACATCCTGTCTCAACACACATCCCCCTGTTCATACTGAGAATCCCTGGGGAAGGGGGAAGGCCCAAGGCCCAGAGTGTGGAACACAACCAAAGGGGAAAGAGGAGGAGAGAAGGGGAGGTAAATCAAGGAGTGGGGACTGAGGGGCATCAAGATTCAGTTTTAGAGCCTGTAGACTTCAGGAGGGATCAGTGAGTTCTGTAATTTCAGGATCCAGGGAGAGAACAAGGAGCAGATGGGGAGACTGGTGTGGATTCCAGCACAGTGAGGATGTAGGGGGAGGGAGATTGTCTCGGGCCGTGTATTAGGGGTGTAGGAGGGACAAGAGAGGAAAGGTCAGAGGAGCAATTACTGCAGCAGTGTCCATCAATAGTGAGAGAGAGAAGGTGGGGGTCAGAGTGGGCCCTGGACAGGCCGGTAAACTGTTTGTTTGCTGTGACCAGCTTTCCTTCTGTCACAAATAGCCTCCTGTCACAAATAGCCTCCTGTAGCCCAGTGACACAAACAGCCCATTAAACACCACCAATGTCCTTTGGTCTGTTGAGGTCTCCCTTTGTGAAACATCGGCTGTTGTTAAAGCTTCTCATTCTAACTCGCTCACAGTGAGACAGTATCCACTGTCCCTTTTATTCCATGGGCTTCATCTTTGCTGGTATTGGTAACACGCCCGGGATCACTAAACACAAAACCCAGTCTGTGAATCACTTTCAGCTACTGGACTTAGTGTGTGGCCCACAGCATCTCTCTCACCTTCAATGTGTGAATAGAGCATCACGCCTGCAAAGCTGGTTTAAGTTTATATCCAGGCAGAAAATCTATTTAAGAAAAGCATGTAGACCAATGAGACACTGTTCAGGTGCCAGTGTGCTGCTGGTTTGTCCGGCATTTTGCCAGTAATGGAAAATAACTGAACATTTCTCCCAGTGTAACCTTTGCTGTAATGAAATGTGTCTTTTAATAAGCCTCATGTCCTTGCTCATGTCTGCTGCAATTGTGTAGAAAGAGGATGAGAAATGATGGTGTTTGTATTGAGATGTGAAACAAGGAAACGGTATCTGTGTGTGGCAGTGACACAGCCTGTGGTCACAGGCAGAACCATGCGCCGATATCCGTGTGGTTATGGTTTGAGCAGGGTCAGTTCATGAATGCTCAAGCTAAGATGTGCCAGGGATCGGGAGTAGTGGCAGTAAATAAAATCTAAATGTAAATTCCGATGTAGTTTATCTTTATTTATTGCTATTTTCATAGCTTTTTCTGAATGTGGCCCAAGCCAAGTGCCAGGATATTGGACCAGGCCCACCACAGAAAATGAGTTTGACACCTTGAGGTAGACAATGTCAACCGGATTCCCCCATCCACCAACCGAACAACTTCTTTACAAACTGAAGATAGTTTGTAAGACGTGACCATGTTTACCAGAATCCGTGTTCAGTGTCTGTAATGGCCCCTTCCCTTTCCCCATGATGGAAAACAGCATCTCTCAGGATCCCTTCAAGCACCTTCCCGGTGATCGAGGTCACGTTGATGGGCCTTTAGTTCCCGAGCTCTGACTTGTGCTCAATTTGCAAAATGGGAACGACATGTGCTACCTTCCAATCTCAGGGAACAACCCATGACTCTACTGAGCTGTTGGAGATATGGGCAAGGGGCTGACAGAGCACCTATCCCATCTCTTTAAACACCCTTGGGTGGATATCATCTGCACCTTACACGTCAAGGTTAACCCACGCAGTGACTGCTGTCAGTGAAGAGAGATGAGAAAGACCAAAGTGCCGTTTGCCCCTCTCAGTGTGACCTTGAAGGACTGTGTCCAGGCTGAAGTTTTCTCCCCATATGATCCTCCCCCCAGTGTGTCCTCTCTGAGCTCCAGCCAGGTGATGATAAACACACAGGTGGGAAAGACAAAAATCTACAGCAATGTGTTGAAAGCAACACGAATTTATTTGTCTCTAACCCAAATATTAAACTCCAGTTCCAACTGTCAGAATGAACATGGTTCAGTCGGGATGTGATTAACAGCAGCATTAACAGCAGATCCCAACCCCTGCAGTCACTTGTGAACTTGCTGGTGTCTCAACACATGGGCTAACGTACTGAATCCCTTCCCACACTCAGAGCAGGTGAATGGCCTCTCCCCGGTGTGAACTCGCTGGTGTGTTAGCAAATGGGATGATGTACTGAATCCCTTCCCACACTCAGAGCAGGTGAACGGCCTCTCCCCGGTGTGAACTCGCTGGTGTGTTAGCAAATGGGATGATGTACTGAATCCCTTCCCACACTCAGAGCAGGTGAACGGCCTCTCCCCAGTGTCAACTCGCTGGTGTGTCAGCAAATGAGATGATGTCGTGAATCCCTTCCCACACTCAGAGCAGATGAACAGCCTCTCCCCAGTGTGAACTCGGTGGTGTTTCAGCAGGGTAGATGAATGAGTGAATCCCTCCTCACACTCGGAGCAGGTGAGCGGCCTCTCCCTCGTGTGAACTTGCTGGTGCCTCAACAGGTGGGATGAACAACTGAATCCCTTCCCACACTCTGAGCAGCTGAATGGCCTCTCCCCAGTGTGAACTCGCCAATGTATTTCCAGCTGGGATGGGTAGTTGAAACATTTCCCACAGTCCTCACATTTACACAGTTTCTCCCCAGTATGACTGCACTTGTGTCTCTCCAGGTTGGATGATCGGCTGAAGCCTTGTCCACACACACAGCACGTGTACTGTTTCTCCCCGCTGTGAACAGTGCTTTTCCCTTCCATGGTCAAAGGCCGATGATATTCCGTTCCCGATGAATCGAGTGACTATCACATCTTAATGTGATGTTTGGTTTGAGCCTCTGGTCGACAAATCCTCCCCTTTTAATACCCTGTAAAGTGAGTTTCAAACAGGAAAAAGGGTGGGTGAGAGAGAACCCACAAAAACACAAAGGCAGGTTGTGAAATTGAGCTGAATGAACCTGGCTATTTGTGCGGCCATCAGCAGAAAATAAGTGACCATGAAAGCTGTTGGATTGTCGTAATAACCCAACTGGTCACTAATGTCTATAGGATTCACAAAATTCTGGGACCCCTACTGAATGGACATATGTCTGGAATTTAAATTGGAACTGTGTTAGACTTTTGGAGGAGAAATGTGGACAGAAATATCTCACTATTAGGTGCCTTTAGACTAAACTAGGGCCTTTTAGATTGAGTTTGGACATTTTAAATTGTATGCTGGGTCTGCATAGGGCTGCTAACCCACCTGGGAGGCAGGCCCCAGGGAGACATTAGCAGTCTAACAAAAGCCCACTTACCAGGGACCCAGGTACATACATATTTTAATAGTTCTTAAAACGGCTATACAGAAAAACCCTGGATTCAGCAAAACACACAATGGACAGTATCAAGACCTGATTACATTCTAACGGCACCATTTGAAAACCCCATCAACACCTTTGGGAATCTTGTATCAGGCTAATAATCAGCCCACCAAAATATCTCACAAAGGGATCACATTAGAGTTGATCAGCCTGCCATCGCACAAAAGCAGTCATCAGAAATCAATTGTGCACTCAGGTATAACTGGGGGCCTTGGTGGTGACTTTTGGGCTTGGTAACTTTTGGGCATAGAAAGTAGGTGCAGGAGTAGGCCATTCAGTCCTTCGAGCCTGCACCACCATGCAACAGGATCATGGCTGATCATTCACCTCAGTACGCCTTTCCTGCTTTCGCTCCATATCCCTTGATCCCTTTAGCCGTAAGGGCCATATCTAACTTCCCCTTGAATATATCAAATGAACTGCCATCAACAACTCTCTGCAGTAGGGAATTCCACAGGTTAACAACTCTCTGAGTGAAGGAGTTTCTCCTCATCTCAGTCCTAGATGGCCTACCCCTTATCCTTGGACTATGTTCCCTAGTTCTGGACTTCCCAACATCGGGAACATTCTTCCTGCATCTAACCTGTCCAGTCCCGTCAGAATTTTCTATATATCTATGAGAACCCCTCTCATCCTTCTAAACTCGAGTGAATACAGGCCCAGTGAATCTAGTTTGTCCTCATATGTCAGTCCTGCCATCCTGGGAATCAATCTGGTGAACCTTCGCTACACTCCCTCAATAGCAAGAACGTCCTTCCTCAGATTAGGAGAACAAAACTGAACACAATATTCCAGGTGAGGCCGCACTACGGCCCTGTACAACTGCAGTAAGACCTCCCTGTCCCTATACTCAAATCCCCTCGCTATGAAGGCCAACAAAGCATTTGCCTTTTTCACCGCCTGCTGAACCTGCATGCTAACTTTCAATGACTGATGTACCATGACACCCAGGTCTCGCTGCACCTCCCCTTTTCCTAATCTGCCACCATTCAGATAATATTCTGCCTTCGTGTTTTTGCCACGAAAGTGAATAACTTCACCTTATACTGCATCTGCCACGTGTTTGCCCATTCACCTAACCTGTCCAAGTCACCCTGCAGCCTTTTAGCATCCTCCTCACAGCTCACACTGCCACCCAGCTTAGTATCATCTGCAAACTAGGAGATATTGCACTCAATTCCTTCATCCAAATCATTAATATATATTGCAAATAGCTGTGGTCCTAGCACTGAGCCCTGCAGTACCCTACTAGTCACTGCCTGCCATTCTGAAAAGGACCCATTTATCCCGACTCTCTGCTTCCTGTCTGCCAACCAGTTCTCTATCCACGTCAGTACATTACCCCCAATACCATGTGCTTTAATTTTGCACACCAATCTCTTGTGTGGGACCTTGTCAAAAGCCTTTTGAAAGTCCAAATACACCACATCTACTAGTTCTCCCTTGTCCACTCTACAAGTTACATCCTCAAAAAATTCTAGAAGATTTGTCAAGCAGGATTTCCCTTTCATAAATCCACGCTGACTTGGGCCGATCACGTCACTGCTTTCCAAATGTGCTGCTATTTCATCTTTCATAATTGATTCCAAGATTTTCCCCACGACTGATGTCAGGCTAACCAGTCTATAATTACCCATTTTCTCTCTCCCTCCTTTTTTAAAAAAGTGGTGTTACATTAGCTACCCTCCAGTCAATAGGAACCGATCCAGAGTCGATCGACTGTTGGAAAATGGTCACCAATGCATCCACTATTTCTAGGGCTACTTCCTTAAGTACTCTGGGATGCAGACTATCAAGCCCCGGGGATATATTGGCCTTCAATCCCATCAATTTCCCTGACACAATTTCCCACCTAATAAGGATTTCCTTCAGTTCCTCCTTCTTACTCGACCCTCGGTCCCCTAGTATTTCCGGAAGGTTATTTGTGTCTTCCTTTGTGAAGACAGAACCAAAGTATTTGTTTAACTGGTCCACTATTTCTTTGTTACACAGTATAAATTCACCTGAATCTGACTGCAAGGGACCTACGTTTGTTTTCACTAATCTTTCACATATATATATAGAAGCTTTTGCAGTCAGTTCTTATGTTGCCAGCAAGCTTCCTCTCATACTCTATTTTCCCCCTTCTAATTAAACCATTTGTCCTCCTCTGCTTTATTACAAAATTATCCCAGTCTTCAGGTTTGCTGCTTTTTCTGGCCAATTTATAAGCCCCTTCCTTGGATTTAACACTATCCTTAATTTCACTTGTTAGCCACGGTTGAGCCATCTTCCCTGTTTTATTTTTACTCCAGACAGGGATGTACAATTGTTGAAGTTCATCCATGTGATCTTTAAATGTTTGCCATTGCCTATCCACCGTCATCCCTTTAAGTATCATTATTCAGTCTATTCTAGCCAATTCATGTCTCATACCATCAAAGTTACCTTTCCTTAAGTTCAGGACCCTAGTCTCTGAATTAACTATCACTTTCCATCTCAATAAAGAATTCTACCATATTATGGTCACTCTTCCCCAAGGGGCCTCGCACAACAAGATTGCTAATTAGTCCTTTCTCATTACACATCACCCAGTCTCGGATGGCCAGCCCTCTAGTTAGGTCCTTGATACATTGGTCCAGAAAACCATCCCTAATACACTCCAGGAAATACTCCTTCACCACATTACTACCAGTTTGGTTAGCCCAATCAATATGTAGATTAAAGTTGCCCATGATAACTGCTGAAGAGAGAAAGCAGTGTGCAACTGGTCTAAACTGTGGAGAAATCTTTTGGTGAGCATAGTCCCTGCAATTTCTGAGCCGAGCTCAGTTAGTGTAGTGGTGGGAGGTGTTTTTTTTCCACTGCATAGCCTCTGTATCCGTTGCGTATATGTTTTCCCCCTTTTTCTGTACATTTTGTTATATGCTATTCAGGTAATTAGTGTGGTGTGCTATTTCCTAAATAAAATATTTGTTCTTGCACCAAACAGTTGTCTGTCTACATCTATCACATCTCCTAAATAATTCCAAGCCCGAGAACCAGGGAGTGGGACGATTCGGACCATCAAGGTCAGAAAAGGCTGACACACCCACCACCCCCTACATGTCCTTCAGGGACAGGAACTCACCACCCGGTCTGGGCCGACACAAGACTCTGGTCTCTATGGGAGGAGGGAGAGGTGGGCGGGGTGAAGGGGAGGGAATGTATACATCTGTAACTCGACCAGAACTTTGACAGAACCTCCCAAACCCACAACCTCTCCCACCTAGATGGACCAGGGCAGCAGGTGCATGGGAAATCCATCACCTCCAAGTCTCACACCATCCTGACTTGGGCATATATCACCGTTCCTACATCGTCACTGGGTGAAAATCCTGGAACTCCTCACCTAACAGCATTGTGGGAGGGCCTTCACCACACGGACTGCAGCGGTTCGAGAAGGCCCACCATCACCTTGTCAAGGGGCAAATGGAAATTGGAAATATATTCTGGCCCGACTGGTGACATCCACATCCCAAGAATGGATTCAAACAAATCTGTATATTGAAAGCCCCTACAGAAATACTTGTTCCGAAAACAATACTCTTCTACATTGTGCGGGCAGTGTCTGTTTCACAACCTAATCTCCCCTAGAATCCACTGCTGTTGACAGTCTCTCATCGGAAATTGTTGGGCCCGACTGGGCCCAGAGGTACTGGGGGTTAAACCCAGCAGCTTCTCCTCCCTCTCCACTCCAGCTCAAACTGATGCAACAAACAGACCCACACAGGAGGCCAGGGAGCGACTTCCGCATCCAGCACCCACCCTGATACAGAGCGGCTCTGGATTGGTCGCTCTGTGTTTCCAGTATCGATGCACTGAAGATCAGCATATGAGGGAGAAGGGAATAGAGGCTTATGCTGAGAGAGTTAGAACCATAGAATCAGAGAATGGTTACAGCACGGAACAAGACCATTCGGCCCGTCAAGCCCGTGCCAGCTCTCTGCAAGAGCACCTCAGCTAGTCCCACTCCCCCGCCCTTACCCCACAGCCCTGCAAATGTTTTTCTTTCAGATACTTATCCAACTCCCTTTTGAAAGCCGCAATTGAGTCTGCCTCCACCACCCTTTCAGGCCGTGCAATCCGGATATTAACCACTCGCCACGCAAAAAGGTTTTTTCTTGTGTCGCCTTTGGTTCTTTTGCCAATCACCTTAAATCTGTGTCCTCTGGTTCTCGACCCTTCTGCCAATGGGAACAGTATCTCTCGACCACTCATGATTTTGAACACCTCGATCAAATTTCCTCTCAATCTTCCCTGCTCTAAGGAGAACACAAGAAATAAGAGCGGGAGTAGACCATTTGGCCCCTCGAGCCTGCTCCATCATTCAATAAAATCATGGCTGATCTGATCATGGACACAACTCCACTTCCCCGCTTGCTCCCCATAAACCTTTGCTCCCATATCACTCAAAAAATCTGTCTTTCTCCTCCTAAAATATATTCAATGAGCCAGCCTCCACAGCTTTCTGGGGCAGAGAATTCCACAGAGTTAGAACCATCAGAGAAGAAATTCCCCCTCATCTCAGTTTTAAATGGGCAACCCTTTATTCTGAAACTATGCCCCAGTTCTAGATTCTCCTATGAATGGAAACACCCTCTCTGCATCCACCTTGTCAAGCCCTCCAGTATGTTTTATGTTTCAATAAGATCACCTCTCATTATTCTGAACTCCAATGAGTATAGGCCCAAACTACTCAACCTTTCTTCATAAGTCAACCCCTTCATCTCAGGAATCAACCGAGTGAACCTTCTCTGAACTGCCTCCAATGAAAGTATATCCTTCCTTAAATACAGAGACCAAAACTGTTCACAGTACTCCAGGTGTGGCCTCACCAATAGCCTGTACAGTCGTAGCAGGACTTCTCTGCTTTTATACTCTATCCCCTTTGCAACTCCAGCTGCTCCAGTCTGTCCAGGTAACTGAAGTCCCTCATCCCTGGAATCATTCTCGTAAATCTTTTCTGCACCCTCGCCAAGGACTTCACATTATTCCTAAAGTGCGTTGCCCACAATTAGGCATAATACTCCAGTTGAGGCCGAACCAGTGTTTTGTACAGGTTCATCATAATATCCATGCGTTTGTACTCTATACTTCTATTTATAAACAGAGATACTGTCAAGTGTAGTATAAACAGGGACAGGGTCTAGTGTAATATAAACAGAGGCAGGGTCGAATGTAATATAAACCGAGACTGGGTCATGTGTAATTACAAACAGTGACATGATCTAGGGTAATATTTAGAATGACTCCTGGCACCATGAACTAGTGAGTACAGAAATAGGAGGATAGAGCAGATGAATGCCTGGCTGGAGAGATGGTGCAGGAGGGATGGCTTTAGATTCCTGATGCATTGGGACCGCTTCTGGAGGGAGGTGGGTCCTGTACAAGCCAGACGGGTTGCACCTCAACAGAGCCGGGTACCAATATCCTCGCCATGGGGGGGGGGGGGGGTTTAGTCAGTCTGTTGGGGAGGGTTGGACAGAGGAAAAAAGCAGGAAAAACAGGTAAAATAAAAACAATTTTAAAGCTCTTTGTCTAAATGCACATAACATTTGTAACAAAATAGATGAGTTGACGGCACAAATAGATACAAATGGGTACGATCTGATACCCATTACAGAGAGGTGGTTGCAAGGTGACCAGGACTGGGAACTAAATATTCAGGGATATTTGATAATTCGGAAGGACAGACAGAAAGGAAAAGGAGGTGGGGTAGCTCTGTTAATAAAGAATTAGATCAGTGCGTTGGTGAGAAACGATATTTGCTCAGAGGATCAAGATATTGAATCAGTTTGGATGGAGATGGGGAATAATAAAGGGAAAGTCACTGGTGGGCAGAGTCTATAGGCCCCTAACAGTAGCTGCACTGTTGAACGGAGTATAAATCAAGAAATAATGGAGGCTTGTAATAAAGGAACGACAATAATTATGGGTGATTTTAAACTTCATATTGATTGGACAAAGCAAATTGGCCAGGGTAGCCTTGAGGAGGAGTCCATAGAGTGTATCTGGGATAGTTTCCTTGAACAGTATGTTGTGGAACCAACCAAGGAGCATGCTATCTTAGATCTAGTACTGTGTAATGAGGCAGGATTAATAAATGATCTGGTACTAAAAGATCCTCTCAGAATGAGAGACCATAATATGGTTGAATTTCAAATTCAACCATATTTTGGTTGGTGAGAAAGTTGGTTCTCAAACCAGGGTCCCAAGCTGAAATAAAGGAGACTACAATGGTATGAGGGCAGAGTTGGCTAAAGTGGACTGGGAAAATAGATTAAAGAATGGGATGGTTGATGAGCAGTGGCAGACATTTAAGGAGATATTTCATAACCTGCAACAAAAATATATCCCAATGAGAAGGAAAGACTGTAAGAGATGGGATAACCATCCGTGGCTAACTCAGGAAATAAAAGAGGTATCAAATTGAAAACAAAGGCATACAGTGTGGCCAAGTCCAGTGGGAGGCCAGAGGTTTATGACATTTTTAAAAGGCAGCAGAGAACGGCTAAAAAAATGATTGAGAGGGAAGATAGATTATGAAAGAAAACTAGCACAAAATATAAAAACAGATAGTAAGAGTCCTTCATGGTAGAAGACACTAAAAACATCCCAGCAGTGGATAAGCGAGAGGCTATAGATAGTGATTGTATTGCGTTCCTCCCTATCACTAATGACGTAATATTAGGGAAAATAATAGGACTAAAGGCAGACAAGTCCCCTGGACCTGATGGCTTGCATCCCAGGGTCTTAAGAGAAGTGGGTGCAGAGATAGTGGATGCATTGGTTGTAATCTACCAAAATTCCCTGGATTCTAGGGCGGCCCCAACAGATTGGAAAGCCGCAAATGTAACGTGCCTATTTGAAAAAGGAGGCAGACAAAAAGCAGAACAATTGAGACCAGTTAGTCTAACATCTGTCATTGGGAAAATGCTGGAGTCCATTATTAAGGAAGCAGTAGCAGGACATTTGGAAAAGCATGATTCAATCAAGCAGATTCAACATGGTTTTATGAAAGGGAAATCATGTTTGACAAATTCACTGGAGTACTTTGAGGATGTAACAAGCAGGGTGGATTAGGGGGAAGCAGTGGGTGTGGTGTATTTGGATTTCCAGAAGGCATTCGATAAGGTGCCACATAAGAGGTTTCTGCACAAGATAAAAGCTCACAGGTTTGGAGGTTATGTATTAACGTGGATAGAGGATTGGCAAACCAACAGAAAACAGAGGGTCGGGATAAATGGTAATTTTCCAGTTGGCAAACATGACTAGTGGGGTGCCGCAGGGATCGGTGCTGGGTCTTCAACTAATTACAATCCATATTAATGACTTGGATGAAGGGAAAGAGTTTGCTGTTACAAAAATTGTGCGGAGGACACAAAAAATCTGCAAAGGGATATAGAAAAGTTAAGTGAGAGGGCAAACATTTGGCAGATGGAGTATAATGTGGGAAAATGTGAAGTTATCCACTTTGGCAGAAATAATAGAAAAGCAAATTATAATTTAAATGGAGAAAAATTTCAAAGAGCTGCATTACAGAGAGACTTGGGGGTCTTGTGCATGAAACACAAAAAGTTAGTATGCAGGTACGGCAAGTAATCAGGAAGGCAAATGGAATGTTGGCCTGTATTGCAAGGGGGATAGAGTATAAAAGCAGAGAAATCCTGCTACAACTGTAAAGAGTATTGGTGAGGCCACACCTGGAGTACTGTGTACAGTTTTGGTCTCCGTATTGAAGGAAGGATATACTTGCATTGAAGGCTGTTCAGAGAAGTTTCACTAGGTTGATTCCGGAGATGGGGGGGTTGACTTCAAAGGATAGGTTGAGTAGGTTGGGTCTATACACATTGGAGTTTCGAAGAATGAGAGGTGATCTTATTGAAACTTAATGATAATGAGGGGGCTCGCCAAGGTGGATGCAGAGAGGATATTTCCACTCATCGGGGAAACTAAAACTAGGGGGACATAGTCTCAGAATAAGGAGCCGCCCATTTAAAAGTGAGATGAGGAGGAATTTCCTCTCTGAAGGTGGCAAATCCATGGAATTCTCTGCCCCAAAGAGCTGTGCAAGCTGAGTCATTGAATAATTTAAGTTGGAGATAGACACATTTTTGAACGATAAGAGAGTAAAGGGTTATGGGGAGCGGGCAGGGAAGTGGAGCCGAGTCCATGATCAGATCAGCCATGATCTTATTGAATGGGGAGCAGGCTCGAGGGGCCAAATGGCCTACTCCTGCTCCTATTTCTTATGTTATGTTATAGACTGTTTTCCCTCCACTCCCAATTTTCGCCACCAATTCTGGCTGGGTTCAGTTCGACACTCACTGGCTCCCCTCCATCTCCTTCCCTGAAGGTGCTGGCTCTGGCTGGGTTCAGTTCTACACTCACTGGTTCTCCTTCCCTGAAGGAGCTGGCTCTGGCTGGGTTCAGTTCTACACTCACTGGTTCTCCTCACTTCCCTCAAGATGCTGACTGTGGCTGGGAACAGTTCCACACTCACTGGTTCCCCTCTCCTCCCCTGAAGACGCTGGTTCTGTCTGGGTTCAGTTCCACACTCACTGGTTCCCCGAGCTCACCTCCGCTGATGGTGCTGACTGGCTGGGTTCAGTTCTACACTCACTGGTTCCCCTCCTCCCCTGAAGGTACTGACTCTGGCTGGGTTCAGTTCTACACTCACTGGTTCCCCTCCCCTGAAGGTGCTGACTCTGGCTGGGTTTAGTTCTACTCTCTCTGGTTCCCCTCCCCTGAAGGTGCTGGGTTTAGTTCTGCACTCACTGGTTCCCCTCCCCTGAAGGTACTGACTCTGGCTGGGTTTAGTTCTGCACTCACTGGTTCCCCTCCCCTGAAGGTACTGACTCTGGCTGGGTTCAGTTCTACACTCACTGGTTCCCCTCCCCTGAAGGTACTGACTCTGGCTGGGTTCAGTTCTACACTCACTGGTTCCCCTCCCCTGAAAGTACTGACTCTGGTTGGGTGCAGTTCCAGACACTGACATCATTCACTTGGTTCCTGCACCAAGATAGCAGCGCATGCGCTATGCTACTCACTGAACCAAGATGGCGGAGCGATGAACCTGCCTTCCTGTACGAAGATGGCCGCCGTTAGTCTGAACCTGTGAACAGGAGAAAGCCCCGAAGCTGCAACCGCCGATATTCCGGTTATTATTCCGGGCTTGCGGCGGGCACCGGATGTTTATGAAGCCTCCTCGGCTCCCCGCTGGTCCATTATTCCGCTCGGTCCCATTGAAAAGGAGACTTCTGAGGAGCCTGTCCAAACCGTGTCTCCTCCGCCATTACACGCACCGCGCATGCTCCAAACACATCCACGATCCGCGCCTGCGCACTAAGCTCCTCTAGTCTGGATGCGGCTCATTCTTCCGCGCGGGGCATGCTGGGTACATAAGACCATGAGAAATTGGAGCAGGAGTGGGCCAACCGGACCCCCGAGCCTGCTCCCCATTCAATAAGATCATGGCTGGTCTGATCATAGACTCAGCTCCACTTCTCTGCCCGCTCCCCAGAACCCGATACTCCATTATCGCTCAAAAGTATGGCTATCTCCGCCTTAAATATATTCAATGACCCAGCCTCCACTGCTCTCTGGGGCAGAGAATTCCACAGATTTACACCCTCTGAGAGAAGACATTTCTCCTTATCTCAGTTTTGAATGGGCTGAGGAGAAAGGCTGCATTTGTAAATAGAACAGGATTTACTGTGATTGCATTGGGCACTGAAACATGTTCACTCCGGCAGCTCTACTTTGTTTCTGATGATCTTAATAATCCCTATACCTGAGCTGGAGATTAATATTGTGTATAAATGTTGAATAAATTATCTTTGTTTCAAACACAGTGTGTCGAATATTTGATTCCTCCATGATCAGAGGAGACTAATTGATGTTCTGTTACTAACTGTTCCATTTTAGTGCTTTTTCTTAATCTAACTTACGTCATTTCTCACCTAGTTCGCCTTCTATCAAACCCCAAACTTGTTCCATTTGAGTACGAGTTGTAGTTGTAGTAGACTTAACTGCAGTGTGTCAGTTTAAACAAAACTGAAATCCTTTGAACCACCCCTTTATTGAACCATCTTGTATAAGGTTCGAAATCCGTTACTTTCTGTAACCCGTTTTTGTAACCGATTGAATTTTCAAACTCATCCACACATTTTGCACGTGATAGTCTGTCAAATATTTTGATATTTGTAATTGTCATTGCCACAAACTCCGTTCCCTAGCCACAGACTCTGTCCCTCTCCCCAACTTCTGTCTGAGCCTGAACCAGACTGTTTGCAACCTTGGTGTCATACTTAACCCTGAAATAGATTTTTTAACCAGATATCCACGGCATAATTAAGACTGCCTATTTCCATCTCTCTAACATCATCTGTCTCCGCTCTTGCCTTAGCTCATCCACTGCTGAAGCCCTCATGCATTCTTTTGTTACTTCTGGACTTGACTATTCCAATGCACTCCTCCCACATTCGACTGTACATAAACTAGAGTTAATCAAAAATTCGGCTGCCCATGCCCTAACTCGCACCAATTCCAGCTCACCCATCACCCCTGTCCTCACTGACCTACATTGGCTTCTAGTTAAGCAACGCCTTAATTTGAAAATTCTAATATTTTCAATCCCCTCCATGGCCTCGTCCCTCCCTAGCTCTGTAAATTCCTCCAGCCGCACAACCACCATCCTGCCCCCCACCCATGAGATATCTGTCTTCCTGAGCATCCCTGATTATAATTGGTGACTGTGCCTTCTGTTGCCCAGGTCCCAAGTTCTGGAAAACCCAGCCTAAACCTTTCTGTCGAACCCATGCTGTACCTGCTCTGGCATTTTTTGATGGGATAGTGTAGAGCAAGCTTTTCTCTCTTATCTAATCCATGCTGTATCTTCCCTTGGAGTGTTTGATGATACAGTGTAGAGTGAGCTTTACTCTGTATCTAACCTGTGTTGTTCCTGCCCTGGATCTGTTTGATGGGACAGTGTAGAGTGAACTTAACTCAGTATCTAACTCCTGCTGTACCTGCGATGGGAGTGTTTGATGGATCAGTCTATGGAGAGCTTTACTCTCTGACTAACCCGTGCTGTGTCTGTTGTGCGAGTGTTTGATCGGACGGCGTAGAGGGAGATTAACTCTGTATCTAACCTATGCTGTACCCACCCTGGGAGTGTTTGGGACAGGCTAGAGTGAGATTTAACCTTTAATAGTCCACGCTGTACCGACCTGGGAATGTCTGGTGAGACAGTGTAGAGGGAGCTTTACTCTGCATCTAACCTGTGTTGTCATCATCATCATCATCATCATCATAGGCAGTCCCTCGGAATCGAGGAAAAATAGAAGGAAGACTTGCTTCCACTCCTGAAGTGAGTTATTTGGTGGCTGACCAGTCCAATATGAGAGCCACAGACTCTGTCACAGGTTGGACAGATAGTCATTGAGAGAAGGGGTGGGTGGGACTGCTTTGCCGTATGCTCCTTCCACTGCCTGCGCTTAATTTCTGCATGCTCTCGGCATTGAGACTCGAAGTGCTCAGCGCCCTCCCGGATTCACTGTCTCCACTTAGGGCAGTCTTTGGTCAGGGACTCCCAGGTGTCAGTGGGGATGTCGCACTTTATCAGGGAGGCTTTGAGGGTGTCCTTGTAATGTTTCTGCTACCCGCCTTTGGCTTATTTGCTGTGAAGGCGCTCCACATAGAGCACTTGCTTTGGGAGTCTCGTGTCTGGCATACGAACTATGTGGCCTGCCCAGCGGAGCTAATCAAGTGTGGTCAGTGCTTCAATGCTGGGGACATTAGCCTGGACAAGGACGCTGATGTTGCTGTGCCAGTCCTCCCAGTTGATTTGTAGGATATACTGGAGACATCATTGGTGATATATCTCCAGCGACTTGAGGTGTCTCCTGTACATGGTCCATTCCTCTGAGCTATACAGGAGGGCGGGTATTACTACAGCCCTGTAGACCATGAGCTTGGTGGTACCTGCCCTGGGAATGGTTGATGGGACAGTGTAAGGGGAGCTTTACTCTGTATCTAACCCGTGCTGTACCTGCCCTGGGAATGTCCAGCAGAACAGTATAGAGGGAGATTTTCTCTATATCGAACTGATGCTGTATCTGCCCTCGAATGGCTGGACAAGTCAGAGGGAGATGTAGTCTGTGTTTAACCTGTGCTGTACTTGCCCTGGGAACGTCTGATGGAACAGTATAGAGGGAGCTTTACTCTCTATTTAACCCATGTTGTAATTGCCCTGGGAATATTTGATGGGACAGTGTAGAGGGAGCTTTACTCTGTATCTAACCCATGCTGTACCTTCCCTGCAAGTGTCTGGTGGGAGAGTGTATTGAGATCCTTACTGTGTACCTACTCATGTCCGTTATACTCTGCAGAGGATGAAAACCACACTGTGACTCCGTGAGGAGCTCCTCAGCCACAGGGAGAAGATGGTTGAGGAGGATTCTAGCGATGGCTTTCCCAGGGCGATTCATCTGTAATTGCCGCAGTCGGACTTGTCCCCTTTGTTAAAGATGGTCATGATTACTGCATCTCTGAGATCTCCAGGCATGCCCTCCTTCTTCCAGATGAGAGAGATGAGGTCATGCATTTGTGCCAATAGTGCCTCTCCACCATACTTTAGTGCCTCAGTGGGGATTTCGTCCACTCCCATTGCCTTGTTGGTTTTGAGCTGGCAGATGGCCTTTTCCACCTCGTACAGGGCTGGGGTTTTGCTGAGATGGTGGTGGGTAGCATGCTGTGGGTTGGAGCCGAGGACTCTCGAGTCAAAGGCAGAGTGTTGGTTAAGGAGATCTTCGAAGTGCTCTGTCCAGCGGGTCCTGGCTGTCTCGGTGTCCTTGATGAGTGTTTCCCCATTCTTGGCCAACAGTGGGGTGGTGCCTTGGGTGGTTGGATTGCAGGTGGCATTGACTGCTGTGAAGGATCCTCACACATCATGGCTGTCAGCCAGCTGCTGAACCTCATGTGATTTCTCCACCCACCATCTATGCTTTAGGTCACAGGTTTTTTCTTGGACCTCGGCCTGAAGCCATCTGTAATGCTGCTTTGCTGGTCCCGAGTTGGGTTGTTGTTTTAGGTTCAGAAATGCCCTGTGCTTGCGATTTATTAGCTCTTGGATCTCCTGGTCATTCTCATCAAACCATTCCCGGTGTTTCCTCGATCAGGCCAACATCCTCAGCATCAAAGCACTGAACACACTCACCAGCTGCGTTGGGTGGGCCACATTGTTCACAACTATTTTAAGTAGAACAATAATCAAGTGCCCCCTGATTAAAGGGGGGGGGGCGGTCACACTTCAGAAACTTTCATTAAAGTGCCCCCTTGTTTTCTTTTTGAGGGCACCAAAACCAAAACGTAATAATTCAACATAAAGGGAACCATTGTCAAATCAAATCAAATTAATTCAAATAAAAATTATGCTCTTTCTTGAAATGATGCACTCCAGTCTCTGCAGTGTCCATCTCTTGTGGACACGGCGTGCTCCAACTCCAGAGATACCCTGCCTTGCCACATTGTTCACATGGCTGACACAAGACTCCCAAAGCAAGCGTTCTGCTCAGAACTCCTACATGGCAAGCGAACCCAAGGTGATCAGAGGAAACATTTCAAGGACACCTTCAAAGCCTCCTTGATAAAAATGCAGCATCCCCACTGATACCTGGGAGTCTCTGGCTAAATTCCGCCTTAAGTGGAGGAAGTGCATCCGGGAGGGTGCTGAGCACCTCGAGTCTCATCGCTGAGAGCATGCAGAAACCAAGCGTAGGAGCATGCGGCAAACCAGTCCCACCCACTCTTTCCTTTAATGACTGGCTGTTTTATCTGTGACAGAGACTGTAATTCCCGTATTGGAATGTTTAGTCACCTAAGAACTCACCTTTAGAGTGTAAGCAAGTCTTCCTTGATTTCGAGGGACTGCCTATGAAAAAGATAATGTTTACCTAACCTGTGTTGTGCTTGTCCTGTGAATTTTTGGATTGGCTGTTTAGAAAGATGTTTACCCTGCATTTAAATTATGCTGTACTTGCCCTGGGAGTGTTTGATGGGACAGTGTAGAGGGAGCTTCACTCTATCTCTAACCCCTGCTGTACCTGCTACCGGTATGCTTGCGGCCTTCTGTAAGAGGTTGGCACTGGAGGGACTTGAGTGCATCATCACCTCGAGCAACCAAATTTTAATTTGATTTAAGTTTACCATCCAAAGTTTAATTAGTTTATTTTGTTGGTTATAGTGCCCTCCTCCCTTTAATCAGGGGCATTTGATTTACAGATTAACAACAAAATAGTTGCGCTGTACCTGCCCTGGGATTGTTTCTTGGGACAGTGCAGAGGGAGCTTTATTCTGTATCTAACCCGTGCTGTACATGCCCTGGGAATACCTGGTGGGACAGTGTGCAGGGACCCTTACTGTGTATTTAACATGTGCTGTACCTGCCCTGGGAGTGTTTGATGAAAGTCAGCGAACAGCAAGCTTTAAATTGTAACTAACCCGTGCTGTATCTGCCCTGGGATTGTTTAGGACAGTACAGAGGAAGTTTTACTCTGTATATAACCCGTGCAGTATCTGGCACACTCCTGCTCCTGTTTGTCATGGTCTTATCCACCCAGCATGCCCCGCGTGAGAAAATGTGCCGCACCCAGACTACAAGAGCTCGGTGCGCAGGCGCGGGCCGTGGCTGTGTTTGGAGCATGCGCGGTGCGTGTAATGGCGGAGAAGACATGTTTTGGAGAAGCTCCTCAGAATTCTCTTTTTCAGCGGGACGGAGCGGGGTAAGGGACCAGCGGGGAGCGGGAGAGGTTTCACTAACAACCGGTGCCCGCCGCAAGCCCGGAATAATAACCGGAATATCGGCGGTTAAGCCTCGGGGCTTTCTCCCGCTCACAGGCCCAGGATAACGGCGGCCATATTTGTGCAGGAAGGCAGGTTCAGCGCTCCGCCATCTTGATTCAGTGAGCAGCACAGCGCATGCGCAGCCATCTTGGTGCAGGAATAAAGTGAAAGATATCAGTGTCTGGAACTGAACCCAGCCAGAGTCAGTACCTTCAGGGGAGGGGAACCAGTGAGTGTAGAACTGAACCCAGCCAGAGTCAGTACCTTCAGGGGAGGGGAACCAGTGAGTGTAGAACTGAACCCAGCCAGAGTCAGTACCTTCAGGGGAGGGGAACCAGTGAGTGTAGAACTGAACCCAGCCAAAGTCAGTACCTTCAGGGGAGGGGAACCAGTGAGTGTAGAACTGAACCCAGCCAGAGTCAGCACCTTCAGGGGAGGGGAACCAGTGAGTGCAGAACTGCACCCAGCCAGAGTCAGTACCTTCAGGGGAGGGGAACCAGTGAGTGTAGAACTGAACCCAGCCAGATTCAGTACCTTCAGGGGAGGGGAACCAGTGAGTGTAGAACTGAACCCAGCCAGAGTCAGTACCTTCAGGGACCAGTGATTGATTGGTGCCGCGACCCCGCCCCCCGCCACTGATTGGTGCGGAGCAGCGCGCTGGGTGAGCTGGTGCCCCGCGCCGCCTCGCCATTGGCTGCGGGCTGAGTGTTGCGGGCGGGCGGTTGGGGGGTTTGTTGGTGGGCTCCGCTCGCAGCCTTTGAGATCGGGGCCCAGGTGAGGCGAGGCGGAGTTTTGCGCAGGCGCGGGGCAGCCTATTGTGGGGGATTAGCTGCGGACGGTCAACGTTTTGCACCCCTCCCCCCCACGGAGGATGGGTGAGCAGCCCGGGCAGTGCGCCCAGTCTCCCTGAGGACGTGCGGGCGGTGAGATTTGCCGCCGAGTCGGCGGGTGGCGGCTGCGAGGCACCTTTGGGCAGGGACGGGCCTTGATTATTGCCGGGAGTTCGGCCGCCATCTTAAGGAAGCATGGGTCCGCCCACCACAAGGAGCAGGGAGCAACAGTGGCGGGGCTTCCTCGACGTCACAATACTTTCCATTGTCCCGCTGCAGGGCAGGGAGCATGTGCGGCGGCCATCTTACTGCAGGGAGCAGGTGCAGGATGGGGACCAGTGACATGAACACATGAGAACATCAGAAATAGGAGATGAGTCGGCCCTTTGGCCCCTCGAGCCTGCTACCATTCAATAAGATGATGGCTGCAGCATCTGGGGTGGTTCTCCTTGGAGCAGTGAAGGTGCAGGGCAGGTTTAACAGAGGTGCTCATAATCAGGAAGGCTTTAGATTGAGTCAGGGAACAGAGTGGTTCTGCTCACACAATCAGAGAATGGTTACAGCACGGAAGGCCATTCGGCCCATCGAACCCTTGCCTACTATTATTTGAATGGTGACAGATTAGGAAAAGGGGAGGTGCAAAGAGACCTGGGTGTCATGGTACATCAGTCATTGAAGGTTGGCATGCAGGCGGTTAAGAAAGCAATTGGCATGTTGGCCTTCATAGCAAGGGGTTTTGAGTACAGGGGCAGGGAGGTGTTGCTACAGTTGTACAGGGCATTGGTGAGGCCACACCTGGAGTATTGTGTACAGTTTTGGTCTCCTAACCTGAGGAAGGACATTCTTGCTATTGAGGGAGTGCAGCGAAGGTTCACCAGACTGATTCCCAGGATGGCGGGATGACCCATCAAGAAAGACTGGATCAACTGGGCTTGTATTCACTGGAGTTCAGAAGAATGAGAGGGGACCTCATAGAAACATTTAAAATTCTGACGGGTTTAGACAGGTTAGATGCAGGAAGAATGTTCCCAATGTTGGGGAAGTCCAGAACCAGGGGACACAGTCTAAGGATAAGGGGTAAGCCATTTAGGACCGAGATGCGGAGGAACTTCTTCACCCAGAGAGTGGTGAACCGTGGAATTCTCTACCACAGAAAGTTGTTGAGGCCAATTCACTAAATATATTCAAAAAGGAGTTAGATGAGGTCCTTACTACTAGGGGGATCAAGGGGTATGGCGAGAAAGCAGGAATGGGGTACTGAAGTTGAATGTTCAGCCATGAACTCATTGAATGGCGGTGCAGGCTAGAAGGGCCGAATGGACTACTCCTGCACCTAGTTTCTATGTTTCTACTCCCCTCCCTTTCCCCTGGCCCTGCAAATGTTTTTTTGCAGATACTTATCCAAATTCCTTTTTTTTTGAATACTGTGATTGAGTCTGCCCCCACCACCCTTTCAGGCCATGCATTCCGGATCCTAACCACTCGCTGCGTAAAATAGATTTTTCTGATGTCACCTTTGGTTCTTTTGCTATTCACCTTAAATCCATCTCCTCTGGTTCTCTACCCTTCCGCCAATCGGAACAGTATCTCTCTATCTACTCTATCCGGACCCCTCATGATTTTGAACACTTCTATCAATTCTCCTCTCAACCTTCTCTGCTTCAAGGAGAACAACCCCAGCTTCTCCAGTCAATCCACGGAACTGAAGTCCCTCGTCTCATGAATCATTCTTGTCAATCTTTTCTGCACCCTCTCTAAGGCCTTCACATCCTAATGTGCGGTGCCCAGAATTGGACACAATGCTCCAGTTGAGACCGAACCAGTGTTTTACAAAGGTTCATCATAACCTCCTTGCTTTTGTACTCTGTGATGCCCAGGATCCTGTAAGTTTTTTTCAACTGCTTTCGCAACCTGTCCTGCCACCTTCAGCGATTTGTCCATATATACCCGCAGGTCTCACTGTTCATGCACCCCCGTTAGGATTGTACCCTTTAATTTATATTGCCTCCTTGTTTATTTAATCATGCTTTTCTAATTTTATTTCTTAACTCAGATTCACGGCCTCATTTTATTTCTTCCTCCGAGCCCCTCAACTTAATGTGGCAGCGTAATGTTGGCGAGTGGTGATTGATTGCCCTGGGAACCAACAGGAAGAGAGGTCAGAGGCCGGAGGGCCCAGGGAGCAGCGTGTTCTGCAGCCAATCATGGTGCTTGAGGGGTGGATCCTGAGTCAGCCTATCAGGTGAGTCTGTGTGAACCCCTGTTAAACAATTCACCTTTTAAAAATTAAATCGAGATTTATTTTGTCAACAAAACAGTTTAACATCTGTCAGTATTTTATTTCTATTTATGAGTTCCTCATGAGTTTGAGACACTTCAGTGCCAAGTGGACCAGGTGTTTAAAGGTCATTCATTTCCCTTTTTCCATGTCGCTGTTAGTTAAAGGGACAGGGATTGATTTCCCCACATTATGCATTTTTAGCAGTTAAAGTAACATCCTTCCTGTTGGTAGTGAGTTACATTCTGTGCTGGGCGAGATGGCTGGTGGCATCAGCCTTTAAAATACTCATCCTCTTGTTCAAATCTCTCCAGGGTCTTACCCTTCCCTATCTCTGTAACCTCCTCCAGCCCACCAACCCTCTTAATAGTTTGTTTCCTTTGGAACAGAGGAGGCTGAGGGGAGACCTTAATGAGGTATAAAATTATGAGTGGCCTAGATAGAGTGGATAGGAAGGACCTATTTCCCTTCGCAGAGGGGTCAGCAACAAGCAGAACTTTTTAACCAGTATGTAGTAAGCCCAACAAGAGAGGGGGAAGTTCTGGACTTAGTATTAGGTACTGAAGCTGGGCAGGTGGAAGGGGTATCAGTGGGTGAGCATTGGTGCTAGTGATCGTAATTCAGTTAGATTTAGGGTAGTTATGGAAAAGGACAAAGATAGACCAGGAATAAAAGTTCTCAATTGGGGAAAAGCCAATTTTACTGAGCTGATATGTGATTTAGCCAAAGTGGACTGGAAACAGCTACTTGAAATGGTGAGAGATTGGGAAATGTTGGTGGTTAGAGGGACCTTGGTGTCCTTGTACACGAATCACTGAAAGTTAATATGCAGGTACAGCAAGCAGCGAAGAAACCAAATGGTATGTCAGCCTTTTATTACAAGAGGATTTGAGGATAAGAGTAAACATAAGAACATAAGAAATAGGAACAGGAGTAGGCCGTATGGCCCCTCGAGCCTGCTCCGCCATTGAATAAGATCATGGCTGATCTGATCATGTACTCAGCTCTACTTACCCGCCCACTCCCCATAACCCCTTATCCCCCCACTCCCCATAACCCCTTATCCCCCCACTCCCCATAACCCCTTATCCCCCCACTCCCCATAACCCCTTATCCCCCCACTCCCCATAACCCCTTATCCCCTTATCCTTTAAGAAACTGTCTATTTCTGTCTTAAATTTATTTCATGTCCCAGCTTCCACAGCTCTCTGAGGCAGCGCGTTCCACAGATTTACAACCCTCAGAAGAAATTCCTCCTCATCTCTGCTTTAAATGGGTGGCCCCTTATTCTAAGATCATGCCCTCTAGTTCGAGTCTTCCCCATCAGTGGAAACATCCTCTCTGCATCCACCTTGTCAAGCACCCTCATAATTTTATACATTTCGATAAGATCACCTCTCATTCTTCTGAATTCCAATGAGTAGAGGCCCAAACTACTCAACCTTTCCTCATAAGTCATCCCCAGAATCAACCTAGTGAACCTTCTCTGAACGGCTCCGAAGCAAGTAAATCCTTTCGTAAATATGGAAACCAAAACTGCATGCAGTATTCCAGGGTGTGGCCTCACTAATACCTTATATAGCTGTAGCAAGACTTCCCTGCTTTTATACTCCATCCCCTTTGCAATAAAGGCCAAGATACCATTGGCCTTCCTGATCATTTGCTGTACCTGCATACTATCCTGTTGTGCTTCATACACAAGTGACCCCAGGTCCCATTGTACTGCAGCATTTTGTAATCTTTCTCCATTTAAATAATAACTTGCTCCTAGACATCTTACTGCAATTATATAGGACCCTGGTGAGACTACACCTGGAGTATTGTGTACAGTTTGGCTGCTTACCTAAGGATCGATGTACATACCATTGAGGATGGCAACGAAGGTTCGCCAGACTGATTCCTGGGATGGGGGGATTGTCCTGTGAGCAGAGATTGCGTAGACCAGGCCTATATTCTCTACAGTTTACACAAATGAGAGGTGATCTCATTGAAACATAGAAAATTCTTACACGGTTTGACAGTGTAGCTCAGGAGTGTCAAACATACGGCCCCCCCAAGCCCCTTCCTCCGGCCCGCCACATGTTTTAATTTATACACCCTAAGTCCCGATCTTTCGCTTGCTGACTGGAACACAACCTGAATTTGTCGGCCGTCACGGAACAGGAGGAGGGCGGTGGAGGCACGGGGAAGGTCAGTCGCTGTCCACGGGGAGCAATTCTGGGACAACGAGGGCTCTCACATGGACTGTCAATGGGAGTTAAGCTTTGAGTGAGGCAGTGAGTAGATAAATACCAAGCGAGAGGGGGAGGAGTGTCGCTGGAACTCCAGGTGATGTAACAGGTGATGGGGGTTAGTGCAGGGTAGGTAGTGAGGGGGTTGTGTTCCTGCACTTCTCCGCGCCCCCCCCCCCCAGCAAGGCGCTGATTTTAAAATTCTCAGCCTCGTGTTCAAATCCCTCAATGGCCCTGCCCCTCCCTATCTCTGTAACCTCCTCCAGCCCCTCCCTATCTCTAACGTCCTCCGGACCCTATACCCCTCCCGATCTCTAACCTCCTCCCGATCTCTAACCTCCTCCAGCCCCTCCCTATCTCCGTAACATCTTCCAGCCCTACACCCCTCCCTATCTCTGTAACATCCTCAGGACCCTATACCCCTCCCGATCTCTAACCTCCTCCCGATCTCTAACCTCCTCCAGCCCCTCCCTATCTCCGTAACATCTTCCAGCCCTACACCCCTCCCTATCTCTGTAACCTCCTCCAGCAACGACCCCTCTCATATCTTTCTCAAACTCTTCCAGCGCCAAAGCCCCAGCCACACATCCCTCCCAATCTCTCTAAACCTCCTCCAGCCCCGACACACCTCCTTATCTCTGTAACGCCATCCAGCCCCTACACCCCATCCCTATCTCTGTAACCTCCCGCAGCCCATACACCCCTCCCTATCTCTGCAATCTCCTTCAGACCTACACCCCCGTATTTCTGTAACCTCCCGCAGCCCATACACCCCTCCCTGTTTCTGTAATCTCCTCCAGCACCTCCTTATCTCTGTAATCTCCTCCAGCCCTACACCCCTGCCTATCTCTATAACCTCCTCCAGCCCCTACACTCCTCCCTATCCGTAACCTCCTCCAGCCCTAGACCCCTCCCTATCTCTGTAACTTCCTCCAGACCCTACACCCCTCACTATCTCTGCAATCTCCTCCAGCCCTACACCCCTCTCATCTGTAACCACCTCCAGTGCAACACACCTCCACATCTCTCGAACCTCCTCCAGCCCCTACACCCTTCCCTATCGCTGTAACCTTCAGCACCTACACAGCTCCCTATCTCTGTAACCTCCTCCAGCACGAGACTCCTCTCTATCTCTGTAAGCAACTCCAGCCCCTAAACCCCTCCCTATGTCTATAACCTCCTCCAGCCCTCAATCCCTCCCTACCTCTAATCTTTCCAGGCCCAACATCCCTCCCTATCGAGGTAACCACCTCCAGTTCCTACAACCCTCCCTATCTCTGTAACCTCCAGCCCCTACATCCCTACTTATCTCTGTAACCTTCTCCAGCCCTACAGCCCTCCGTATCTATGGAACCTCCTCCAGCCCCGACAACCCTCCCAATATCTCTAACCACCCCCAGCCACTACACCCCTCCATTTATCTGTAATGTCCTCCAGCACTACAAGCCTCCCCCTCTATATCCTCCGACAGCCCTCCATCCTCCGACAGCCCTCCATATCTCTGCAACCTCCAGTCCATACACCACTCGCTATCTCTAACCTCCACCAGACCCTACACCTCTCCCTTTGTCTCTAACCTCCTCCAGCCCTTACACCCCTCCCTATCTCTGTAATCCCCTCCAGCGCCTACACCCCTCCCTATCTCTGTCACCTCCTCCAGCACTACAACCCTCCCGATCTCTGTAGTCTCCTCTAGTATCTACATCCCTCCCTATCTTTGTAACCTCCTCCAGCCCTACACCCCTCCCTCTCTCTCTGTAACCACCTCCAGCACCCACAACCCTCCCTCTCTCTGTAGCCTCCTCCAACCACTACTCCCCTCCCTATCTCTAAAACCTCCTCCAGCCCTAAACCCCTCCCTATCTCTAACTTCCTCCAGTCCGACACCACTCACTATCTCTGTAACTTCCTCCAGCTCCTACATACCTCCCTATCTCACTAACCTCCTCCAGCCCCTGCACCCCTCCCGATCTCTCTCCTCCTCCAGCCGTACACCCCTCCTTATCTCTGCAACCTCCTCCAGCCCCTATTCCACTCCCTAACTCCGTAACCTGTAGCCCTGCAACCCTCGTTCTCTCTGTAACCTCCTCCAGCCCGTTTTCCACTCCTTATCTCTGTAACCTCCTCCAGCCCCTACACCCCTCCATATCTCTGTAACCTCCTCCAGCCCGTTTTCCACTCCCTATCTCTGTAACCTCCTCCAGCCCCTACACCCCTCCATATCTCTGTAACCTCCTTCAGCACTACACCTCTTCCTATCTGTGTAATCTCCTCCAGCCCCGACACCACTCCCGACCTCTAACCTCCTCGAGGCCGTACAACGCTCCCAATCTCTGCAACCACCTCCAGCCCCTACACCCCTCCCTTTCTCTGTAACCTCCTCCCGCCCTTCACTCCTCCGTATCTCTCAAACCTCCTCCTGCCCCGACACCCCTCCCTATCTCTGTAACTTCGTCCTACCCCTACACCCCTCCCTGTCTCTGTAACCTCCTCCAGCCCTGAACCCTTCCCTATCTCTAACGTCCTCCTACCGCGACACTCCTCCCTATCTCTGTAACCTCCTCCAGCCCCTACACCCCTCCCTGTCTCTGTAACCTCCAGCCCTGAACCCTTCCCTATCTCTAACATCCTCCTACCCCGACACTCCTCCCTATCTCTGTAACCTCCTCCAGCCCCGACACCCCTCCATATATCTGCAATCTCCTCCAGCACCTGCTTATTTCTGTAACCTCCTCCAACCCTACACCCCTCCAGCCCTGACCCCTTCCCTATCTCTAATTTCCTCCAGCCCCTATACCCCTCCCTTTCCCTGTAACCTCCTCCTGCCCCTACATCCCTCCCTTTCTCTGTAACCTCCTCCAGCCCCTACACCCCTCCCTATATCTGTAACCTCCTCCAGCCCTACACCTCTCCCTATCTATGTAACCTCCTCCAGCCCTATACCACTCCCTATCTCTAACCTCCTCGAGCCCCTACAACCCTCCCAATCTCTGCAACCTCCTCCAGCCCCTGCACCCCTCCCTATCTCTAACCCCCTACACCCCTCCCTATCTCGAACCTCCTCCAGCCCCAACACACCTCCCTATCTCTGTAACCTCCTCCAGCCCTACACTACTCCCTATCTCTGCAAGCTCCTCCATCCCCTTCATTCCTCCCTATCTCTAACCTCGTCCAGCCCCGAAACCCCTCCCTATCTCTGTAACTTCCTCCAGCTCCTACACTCCTTCCTCTCTCTGTAACCTACAGCCCCTACACCCTTCCCTATATCTAACCTACAGCCCCGACACCTTTCCCTATTTCTGTAATCTCCTCCAGTCCTCAACCCCTCCCTATCTTCATAACCACCTCCAATACCAGAACCTTCCCTATCTCTGCAATCTCCTCCAGCCCCTTCCTATCTCTGTAACCTCATCCAGCACTGTACACCTCCCTATCTCCGTAACCAGCTGCAGCCCTACAACCCTCCCTATCTCTGTAACCTCCTCCAGACCCTACAAACATCTCTATCTCTAACCTCCTCCAGCCTGACACTCATCCTGATCTCTAAAACCTTCTCCAGCCCGAAACCCCTCCCAATCTCTGCAACCTCCAGCCCCTACATCCCTCCCTATCTCTGTAATCTCCTCCAGCCCTAAATCCTGCCCTATCTCTAACCTCCTGCAGGTCCTACATCTCTCCCTATCTCTGTAACCCCCTCCAGCACTACAATCCTCCCCCTCTGTAACCTCCTCCAGCACTAGGCAACTCCCCCTCTGTATCCTCCTCCAGCTTTTACACCCTCCCTATCCCTCTAACCTCCTCCAGCCCGACACCCCTCCGTATCTCTGACCTTCCCCTTCCCACTGCCCCCCCCGCTTTACAGTTGAGCCACCCATGATGCCTTGGACTTGGCTCTGGCTGTACTCCCTGAGGAACCACCAGTACAGAGAGTGAGATGCACTGAGAGGTGTCCTGCACTACCTGCCTGGTCCTCCATGTCTGTCTGGGCAGTCACCCATTCCCTCTCTGCCTGCACACTCTTATGCTGCGAGGTGACGACCCCCTGAAAGGTGCTATCCACGTAGCTCTCAGCCTCGCGGATGCAGTGACACTCGCTGCTGCTCAAGCTCTCAAACCCCATGCTCAAGCATGCCTCCCCCAGCTGAAGTGCCTTACCCCACTCCCAGTGCATGACTCCCCCAGCTGAAGTGCCTTACCGCAGTCCCAGTATATGCCTCCCCCAGCTGAAGTGCCTTACCGCAGTCCCTGTATATGCCTCCCCCAGCCGAAGTGCCTTACCCCAGTCCTGTTTCTCGGCACCACTTGCATGGAATGATTCGGGCTTAGAGGGGCCCGGGCTTGTCGCCTGTCCATCAGAAAAGTGCAGGACAAATAGTTCCCTGTGTTAATAAACCCCGGGGGGGGTCACGCAGCCCGAGCGCGGGCCCAGGCTCGAGAGACAACACTCCGCACCATCCGTTACACACACCGGGGCTCGGGGTCCCAGGCCCCGAATCACAGCCCGCAGGCCCCGTGTTTGCACCCCGGTTCCAGCCCGGGCTCACGCTATTGGGCCAGCCTGGGCTCACGCTATTGGGCCAGCCTGGGCTCACTCTATTGGGCAGCACAAAAGACCCAGGGTCCGGCGTAATACAAACGGAGACAGGGTCCGGCGTAATACAAACGGAGACAGGGTCCGGCGTAATACAAACGGAGACAGGGTCCGGCGTAATACAAACGGAGACAGGGTCCGGCGTAATACAAACGGAGACAGGGTCCGGCGTAATACAAACGGAGACAGGGTCCGGCGTAATACAAACGGAGACAGGGTCCGGCGTAATACAAACGGAGACAGGGTCCGGCGTAATACAAACGGAGACAGGGTCCGGCGTAATACAAACGGAGACAGGGTCCGGCGTAATACAAACGGAGACAGGGTCCGGCGTAATACAAACGGAGACAGGGTCCGGCGTAATACAAACGGAGACCGGGTCCGGCGTAATACAAACGGAGACCGGGTCCGGCGTAATACAAACGGAGACCGGGTCCGGCGTAATACAAACGGAGACCGGGTCCGGCGTAATACAAACGGAGACCGGGTCCGGCGTAATACAAACGGAGACCGGGTCCGGCGTAATACAAACGGAGACCGGGTCCGGCGTAATACAAACGGAGACCGGGTCCGGCGTAATACAAACGGAGACCGGGTCCGGCGTAATACAAACGGAGACCGGGTCCGGCGTAATACAAACGGAGACAGGGTCCGGCGTAATACAAACAGAGACAGGGTCCGGCGTAATACAAACGGAGACAAGGCCTAGTTTTACACTATAAACAAGTATTTAATATTTGAAACAGCGTTTTTGCAATAATAACAAAGTGTGACACTATCCCCTCTAACAGAAGCCTTTAACACTTTAACAATACCAGAAACATTCTCTATAGAATACAACAGAGACACGATCTACAGTTATAATAATAGAGGTGTGCACTAGAACTGGAACTACAGGGGCAGGTTATTTTCAGGTCAGTGTCCTGGGTAATGTGTATCCCTCAACTTACATCACTGAGAATGGATTGTCTTGTCATCATTACATGGCTGTTTGTGGGATCCTGCTGTGCACAAATTGGCTGCTGCATTTCCCACATTACATCTCCTCCCCAAAACCCCCCTCACCCCAACTCCTCCTTCACCCCAACCCCCTCCTTCACCCCTACTCTCCAACCCCCTCCTTCACCCCTACTCTCCAACCCTCCTCACCCCAACCCCTCCTTCATCCCTACTCTCCAACCCCCTCCTTCACCCCTACTCTCCAAACCTCCTCACCCCAACCCCTCCTTCACCCCTACTCTCCAACCCCCCTCACCCCAACCCCTCCTTCACCCCTACTCTCCAACCCCCCTCACCACAACCCCTCCTTCACCCCTACTCTCCAACCCCCCTCACCCCAACCCCTCCTTCACCCCTACTCTCCAACCCTCCTCAACCCAACCCCTCCTTCACCCCTACTCTCCAACACCCCTCACACCAACCCCTCCTTCACCCCTACTCCCGGCCCCTCTTGTGTCTGAATTGCCTTTACTGTAATGGAAACTGACAATTGGAACCGGTCAGGATTTGAACGATATTTACAACAGATTCGAGATGTTCTGAGAGTCGGTATCTTTCTCTATTCTGCCAACTTGAGGAGTTAGATGACCAACTTTTTCCTGTGAATATAGAGCTGGAGTATTGGGTCGTGATGTATTCACTAGTTCATCCTGCTAACTCTAAATATTGAGTCTTGTGGTTTCAGACACCAGATAATCAAGCTCAGAACAACAGATTGACTTTTACTGACGTTATTAACAGCACTGCAAACATACAGACAGTATAGTTACTGGATCCAGAGAACAGGGATAATGGAGTGGGTTCCCAGGGCTCCTCTCCCCAGGTGTGTCTAACAAGCTGCGGATACACTGGCGATATTTATACTGAACTGGTTTGCTACATTCCTGATCTGACGCTGCTCAAACCATAACCACAAGGATATCGGTGCATGGTTCTGCCTGTGACCACAAGGCTGTGTCACTGTCACACACAGATACCGTTTCCTTGTTTCACATCTCCATACAAACACCATCACTTCCCACATCCCCTTTATACACAATTACAGCCGACATGAGCAAGGACATGAGCCACATTAAACTACACACACATTTCATAATAGCAAAGGTTAAACTGGGATAAATGTTCAGTTATTTTCTGTTCAGGCAAAATGCAGAACAATCCAGCAGCTCACCGGCACCTTTACAGCGTCTCATCGGCCAACAGGCTTTCATTAAGTCGGGGCCGTCTGGGGGGTGTGGGGGCCGCCTGGGGGGGAGAGGGGGCAGGGCTGTCGGGGGTGGGGGGGGGGAGATGGGCCGTCGGGGGGGGGGGAGAAAGAGGGGGATTGGGCCGTCTGGGGGGGGGGGGGGGTGGGGAGGGGGGGAAGGGGCCATCTGTGGGGGGGGGGGGTGGAATGGGCTGTCTGGAGGGGGGAGGGGCTGTGGGAGGGGCGGTCCGGGAGGAACCAGCTGGTGCAGGGTCACAGCCCAGCGGGTCAGTGATTGGCTGGTGGATTGGTAAATCTTTTTCTTTTGCTTTTCAATAGTAAACCTTTGGCATTGTTGTAAGTCGGATCTGCCAGTAAATATATGTGAACTTTATTATCTAAGGAGAGCCAGTTAATTAAATCAGCGGATTGCTGAGTAGTTGCTGGGAGTATTTCTCTAAGGTTTAGAGTTTAGTTCTACTTGATAGTTGTGAGTGTAACTAGAGGGATGACAGGACAGCTCAGTCCCGTGGATTGCACATCCTGTGGCATGTGGGAAATCCCGGAAGCTTCGCACAGCCGGGACGACCACATGTGCAGGAGGTGTCTCCAGCTGCACCAACTCCAGCTCCGCGTTTTGGAGCTTGAGCGGCGGCTGGAGTCACTGCGATGCATCCATGAGACTGAGAGCTACGGGGATCTCACGTTTCTAGAGGTGGTCACCCTGCAGCTGAAGAATGTGCAGGCAGATAGGGATTGGGTGACCCCTGGACAGAAGAGGAGGACTAGGCAGGTAGTGCAGGAGTCCCCTGAGTCCATCTCACTCTCCAACCGGTTCTCTGTTCTGAGTACCGGTGAGGGGGATGGTGGCTCTGGGGAGTGAGCCAGAGACAAATCCACGGCACCACGGGTGTCTCAGCTGCACGGAGAGGGGGGGAGGAAGAAGAATGGAAGATCTATAGTGGGAGGGGATTCAATAGTCAGGGGAGCAGACAGGTGTTTCTGCGGCCACAGACGTGACTCCAGGATGGTATGTTGCCTCCCTGGTGCCAGAGTCAAGGATGTCACTGAGTGGATGCAGAGCATTCTGGGGGGAGAGGGTGAACAGCCGGAGGTTGTGGTCCACATCGGGACCAATGACATGGGTAGAGGAAACTAACAATATTCCGATAGTGGATAGTCAAGAGGCTGTAGGGTGGGGGAGGAACGTAACACAATTACAATCACTAAGGAGGTGGTACTCAGTAAGATAATGGGACTGAAGACAGATAAATCCCCTGGACCTGATGGATTACATCCTCGGGTCTTAAGAGAAGTAGCGTCAGGGATTGTGGATGCATTGGTTGTAATTTACCAAAATTCCCTGGATTCTGGGGAGGTCCCAGCAAATTGGAAAATTGCAAATGTAACGCCCCTTTTTAAAAAAAGAAGGCAGACAAAAAGCAGGAAACTATAGACCAGTTAGTGTAACATCTGTGGTTGGGAAAATGTTGGAGTCCATTATTAAAATAGCAGTTGTAGGACATTTGGAAAAGCAAAATTCAGTCAGGCAGAGTCAGCGTGGATTTATGAAGGGAAGTCATGTTTGACAAATTTGCTGGAGTTATTTGGGGATGTAACAAACAGGATGGATAAAGGGGAACCAGTGGATGTGGTGTATTTGAATTTCCAGAAGGCATTTGACAATGTGCCACTTAAACGGTTACTGCACAAGATAAAAGTTCACGGGGTTCGGGGTAATAATTTAGCATAGATCGAGGATTGGCTAACGAACAGAAAACCGAGAGTCGGGATAAATGGTTCAATCTCTGGTTGGCAACCAGTAACTAATGGGGTGCCGCAGGGATCAGTGATGGGACCCCAACTATTTGCAATCTATTAACGACTTGGAAGAAGGGACCGAGTGTAACGTTGCCAAGTTTGCTGATGATACAAAGATCGGAGGAAAAGCAATGTGTGAGGAGGACACACACAATCTGCAAAAGTACATAGACAGGCTAAGTGAGTGAGCAAACATTTGTCAGATGGTGTATAATGTTGGAAAATGTGAGGTCCTGGACTTTGGCAGAAAACAATCGAAGAGCAAGTTATTATTTAAATGGAGAAAGATTGCAAAGTGCCACAGTACAACGGGATCTGGGGGTACTTGTGCATGAAACAAGGATAGTATGCAGGTACAGCAAGTGATCAGGAAGGCCAATGGTATCTTGGCATTTATTGCAAAGGGGATGGAGTATAAAAGCAGGGAAGTCTTGCTACAGCTATATAAGGAATCGGTGAGGCCACACCTGGAATACTGCGTGCAGGTTTGGTTTCCATGTTTACGAAAGGATATACTTGCTTTGGAGGCAGTTCAGAGAAGGTTCACTCGGTTGATTCCAGGGACGAGGGGGTTAACTTATGAGGAAAGGTTGAGTAGGTTGGGCCTCTACTCATTGGAATTCAGAAGAATGAGAGATGATGTTATCGAAACGTATAAGATTATGAGGGGGCTTGACAAGGTGGATGCAGAGAGGATGTTTCCACTGATGGGGGAGACTAGAACTAGGGGACATAATCTTAGAATAAGGGGCAGCCCATTTAAAACTGAGATGAGAAGGAATCTCTCAGGGTTATAAATCTGTGGAATTCACTGCCTCAGAGAGCTGTGGAAGCTGGGACATTGAATACATTTAAGACCGAAATAGACAGTTTCTTAAATGATAAGGGGATAAGGGATTATGGGGAGCGGACAGGGAAGTGGAACTGAGTCCATGATTGGATCAGCCATGATGGTGTTAAATGGCGGAGCAGGCTCGAGGGGCCGAATGGCCCACTGTTGCTCCTATTTCTGATGTTCTGATGTTCTAACCCGTCCAGGATGTCGGCCAGTGACCCCGCTGACCCGGGCCTGTCACCACGGGGCAAACTCGGGGCCTCTGGGCTGTGATTGGGGCCTGGGGCCTACAGCAGGTGTTTGACGTTCACCCGCCCACTCGTGGCTCCAATTCCTGCCCCGCACCGACAGTCGACTGTCTCCTGTCCGACATCATCCGGGCTCCACCAACTGTGGCCGCCGCAGCTCATGCATGCTCAGTGTGGGAGATCCGGTCCCAGCCCCGCCCACTGGGGGGGGGCGCAAGCCCCGCCCCTCGCTCACTCCGATTGGTTGGAGGACCAACCGCCCACTCGGTCCTCCAGCCCCGCCCCTCGCTCTTCCTATTGGCCCAGAGCTGGCCTTGCCAGTGACACCCATATCCCATGTCCCATGAACAAATAAAAAAAACAGGTCAGCTTTGTTTCAAACGCACAGTTGAGTATTTGTTTCTAATTGATGTCCCGTTACCGACTGTTCAATTTTGGGACCTTTTCTCCTTTCTAACTCTGGATTATTTCAGTTCTCATACCTTCGGTTACTATCCGGGACAAGTGCCAGTTCCCCATACCTTCCAGAGTCCCTCTCCGAGCTTTGGTATCAAGGGAAGGTGTCTGTAACACACCCGGGATCAATAAACACAAAACCCAGTCTGTTAATCACTTTCAGATACTGGACTTAGTGTGTGCCCCACAGCATCTCTCTCACCTTCGATGTGTGAATGGAGCATCACGCCTACAAACCTGGTTTTAAATTTAAATGCACTCAGTAAATGTACTTAATGAAAGCCTGTCGGCCGATGAGACGCTGTAAAGGTGCTGGTGAGCTGCTGGATTGTTCTGCATTTTGCCTGAACAGAAAAAAACTGAACAGTTATCCCAGTTGAACCTTTGCTATCAGGAAATGTTTTTGTAGTTTAATGTGGCTCATGTCATTGCTTATATCGGCTGTAATTGTGTCGAAAGGGGATGTGTGAAGTGATGGTGTTTGTATGGAGATGTGAAACAAGGAAACGGTGTCTGTGTGTGACAGTGACACAGCCCTGTGGTCACAGGCAGAACCATGCACCGATATCCGTGTGGTTATGGTTTGAGCAGCGTCAGATCTGGAATGTAGCAAACCAGTTCAGTATAAATATCGCCAGTGTATCCGCAGCTTGTTAGACACACCTGGGGAGAGGAGCCCTGGGAACCCACTCCATTATCCCTGTTCTCCGGATCCGGTAACTATACTGTCTGTATGTTTGCAGTGCTGTTAATAACGTCAGTAAAAGTCAATCTGTCGTTCTGAGCTTGATTATCTGGTGTCTGAAACCACAAGACTCAATATTTAGAGTCAACAGAATGAACTAGTGAATACATCACGACCCAATACTCCAGCTCTATATTCACAGGAGAAAGTTGGTCATCTAACTCCTCGAGTGGGCAGAATAGAGAAAGATACTGACTCTCAGAACATCTCGAATCTGTTGTAAATATCGTTCAAATCCTGACTGGTTCCAATTGTCAGTTTCCATTAAAGTGAAGGCAATTCAAGACACAATAGGGGCCGGGAGTAGGGGTGAAGGAGGGGTTGGGATGAGGGGGGTTGGAGAGTAGGGGTGAAGGAGGGGTTGGGGTGAGGGGGGTTGGAGAGTAGGGGTGAAGGAGGGGTTGGGGTGAGGGGGGTTGGAGAGTAGGGGTGAAGGAGGGGATGGGGTGAGGGTGGTTGGAGAGTAGGGGTGAGGGGGGTTGGAGAGTAGGGGTGAGGGGGGTTGGAGAGTAGGGGTGAAGGAGGGGTTGGGGAGTAGGGGTGAAGGAGGTGTTGGGGTGAGGGTGGTTGGAGAGTAGTGGTGAAGGAGGGGTTGGGGTGAGGGGGGTTGGAGAGTAGTGGTGAAGGAGGGGTTGGGGTGAGGGGGGTTGGAGAGTATGGGTGAAGGAGGGGTTGGGGTGAGGGGGGTTGGAGAGTAGTGGTGAAGGAGGGGTTGGGGTGAGGGGGGTTGGAGAGTAGTGGTGAAGGAGGGGTTGGGGTGAGGGGGGTTGGAGAGTATGGGTGAAGGAGGGGTTGGGGTGAAAGGGGTTGGGGTGCGGGGGGTTTTGAGAGTCTGGGTGAAAGAGGGGTTGTGGTCAGGTGGGGATGGAGAGGAGATGTAATGTTGGAAATGCAGCAGCCAATTTGTGCACAGCAGGATCACACAAACAGCCATGTAATGATGACAAGACAATCCGTTCTCAGTGATGTAAGTTGAGGGATACACATTGCCCAGGACACCAGGGTGAACTCCGCCTGTTCTTCCTCTGAATCGTGGCCGTGGTATCTTTTACATCCAACTTAAAATCTAGACAGGGCATCGGTTTAATGTCTCACCTGAAAGATGGCACCTCTGACAGTGCAGCACTCCCTCTGTACTGACACCTGGAGTCTGGGCCTAGATGATGTGCTCGGGCTCTGGATTGGGAATTGAACCCTCACTCGGCCGAGAGTGCTACCACTGAGCCAAGGCTGACAGGGTCTGTTCCCTATTCCCGTTACACTAGACCGTGCCGGTGTTATTACACTGACCCACACATTCATACTGCAGTGGTCCTTGACTCTGTTATCACACATTCGGCAAAGCATTTGTTACAACAAGAAAGCAACCAGAACTTACATTAATATAGCGCCTTTAATGCAATGAAACATCTCACGGTGCTTAACACGATCGATATCAATAAAAAAACATTTTTGACACAGAGCCACAGAGAAAGATATCAGGACAGATTCCCAAAAGGTTGATTGAAGAGGTAGTATTTAAAAAGAACCTTGAAAGAGGAGGTGGAGGTTTAGGGGGGAATTCCAGAGCTTAGAGCTTCGGCAGCTGAAGACACGGCCACCAATGGTGGGGCGATTAAAATCAGGGATGGGCAAGGACAGATTTGGAGGAGTGCAGAAACTCGGAGGGTGGTGGGGCTGTAAGAGTTTACAGAGATAGGGAGGGGCGAGGCCATGGAGAGTTTTGAAACCAAAGATTAGAATTTTAAAATCGAGGCGTTGCTTAACCAGGAGCCAATGTAGGTCAGTGAGCACAGGGGGATGGGTGAATGAGGTTATAGCAATAGGCCCTGACTTGCACACACTATTAGAGGAGACCCAATCTTTGTTTTGTTGCACTGGACACTGCCTGTGTGACCATCACACTCGATCCAGCATTGTGTTCAGTATTACACTGGAGTCTGCCTCTGTTATTATTGGATCAAACACTGTCTTTGTTACTCTCACAGTGGGCCATGCATTTGCTGTTATTACTCCGGACCCTGTCTCTGGAATTGTTACACTTGACCTGAAAATAACCTGCCCCTGTATTTCCAGTTCTAGTGCACACCTCTATTATGATTATAACTGTAGATCGTGTCTCGTATTCTATAGAGTATGTTTCTGGTATTGTTAAAGTGTTAAAGACTTCTGTTAGTGTGACACTATCACCTCTTTCAATTATTATTGCCAAAAAATTCTTTCAATATTAAAGACTTGTTTTTAGTGTAAAACTAGGCTTTGTGTCAGTTATTAATGCACCATACCCTGTCTCTGTTCCCTGTGTCTGTTCATATTACACTGGACCCTGTCTCTCTTTATATTACACTGGACCCTGTCTCTGTTTATATTACACTGGATCCTGTCTCTGTTTATATTACACTAGATCCTGTCTCTGTTTATATCACACTAGACCCTGTCTCTGTTTATATTACACTAGACCCTGTCTCTGTTTATATTACACTGAGCCCTGTCTCTGTTTATATTACACTAGACCCTGTCTCTGTTTATATTACACTAGACCCTGTCTCTGTTTATATTACACTGAGCCCTGTCTCTGTTTATATTACACTAGACCCTGTCTCTGTTTATATTACACTAGACCCTGTCTCTGTTTATATTACACTAGACCCTGTCTCTGTTTATATTACACTAGACACTGTCCCTGTTTATATTACACTAGACCCTGTCCCGGTTTATATTACACTAGACCCTGTCTCGGTTTATATTACACTGGGCCCTGACACTGTTTATATTACACTAGACCCTGTCCCGGTTTATATTACACTAGATCCTGTCTCTGTTTATATTACACTAGACCCTGTCTCTGTTTATATTACACTAGACCCTGTCTCTGTTTATATTACACTAGACCCTGTCCCGGTTTATATTACACTAGACCCTGTCTCGGTTTATACTGGGTCTTTTGTGCTGGCCCAATAGGGTGTGTCCAGGCTGGCCCAATAGTGTGTGCCGGGCCTGGAACCGGGGGGTGAACACGGGGCCTGCGGGCTGTGAGTCGTGGCCTGGCCCCGAGCCCGGGTGTGTGTGAAGCGGATGGTGCGGAGTGTTGTCACTCCGGCCTGGGCCTGCACTCGGGCTGTGTGACCCGCCCCCCGCCGGGTTTATTTAACCCAAGGGAACTATTGGTTCTGCACTTTGTGACCGACAGGCGACAAGCTCCGCCCACTGTCTAGCCTCCCCCCCCCTCCCCCGAATCATTCCATACAGGTGGTGCTGAGAAACAGGACTGGGGGAGGCATGTACTGGGACTGGGGTAAGGCACTTCAGCTGGGGGAGGAATGCACTGGGACTGGGGTAAGGCACTTCAGCTGGGGGAGGAATGCACTGGGACTGGCGTAAGGCACTTCGGCTGGGGGAGGCATGCACTGGGACTGGGGTAAGGCAAATACTGCGACTGGGATATGATAACTTTGGCTGCGGGAGGCATGCACTGGGACTGGGGCAAGGCACTTTGGCTGGGGAGTGCATTTCAAGAGATGGAACCCTGTGAGGTGGAGCAAACATTGCAGCGTTTGGGAATGACATGGATTCATTCAGGCCGGGCAGCGGGGATTATTTCAGGGAATAACAGTGGAGTTGTTTTTTGTTTAAACAGTTGAAACCCTGTCATTGTGGAACAACCACGCTTCTCGTGTCCTGGTCAAGTACGTGTGCAATAAGTGTCGTCATCTGGAGTAGCTCGATCTCCGGGTTTCGGAGCTTGAGCAGCAGCGAGTGTCACTGCATCCGCGAGGCTGAGAGCTACGTGGATAGCACCTTTCAGGGGGTCGTCACCTCGCAGCATAAGAGTGTGCAGGCAGAGAGGGAATGGGTGACTGCCCAGACAGACATGGAGGTCCAGGCAGGTAGTGCAGGACACCTCTCAGTGCATCTCACTCTCTGTACTGGTGGATCCTCAGGGAGTACAGCCAGAGCCAAGTCCAAGGCATCATGGGTGGCTCAACTGTACGGAACGGGGGGAAGGGCAAGGTCAGGTCGGCAATATTGAAAGGGATTTCAATAGTTACAGGAACAGACAGGCCTTTCTGCGGCCACCGACATAACTCCAGGATGGTCGGTTTTCTTCCTGGTGCCAGGGTCAAGGATGTCATTGAGAGACTGCAGGACATTCTGAGGGGCGAGGGTGAACAGACAGATTCCTGAGGGACTGGGGACTGTACAAGCCGGATAAGGTCACACCTCAACAGGGCTCCTACCATTATCCTCCCGGGGGTTTGCTAATGCTGTTGGGGAGGGTTTAAACTTGCTTGGCAGGGGGATGGGAACCTGAGCGTAGATTCGGGAGGGAGAGAAGCAAAGCTTGGAAATGGGAGCAGAAAATTCGTAAATGAGTTTGGAAGGCAGAGGAAACAAAGGCTAGAAAATCGACAACAAAGGAGTTTGGCCGTGCTTAATGGTATATACTTCAATGCAAGAAGTCTAGGGGATAAGGCAGATAAGCTGAGGTGTTGTCACAGCAGTGAGGAGGGATGAGATGTTGGAAGGATCATCAAATGAGGCCATATGTGTTGAACTGATGAACAAATGCGGGGCAATCACAATGTTGGGAGTGTACTATAAACAGTCAGAGGGAGATAGAAAAGCAAATATGGAGGAAGGTTTCTGAGAAGTCCAAAACCAATAGGGCAGCAATAGTCAGGGATTTCAACGACCACAGAATCATAGACATTTACAGCACAGAAGGAGGCCATTCGGCCCACTGTGTCTGTACCAGTCGAAAAAGAGCTATCCAGCCTAATCCCACTTTCCAGCTCTTGCTCCACAGTCTTGTGGGTTATGACACTTCCAGTGCATATCCAAGTATGTTTCAAATGTGGTGAGGGTTTCTGCCTCTACCACCCTTTCAGGCAGTGAGTTCCAGCCCCCCACCACCCTCTGAGTGAAAAATTTCTGCTCAACTCCCCTCTAATCCTTCTACCAATTACTTTAAATCTGTGCCCCCTGGTTATTGACCTCTCTGCGAAGGGAAATAGGTCAGTTCAGAGAAGGTTCACAAGGTTGATTCCTGAGATGAAGGGGTTGTCATATGAAGATAGGTTGAGCCTGTACTCATTGGAGTTTAGAAGACTGAGAGGTGATATTGAAATGTATAAGATGCTGAGGGGGCTTGACAGGTTTGATGCAGAGAGGATGTTTCCCCTCAAGAGGGAAACTAGAACTAGGGTGCATAGTTTCAGAATAAGGGGTTGTCCATTTAAAATGGAAATGAGAAAGAATTTCTCACCCAGAGGGTCGTGAATCTTTGGAATTCTCTGCCCCAGAGAACTGTGGAGGTCATTGAACATATTTAAGGTGGAGATAGACAGATTTTTGATAGATAAAGAAGTCAACGGTTTATGCGAGAGGGCAGGGAAGTGGGGTTGGGGCCAAGATCAGATCAGCCATGATCTTATTGAATGGTGGAGTGGGCTCGAGGGGTCCGATGGCCTACTCCTGCTATTTATTAGTCCTTATGTTCTTATGTCCTTCCTATCCACTCCATCTGGGACCCTCCATAATTTTGTACGCAATTCTATCCTCAGCCTCTATTCCAAAGAAAATAACACCACCCCATCTAAAATTCTTCAGCTAAAATTCTTCAGTCCAGGCAACATCCTTGTAAATCTCATCTGTACCCTCTCCAGTGCAAAGACATATTTCCTGCACTGTGGTGACCAGAACTGTGCGAATACTCTAGCTGTGGTCTAACTAGTGTTTTACACAGTCCGAGCATAACCTCCAGAGTCTGGAACTTACTGCCTGAAAGTAGAGGCAGAAACCCTCAGCGCATTTACCGAAGTACTTGTATATGCACTGGAAGTGCCGTAACCTACAGGGCTATGAACTAAGAGCTGGAAAGTGGGATTAGGCTGGATAGCTCTTTTTCAGACACACGAGGCCAAATGGCTTCCTTCTGTGTTGTAAACTGCTATGATTCCATGTCACCAATCCCCTCCTGTCTGATATAAACCCACCCCACAGTCACTGACACCAATCCCCTCCTGTCTGATATAAACCCACCCACAGTCACTGACACCAATCTTCTCCTGTCTGATATAAACCCACCCCATAGTCACTGACACCAATCCCCTCCTGTCTGATATAAACCTACCCCACAGTCACTGACACCAATCCCCTCCTGTCAGATATAAACCCACCCCACAGTCACTGACACCAATCCCCTCCTGTCTGATATAAACCCACCCCACAGTCACTGACACCAATCCCCTCCTGTCTGATATAAACCCACCCCACAGTCACTGACACCAATCCCCTCCTGTCAGATATAAACCCACCCCACAGTCACTGACACCAATCCCCTCCTGTCTGATATAAACCCACCCCACAGTCACTGACACCAATCCCTTCCTGTCAGATATAAACCCACCCCACAGTCACTGACACCAATCTTCTCCTGTCTGATATAAACCCACCCCACAGTCACTGACACCAATCCCCTCCTGTTTGATATAAACCCACCCCACAGTCACTGACACCAATGCCCTCCTGTCTGATATAAACCAACCATCATCATAGGCAGTCCCTTGGAGTCGCGGATGACTTGCTTCCACATTACAAATGAGGGCTCAGATGTCTGTTAAGTCCAATGCAGGAGCTACAGTCTCTGTCGCAGGTTGGACAGACGGTGGTTGAAAGTACGTTGGTTGAAGTGCTGGTTTGTTGAAGTGCTTGGGTTGTCGTGTGCTCCTCCCGCTGTCAGCGCTTGGTCTTCGCTTGCTCCAGGTGGAGAGACTCGAAGTGTTCGACGCCCTCACGGATTATTCTCTTCCACTCTGAGCGATCTTGTGCCAGGGATTCCCAGGTGTCGGTGGGAATGTTGAACTTCAAGGAGGCCTTGAGGGTGCCCTTGAAGTGTTTCCTCTGCCCCCGGGGCTCGCTTGCCATGTTGAAGCTCCAAGTAGAGTGCTTGCTTTGGGAGTCTCGTATCGGGCATGTGGACGATGTGTCCCATCCATCGTAGCTGATCGAGTGAGGTCAATGCTTCAGTGCTGAGGATGTTGGTCTGTGCGAGAACAGAAGTTGGTGTGTCTATCCTGCCAATGGATTTGCAGGATCTTCGGAGGCAGCGTTGATATTTTTCCAGTGCTTTGATGTGCCTGCTGTACATAGTCCATGTCTGAGAAGCGTGTCTGAGGGCAGGTATCACTGCTGCTCGGTAGACCATGAGCTTTGTGCCGGTTTTACGGTTCTGGTCTTCAAACACTCTATGCCTCAGGTGACCAAAGGCTGTGCTGACACACAGAAGGTGGTGTTGGACCTAGTCATTGATATGTGCCCTTGTTGACAGCAGGCTCCCGAGGTATGAAAAATGGACCATTTTGCCAAAGGCCTCATCGTGGATTTTGATCACTGGGGTGGGGTGGGGGTGAAGGGCAGTGCTGTGTGGTGGGGATAGGTTGATGGAGCACCTTTCTTTTACGGAGATGTTTAGTGTAAGGCCTATACTCTCAGACACTACGGTGAACGTGTTGACGATGGTTTGGAGCTCGTCCTCTGAGCGAGTGCAGACACAAGCATCATCTGCATATTGTAATTCGATGACAGAGGATGGCACGACCTTGGATCTGGTCTGAAGACGATGGAGGTTGAACAGTTTCCCATTTATTCTGTAGATTATCTCCACTCCAGCGGGAAGCTTACTGACGGTGAGATGTAGCAATGCAGCAAGGAAGATGGAGAAGAGCGTTCGTGCAGTGACACAGCCTTGCTTCACCCCGGTCCGTACATGAATTGGGTCTGTGGTGGATCCATTGCTCAGGATCACAGCTTGCATGTTATCACCAAGCAAGTGGAGGATGGTGACAAATTTTTGAGGACAGCCGAATTTGAAAAGTACACCCCATAATCCCTCACGGTTGACAGTGTCAAAGGCCTTGGTCAGGTCAAAGAAGGTTGAACCAATCCCACAGTCACTGACACCAATCTCCTCCCATGTGATATAAACCAATCCTTGTCACTGACACCAAGTGGACTGGGAAAATATGTTCAAGGGTAAGACTGTAGAAATGTAGTGACAAACATTTAAGGAGATATTTCATAATCTCAGCAGAGAAATAAAGATGTTAAGAGAAGAATGAACCATCCCTGGCTAACGAAGGAAGTAAAGGATGATATCAAATTGGAAAAAAAGCATACAATGTTGCAAAGGACAGTGGAAGGCCAGAGGATTGAGAAATGTTTAGAAACCAGCGAAGGAGGATTAATAATAATGATAAAGACAGAGATGATAGCATACAAGATCAAACGAGTAAGAAATATAAAAAGACAGTAAGAGCTTCTACAGGTATGTAAAAAAGAAACGAGTAGCTAAAGTCCCTTAGAAGATGAGACTGGAGAATTAATCATGGGAAACACGGAAATGGCAGAGACTTTGAACAGATATTTTCTATCGGTCTTCACAGTAGACACTAAAAACATCCCAATAGTTGTTAAAGGAGTTATTGTGGGGGGTGGGGGCCTTAAAAGAATCACTATCACTCGAGATAAAGTAGGAAGCAAACTAACGGGATTAAAGGTGGACAAGTCTCCTGGACCTGATGACATGCATCCCAGGGTCTTAAAAGAAGTGGCTGCAGAGATAGTGGATGCACTGGTTGTAATCTACCAATATTCCCTGAATTCTGGAGAGGTCCCAGTGGACTGGAATACTGCAAATCTAACATCCCTATTTAAGAAGGGAGGGAGACAGAAAGCAGGAAACTATAGACCAGTTAGCCTACCATCTATCAATGGGAAAATACTGGAGTCCATCATTTAGGAAGTAGTAGCAGGACATTTAGAAAATCATATTGCAGTCAAGCAGAGTCAGCATGGTTTTATGAAAGGGAAATCATGTTTGACAAATTTGCTGGAGTTGTTTGAAGATGTAACGAGCAGAGTGGATAAAGGACAACCCGTTGATGTATATTTGGATTTCCAGAAAGTATTCGATAAGGTTACTGCACAGGCTAAGTGCTCACGGGGTTGTCGATAATATATCAGCATGGATCGCGGATTGGGTAACACACAAAACAGAGTCGTGATAAATGGGTCATTTTCAGTTTGGCAAACTGTAATTAGTGGGGTGCCGCAGGGATCAGTGCTGGGACCTCAACTATTTATAATTGATATTAATGACTTGGATGAAGGGACCGAGTGTAACGCAACCAAATTATTGATGATACAAAGATAGGTGGGAAAGCAAGTTGTGAGGAGGATGCAAAGAATCTACAAATGGATATAGACAGGCTCAGTGAGTGGGCAAAAATCAGGCAGATGGACGACAATGTGGTAAAATGTCAGGTTATCTCCTTTTGGTAGGAAAAATAACAAAGCAAATTATTATTTAAATGGATGATTACAAAATACTGTTATACAGAGGGATCTGGGGGTTCTTGTACATGAAACTCAAAAAGTTAGTATACAGGTACAGCAAGTAATCAGGAAGGCAAATGGAATTCTGGCCTTTATTGCAAGGGGACGGAGTATAAAAGTCGAAGTCCTGCTACAACTGTACAGGTTATTGGTAAGACCACAGCTGGAGTACTGCGCACAGTTTTGGTCTGGACTTGTCTCCATTCCCGTGCTGAGGGGATTTCTACACCAGACAGGAGAGGAACCAGGGAGTGAACCTGAAGGTACCTTCTGTGGATGTGTTCAGTTCTATACTCCATGCTTCCCCTCCCTCCCATTTCTCCCCTCCCTCCCATTTCTCCCCTCCCCTGAAGGTACTGACTCTGGTTGGGTTCAGTTCTACACTCACTGGTTCCCCTCCCCTGAAGGGTGCTGACTCTGGCTGGGTTCAGTTCTATACTCATTGGTTCCCCTCCCCTGAAGGTACTGACTCTGGCTGGGTTCAGTTTTACAGCGAAATTGACCTATTTTGCCAAAAAGCCTGCCACTTGTTTTTTTGTTGATAAAAGTGGAACTAGTCCTCTTGGATGTATATAATTCCTGTCACAATGCGAGGCTGGTTTATATCAAGAACTCAGCCTTGGACAATAATTGTATGAAAAGCTTTGTAAACTTTGTAATGCGACTTAAGGACTAGTGCTAAAGCACGTGATGTAAAGTGACGTAATTTGTAAGATAAAAGAACCTCACTGGAGATATCAAATTGAGAAGCTGGTTCAGAGACAGGGGTATCTAACACTTCTCCCAAAGCTTTGTCTCCGATTTAATAAACCTCTTTTTATATATTATACAATCTCGGAAATATTTTTCCACAACACCCCACAGCATCTCTCTCTAAACCAATCACATCAAATAATTGGCAAAGGTTTAGAATCAACTAGATGAATAAGTAAACACATCACAGCCGAATAACCTAGCTCTATATTCACAGGAGAAAGTCTGTTATCTAACGCATCGAATGTCAATTGGTGAGATGAGCGACTGAATCACTGTCCACGTGCAACAGCATCCATTCCCACTGTCCCTACATTTACAGTGTTGAGTCAGGTGGGCGCACGAGTCTCGCAGGCTGAACGATTGGTTGAAGGTACATTCACACACACAACATGTGTCCTGTTTCTCCCCGCTGTGATTGGTGTTTTTACAAAGGCTGATGATAAGGTGATCCTAATCAATCCAGGGAATCTCTCAAATCTTGACGTGATGTCCGGTTTGAGTTTCCCAGCTGCAGATCCTCCTCTTCTAATACCCTGCAAATGGTGGTTACAAACGTTGTTACTTTAAGTAAAGGATTGAAATTCAGAACACACTATTCCAGATTCTACAGAACATCCTGTCCTCTCCTGTCCCCCCTAAGCTGTAAATTCCTTATTCAAGACTCTACCCTCCATCCTCACTCTCGAAAATCAACATTCCTTTCATCGCCGGAGATGTATTATCTCCAGAAAGTGCTGAATCTGGCTGGGTGCAATTCCACAGACATTAGAAAACCTCTCGTGCCTCACCGTCAGTCGACACAGTGAGTGCCAGCAGGATTCCCACTTTGGTAGGCATCACAGCCTCAAATCCTGTCCTCAAATGACATCCACACACTTCCCAGTTGACGTCACTTGATCGGTCTGAAGAGCAGGGGCAGTGTCTGATTTTTACTCTTATTTAGCCCAATGGTATTGAGGACAATTATAACCCCTGAACTGCTGCCTTGGCTGAGGTCAACCAACAGCCCAGATCAAGGATTGAACTTGGGACCTTCCCAGTCAGTATTGTAGTGTTCTAAAATTTGGGGGGTTGGGGAACGGTTAGAACAGAATATTTTGAAACAAATTTTACTCCACCTTTAAATGAAATCTTCCTCACACTGCACAATTCTGGACTCTTTCCAAATTATACAATTGGATCATCAAAATCAGTGAGACATTTTAGAAATGTTCAAGTAACTGAAATGGACAGCTTTACAATCACTGCACAGTACAGAAGGGAGCGACTGTTAATGGTAGCTCGGTTAGTGAAGTCCTCCGACACCCCAAGATAAACTGGACTGTCACTTTAACTATAAAGAAGCAGAGAAAGGGGAGTCCCCGTCCCTTTAAATACCTGCCCCATTCCCCCAGGCAGTGGGAGGAGGAACAGCGCACGGTCTCTTTATATCCTGACCCGGCAAGCACCGCCGGATGGGCTGCCGCAGGGTCCTAAAATGCACATCGTAATAACGGTCGGGTTGAGCAGAACAACTGAAAAGGGCAAACACAGAGTCTTTGCTATATATATAAATATTTATGTGTGTTTGAAAACAAAACACAACACTCTTAATGTTTGCTAGTCAATTCCACAGAGATAAATACTTATCTTCACCAATTATTTTCCAACAATTTATTTCCATTCTGTTTACAATGCAATTGCGGGGTGTTTAATAACTTTACCATTTATTGATAACACATTGTCTTGTGTGCTCTTGTTCAAAAAGTGACGTCACACTGACCATTCTGTTACAAGGTGACCATGTCTGTCTGCAGTATTCAGTGGGAAAGCGGATTAAATCACATCGAGGATAAAGAGCAGCCCCCACCCCCCCTCCCCGCCGTCTCTGCGCTTTATTGTCCAGTGATCATCGCACCGTCACACAGAAGCTCCTGAGATTTACCTCCAGTGTGAAAGAGGAGCTGGGGTGAGGAGTTGTATTTAGAGAGGGAGTTGAAGAGTCGGGGTGAAGGAGGTGTATGAGTGAAAGGGATTTACTGAAATTAATCACCTCTGTTGTGCTATGATGCGGTTCACTTTTATTTTAAAATGTTTATAATTCACTGAAGTTAAATGCGGGGCAGCAGTTACTTGTGGGCACTGGGTTGTTTCTGTTGAATTCATGTGGACCGTGTTAATTGGGAATAGACTGAGTGGGATCATTCTGTGCTGAATGCAATGCTGGGCTGCGGGTTTGCACTCAGTCCCAGTGACGAGGTGCTTTCGACAACAAATCCAAAAACTACTCGCATTGTGACACCAAATCCAGGGACCACTTACACTGAGACACCAAATCCAGGGACCACTTACACTGCGACACTAGATCCTTGGATCAGTTACACTGAGGCACCAAATCCAGGGACCACTTACACTGAGACTACAAAATTACATAGGATTTACGACACACAAATGGGCCATTCGGAATAATCAGTCCATGCTGGCGTTTGTGCACCATTCGGGAATTAGAGAGTCTTAGTGTGGGCAATGGTCATGATGCTGAAACCAGCTCTAGTGAGGGCAAAAGCTGAGTAATGGATGAAGATATGACGGTGGAATCACATGGTGACTGGAGGGGTCTGGTACAGGAACATAAGAAGTAGGAACAGGAGTCGGTCACCTGGACCCTCATGGCTGATCTGATCATGGACTCAGCTCCACTTTCCTGCCCGTTCCCCATAACCCTTTATTCCCTTATTGCTGAAAAATCTATATATCTCCGCCTTAAATATATTCAATGACCGAGCCTCCACAGCTCTCGGGGGCAGAGAATTCCACAGATTTACAACCATCTGAGAGAAGAAATTCCTCCTCATCTCAGTTTTAAATAGGCGGTCCCTTATTCTGAGACTTTGCCCCCTAGTTTTAGTTTCCCCTGTGCGTGGAAATATCCTCTCTGCAAGCATATTGTCGAGCTTCCTCATGATCCTATATTTTTCAATAAGATCACCTCTCATTCTTCTGAACTCCAATGAGCATAGGTCCAACCTACTCAACCTATCTTCATAAGTCAATCACCTCATCACTGCAATCAACCCAGTGAACTTTCTCTGAGACACCTCCAATGCAATTATATTCCTCCTTAAATACGGAGATGAAAACTGTATGCAGTACTCTTGGTTTGGATTCACCAATACCTTGTGCAGTTGCAGCAGGAATTCTCAGCTTTTCTAATCCATCCCCCTTGCAATAAAGTCCAACATTCCATTTGCCTTCCTGATTACTTGCTGTACCTGCATACTAACGTTTTGTGTTTCATACACAAGGACCCCCAACTCCCTCTGTATTGCAGCACTTTGCAATTTTTCTCCATTTAAATTATAATTTGCTTTTCTATTTTTTTCAATTTTGTAATAGGTTATTGTCAGAAGCACTTTTCAGACAGGCTGATAATTTGATGTAACCAGCACAGCAAACGTATCCGTCTGTTCTTGTTCCAAAATACCAAAATCTAATGTCCCTAATTAAATGTTCGGTGAGATTTGTAGAGAAGGGAGGAAATGAGGCTTGCAGGAAAGAAGGTTCTTTGAATGAACAGTTTGTGAGGCAGGTTTGTGACTCGTCTGCATGAGGTTAAAGGCATGAAATGGAAAAGGACACGTCCAGTGACACTTATATTGTCAATAATGGTTTCTGTGTTAATTACTCATCATCATAGGCTGTTCCGCGGAATCAAGGAAGACTTGCTTCCGCTCCTGTAGTAAGTTCTTTGGTGGCTGAACAGTCCAATACGAGAGCCACTGACTTGTCACAGATGGGGCAGATAGTCGTTCAGGGAACGGGTAGGTGGGACTGGTTTGTGCACGCTCTTTGTGCTGCCTGCACTTGATATCTGAATGCTCTCTGCATTGAGACTCAAGCGCCCTCCCGGATGCACTTCCTCTGCTTAGTGCGGTCTTTGGCCAGGGACTCCCAGGTGTCAGTGGGGATGTCGCACTTTATCAGGGAGGCTTTGAGGGTGTCCTTGTAACCTTTCTGCTGCCCACGTTTGGCTTGTTTACCATGAAGGACCTCCACAAAGAGCATTTGCTTCGGGAGTCTCATGTCTGGCATGCAAACTGTGTGGCCTGCCCAGCGGAGCTGATCGAGTGTGGTCAGTGCTTCAATGCTGGGGATGTTAGCCTAGACGAGCACGCTGATGTTGGTGCGCCTATCATTCCAGGGTATTTGTAGGATCTTGTGGAGACATCATTGGTGATATATCTCCAATGACTTGAGGTGTCTGCTGTATATGGTCCGTGCCTCTGAGCCATTCAGGATGGTGGGTATTACTACAGCCCTGTAGACCATGAGCTTGATGGTAGCTTTGAGGGCCTGGTCTTTGAGCACTCTTTTCCTCCGCCGGCTGAAGGCTGCACTGCCGCACTGGAGGTGGTGTTGAATCTCCTCATCAATGTCTGCTTTTGTTGATAAGATGCTCCCGCGGTATGGGAAATGGTCCATGTTGTCGAGGGCTGCGCCGTGGATCTTGATGACTGGGTGGCAGTGTTGTACGTTGAGCACTGGCTGGTGGAGGATCTTTGTCTTACGGATATTTAGCGTAAGGCCCATGCTTTCGTGTTCCTCAGTAAATACGTCGACAATATCCTGGAGTTCAGCCTCAGAATGTGCGCAGACACAGGCGTTGTCCACGTACTGTAGCTCAACGACAGAGGTTGGGGTTATCTTGGACTTTGTCCCGGAGGCAGCGAAGATTAAACAGGTTCCTGCTGGTTCTGTAGTTTGGTTCCACTCCAGCAGGGAATTTGTTGACTGTGAGGTAGAGCATGGTAACGAGGAAGATTGAGAAGAGGATGGGAGCAATGACGCAGCCCTGTTTGACACTGGTCCGGACGTGGATTGGATCTGTAATGGATCCGTTGGTAAGGATTATCACCTGCATGTCATCATGGAGCAGGTGAAGGATGTTGACACATTTTTGAGGGCATCCAAAGTGGAGGAGGACGCTCCATAGAGCCTCATGGTTCACAGTGTCAAATCCCTTTGTAAGGTTGAAAAAGCCCATGTATTACAGCTGGCGCTGGTCCCTGCATTTTTCCTGCAGCTGTCGCGCTCCAAAGATCATGTCCGAAGTGCCCCGTGGGGCACTGTGATTCCAGGAGGAGCTCCTCGGTCACAGGGAGAAGACGGTTGAAGAGGGCTCGAGCAAAAACTTTCCCAGTGCCTGATTAGCAGGGAGATCCCTCTGTAGTTGCTGCAGTTGGAATTGCCCCCCTTTTTTTTAAAGATGGTCACGATCATTGCATCTCTGTGATCTCCCGTCATGCTCTCCTCCCTCCAGATGAGAGCGATGAGGTCATGTATCCATGCCAACAGCACATCTCCGCCATGCTTTAGCGCCTCAGTAGGGATTCCATTCGCTCCCGTAGCCTTGTTGTTCTTGAGCTGTCTTATGGATTTTCCTACCTCATGCAACGTTGTTGTTTCACTGAAGTGGGGGCGGGACGCATGCTGTGGGATGGAGTCGAGAACACTCAAGTTAAAGTCAGAATGTCGATTGAGGAGATCTTCGAAGTGCTCCTTCCAGCAGGCCTTGACAACCTCGGTGTCCTTGATGAGTGCTTCCACATTCTTGGCCAGCAGTCGGGTGGGACCTTGGGAGTTTGGACCGTAGGTGGCCTTGACTGATATGAAGAATCCTCGCACATCATGGCTGTTGGCCAGTTATTGTATCTTCTGTGCTTTCTCCATCCACTACCTGTTCTTTAGGTGCTAGGTTTTTTGTTGGACCTCAGCTTTGAGCCGCCTGTAGTGTTGTTTTGCTGCTCCTGAGTTGGGTTTTTGCTTGAGCCTCAGAAATATAAATTCTTGGATCTCTGATCATTCTCATCAAACCAGTCCTCGTGTGTTCTGGTTGAAAGACCAAGTGTCTCTTCACAGGCACTGGTTATGAGGCCTGGAGGGCAGACCAAGAACTGTGGGCATTCAGCATCTCAGCGTCATCAAGGCACGTCAGGTTAGCTGTGAAGCGTTGGCTGTATAGGGCTGTCTTAGCTGGGTCTTTAAGTGCCCCGGCATTGACTTTCTTGTGGCACTGCTTCTGCTGTCCCCTCCGCTTTGGGGTTAATGTCGATGATGAGTCAGGCGGTCGTCCGGCCAACAGTCGTCAGCTTCTGTCATGACGTGGGTGATGTTCACACCCTTGCAATCCCTGGCTCGGACGATGACATAGTCGAGCAGGTGCCAGCATTTGGAGCAAGGGTGTTGCCACGATGCCTTGTATTTTTCCTTCTGGCGGAACAAGGTGTTGGTGATGAGAAGTTCATGTTCTAGATATTTTGTCAGGAGTAGAATACTGCTGGAGTTGGCTTTCCCTACCCCCTCACTGCCAATCACGCATCCCCAGAAGGCTGTATCTTTGCCGACCCTGGCATTGAAGTCACCGAGGAGGATCAGTTTGTCACCTGCGGGGACACAGGACAGGAATGTTTCGAGGTTGGAATAAAAACCCTCTTTAGTCTCATCCATTGCATCCAGTGTTGGGGCATACGCACCGATGACTGTGGCGCATTGGTTCCGGGATAGGGTGAGTTGAAGCATCAAGAGGCGTTCGTTAACCGCACAGGGGGTGTCTTTGCGGCTGTCGACCAGCTCATTTTGATGGCGAAGCCGACTTTATGAAGGTGGCGTTCTTCCTCTGGTTTTCTTTTCCAGAAAAAGGTGTAACCTCCATCTTGTTCCTTGAGCTAGCCTTCCCCTGCCTGCCGGATCTCGCTTAGGGTGGCGATGTCGATGTCAAAGCTTCTAAGTTCCTGGGCAACTATGGTGGTGCGGCATTCTGGCCTGTCCAATGGGAGTCCTGTCGTTTCAGGTCCCGAACTTCATGTTAACGGAGTGGAAGATGCCTGTGTGTGAGTTCTTTTAACGTGGGGCGGCATAGCTGAGCAAGGTCTTGGTCCAGTGGCAAGGGATCCAAGACGACTGGAGACCAGACACTTCTGTATGAGCCGAATTGCCTAAGGCGAAATGTTGGCTGGAATCTCGGCGTTGAGGAGCACCCTTGTTGGTAAGTGGTCTGAGGCTTAGTTGGGGGCAGGCATTAGGAAGTCAGTTATCTGCTGGAGTTCCAAGTGGGAGGTCAGCAAGGAGTAGGAGGGTGAAAGAATCATAGCCAGGCCACCAGTGGGGAAGGGGAGGTGCAGCCATCGACGAGGAGAGACATATAGGCCCGCTGCTGGAGGGACGAAAACCCGCCGCTCGAGGGATGTAGGCCCGCCGCAGGAGGGGCTGGGTGATGTCGCGGTCGCCGGGTCGGAGGCACACCTGCTTGCTGGGCGTCGTCGTGAGCAACCTGCTTTCAAACGGCTGAAAATTTTGCTAATAAAACACACCAAACTATTTTCTATTTAGATTGGGGTACAGTATTCAATTGCTTAAAAGAAAATTATTCTTAAAGGTTCCTCCACATTGTTTAAAAGTTTCTTCAGAAGTTTTAAAAGTTTCTCCAGGAGTTTTAAAAAAGGTTTCCCAAATTATTTAAAATTTTCTCCAGAGTTTTTAAAAGTTTCCCCAAGTTGTTTAAAAGTTTCTCTTGAAGTTTTAAAAGTTTTCCCAAGTTGATTAAAAGTTTAAAATGAAAGTCAGTAGTAACCTACCTGCCTTCGTACTGTTCCATGGGTGCTGCCATCCCACTGCAGCTGCACAAAGCCCTGGCTCGACCACACCTGGAGCACTGCGGGGAAGTAGAGGCTCAGTCATCTCTGAAGGGGGCCCGAATGCCTGGACGCCATGTACATTCCCAGGGTCAGAATCCCCATGTACAATCCAAGGGTTAGAATCCCTCTCTACATTCGCAGTGTCAGAATCCGCATGTACAATGCCAGCGTTAGAATCCCCATGGACAGTCCCAGGTTTAGATTCCCCATGTACTCTCCCAGGGTTAGAATGCCCACATACTCTCCCAGGGATAAAATCCCCATGTACAGTCCCAGGGTTAGAATCCCCATTTACAGTGCCTAGGTTAGAACCCCCATGTATGGTCCCGGGGTTAGAATCCCCATGTACTCTCCCAGTGTTAGAATTCCCAAGTACTCTCCCAGGGTTAGAATCCCCATGTACAGTACCAGGATTGGAATCCCAATGTACAGTCTCAGGTTTTGAGATTGAGGCCTTGAATCTGAGTTGGGGAAAAATCATAGAAACATGATTCAATTTCTATCCTAAACTATTTGAAATCAAATCAAATGAATTGTTGCAATTAACACATTACTTTCATGCCAAATGGGAAACAAGTGATGTGTGGGCTGTGCAGGAGTGTTTGCGCCCGGTTACACAGCATGTCCTGGCTCTCCACTCTAAATGCACTTCTTTAGGTTCACAGTCTCATTGACACATCCAAGTGACGAGATGGACCTCGCCCTTTAAACCCCATCAGAGAAATATCAGCATTTGATGTTTAATTTGCTAAACCTTTATAAAACACTGGTTAAGCCTCAGCTGGAGAATTGTGTTCAAGTTTGGGCTCCAAACTTTCGTAATGATGGCAAGCTTTTAGAGAAGGTGCAGAAGGAATGGTGCCAGGGAGATGAGACTTCCGTGATGTGGAGAGCCTGGTGACGTTTTCTCCAGAGAGCAGGAAATGATAAAAGGAGATTTGATGGAGATGTACAAAATTATGAACGATTTAGATAGAGTAAATATGGAGAAGGTGTTTCCAGTGGCATTAGGGTAGGTAACCAAAGGAGTCAGACTTCCGATGATTGGCAAAATAACGATAGGTGAGATGTGGGATCATTTGTTACTCAGCGAATTGTTATGATCCAGATTGCACTGTCTGAAATAGTGGTGGAAGCAGATTGAATTGTAACTTTTAAAAGGGAATTGTATAAATACTTGCTGGGAAAAATATATCTAGCAATGGGTAAAGAGCAGAGGAGTGAGACTCATTGAACAGCCCACCAAAGAGCCGGTACAACAGGATGGGCTGCATGGCCTCCTGTGCCGTCCTCTCGGGGACAATGGCGGATGATCTTACCCAGAGTGCTCTGCCCGTCGGAAAACGCCCTATCTCCATCAGCAGGGGGGCAACTTGGGTAGAGCTGGTCCCTGGAGAGCACGCCCCTGTGCGGAGAGGCTCCCGGGAACTGATAGGAGCTAGTACGGCATTAGCATCACCAAGTGTGGCTGTTAGGCGCCAGGCAACACCGAGTGTGACTCTCAGTCCCGGGCAGCACCGAGTGTGGCTCCCAGGCCCCATGCACCAGGCCCCATGCATCACTGAGTGCGGCTCTCAGGCCCCGGTCAACACCGAGAGTGGCTCTCAGGCCCCGGGCAACACCGAGTGCGGCTCTCAGGCCCCGGGCAACACCGAGTGTGGCTCTCGGGTCCCGGGCAACACCGAATGCGGCTCTCAGCCTGCGTGTCAAAGCCTCCGGGCCTGGCACCAGCAAACCCCGGGTGCAGTGCCTCCGCCACACCACGAAAACAAATACTTGCGTTTATACAGCATGTCCAGCAATTCCCAGCTGCTCCGTATCAGGGTGGGCACTGAATGCGGAAGTCACTCCCTGGCCTCCTGTACAGTATAGAATGAGGCAGTCCCTTGAATCGATGATGACCCACTTCCACACCAAAACGGATGAGTTCACAGATGTTTCACGATGAGACCTGATATTCCAGGTCCAGAACTACCTATTAAAGTGTGGAAGAAGCTTGTGTGTGGATTCTTTTAATGTGGGTAACCGTTGCACACCAGCCACCACACGGGCTGAACAAAGTGAGGTCTTGGTCCAGTGGCAAAGGTTAACCAAGACGACTGGCGACCAAGCTCTGCTGCACAGACCTGGTGCACATATTTGCAATGCCCATAGATCGCAGTGCGGTCTGGCCCATGCTGTCCCTGGACCCTTGCCGATTCTGGGCCCCGAACTCACAACTCTTGTGGCTCCAATCTCTCCACCCCAAACTCTCATCTCTCGTGGGGCCCAATCTCTCCGCCCCGAACTCTCGCCTTTCGTGGGCCCCAATCTCTCCGCCCGAAGTCTCGCCTCTCATGGGGCCCAATGTCGCCACCCAGAACTCTCGCCGCTTGTGGGCCCCAATCTCTATGCCCTGAACTCTAGCCTCTCCTTGGCCCCAATCTCTCCTCCCCGAACTGTCGCCTCTCCTTGGCTCCAATCTCTCCTCCCCAAATTCTCGCCTGTCCTTGGCCCCAATCTCTCCATTCCGAACTCTTGCCTCTCCTTGGCCCCAAACTCTCAGCCCCGAACTCTCGCCTCTTGTAGGCCGCAGTCTCTCAGGCCCGATCTCCCGGCGCTACTCCACCCCGACTTCACCACTCCTCTGCTGCTTGCCGCATCGCCTGCTGTACCTGGGCCGTTCCGATGGTCCTGCCCATGCTCCAATCGCTGACCTGGATTCCAGTACAAAGCAAAATCATTGAGGAAGAAATAAGCGGGATATCTAGACAGGAATAATTCAATCAAGCAGATGCAGCATGGATTCATGAAGGGGAAATCATGTTAAACTAATTTACTGGAATTCTTTGAGGATATAACGAGCATGGTGGATATAGAGGTGTACCGATGGATGTGGTGTATTTAGATTTCCAAATGGCATTCGATAAGGTGCCACACAAAAGGTTACTGCACAAGATAGAGGTATGTGGCGTCAAAGGAAATGTATTAGCATGAATAGAGAATTGGCTGGCGAACAGAACGCAGAGAGTCGGGATAAATGGGTCCTTTTCGGGTTGGAAATCGGTGGTTAGTGGTGTGCCACAGGGATCGGTGCTGGGACCACAACTGTTTACAATATACATAGATGACCTGGAAGAGGGGACAAAGTGTAGTGTAACAAAATTTGCAGATGAAACTAAGATTAGTGGGAAAGCGGGTTTTGTAGAGGACTCAGAGAGGCTGCAAAGAAATTTGGATAGGTTAAGCAAATGGGCTAAGGTTTGGCAGATGGAATACAATGTCGGAAAGTGTGAGGTCATCCACCTTGGGAAAAAAAACAGCAAAGGGGAATATTATTTGAATGGGGAGAAATTACAACATGCTGAGGTGCAGAGGGTCCTGGGGGTCCTTGTGCATGAATCCCAAAAAGTTAGTTTGCAGGTGCAGCAGGTAATCAGGAAGGCGAATGGAATGTTGGCCTTCATTGCGAGAGGGATGGAGTACAAAAGCAGGGAGGTCCTGCTGCAACTGTATAGGGTATTGGTAAGGCTGCACCTGGAGTACTGCGTGCAGTTTTGGTCACCTTACTTAAGGAAGGATATACTGGCTTTGAAGGGGGTACAGAGACGATTCACTCGGCTGATTCCGGAGATGAGGAGGTTACCTTGTGATGATAGATTGAGTAGACTGGGTCTTTACTCGTTGGAGTTCAGAATGATGAGGGGTGGTCTTATAGAAACATTTAAAATCAAGGAAGGGATAGACAACATAGAGGCAGATGGGTTGTTTCCACTTGTAGGGGAGACTAGAACTCGGGGGCAAGGCCTCAAAATACGGGGGAGCCAATTTAAAACCGAGTTGAGAAGGAATTTCTTCTCCCAGAGGGTTGTGAATCTTGACAGTGTAAGGTGTGGATGATATCCACGCAAGGATGCTAAAAGAGATGGGATGGGTGCTCTGCCAGCCACTTGCCCATATCGCCAACAGCTCAGTAGATTCATGGGTTGTTCCCTGAGATTGGAAGGTAGCCGATGTAGATCCCATTTTTCAATTGTGCACAAGTCAGAGCTCGGGAACTGAAGGCCCATCAACGTGACCTCCATCACTGGGAAGGTGCTTGAAGGGATCCTGAGAGATGCTGTTTTCCATCATGGGGAAAGTGAAGGGGCCATTAGAGATACTGAACATGGATTCTGGAAAACAAGGTCATGTCTTACAAACTAGCTTGAGTTTGTAAAGAAGTTGTCAGGATGTGGATGGGGGAATACGGTTGACATTGTCTACCTCAGGATGTCAAACTCATTTTTTCGGGTGGGCCTGATTCAATATCCTGGCACTTGGCATGGGACACATTCAGCAAAAGCCATTAAAATAGGATAAATGAAGATAAACTACATCGGAATTTGCATTTAGATTTTATTTACTGCCGCTGCTCCCAATGCCTGGCACCTCTTAGCTTGAGCATTCATGAACTAACCCTGCTCAAACCATAAGCACAAGGATATCGGTGCATGGTTCTGCCTCTGACAACAAGGCTGTGTCACTGCCACACACAGATACCGTTTCCTTGTTTCACATCTCAATACAAAGACCATCTGTTCACACATCCCCTTTCTACACAATTGCAGCAGACATGAGCAAGGACGTGAGGCTGATTAAAAGACACATTTCATTACAGTAATGGTTACACTGGGAGAAATGTTCAGTTATTTTCCATTACAGGCAAGATGCCGGACAAACCAGCAGCACACTGGCACCTGAACAGTGTCTCATCGGCCTACAGACTTTTCTTAAATAGATTTGCTGCGTGGAAATGAACTTAAACGAGCTTTGCGGGCGTGATGCTCTATTCACACATTGAAGGTGAGGGAGATGCTGTGGAGCACACACTCAGTCCAGCAGCTGAAAGTGATTCACAGACTGGGTTTTGTATTTAGTGATCCCGGGCGTGTTACCAATACCGGCAAAGATGAAGCCCATGTAATAAAAGGGACAGCGGATACTGTCTCACTAGTGAGTCAGAATGAGAAGCTTTAACAACAACCCATGTTTCACAAAGGGAGACCTCACCAGACTAAAGGACATTGGTGGCGTTTAATGGGCTGTTTGTGTCACTGGGCTACAGGAGGCTATTTGTGACAGAAGGAAAGCTGGTCACAGCAAACAAACAGTTTACCGGCCTGTCCAGGGCCCACTCCGACCCCCACCTTCTCTCTCTCACTATTGATGGACACTGCTGCAGTAATTCCTCCTCTAACCTTTCCTCTCTTGTCCCTCCCACACACCTAATACACGGCCCGACACAATCTCTCTCGCCCTGCATCCTCACTGTGCTGGAATCCACACCAGTCTCCCCATCTGCTCCTTGTTCTCTCCCTGGATCCTGAAACTACAGAACTCGCTTATCCCTCCTGAAGTCTACAGGCTCTAAAACTGAAGCTTGGTGGCCCTCAGTCCCCACTCCTTGATTTACGTCCCCTTCTCTCCTCCTCTTTCCCCCTTGGTTGTGTTCCACACTCTGGGCCTTGGGCCTTCCCCGGGGATTCTCAGTATGAACAGGGGGATGTGTGTTGAGACAGGATATCCCAGCTCTCCTCCTCTTTCCCCCTTGGTTCTGTTCCACACTATGGGCCTTGGGCCTTTCCCGGGGATTCTCAGTATGAACAGAGGGATATGTGTTGAGACAGGATGTCCCAGTTCTCCTCCTTTAAAGGGACATGGAGAGGACTAGCTGGGCTGTTGGCCCTGCTTTATGACATCACTAAAGTGCCTAACAACCAACCTCCCTGAGCCCTGATCATTTTGGTCTGTGTTGAGCTCAGTGTTGTTACAGGAAGGGAAGCAGGAGCAGTATTTGACCCGTGTGAAGCTCAGGATTAGAAACATAGAAACATAGAAACATAGAAAATAGGTGCAGGAGCAGGCCATTCAGCCCTTCTAGCCTGCACCGCCATTCAATGAGTTCATGGCTGAACATGAAACTTCAGTACCCCCTTCCTGCTTTCTCGCCATAACCCTTGATCCCCCGAGTAGTAAGGACTTCATCTAACTCCCTTTTGAATATATTTAGTGAATTGGCCTCAACTACTTTCTGTGGTAGAGAATTCCACAGGTTCACCACTCTCTGGGTGAAGAAGTTTCTCCTCATCTCGGTCCTAAATGGCTTACCCCTTATCCTCAGACTGTGACCCCTGGTTCTGGACTTCCCCAACATTGGGAACATTCTTTCTGCATCTAACCTGTCTAAACCCGTCAGAATTTTAAACGTTTCTATGAGGTCCCCTCTCATTCTTCTGTGCTCTAACAACCTCTTCTAATGGGGAGAGGTATAGGATCAATTTATACCTTATTGAGTGCGAAATGTCATTGTCCCAGACATTCCCTGTCCCTCAGTATCTGTGTCGGGGAGCGACCGATGGGTTCACTCTGTATCTAACCCGCGCTGTGCCCGACTGGATAGTGTTTGATGCTAGCACGAGGTGCTCAGCTCAATGATCACAATATTTAATCCAAAGATGATCAGATAAACCCATCAGCTTCACCCCTGGACACAGGTCCTGAAGGACAGGGAGAGTCTCTAATAATTTGTCTGGTGTCCTTGATCAAATTTAAACACCTCACATCTCTTTTTAAAAATTCGTTCATGGGATGTGGGCCTCGCCTCTCATCTCTCATTCTTCTGTACGAGAGCGAATATAGGCCTAGTCTACTCAATCTCTCATAGGACAATCCCCCCATCCCAGAAATCAGCCTGGCGAACCTTCATTGCACTCCCTCTATAGCAAGTTTATCTTTCCTTACGTAAGGAGACCAAAACTGCACACAATACTCCAGGTGTGGTCTCACCAGAGCCCTTTATAATTGCAGTAAGATGTCTTTACTCTTATACTCAAATCTTTTTGTAATAAAGGCCAATATACCATTTGCTTTCTTAATTGCTTGCATATAAGCTTTTAGCGATTTGTATACAAGAACACCCAGGTCCCTCTGAACACCAACATTTCCCAATCACTCACCATTTAAAATAAATACTCTGCCTTTCTATTTTTACTGTCAGTATCTAACTTAACATTTCTTCACATTATATTCCATTTACCATGTTCTTGCCCACTCACTGAGCCTTTTTCTATCCCTTTGAAACCTCTTTTCATCCTCCTCACACTTACATTCCCAACTAGCTTTGTAGCCTCAGCAAACTTCGATATATTACATTTGGTCCCCTCATCCAAATTATTGATATAGATTGTGAATAGCTGGGGCCCAAGCACCGATCCTTGCAGCACCCCACCAGTTACAGCCTGCCCACCCGAAAATCACCCGTTTATTCCTACTCTCTGTTTTCTGACCGTTAACCAATTCTTGTTCATATATTACCCCTAATCTCACGAGCGATAATTTTGTTTAATAATCCCTTTTGTGGCACCTCATTGAATGCCTTTTGTAAATCTAAATAAACCATATCAAGTGCTTCGCCCTTGTCTATCCTGCGAGTGACAAACTCAAGAAATGCTAACAGATTTGTCAAGTACAATTTCCCTCTCATAAATCCGTGTTCATTCTGCCCAATCGTGTTATTACATACTACGTGCTTAATAATAGATTTTAGCATTTTCACTACTACTGATATCAGAACTACCAGTATTGCACGGGTTAGATACAGAGTAAATCTCACTCTATCCTGTCTCAAACTCTATCAGGGTTGATACAGAGTAAATCTCAGACTACAATATCCCAAATGCTCCCAAGGCACGTACAACATGGTTTAGATACAGCGTAAAGCTCCCTCTACACTTTGCCATTAACCAGTCCCAGGGCAGGTGCAGTATAGGTTAGACATGGAGTATATCTTCCTCAACCCTGCCACAAAACATTCTCAGGACAGGTACAGCACGGGTTAGATACAGAGTAAAGCTCCCTCTGCCCTATCCCATCAAATACTCCCAGGGCAGGTACAGCACGTGGTTAGATGCAGAGTAAAGCTCCCTCAACATTGTCCCATCAAACACTCCCAGTGCAGGTACAGCACGTGTTTAGATACAGAGTAAAGCTCCCTCTACACTTTCCCATCAAACACTCGCAGGGCAGGTACAGCAGCGTCAGATAGGGAGTAGAACTCACTCTACACTGCCCCATCAAACACTCCCAGGACAGGTACAGCACAGGTTACACGGAGTACATCTCCTTCTACCCTGACCCAGCCATTCCGTTGCAGATACAGCATTTGTTACATATAAAGTAAATCTCCCTCTACACTGTTCGATCAAACACTCCCAGAGCAGGTACTGCATTGGTTATACACTAAGTAAAGCTCCCTCTACACTGTCGAAATAAACACTCCAAGGACAGCTACAGCACAATGTAGATACAGTATAATTCTCTCTCTAATCTCTCTAGAATTGTGCACAGTTTTGGTCGCCTTATCTAAGGAAGAATATATTTGCCTTGCTTAGAAACAGAATAAAGCTCCCTCAACACTCTCCCAGCAGACATTGCAAGGGCAGGTACAAAGCAGGTTAGATACAGAGTATATCTTCCTCAACCCTGCCCCAAGCATTCCAGAGCAGATACTGCATTGGTTAGATACAGATTAGAGCTTCTTCTACACTGTCCCATCAAACACTCCCAGGGCAGGTACAGCACGGGTTAGATACAGAGTAAAGCTCCCTCGATAATGTCGCGTCAAATACTCCCACGGCAAGTACAGCACGGATTAGATATGGAGTAAAGCCCCCCCCCTAGACTATCCCGTCCAATGTTATTGAATAGGGAGCAGGCTCCGGGGGCCGGGTGGCCCCCTCCTGCTCTTATTTCTCATGGTCTTATGTACCCAGCATGCCCCGTGGGGGAGAATGTGCCGCACGCAGAGTCCAGGAGCTCAGTGCGCGGGTGCTGGTCCTGGCTGTGTTTGGAGTAATAGTGGAGGAGACACATTTCGGGCAGGCTCTACAGAAGTATCCTTTTCAGTGGGACGAAGGGGAATAATGGACCACCAGGGAGTAAGGGAGGCTTCATTAACAACCGGTACCCGCCGCAAGCCCGGAATAGTAACCAGAATATCGGCGATTGCAGCTTCGGGTCTTTTTCCCAATCACAGGCCCAGGCTAACAGCGGGCATCTTGGTGCAGGAAGGCAGGTTCAGCGCTCCGCCATCTTGATTCAGTTAGTCGCACAGTGCAATGTGCGGCCATCTTGGTGCAGGTACAAAGTGAATGATATCAGTGTCTGGAACTGAACCCAGCCAGAGTAAGCAACTTCCGGGAAGGGGAACCAGTGATTGTAGAACTGAACCCAGCCACATTTAACACATTCAGGGGAGGGGAACCAGTGAGTGTAGAACTGAACCCAGCCAGAGTCAGCACCTTTAGGAGAAGGAAGTGTACCTGTGAGTGTAGAACTGAACCCAGCCAGTGTCAGCACATTCTGGGAAGGAGAAGGAGGGGAACCAGTGAGTGTAAACCTGAACCCAACCAAAATTGGTAGTGAAAACTGGGAGTGGAGGAGAAACTGTCTCGAAATTTGTGTTGATTTGGATTTCAGCACAGCAGGTGGGCCAACGTGTGGGAGAGGGATTTATAGCTTTGGAAGGACAAGGGAGATAAGCATGTTCCATGGAAACTAGATGAGTATATCCTGAATTTCTGTCCTGTACTGGCAGCGATGAGTTTTGTTATCCCATTTTACAGCGTATTAGAAGGGGAGATTTTCAGACAGGAAACACAAACCAAATATCATGTCAAGATCTGACAGAGTCACTCGATGCATCAGGACCTGAATATCATCGGCCTTTGAAAGTGAAAGGAGCAATGTTTGTCTGTCTTGCCTGTGGGAAAAGATTTCAAACATCAGTTTGACTGGAAAGGCACTGAGACACACACTCCCGAGTGAGTGTTCCAGTGCACGGACTGTGGAAAGAGCTTTAACCAGTTACACAGCCTGAAGAAAACATCGCAGCATACAAAGCACCGAGAAACTGTCAACGTTTTGTGCACATGGGTTAGGCTTCAACTGATCGACCAACTGTGGAGATTCACAAGGACACCCACACCACGGAGAAACCGTGGAAATGTGGTGACTGTGGGAATGGACTCAGATCGCCGTCAGAACTGGAAATTCATCGACGTAGTCACATTGGGGAGAAGCCATTCACTTGCTCTGTGTGTGGAAAGGGATTCACTGCATCATCCCACCAGCTGAAATACCAGCGAGTTCACACATGGGAGAACAAGTTCACCTGCTCTGAGTGTGGGAAGCGATTCACTCGGTCATCCCACCTGCTGACACACCAGTGAGTTCACACTGGGGAGAGGTTGTTCACCTGCTCTGAGTGTGGAAAGGGATTCACTCAGTCATCCGACTTGCTGCCACACCAGCGAGTTCACAAGTAACACAAAGGGTTAGAATCTGCTGTTATTGCTGCTGTTAATCACATCCCGACTGAACCATGTTCATTCTCATAGTTGGGGTTTGTTTCTGCTGATAATAACCCTGAAACTGGGCTGGACCTTAATATTCTGGATATATTGCTGATTGTGTTCTCGGGGCTGCAGTGTCCATTTAAAAACTCTGTGTGTTATCTTTCCCCTTAATGCAGCAACTCTCAAAAATAGAATTATGAACTTTTACTTTAATCCTACCTTGATCTTTGGTACACAATCTATAATAATGTAAACGTTTGTACTGAATATAATCTCCAATTAGATAGAGCTTGCTGACAATTCTTACTGACTTGCACATTACACACAGCGGCCCCTCCATTATCCACCAGAAAGAAGGGGAATGTGAATTGGTGGGGAATCAGTATCCCCAAATGGTGTCCCCCATCTGGTGTAGCAAAACCCCTGGCACGGCAATGGAGTCAAGTCCAAACCAAAACTGTGTGCAGTGCTCCAAGTGTGGTCTTACCAACGCCCTGTACATTTATAGCAGGACTTCCCTACTTTCATACTCCATCTCCCTTGCAATAAAGGCCAGCATACCATTTGCTTTCCTGATTATTGCTGTACCTGCATGCTAAATATTTGCATTTCATGTACAAGAACCGCCAGATCCCTCCGTGCTGCAGCATTTTGTAATCGTCCCCATTTAAAGAATAATTTGCTTTTTTATTTGTACTACCAAAGGGGATAAGCTGACATTTTAACACATTACAGTCCATCTGCCAGATTTTGCCCACTCACTGAGCCTGGCTATATCCTTTCGTAGATTATTTGCGTCCTCCTCACAGCTTGTTTTCCCAACTATCTTTGTATCATCAGCAAATTTGATTATGTTACACTCGGTCCCTTCATCCAAGTCATTAATATAAATGGTAAATAGTTAAGGCCCCAGCACTGATCCCTGTGGCACTCCACTAGTTACAGTTTGCCAACCTGAAAATGATCCATTTATCCCGACTCTCTGTTTTCTGTTAGTTTGCCAATCCTCCATCCACGGTGATACATTAACCCCAACCCCATGAGCTCTTAGCTTGTGCATTAGCCTTTTCTGTAGCACCATATGGAATGCTTTATGGAAATCCAAATATACAGCATCAACTGGATCTCCTGTATCCACTTCGCTCGTTACATCCTCGAACAACTCCAGGAAATTTGTCAACATGATTTCTCTTTCATAAAATCATGCTGACTCTGCTTGACTGCAATATGATTTTCTAAATGTCTTGCTACTTTTCCTTAATGATGGACTCCAGTATTTTTCCACTGACAGATGGTAGGCTAACTGGTCTATAGGTTCCTGCTCTCTGTCTCACTCATTTTTAATTAGGGGTGTTACATTTGCGGTATTCCTGTCCACTGGGACCTCGCCAGAATTTAGGGAATTTTGTTAGATTACAACCGATGCACCCTCTATCTCTGCAGCCACTTTTTTCAGAACCTAGAATGCATGTAATCAAGTCCAGGGGACTTGGCCGTCTTTAGTCCCATTAGTTTGATTAGTACTTGATCTCTAGTGATAGTGATTGCTCCCCCGCTCCCCCGCCCCCCGCAATAGCTCCTTGGTTATCAACTATTAGGAAGTTTTTAGGTGCCCTCTACCATGAAGACCGATTCAAAATTATTTTTTTAAAGTCTCTGCCATTTCCGTGTTTCCCATTATTAATTCTCCAGTTTCACCTTCTAAGGGACCTCAGCTGCTCGTTTCCGTTTTATATCCCTGTAGAAGCTCTTATTTTCTGTTTCCATATTCCTTGCTAATTTGCTTTCATCTGCTATCTTCACTGTCTTTATCATTTTTTCGTCGTCCTTTGCTGGTTTCTAAAAATTTCCCAATCCTCAGGCCTTCCACTGTCGTTCGCAACATTATATGCCTTTTTTCAATTTGATACCATCCTTTACTTCCTTAGTTAGGCAGGGATGGTTCATCCTTCTCTTAGCATCTTTATTTCTCACTTGAATAAATCTTTGCTGAGAGTTATGAAATATATCCTTAAATATTTGCCATTGCATTTCTACAGTCTTATCCTCCAACATATTTTCCCAGTCCACTTGTTGTCAGTGACAAGGGTTGGTTTATATCACATGGGAGGAACTTGGTGTCAGTGACTGAGGCTTTGGTTCAACATTCTTTGACATGACGAAGGACTTTGACAAGGTCAACCATGAGCCGTTATGGAGTGTACTCTACAATTTCTGCTGTCCATATTCCCAATACAAGCCTCCTAAAGCAAGTGCTCCATTCGGAGTTTCGACACGGCAGGGACATTGGGTGGGCGGGGCTTCAGGGTGTCTGTCAGTTTTATTAGTCATCATGTTTGTGCCCAGATCAGTGGCCCCTGAAAGGGAACCTTGTTGTTCTGGTGATTGTTGTCTGGTGACTCTGGGCCAAACTGGCTCACCCTATTGGGCCAGCCTGTGATCACCCTATTGGGCTAGCCCAGGCTCACCTGGCCCAGGCCATCCCAGGCTCACCTCATTGGGCCAGCCCGGGCTCACCTATTGGGCCAGCCTGGCCACGCCCTACTAGGCCAGCCCGGCTCACACGATTGGGCCCGCCCGGCTCACACTATTGGACTAGCCTGGACTCACCTATTGGGCCAGCCTGGGCTCACCCTATTCGGCCAGCCCGTCTCACCCTATTGGGCCAGCACAAAAGACCCATTGTCCAGCGGAAAGAATCGGCAGCTCATTGATTTTATTCTCACTCTGCGCACAGCGGTTGCAGAACTGAACCCAACCTTGTAAGCTGAAAATGCATAGTCACAGTCACACTGGGGAGATCCCGTTCAGCTGCTCTGAGTGTGGGAATGGATTCACTCAGCCATCCCACCTGCTGACACACCAGCGAATTCACACTGGGGAGAGGCCGTTCTCCTGTTCTGAGTGTGGGAAGGGATTCACTCAGTCATCCCAACTGCTGAGACACCAACGAGTTCACAAGTGACTGCAGGAGTTGGATTCTATTGTTTTTGCTGCTGTTAATCGCATCCTGATTGAATCATGTTTGTTGTATCACTTGGGGTTTGTTTCTGTTGATGTGAATAACCTATAACTGGGCTATAGCTTAATATTTTCATATTTCAAATAACACAGTGTGTCGATATTTGATATCTCCAAGACCAGAGGGGACTAACTGATGTCCTGTTACTGACTGCACCAATTTGGGCCTTTTCTTCTTTCTAGTTCTGGATTATTACAGTTCTCATACCATCAGTTACTCTCCGGGACAAGTTCCCAGTCTGGTAATCACTTTCAGATACTGGACTTAGCGTGTGCCCCACAGCATCTCTCTCACCTTCGATGTGTGAATGGAGCACCCCGCCTGCAAACCTGGGTTCAATTTAAATTTGAATCCACTCAGCAAATGCATTTTAAAAAATATGTACATGTAAACTGATCACATGAAATAATTGGCAAAGGTTTAGAGTCACCAAGATGAATAAGTGAACACATCACGGACTAACAACCCAGCTCTATATTCACAGGGGAAAGTTTGTTATCTATCTGCTCGAATGTCAGTTGGTGAGATGAGCGACTGAATCTCTTTCCACGCACAACAGCATCCATTCCCGCTGTCCCCACATTTACAGTGTTGAGTCAGGTGGGTGCACGAGTCTCACAGGCTGAACGATTGGTTGGAGGAGCATCCACACACAGAACATGTGTCCTGTTTCTCCCCGCTGTGATTGGTGTTTTTACAAAGGCTGATAATAAGATGATCCTGATCAATCTGGGGAATCTGTCAAATCTTAACGCGATGTCTGGATTGTGTTTCCCAGTTGCAGATCCTCCCCTTCTAATACCCTGCAAATAAATGGTGGTTACAAACGTTGTTACTTTAAGTACAGGATATAAATTAAGAATAGACAATTCTAGATTCTATGGAACATTCTGTCCCCTCCTGTCCCTCCTAAATTCCTTATTCTAGACATTTACTGTCTAAAATCAACATTCATTTCATCGCCTGAGCTTTATTATCTCCAGAAAGTGCTGAATCTGGCTCGGTGCAATTCCACAGACATTAGTTAACCTCTAGTGCCTCACGGTCAGTCGATTCAGTGAGGGCCAGCAGGATTGCCACTGTGGTAGGCATCACAGCCTCAACTCCTGTCCTCAAATGACATCCACACACTTCCCAGTTGTACAGAGGACAATTATAACCTGTGAACTGCTGCCTTGGCTGAGCTCAACTAAAAGCCCAGATCAAGGATCGAACTTGTGACCGTCCCAGTCAGTACTGCAGTGTTCTAAAAATTTGGGGTTGGGGGTGCGGGGGTGGTGGGGGGGAGGTTGGGGAAAGTGGGAACAGAATATTTTGAAACAAATTTGACTCCACCTGTGAAGGAAAACTTCGTCACAATGCACAATTCTGAACTCTTTCCAAATTAGACAAGCAAGTGAAATGCATCATCAAAAACAGTGAGACATTTTAGAATGGCTCAAGTCACTGAATTAGCTTTACAATCATTGCACAGTACAGAAGGGAGCGACTGGTAATGGCAGCTCGGTTCGTAAAGTCCCCCAACACAAGATATTGTTCTGGACCTTTTTAATATGCATCTCTTCCAAGAAACAGAAGTAAAATTCGACATATTGAAACAACTGCCTCCTCATCAGGGAATTGAACCGCGGTCTCCCGCGTGACAGGCGGGTATACTCACCACTATACTAACGAGGAACTGACGGGTCCCACTGCTGTCAGAGCAGGAATCGAGTCACTGTGAACAGAACTGGACACCAGGAGAAGTCGACAGACACATTGAGAGAGAGAGACAAACCGACAAACAGGGAGAGACAGACAGCGAGATAGAGACAACTAGAGACAGTTTGTGTGAGACTGACAAGGACAGGCAGACTGAGTGCGAAAAAGAATCAAATATATACATATACAGAGATGTGTGTGTGTGATCTATTAAGAGAGAAAGGGAAAGAGTGAGAGAGATAGAGAGAGAGCGATAGAGACTAAAACAGAAAATGATGGAAATACTTCTCAGCTTACAAGCAGGGACTAACAGAGACAAGCAAATACATGGACAGACCGAAATGATGGGAAAGAGAGAGCCAGTCAGACAAAGAGTCTGAGAGAATCCCATTGGAACAGACGTGGCACCGTGAGAAAGAGACAGATTGAGAGACAGAGACAAACAGAGAAACAGGGACAGACAAAGTGAGTCAGACTGAGAGAGACAAAGACTCAAACATACAAAACTCTCTGAAGAGAGAGAGAGAGGCAGAAACCAAGCGACACAAATACATTTCAAAATTTCATTTCATTATCGGTTCAGAGTGTCACATTGTTACAGAAAATTGCTGATTCAACCAATGAAAATCCGGTCTCACTGATCAGAATGGGAGGAAATCCGTGTTAAATTAAAGAGACACCAGGAGTGGGGGACGAACCCACGCGGGACAAACCCATTGAGTTTTAAGGCCAACGCCTCAACCACTCGGCTATTCTGGTCCTGTGAGGACCTGGATTCTGTCTCTGTGAGAATCTGGGCTTCAACCCCAACCCCACATACAAACACATACACATCGGCTTTCAGTGAGCATTTACGAACATTTTTAGTAATATTGACACGGGGGCAACTCTCCTATTTATTTTCGAGTAATGCACTGGGAACTTTCATATCCACCCGAGGGTGCAGATGGTGCTTCAATTTAACATTTCATCCGAAAGTCAACAGCTTCAACATTGCAAAATTCCCCAAGTGCTGCACTTGAGTGTTAGCCAAGATGATATGCTCAAGTCTCAGGAGTGCGACTTGAACAGACAAACTCCCGATTCAGTCGAGAATGCGGCCACTGAACCAAAGCCGATGCAAAAGTTCACAACCGTATTATTTTCCCCAAGTCGTTTTTATAAGTTCCAGAACATACCAAATTCATGGTGATAATTTCCACAGACAGTTCCACATACACAGAGACATATAAAGAGATAGACAGACACAGAGACCCACACACACATAACCAAAAATTTGCACGCACCAACGGGCATGCACAGATGCCTCAGACCTCTCGAGGGTTAGACAGGCTGAATCACTGTCGCAACTTTGACTGATGTTTGCAATTTTTGAAACGGATGTATCATGAATATTGCAGATTAATAAAAATGAAAAAAAATGTCAAAGATGAAAGGTGTGGGACGTTATTCCATCCATCTCAGGATCAGTTTGGCACAGAACCGGTTAAATTGTGAAATGGAATGAAAAATGCTGAGAATCGTAGTCGGCAGGATTCGAACCTGCGCGGGATAACCCAATGGATTTCTAGTCCATCGCCTTAACCACTCGGCCACGACTACTGCGTCGCTGCCTTTTTAAACGTTACTCAGAAAAAACTCAGTCATCCATCTCTGTGCAGCAGATGGCCAAAGATTCCTGAAAAATTCTCCGTTTGCTAAAACTCTGGACGAGGCAATCTCATCTACCTGCATTTTTACAGTTCTATATTGCTCTGGAACTTTTTAATATGCATCTCTTACAAGAAACAGAAGTTAAATTCGACATCTTAAGACAACTGCCTCCCCGTCGGGGAATTGAACCCCTGTCTCCGGCGTGACAAGCAAGGATACTCACCACTATACTAACGAGGAACTGATGGATACCAGTTCTGTCAGAGCATGAATCGAGTCACTGTGAATAGAACTGGACACCATGAGAAGTCGACAGAGACATTGAGAGACAGAGACAATCCGACAAACAGGGAGAGACAGACAGCGAGATAGAGACAACGAGAGACAGAAAGTGTGAGTCTGAGAAGGAGAGTCAGACTGAGTGAGAAAAAGACTCAAATATGTACATATATAGAGATGTGTGTGTTGTGATCTATTAAAAGAGAGAGCGAAAGAGTGAGAGAAAGACAATGATAAAGACAGTGACAAGGAGAGAGACAGATTGAGAGAGAGCGATAGAGACTAAAACAGAAAATGATGGAAATACTTCTCAGCTTACAGGCAGGGACTAACAGAGACAGGCAAGGACATGGACAGACCGAAATGATGGGAAAGAGAGAGCCAGTCAGACAAAGAATCAGAGAAAATCCAATTGGAACAGACGTGGCACCGTGAGAAAGAGAGAGATAGAAGCAGAGAAACAGGGACAGACAGAGTGAGTCAGACTGAGAGAGACAAAGACTCAAACACATACACAACTCTCTGAAGAGAGAGAGAGAGGCAGAGACCGAGCGACACAGATATATTTCACAATTTCATTTCATTATCGGTTCAGAGTGTCACATTGTTACAGAAAATTGCTGATTCAACCGATGAAAATCCGGTCTTACTGATCAAAATGGGATGAAATCCGTGTTAAATAAAAGAGAGACCAGGAATGGGATACGAGCACACGCGTGAAAAAGCCATTGAGTTTTAAGGCCAACGCCTCAACCACTCGGCTATCTTGGTCCTGTGAGAATCTGGAATCTGTCTCTGTGAGAATCTGGGCTTCAACACCAACCCCACATACAACCACATGCACATCGGCTTTCAGTGAGCATTTACGAACTTTTTTAGTTATATTGACACGGGGGCAACTCTGCTATTCTTTTTCGAGTAATGCACTGGGAACTTTCATATCCACTCGAGGGTGCAGACGGAGCTTCACTTTAACATTTCATCCGAAAGTCAACAGCTTCAACATTGCAAAATTGCCCAAGTGCTGCACTTGAGTGTTTGCCAAGATGATATGCTCAAGTCTCAGAAGTGCGACTTGAACACACAAACTCCCGATTCATTCGAGAATGCTGCCACTGACCCAAAGCCGATACAAAAGTTCACAATCTTATTATTTCCCCCAAGTCTTTTTTATAAGTTCCAGGACATATCAAATTCATGGTGATGATTTCCACAGACAGTTGCACATACACAGAGACATATATAGAGATAGACAGACACAGAGACACGCACACACATCAACAAAAATTTGCACGCACCAACGGGAATGCACAGATGCCTTCGTCATCTCGAGGGATAGACAGGCTGAATCACTGTCGCAACTTTGACTGATGTTTGCGATTTTTGAAACGGATGTATCGTGAATATTGCAGATTAGTAAAAATGAGGAAAAAATGTCAGTGTTGAAAGGTGTGGGACGTTATTCCATCCATCTCATGATCAGTTTGGCAGAGAACCGGTTAAATTGTGAAATGGAATGAAAAATGTTGAGAATCGTAGTCGGCAGGATTCGAACCTGCACGGGATAACCCAATGGATTTCGAGTCCATCGCCTTAACCACTCAGCCACGACTACTCCATCGCTGCCTGTTTAAACGTTACTCAGAAAAAACTTAGTCATACATCTCTGTGCAGCAGACGGACAAAGACTCCTGAAAAATTCTCCGTTTGCTAAAAATCTGGACGAGGCAATCTCCTCCACCTGTATTTTTTAGTTCGATATTGCTCTGCAATTTTTTGATATGAATCTCTTCCAAGAAACAGAAGTAAAATTCTACATTTTGAAACAACTGCCTCCCCGTCAGATAATTGAACCCGGGTCTCCCGCGTAACAGGCGGGGATACTCACCACTATACTAACGAGGAACTGACGTGTACTAGTTCTGTCAGAGCAGTAATCGAGCCACTGTGAACCGAACTGGACACCATGAGAAGTCGACAGACACATTGAGAGACAGAGACAAACCGACAAACAGGGAGAGACAGAAAGCGAGATAGAGACAACGAGAGACAGAAAGTGTGAGACTGAGAAGGAGAGGCAGACTGAGTGAGAAAAAGACTCAAACATCTCCATATACAGAGATGTGTGTGTGTGATCTATTAAGAGAGAGAGGGAAAGAGTGATAGAAAGACAATGATAAAGACAAGGAGACAGATGGAGAGAGAGCGATAGAGACTAAAACAGAAAATGATGTAAATACTTCTCAGCTTACAGGCAGGGACTAACAGAGACAGGCAAAGACATGGACAGACCGAAAAGATGGGAAAGAGAGAGCCAGTCAGACAAAGAGTCTGAGAGAATCCAATTGGAACAGACGTGGCACCGTGAGAAAGAGACAGATTGAGAGACAGAGACAAACAGAGAAACAGGGACAGACAGAGTGAGTCAGACTGAGAGAGACAAAGACTCAAACATACAAACACATACACAACTCTCTGAAGAGAGAGAGAGAGGTAGAGACCGAGCGACGCAGATACATTTCACAATTTCATTTCATTATCGGTTCAGAGTGTCACATTGTTACAGAAAATTGCTGATTCAACCGATGAAAATCCGGTCTCACTGATCACAATGGGAGGAAATCCGTGTTAAATTAAAGAGATACCAGGAGTAGGGGACAAACCCACGCGGGAAAAAACCATTAAAATTTAAGGCCAACGCCTCAACCACTCGGCTATCCTGGTCCTGTGAGAACCTGCATTCTGTCTCTGTGAGAATCTGGGCTTCAACCCCAACCCCACATACAAACACATGCACATCGGCTTTCAGTGAGCATTTACGAACATTTTTAGTAATATTGAGACGGGGGCAACTCTCCAATTCTTTTTCGAGTAATGCACTGGGAACTTTCATATCCACACGAGGGTGCAGACGGAGCTTCAATTTAACATTTCATCCGAAAGTCAATAGCTTCAACATTGCAATATTCCCCAATAGCTGTACTTGAGTGTGAGCCAAGATGATAATGCTCAAGTCTGAGAACTGCGACTTGAACACACAAACTCCCGATTCAGTCGAGAATGCTGCCACTGAACCAAAGCCGATACAAACGTTCACAACCTTATTATTTCCCCCAAGTCTTTTTTATAAGTTCCAGGACATACCAAATTCACGGTGATGATTTCCACAGACAGTTGCACATACACAGAGACATATAAATAGATAGACAGACACAGAGACACTCACACACATAACCAAAAATTTGCACGCACCAACGGGCATGCACAGATGCCTTCGTCATCTCGAGGGATAGACAGGCTGAATCACTGTCGCAACTTTGACTGATGATTGCGATTTTTGAAACGGATGTATCGTGAATATTGCAGATTAGTAAAAATGAGAAAAAAATGTCAGTGTTGAAAGGTGTGGGACGTTATTCCATCCATCTCAGGATCAGTTTGGCAGAGAACCGGTTAAATTGTGAAATGGAATGAAAAATGCTGAGAAACGTAGTCGGCAGGATTCAAACATACGCGGTATAACACAATGGATTTCTAGTCCATCGACTTAACCACACGGCCACGACTACTGTGTCGCTGCTTTTTTTAAACGTTACTCAGAAGAAACTCAGTCATCCATCTCTGTGCAGCAGACGGCCAAAGACTCCTGAAAAATTCTCCGTTTGCTAAAAATCTGGACGAGGCAATCTCCTCTACCTGTATTTTTACAGTTCGATATTGCTCTGCAATTTTTTAATATGAATCTCTTCCAAGAAACAGAAGTCAAATTCTACAATTTTAAACAACTGCCTCCTCGTCGGTGAATTGAACCCCGGTCTCCCGCGTGACAGGCGGGGATACTCACCACTATACTAACGATGAACTGACGTGCACCAGTTCTGTCAGAGCAGGAATCGAGCCACTGTGAACAGAACTGGACACCATGAGAAGTCGACAGACACATTGAGAGACAGAGACAAACCGACAAACAGGGAGAGACAGACAGCGAGATAGAGACAACGAGAGACAGAAAGTGTGAGTCTGAGAAGGAGAGTCAGACTGAGTGAGAAAAAGACTCAAACATATACATATACACATATGTTTGTGTGTGATCTATTAAGAGAGAGAGGGAAAGAGTGATAGAAAGACAATGATAAAGACAGTGACAAGGAGACAGATGGAGAGAGAGCGATAGAGACTAAAACAGAAAATGATGGAAATACTTCTCAGCTTACAGGCAGGGACTAACAGAGACAGGCAAAGACATGGACAGACAGAAATGATGGGAAAGAGAGAGCCAGTCAGACAAAAAGTCTGACAGAATCCAATTGGAACAGACGTGGCACCATGAGAAAGAGACAGATTGAGAGACGGAGACAAACAGAGAAACAGGGACAGACAGAGTGAGTCAGACTGAGAGAGACAAAGACTCAAACATACAAACACATACACAACTCTCTGAAGAGAGAGAGAGAGGTAGAAACCGAGCGACGCAGATACATTTCACAATTTCATTTCATTATCGGTTCAGAGTGTCACATTGTTACAGAAAATTGCTGACTCAACCGATGAAAATCCGGTCTCACTGATCAGAATTGGAGGAAATCCGTGTTAAATTAAAGAGACACCAGGAGTGGGGGACGAACCCACGCGGGACAAACCCATTGAGTTTTAAGGCCAATGCCTCAACCACTCGGCTATTCCGGTCCTGTGAGAACCTGGATTCTGTCTCTGTGAGAATCTGGGCTTCAACCCCAACCCCACATACAAACACATGCACATCGGCTTTCAGTGAGCATTTACGAATATTTTTATTAATATTGACACGGGGGCAACTCTCCTATTCTTTTCGAGTAATGCACTGTGAACTTTCATATCCAGCCGAGGGTGCAGACGGAGCTTCAATTTAACATTTTATCCGAAAGTCAACAGCTTCAACATTGCAAAATTCCCCAAGTGCTGCACTTGAGTGTTAGCCAAGATGATATGCTCAAGTCTCAGGAGTGCGACTTGAACAGACAAACTCCCGATTCAGTCGAGAATGCGGCCACTGAACCAAAGCCGATACAAAAGTTCACAACCGTATTATTTTCCCCAAGTCGTTTTTATGGACATACCAAATTCATGGTGATGATTTCCAGTGACAGTTGCACATACACAGAGACATATAAATAGATAGACAGACACAGAGACCCACACACACATAACCAAAAATTTGCACGCACCAACGGGCATGCACAGATGCCTCAGACATCTCGAGGGATAGACAGGCTGAATCACTGTCGCAACTTTGACTGATGTTTGCGATTTTTGAAACGGATGTATCGTGAATATTGCAGATTAATAAAAATGAGAAAAAAATGTCAAAGTTGAAAGGTGTGGGACGTTATTCCATCTATCTCAGGATCAGTTTGGCAGAGAACCGGTTAAATTGTGAACTGGAATGAAAAATGCTGAGAATTGTAGTCGGCAGGATTCGAACCTGCGCGGGATAATCCAATGGATTTCTAGTCCATTGCCTTAACCACTCGGCCACGACTACTGTGTCGCTGCCTTTTTAAACTTTACTCAGAAAAAACTCAGTCATCCAGCTCTGTGCAGCAGACGGTCAAAGACTCCTGAAAAATTCTCCGTTTGCTAAAACTCTGGACGAGGCAATCTCATCTACCTGTATTTTTACAGTTCAATATTGCTCTGGAACTTTTTACGATGCATCTCTTCCAAGAAACAGAAGTAAAATTCGACATCTTGAAACAACTGCCTCCCCGTCGGGGAATTGAACCCCGGTCTCCCGCGTGACAGGCGGGGATACTCACCACTATACTAACGAGGAACTGACGGGTACAAATTCTGTCAGAGCAGGAATCGAGTCACTGTGAACAGCAGTGGACAACAGGAGAAGTCGAAAGACACATTGAGAGACAGAGACAAACCGACAAACAGGGAGAGACAGACAGCGAGATAGAGACAACGAGAGACAGAAAGTGTGAGACTGAGAAGGAGAGGCAGACTGAGTAAGAAAAAGACTCAAATATATACATATACAGAGATGTGTGTGTGATCTATTAAGAGAGAGAGGGAAAGAGTGAGAGAAAGACAATGATAAAGACAGTGACAAGGAGAGAGACAGATAGAGAGAGAGCGATAGAGTCTAAAACAGAAAATGATGGAAATACTTCTCAGCTTACAGGCAGGGACTAACAGAGACAGGCAAAGACATGGACAGACCGAAATGATGGGAAAGAGAGAGCCAGTCAGACAAACAGTCAGAGAGAATCCCATTGGATCAGACGTGGCACCGTGAGAAAGAGACAGATTGAGAGACAGAGACAAACAGAGAAACAGGGACAGACAGAGTGAGTCAGACTGAGAGAGACAAAGACTCAAACATACAAAACTCTCTGAAGAGAGAGAGAGGCAGAAACCGAGCGACACAGATACATTTCACAATTTCATTTCATTATCGGTTCAGAGTGTCACATTGTTACAGAAAATTGCTGATTCAACCGATGAAAATCCGGTCTCACTGATCAGAATGGGAGGATATCCGTGTTAAATTAAAGAGACACCAGGAGTGGGGGACAAATCCACGCGGGACAAACCCATTGAGTTTTAAGGCCAACGCCTCAACCACTCGGCTATTCTGGTCCTGTGAGAACCTGGATTCTGTCTCTGTGAGAATCTGGGCTTCAACCCCAACCCCACATACAAACACATGCACATCGGCTTTCAGTGAGCATTTACGAACATTTTTAGTAATATTGACACGGGGGCAACTCTCCTATTCTTTTTCGAATAATGCACTGGAAACTTTCATATCCACCCGAGGGTGCAGACGGAGCTTCAATTTAACATTTCATCCGAAAGTCAACAGCTTCAACATTGCAAAATTCCCCAAGTGCTGCACTTGAGTGTTAGCCAAGATGATATGCTCAAGTCTCAGGAGTGCGACTTGAACAGACAAACTCCCGATTCAGTCGAGAATGCGGCCACTGAACCAAAGCCGACACAAAAGTTCACAACCGTATTATTTTCCCCAAGTCGTTTTATAAGTTCCAGGACATACCAAATTCATGGTGATAATTTCCACAGACAGTTGCACATACACAGAGATATATAAATAGATAGACAGACACAGAGACCCACACACACATAACCAAAAATTTGCACGCACCAACGGGCATGCACAGATGCCTCAGACATCTCAAGGGATAGACAGGCTGAATCACTGTCGCAACTTTGACTGATGTTTGCGATTTTTGAAACGGATGTATCGTGAATATTGCAGATTAATAAAAATTAGAAAAAAATGTCAAAGTTGAAAGGTGTGGGACGTTATTCCATCTATCTCAGGATCAGTTTGGCAGAGAACCGGTTAAATTGTGAAATGGAATGAAAAATGCTGAGAATCGTAGTCGGCAGGATTCGAACCTGCGCGCGATAACCCAATGGATTTCTAGTCCATCGCCTTAACCACTCGGTCACGACTACTGTGTCCCTGCCTTTTTAAACTTTACTCAGAAAAAACTCAATCATCCATCTCTGTGTAGCAGACGGCCAAAGACTCCTGAAAAATTCTCCGTTTGCTAAAAATCTGGACGAGGCAATCTCATCTACCTGTATTTTTACAGTTCCATATTGCTCTGGAACTTTTTAATATGCATCTCTTCCAAGAAACAGAAGTAAAATTCGACATCTTGAAACAACTGCCTCCCCGTCGGGGAATTGAACCCCGGTCTCCCGCGCGACAGGCAGGGATACTCACCACTATACTAACGAGGAACTGACGGGTACCAGTTTTGTCAGAGCAGGAATCGAGTCACTGTGAACAGAACTGGACACCAGGAGAAGTCGACAGACACATTGAGAGACAGAGACAAACCGACAAACAGGGAGAGACAGACAGCGAGATAGAGACAACGAAAGACAGAAATTGTGAGACTGAGAAGGAGAGGCAGACTGAGTGAGAAAAAGACCCAAATATATACATATACAGAGATGTATGTGTGTGATCTATTAAGAGAGAGAGGGAAAGAGTGAGAGAAAGACAATGATAAAGACAGTGACAAGGAGAGAGACAGATAGAGAGAGAGCGATAGAAATTAAAACAGAAAATGATGGAAATACTTCTCAGCTTACAGGCAGGGACTAACAGAGACAGGCAAAGACATGGACAGACCGAAATGATGGGAAAGAGAGAGCCAGTCAGACAAAGAGTCGGAGAGAATCCCATTGGAACAGACGTGGCACCGTAAGAAAGAGACAGATTGAGAGACAAAGACAAACAGAGAAACAGGGACAGACAGAGTGAGTCAGACTGAGAGAGACAAAGACTCAAACATACAAAACTCTCTGAAGAGAGAGAGAGAGGCAGAAACCGAGCGACACAGATACATTTCACAATTTCATTTCATTATCGGTTCAGAGTGTCACATTGTTACAGAAAATTGCTGATGCAACCGATGAAAATCCGGTCTCACTGATCAGAATGGGAGGAAATCCGTGTTAAATTAAAGAGACACCAGGAGTGGGGGACGAACCCACGCGGGACAAACCCATTGAGTTTTAAGGCCAACGCCGCAACCACTCGGCTATTCTGGTCCTGTGAGAACCTGGATTCTGTCTCTGTGAGAATCTGGGTTTCAACCCCAACCCCACATACGAACACATGCACATCGGCTTTCAGTGAGCATTTCCGAACATTTTTAGTAATATTGACACGGGGGCACCTCTCCTATTCTTTTTCGAATAATGCACTGGGAACTTTCATATCCACCCGAGGGTGCAGACGGAGCTTCAATTTAACATTTCATCCGAAAGTCAACAGCTTCAACATTGCAAAATTCCCCAAGTGCTGCACTTGAGTGTTAGCCAAGATGATATGCTCAAGTCTCAGGAGTGCGACTTGAACAGACAAACACCCGATTCAGTCGAGAATGCGGCCACTGAACCAAAGCCGATACAAAAGTTCACAACGGTATTTTTTTTCCCCAAGTCGTTTTTATAAGTTCCAGGACATACCAAATTAATGGTGATGATTTCCAGTGACAGTTGCACATACACAGAGACATAAAAATAGTTAGACAGACATAGAGACCCACATACACATAACCACAAATTTGCACGCACCAACGGGCATGCACAGATGCCTCAGACATCTCGAGGGATAGATAGGCTGAATCACTGTCGCAACTTTGACTGATGTTTGCGATTTTTGAAACGGATGTATCGTGAATATTGCAGATTAATAAAAATGAGAAAAAAATGTCAAAGTTGAAAGGTGTGGGATGTTATTCCATCTATCTCAGGATCAGTTTGGCAGAGAACCGGTTAAATTGTGAAATGGAATGAAAAATGCTGAGAATCGTAGTCGGCAGGATTCGAACCTGTGCCGGATAACCCAATGGATTTCTAGTCCATCGCCTTAACCACTCGGCCACGACTACTGTATCGCTGCCTTTTTCAACGTTACTCAGAAAAAACTCAGTCATCCAACTCTGTGCAGCAGACGGCCAAAGACTCCTGAAAAATTCTCCGTTTGCTAAAAATCTGGACGAGGCAATCTCCTCCACCTGTATTTTTGCAGTTCGATATTGCTCTGGAACTTTTTAATATGCATCTCTTCCAAGAAACAGAAGTAAAATTCGACATCTTGAAACAACTGCCTTCCCTTCGGGGAATTGAACCCCGATATCCGGGGTGACAGGCGGGGATACTCACCACTATACTAACGAGGAACTGACGAATATCAGTTCTGTCAGAGCAGGAATCGAGTTACTGAGAACAGAACTGGACACAGGAGAAGTCCACAGACACATTGAGAGACAGAGACAAACCGACAAACAGGGAGAGACAGACAGCGAGATAGAGACAACGAGAGACAGAAAGTGTGAGACTGAGAAGGAGAGGCAGACTGAGTGAGAAAAAGAATCAAATATATACATATACAGAGATGTGTGTGTGATCTATTAAGAGAGAGAGGGAAAGAGTGAGAGAAAGACAATGATAAAGACAGTGACGCGGAGAGAGAGAGATAGAGAGAGAGCGATAGAGACTAAAACAGAAAATGATGGAAATACTTCTCAGCTTACAGGCAGGGAATAACAGAGACAGGCAAAGACATGGACAGACCGAAAAGATGGGAAAGAGAGAGCCAGTCAGACAAAGAGTCTGAGAGAATCCTATTGGAACAGACGTGGCACCGTGAGAAAGAGACAGATTGAGAGACAGAGACAAACAGAGAATCAGGGACAGACAGAGTGAGTCAGACTGAGAGAGACAAAGACTCAAACATACAAAATTCTCTGAAGAGAGAGAGAGAGGCAGAAACCGAGCGACACAGATACATTTCACAATTTCATATCATTATCGGTTCAGAGTGTCACATTGTTACAGAGAATTGCTGATTCAACGGATGAAAATCCGGTCTCACTGATCAGAATGGGAGGAAATCCGTGTTAAATTAAAGAGATACCAGGAGTGGGGGACGAACCCACGCGGTACAAACCAATTGAATTTAAGGCCAACGCCTCAACCACTCGGCTATTCTGGTCCTGTGAGAAACTGGATTCTGTCTCTGTGAGAATCTGGGCTTCAACCCCAACCCCACATACAAACACGTGCACATCGGCTTTCAGTGAGCATTTACGAACATTTTTAGTAATATTGACACGGGGGCAACTCTCCTATTCTGTTTCGAGTAATGCACTGGGAACTTTCATATCCACCCGAGGGTGCAGACGGAGCTTCAATTTAACATTTCATCCGCAAGTCAACAGCTTCAACATTGCAAAATTCCCGAAGTGCTGCACTTGAGTGTTCGCCAAGATGATATGCTCAAGTCTCAGGCGACTTGAACACACAAACTCCCGATTCAGTCGAGAATGCGGCCACTGAAACAAAGCCGATACAAAAGTTCACAACCGTATTATTTTCCCCAAGTCTTTTTTATAAGTTCCAGGACATACCAAATTAATAGTGATGATTGCCACAGACAGTTGCACATACACAGAGACATATAAAGAGATAGACAGACACCGAGACACACACACACATAACAAAAATTTGCACGCACCAACGGGCATGCACAGATGACTTTGACATCTCGAGGGATAGACAGGCTGAATCACTGTCGCAACTTTGACTGATGTTTGCGATTTGTGAAACGGATGTATCGTGAATATTGCAGATTAATAAAAATGAGAAAAAAATGTCAAAGTTGAAAAGTGTGGGATGTTATTCCATCTATCTCAGGATCAGTTTGGCAGAGAACCGGTGAAATTGTGAAATGGAATGAAAAATGCAGAGAATCGTAGTGGGCAGGATTCGAACCTGCGCGGGATAACCCAATGGATTTCTAGTCCATCGCCTTAACCACTCAGCCACGACTACTGTGTCGCTGCCTTTTTAAACGTTACTCAGAAAAATTGAACCCCGATCTCCCGCGTGACAGGCGGGTACATTCACCACTATACTAACGAGGAACTGACGGGTACCAGTTCTGTCAGAGCAGGAATCGAGCCACTGTGAACAGAACTGGACACCATGAGAAGTCGACATACACATTGAGAGACAGAGACAAACCGACAAATAGGGAGAGACAGACAGCGAGATAGAGACAACGAGAGACAGAAAGTGTGAGACTGAGAAGGAGAGGCAGACTGAGTGCGATAAAGAATCAAATATATACATATACAGAGTTGTGTGTGTGTGATCTATTAAGAGAGAGAGGGAAAGAGTGAGAGAAAGACAATGATAAAGACAGTGACAAGGAGAGAGACAGATAGAGAGAGAGCGATAGAGACTAAAACAGAAAATGATGGAAATACTTCTCAGCTTACAGGCAGGGAATAACAGAGACAGGCAAAGACATGGACAGACCGAAATGATGGGAAAGAGAGAGCCAGTCAGACAAAGAGTCTGAGAGAATCCTATTGGAACAGACGTGGCACCGTGAGAAAGAGACAGATTGAGAGACAAAGACAAACAGAGAATCAGGGACAGACAGAGTGAGTCAGACTGAGAGAGACAAAGACTCAAACATACAAAACTTTCTGAAGAGAGAGAGAGAGGCAGAAACCGAGCGACACATACATTTCACAATTTCATTTCATTATCGGTTCAGAGTGTCACATTGTTACAGAAAATTGCTGATTCAACCGATGAAAATCGGGTCTCACTGATCAGAATGGGAGGAAATCCGTGTTAAATTAAAGAGATACCAGGAGTGGGGGACGAACCCACGCGGGACAAACCCATTGAATTTAATGCCAACGCCTCAACCACTCGGCTATTCTGGTCCTGTGAGAACCTGGATTCTGTCTCTGTGAGAATCTGGGCTTCAACCCCAACCCGACATACAAACACATACACATCGGCTTTCAGTAAGCATTTACGAAAATTTTTAGTAATATTGACACGGGGGCAACTCTCCTATTCTTTTTCGAGTAATGCACTGGGAACTTTCATATCCACCCGAGGGTGCAGACGGAGCTTCAATTTAACATTTCATCCGCAAGTCAACAGCTTCAACATTGCAAAATTCCCCAAGTGCTGCACTTGAGTGTTAGCCAAGATGATATTCTCAAGTCTCAGGCGACTTGAACACACAAACTCCCGATTCAGTCGAGAATGCGGCCACTGAACCAAAGCCGATACAAAAGTTCACAACCGTATTATTTTCCCCAAGTCTTTTTTATAAGTTCCAGGACATACCAAATTAATAGTGATGATTGCCACAGACAGTTGCACATACACAGAGACATATAAAGAGATAGACAGACAGCGAGACACACACACATAACCAAAAATTTGCACGCACCAACGGGCATGCACAGATGACTTTGACATCTCGAGGGATAGACAGGCTGAATCACTGTCGCAACTTTGACTGATGTATGCGATTTGTGAAACGGATGTATCGTGAATATTGCAGATTAATAAAAATGAGAAAAAAATTTCAAAGTTGAAAGGTGTGGGATGTTATTCCATCTATCTCAGGATCAGTTTGTCAGAGAACCGGTGAAATTGTGAAATGGAATGAAAAATGCAGAGAATCGTAGTGGGCAGGATTCGAACCTGCGCGGGATAACCCAATGGATTTTTAGTCCATCGCCTTAACCACTCAGCCACGACTACTGTGTCGCTGCCTTTTTAAACGTTACTCAGAAAAATTGAACCCCGATTACCCGCGTGACAGGCGGGTACATTCACCACTATGCTGACGAGGAACTGACGGGTACCAGTTCTGTCAGAGCAGGAATCGAGCCACTGTGAACAGAACTGGACAACATGAGAAGTCGACATACACATTGAGAGACAGAGACAAACCGACAAATAGGGAGAGACAGACAGCGAGATAGAAACAACGAGAGACAGAAAGTGTGAGACTGAGAAGGAGAGGCAGACTGAGTGCGATAAAGAATCAAATATATACATATACAGAGTTGTGTGTGTGTGATCTATTAAGAGAGAGAGGGAAAGAGTGAGTGAAAGACAATGATAAAGGCAGTGACAAGGAGAGAGACAGATAGAGAGAGAGCGATAGAGACTAAAACAGAAAATGATGGAAATACTTCTCAGCTTACAGGCAGGGACTAACAAAGACAGGCAAAGACAGGGACAGACCGAAATGATGGGAAAGAGAGAGCCAGTCAGACAAAGAGGCTGTGAGAATCCCATTGGAACAGACGTGTATTTAGATTTACAGAAGGCATTCGATGAGGTGCCTCACAAGAGATTATTATACGAGCAAGGATTAAGGATTGGTTAATTGACAGAAAACAGAGAGTAGAAATAAACGGGTGATTTTCGGGTTGGCAGGCTGTAACTGTTGGGGTGCTGCAAGGATCGGTGCTTGGGCCCCAGCTATTCACAATCTATATCAATAATTTGGATGAGGGGACCAAATGTCATATATCGAAGTCTGCTGAGGCTACAAAGCCATTTGGGGATGTAAGTGTGAGGAGGATGAAAAGAGGTTTCAAACGGATATGTACAGGCTCAGTGAGTGGGCAAGAACATGGCAAATAAAATATAAGGTGAAGAAATGTTAAGTTAGACACTTATAGTAAAAATAGAAAGGCAGAGTATTTTTTTTAAATGGTGAGAGTTTGGGAAACATTCTGTTCAGAGGGACGTGGGTGTTCTTGTACACAAATCGCTAAAAATTAATATGCAGGTGCAGCAAGCAATTAAGAAATCAATAGGTTTATTGGCCTTTATTAAAAGAGGATTTGAGTATGTACGTCTTACTGCAATTATACAGGGCCCTGGTGAGACCACACCTCGAGTATTGTGTGCAGTTTTGGTCTCCTTACCGAAGGAAAGATAAACTTGCTATAGAGGGAGTGCAATGAAGATTCACCAGACTGATTGCTGGGATGGGGGGATTGTCCTATGAGAGATTGAGTAGACTAGGCCTATATTCTCCAGCGTTTAGAAGAATGAGAGGTGAGAGACGAGACACACATCCCCTGAACGAATTTTTAAAAAGAGATGTGAGGTGCTTAAATTTAATCAAGGGCACCAGCTAAATTATTAGAGACACTCCCGGTCCTTCAGGGCCTGTGTCCAGGGGAGAAGCTGATGGGTTTATCTGATCATCTTATGGTAAAATGTTGTGTTCATTGAGCTGAGCACCTCGTGCCAGCATCAAACACTCTCCAGTCGGGCACAGCATGGGTTAGATACAGATTGAACCCATCGGTCGCTCCTCGACACAGATACTGAGGGACAGGTAGTGTCTGGGACACTGACATTTCTCACTCAATAAGGTATAAATTGATCCTGTACCTCTCCCCATTAATCCTGGGCTCCACACGGCTCGAATCCTGCTCCTGTTGCCCTTCCTGTGACAGCACTGAGCTCAACCCAGCCCATAATGAGCAGGGCTCAGGGAGGGTGGTTGCTAGGCGCTGCAGTGATGTCACTAAGCAGGGCCATTCAGCCAAGCTGGTCCTCTCCTTGTCCCTTTAAAGGTGGAAAGCTGGGACATCCTGTCTCAACACACACACCCTGTTCATACTGAGAATCCCCAGGGAAGGCCCAAGGCCCAGAGTGTGGAACACAACCAAGGGGGAAAGAGGAGGAGAGAAGGGGATGTAAATCAAGGAGCAGGGACTGAGGGCCACCAAGCTTCAGTTTTAGAGCCTGAAGACTTCAGGAGGGGGAAGAGTTAGTTAGAAATATAGAAACATAGAAAATAGGTGCAGGAATTGTCCATTCGGCCCTTCGAGCCTGCACCACCATTCAATAAGATCATGGCTGATCATTCACCTCAGTACCTCTTTCCTGCTTTCTCTCCATACCACTTGATCCCTTTAGAGGTAAGGGCCATATCTAACCCACTCTTGAATATATGTAACGAACTGGCATCAACAACTCTCTGCGGCAGAGAATTCCACAGGTTAACAACTTTGAGTGAAGAAGTTTCTCCTCATCTCGGTCCTAAATGGCTTACCTCTTATCCTTAGACTATGTCCCCTGGTTCTGGACTTTCTCAACATCGGGAACATTCTTCCTGCATCGAACCTGTCCAGTGCCATCAGAATCTTATATGTTTCTATGAGATCCCCTCTCATTCTTCTAAACTCCAGTGAATACAGGCCCAGTCGATCGAGTCTCTCATCATAGGTCAGTCCTGCCGTCCCGGGAATCAGTCACATGAACCTTTTCTGCACTCCCTCAATAGCAAGAATGTCCTTCTTCAGATTAAGAGACCAAAACTGAGCACAATATTCCAGGTGAGGCCTCACGAAGGCCCTGCACAACTGCAGGAAGACCTCCCTGCTTCTATACTCAAATCCGCTTGCAATGAAGGCCAACATACCATTTGCCTTTTTCACCACCTGCTGTACCTAGAAACATAGAAACATAGAAAATAGGTGCAGGAGCAGGCCATTCAGCCCTTCTAGCCTGCACCGCCATTCAATGAGTTCATGGCTGAACATGAAACTTCAGTACCCCCTTCCTGCTTTCTCGCCATAACCCTTGATCCCCCGAGTAGTAAGGACTTCATCTAACTCCCTTTTGAATATGTTTAGTGAATTGGCCTCAACTACTTTCTGTGGTAGAGAATTCCACAGGTTCACCACTCTCTGGGTGAAGAAGTTTCTCCTCATCTCGGTCCTAAATGGCTTACCCCTTATCCTCAGACTGTGACCCCTGGTTCTGGACTTCCCCAACATTGGGAACATTCTTTCTGCATCTAACCTGTCTAAACCCGTCAGAATTTTAAACGTTTCTATGAGGTCCCCTCTCATTCTTCTGAACTCCAGTGAATACAAGCCCAGTTGATCCAATCTTTCTTGATAGGTCAGTCCCGCCATCCCGGGAATCAGTCTGGTGAACCTTCGCTGCACTCCCTCAATAGCAAGAATGTCCTTCCTCAAGTTAGGAGACCAAAACTGTACACAATACTCCAGGTGTGGCCTCACCAAGGCCCTGTACAACTGTAGCAACACCTCCCTGCCCCTGTATTCAAATCCCCTCGCTATGAAGGCCAACATGCCATTTGCTTTCTTACCTGCAAGCCAACTTGCAATGACTGATGTACCATGACACCCTTGTCCCATTGCAACTCCCCTTTTCTTAATCTGTCGCCATTCAGATAATATTCTGTCTTCATGTTTTAGCCATCAAGTGGATAACCTCACATTTATCCACATTATACTTCATCTGCCAGGCATTTGCCTGTCCAAGTCACCCTGCAGCCTCTTAGCATCCTCCTCACAGCTCACACCGCGATCCAGCTTAGTATCATCTGCAAACGTGGAGATATTACACTCCATTCCTTCATCTAAATCATTGATGTATATTGTAAATAGCTGGGTTCCCAGCACTGAGCCATGCGGCACCTCACGAGTAACTGCCTGCCATTCTGAAAAGTACCCGTTTATCCAGACTTTATGTTTCCTGTCTGCCAACCAGTTCTCTATCCACATCCATACTTTAACCCTAATACCATGTGCTTTAATTTTGCACACCAATCTCTTGTGTGGGACCTTGTCAAAAAACTTTTGAAAGTCCAAATACACCACATCCACTGGTTCTCCCTTGTCCACTCGACTAGTTACATCCTCAAACAATTCTCGAAGATTTGTCAAGCATGATTTCCCTTTCATAAATCCATGCTGACTTGGACCGATCCCGTCACTGCTTCCAAATGCGCTGCTATTTCATCTTTAATAATTGATTCCAACATTTTCCCCATGACCGATGTCAGGCTAACCAGTCTATAATTACCCGTTTCCCTCTCCCCCCTTTTTTAAAAAGTGGTGTTACATTAGCTACCCTCCAGTTCATAGGAACTGATACCGAGTCGATAGACTGTTGGAAAATGATGAGCAATGCATCCACTATTTCTCGGGCCACTTCCTTAAGTACAGAGGGATGCAGACTGTAGTTTCAGGATCCAGGGAGAGAACATGGAGCAGATGGGGAGACTGGCGTGGACTCCAACACAGTGAGGATGTCGGGGAAGGGAGATTGTGTTGGGTCGTGTATTAAGGGTGAAGGAGGGAGAAGAGAGGAAAAGTCAGAGGAGCAATTACTGCAGCAGTGTCCATCAATAGTGAGAGAGAGAAGGTGGGGGTCAGAGTGGGCCCTGGACTGGCAGGTAAACTGTTTGTTTGCTGTGAACAGCTTTCCTTCTGTCACAAATAGCCTCCTGTAGCCCAGTGACACAAACAGCCCATTAAACGCCTCCAATGTCCTTTGGTCTGTTGAGGTCTCCCTTTGTGAAACATCAGCTGTTGTTAAAGCTTCTCATTCTGAATCGCTTACAGTGAGACAGTATCCACTGTCCGTTTTATTCCATGGGCTTCATCTTTGCTGGCATTGGTAACACGCCTGGGATCACTAAACACAAAACCCAGTCCGTGAATCACTTTCAGCTACTGGACATAGCATGTTCCCCACTGCACCTCTCTCACCTTCTATGTGTGAATAGAGCATCACGTCTGCAAAGCTGGTTTAAGTTTATATCCAGGCAGAAAATCTATTTAAGAAAAGCCTGTAGGCCGATGAGACAGTGCTCAGGTGCCAGTGTGCTGCTGGTTTGCCCGGCATTTTGCCTGTAATGGAAGATAACTGAACATGTCTCCCAGTGTAACCTTTGCTGTAATGAAATGTGTCTTTTAATAAGCCTCATGTCCTTGCTCATGTCTGCTGCAATTGTGTAGAAAGGGGATGTGTGGATGTTGGTGTTTGTATGGAGATGTGAAACAAGGAAACGATATGTGTGTGTGGCAGTGACACAGCCTTGTGGTTACAGGCAGAACCATGCACCGATATCCTTGTGATTATGGTTTGAGCAGGGTCAGTTCATGAATGCTCAAGCTAAGAGGTGCCAGGGATCAGAAGCAGAGGCAGTAAATCAAATCTAAATGTAAATTCCGATGTAGTTTATTTCATGTATTCCTATTTTAATAGCTTTTTCTGAATGTGGCCTATGCCAAGTGCCAGGATATTGGATCAGGCCCACCATAGAAAATGAGTTTGACACCTTGAGGTAGACAATGTCAACCAGATTCCCCCATCCACCAACCTAACAACTTCTTTACAAACTCAAGCTAGCTTGTAAGACTTGACCATGTTTACCGGAATCCATGTTCAGTATCTCTCATGGCCCCTTCCCTTTCCCCATGATGGAAAACAGCATCTCTCAGGATCCCTTCAAGCACCTTTCCAGTGATTGAGGTCATGTTGATGGGCCTTCAATTCCCGAGCTCTGACTTGTGCCCAATTTGAAAAATGGGAACTACGTGTGCTACCTTCCAATCTCAAGGAACAACCAATGATGCTACTGAGCGGTTGGAGATATGGGCAAGGGGCTAACAGAGCACCCATCCCATCTCTTTAAACACACTTGGGTGGATATCATCCGCACCTTACACCATCAAGTTTACCCCGCTCGGTGACTTTGCTGACAGTGAAGTGTGATGAGAAAGACCAAAGTGCCGTTTGCCCCTCTCAGTGTGACCCTGAAGGACTGTGCCCATGCTGAAGTTCTCCCCCCATACAATCCTCCCCACAGATTGTCCTCACTGAGCTCCAGCCAGGTGATGCTAAACACTCCCGCATGGTAAAGACAAAAATCCACAGCAATATGTTGAAAGCAACACTAATTTATTTGTCTATATCGCAAATATTAAACTCCAGTCAAGTTACAGGAGTTATTAGCATCAGCAGAAACAAACCTCAACTGTCAGAATGAACATGGTTCAGTCGGGATGTGATTAACAGCAGCAATAATAGCAGAATCCCACCCCTGCAGTCACTTGTGAACTCTCTGGTGTTTCATCAGGGTGGATGACTGAGTGAATCCCCTCCCACACTCAGAGCAGGTGAATGGCCTCTCCCCTGCGTGAATTCGCTGGTGCCTCAGCAGGTGGGAGGACCGAACGAATCACTTCCCACAATCGAAGCAGGTGAACGGCCTCTCCCCAGTGTGAACTCGCCAATGTGTTTCCAGCTTGAAATATTTCCCACAGTCCCCATATTTACACAGTTTCTCCCCAGTATGACTGCACTTGTGTCTCTCCAGGTTGGCTGATCGGCTGAAGCCTTGTCCACATGCAGAGCACGTGTACCATTTCTCCCCACTGTGAACAGTGCTTTTTGCTTCCATGGTCAAAGGCCGATGATATTCCATTCCCGATGAATTGAGTGACTCAGTCATATCTTAATGTGATGTTTGGTTTAAGCCTCTGGTCGACAAATCTTCTCCTTTTAATAACCTGTAAAGTGAGTTTCAAACAGAAAAAAGGGTGGGTGAGAGAGAACCCATAAAAACACAAAGGCAGGTTGTGAAATTGAGCTGAATGAACCTGGCTATTTGTGCGGCCGCCAACAGAAAAAAAGTGACCACGAAAGCTGCCGGATTGTCAAAAAACCCAACTGATCACCAATGTCCTTCAGGGAAGGGAACCCACCACCCGGTCTGGGACTACACAAGACTCTGGCCTCTATGGGAGGAGGGAGAGGTGGGCAGGGCGAAGGGGAGGGAAGTTAAACATCTGTAACTCGACCAGAACTTTGACAGAACCTCCCAAACCCACAACCTCTCCCACCTAGATGGACCAGGGCAGCAGGTGCATGGAAATCCATCACCTCCAAGTTCCCCTCCAAGTCTCACACCATCCTGACTTGGGCATATATCGCCGTTCCTACATCGTCACTGGGTGAAAATCCTGGAACTCCTCACCTAACAGCATTGTGGGAGGGCCTTCACCACACGGACTGCAGCGGTTCGAAAAGGCCCACCATCACCTTATGAAGGGGCAAATGGAAATTGGAAATATATTCTGGCCCTACGAGCGACATCCTAAGAATGGATTCAAACAAATCTGTATATTGAAAGCCTCTATAGAAATACTTGTTCCTAAAACAATACGCTTCTACATTGTGCGGGCAGTGTCTGTTTCACAACCTAATCTCCCCTAGAATCCACCGCCGTTGATAGTCTCTCATCGGAAATTGTTGGTCCCGACTGGGCCCAGAGGTACTGGGGGTTAAACCCAGCAGCTTCTCCCCCTCTCCAATCCAGCTCAAACTGATGCAACAAACAGACGCACACAGGAGGCCAGGGAGCGACTTCTGCATCCAGCGCCCACCCTGATACAGAGCGGCTCTGGATTGGTCGCTCTGTGTTTCCAGTATCGATGCACTGAAGATCAGCATATGAGGGAGAAGTGAATAGAGGCTTATGATGAGAGAGTTAGAACCATAGAATCAGAGAATGGTTACAGCACGAAACAAGATCATTCGGCCCGTCGAGCCCGTGCCAGCTCTCTGCAAGAGCACCTCAGCTAGTTCCACTCCCCCACCCTTACCCCACAGCCCTGCAAATGTTTTTCTTTCAGGTACTTATCCAACTCCCTTTTGAAAGCCGTGATTGAGTCTGCCTCCACCACCCTTTCAGGCCGTGCAATCCAGATATTAAACACTCGCTACGCAAAAAGGTTTTTTCTTGTGTCGCCTTTGGTTCTTTTGCCAATCACCTCAAATTTGTGTCCTCTGGTTCTCGACCCTTCTGCCAATGGGAACAGTATCTCACGATCTACTCTGGCAAGACCACTCATGATTTTGAACATCTCTATCAAATCCCCGCTCAATCTTCCCTGCTCTAAGGGGAACATAAGAAATAAGAATGGGAGTCGGCCATTTGCCCCTCAAGCCTGCTCCGTCATTCAATAAAATCATGGCTGATCTAATCATGGACTCAGCTCCACTACCCCGCCCGCTCCCCATAAACCTTTACTCCCATAATCGCTAAAAAAATCTATCTATCTTCGCCTTAAATATATTCAATGATCCGGTCTCCACAGCTCTCTGGGGCAAAGAATGCCACAGAATTAGAACCCTGAGAGAAGAAATTCCCCCTCATCTCAGTTTTAAATGGGCAATCCCTTATTCTGAATCTATGCCCCCTAAGCTCTAGATTCCCCTATGAGTGGAAATATTCTCTCTGAATGCACCTTGTCAAGCCCCCTCAATATCTTATATGTTTCAATTATATCACCTCTCAGTCTTCTGAACTCGAATGAGTATAGGCGCAAGCTACTCAATCTTTCTTCATAAGTCAACCCCCTCATGTCAGGAATCAACCTAGTGAACCTTCTCTGAGCTGCCTCCAATGAAAGTATATCCTTCCTTAAATACAGAGATCAAAACTGTACGCAGTACTTCAGGTGTGGCCTCATCAAAACCCTGTACCGCTGTAGCAGGACTTCTCTGCTTTTATACTCTATCCCCCTTGCAACCTCAGCTGCTCCAGTTGTCCAGGTAACTGAAGTCCCTCATCCCTGGAATCATTCTCGTAAATCTTTTCTGCACCCTCTCCAAGGCCTTCACATTATTCCCAAAGTGTGTTGCACACAATTGTGCATAATACTCCAGTTGAGGCCGAACCAGTGTTTTGTACAGGTTCATCATAATATCCACGCGTTTGTACTCTATACTTCTATTTATAAGCAGTGATACTGTCTAGTGTAATATAAACAGGGACAGGGTCTAGTGTAATATAAACAGAGGCAGGGTCGAATGTAATATAAACCGAGACAGGGTCATGTGTAATTGTAAACAGTGACATTGTCTAAGATAATATTTAAAATTACTCCTGGTGCCATGAGCTAGTGAGTACAGAAATAGGAGGAGGACAGAGCAGATGAATGCGTGGCTGGAGAGATGGTACAGGAGGGAGGGCTTTAGATTCCTGATGCATTGGGACCGCTTCTGGAGGGATGTGGGACCAGTACAAGCCGGACGGGTTGCACCTCAACAGAGCCGGGACCAATATCCTCGCCGGGGGTGGGGGGGTTTGCCAGTGCTGTTGGGGAGAGTTTAAACTAGCTTGGCAGGGGAATGGGAACCTGAGAATAGATTCAGTCGGTAGGGAAGTAAAGCTGGAATTAGAAAGCAAAAATGTAGAAAGTGAGTTTGAAGGACAGAAGAAAAAAGCAGGAAAAACCGGTAAAAAAACAAATTTAAAAGTTCTTTGTCTAAATGCACATAACATTTGTAACAAAATAGATGAGTTGACGGCACAAATAGATACAAATGGGTATGATCTGATAGCCATTTCAGAGACGTGGTTGCAAGGTGACCAGGACTGGGAACTAAATATTCAAGGATATTTGACAATTCGGAAGGACATACAGAAAAAAAAAGGAGGTGGGAAAGCTCTGTTAATAAAGGATGAGATCAGTGCGTTAGTGAGAAACGATATTTGCTCAGAGGATCAAGATATTGAATCAGTTTGGGTGGAGATGAGGAATAATAAAGGGAAAGTCACTGGTGGGCAGAGTCTATAGGCCCCCAAGCAGTAGCTACACTGTTGGACGGAGTATAAATCAAGAAATAATGGAGGCTTGTAATAAAGGAACAGCAATATTTATGGGTGATTTTAAACTTCATATTGATTGGACAAAGCAAATTGGCCAGGGTAGCCTTGAGGAGGAGTCCATAGAGTGTATCCGGGATAGTTTCCTTGAACAGTACGTTGTGGAACCAACCAGGGAGCAGGCTATCTTAGATCTAGTACTGTGTAATGAAGCAGGATTAATAAATGATCTCATACTAAAAGATCCTCTTGGAATAAGTGACCATAATATGGTTGACTTTCAAATTCAGCTGGAGGGTGAGAAAGTTGGTTCTCAAACTAGGGTCCTAAGCTTAAATAAAAGGAGACTGCAGAGGTATGAGGGCAGAGTTGGCTAAAGTGGACTGGGAAAATAGATTAAAGAATGGGACTGGTTGATGAGCAGTGGCAGACATTTAAGGAGATATTTCATTACCTGCAACAAAAATATATCCCAATGAGAAGGAGAGACTAAGAGAAGGGATAATCATCCGTGGCTAACTGAGGAAATAAGGGAGGAATCAAATTGAAAACAAAAGCATATGGTGTGGCCAAGACTAGTGGGAGGCCAGAGGATTATGACATTTTTAAAAGCCAGCAGAGAACGACTAAAAAAATGATTGAGAGGGAAGATAGATGATGAAAGTAAGCTAGCACAGAGTACAGAATACAATAAGAGTCCTTCATGGTAGAAGACACTAAAAACATCCCAGCAGTGGATAAGCGAAGGGCTATAGGTAGGGAGTTACGTAATACAATCACTAATGATGTAGTATTAGGTAAAATAATGGGACTAAAGGCAGAACAGTCCCCTGAACATGATGGCTTGCATCCTAGGGTCTTAAGAGAAGTGGCTGCAGAGATAGTGGAAGCATTGGTTGTAATCTACCAAAATTCCCTGGATTCTAGTGCGGTCCCAACAGATTGGAAAGCGCAAATGTAACTTGCCGATTTGAAAAAGGAGGCAGACAAAAAGCAGGAAACCATATACCAGGTAGCCTAACTTCTGTCGTTGGGAAAATGCTGGAGTCCATTATAAGGAAGCAGTAGCAGGACATTTGGAAAAGCATCATTCATTCAAGCAGATTCAACATGGTTTTATGAAAGGGAAATCAATTTTACAAATTCGCTGGAGTTCTTTGAGGATGTAACGAGCAGGGTGGAAAAGGGGTAAGCAGTGGATGTGATGTATTTGGATTTCCAGAAGGCATTCGATAAGGTGCCACCTAAGAGTTTACTGCACAATATAAAAGCTCACTGGGTTGGGGGTAACATATTAACGTGGATAGGGGATTGGCTAACTAACAGAAAACAGAGGGTCGGGATAAATGGGTCATTTTCCAGTTGGCAAACATGACTAGTGGGGTGCCGCAGGGATTGGCGCTGGGTCTTCAACTATTTACAATCCATATTAATGATTTGGATGAAGGGACCGAGTTTGCAGTTGTTACAAAAATTGTGTGGAAGACACAAAAAATCTGCAAAGGGATACAGACAGGTTTAGTCAGAGGGCAAACATTTGGCAGATGAAGTATAATGTGGGAAAATGTGAGGTTATCCACTTTAGCAGAAATAATAGAAACGCAAATTATAATTTAAATGGAGAAAAATTGCAAAGAGCTGCATTACAGAGAGACTTGGGGGTCTTGTGCATGAAACACAAAAAGTTAGTATGCAGGTACGGCAAGTAATCAGGAAGGCAAATGGAATTTTGGCCTTTATTGCAAGGGGGATAGAGTATAAAAGCAGAGAAGTCCTGCTACAACTGTACAGAGTAATGGTGAGGCCTCACCTGGAGTACTGCGTACAGTTTTGGTCTCTGTATGTAAGGAAGGATATACTTGCATTGGAGGCTGTTCAGAGAAAGTTCACTAGGTTGATTCCAGAGATGAGGGGGTTGATTTCTGAGCATAGGTTGAGTAGGTTTAGCCTCTACACATTGGAGTTCAGAAGAATGAGAGGTGATCTTATTGAAACTTAATGATAATGAGGTGGCTCGCCAAGCTGGATGCAGAGGGATATTTCCATTCATAGGGGAAACTAAAATTAGCGGAAATAGTCTCAGAATAAAGAGCCGCCCATTTAAAACTGAGATTTCTTCTCTGAGGGTTGTAAATCCATGGAATTAGCTGCCCCAAAGAGCTGTGCAAGCTGGGTCTTTGAATATATTTAAGGTGGAGAGAGACACATTTTCAGCGATAAGGGAGTAAAGGGTTATGGGGAGCGGGCACGGATGTGGAGTCGAGTCCATGATCAGATCAGCCATAATCTTATTGAATGGGGAGCAGGCTCGAGGGGCCAAATGGCCTACTCCTGCTCCTATTTCTTATATTCTTATGTTATAGACTGCTTCATCTCCACTCCCAATTTTCCCCACCAATTCTAGCTGCGTACAGTTCGACACTCACTGGCTCCACTCCCCCCTTGATGGTGCTGACTCTGGCTGAGTCCAGTTCTACAATCACTGGTTTCATCTCCCTCTCCTCCAATAATGGTGCTAACTGTGGCTGGGTCTAGTTCTACACTCACTGGTTCCCCTCCCCTGAAGGTACTGACTCTGGCTGGGTTCAGTTCTACACTCACTGGTTCCCCTCCCCTGAAGGTCCTGACTCTGGTTGGGTTCAGTTCTGCACTCACTGGTGCCCCTGCCCTGAAGGTCCTGACTCTGGTTGGGTTCAGTTCCGCACTCACTGGTGCCCCTGCCCTGAAGGTGCTGACTCAGGCTGGGTTCAGTTCCAGACACGAACATTCCAGCACCAAGATGGCCGCGCATGCACTCTGCTACTAACTGCATCAAGATGGCGGAACGCTGAACATGCTTCCTGTACCAAGATGGCCGCTGTTACCTTGGGCCTGTGACCGGGAGAAAGCCTCGAAGCTGTAACCGCCGATATTCCGATTATTATAGAAACATAGAAAATAGGGCAGGAGTAGGTCATTCGGCCCTTCGAGCCTGCACCGCCATTCAATGAGTTCATGGCTGAACATGCAACTTCAGTAACCCATTCCTGCTTTCTCGCCATACCCCTTGATCCCCCTAGTAGTAAGGACTACATCGAACTCCTTTTTGAATATATTTAGTGAATTGACCTCAACAACTTTCTTTGGTAGCAAATTCCACAGGTCCACCACTCTCTGGGTGAAGAGGTTTCTCCTCATCTCGATCCTAAATGGCTTACACCTTCTCCTTAAACTCTGACCCCTGGTTCTGGGAACATTCTTCCTGCATCTAACCTGTCGAAAACCATCAGAGCCCCTCTCATTCTTCTGAACTCCAGTGAATGCAAGCCCAGTTGATCCTGTCTTTCTTGATATGTCAGTCCCACCATCCCGGGAATCAGTCTGGTGAACCTTCGCTGCACTCCCTCTATAGCAAGAATGTCGTTCCTCAAGTTAGGAGACCAAAACTGCACACAATACTCCAGGTGTGGCCTCAACAAAGCTCTGTACAACTGTACTAACACCTCCCTGCCCCTGTACTCAAATCCCCACGCTATGAAGGCCAACATGCCGTTTGATTTCTTAACCGCCTCCTGTATCTGCATGCCAACCGTCAATGACTGATGTACCATGACACCCAGGTCTCGTTGCACCTCACCGTTTCCTAATCTGTCACCTTTCAGATAATAGTCTGTCTCTCTGTTTTTACCACCAAAGTGGATAACCTCACATTAATCCACATTATACTTCATCTGCCATGCATTTGCCCACTCACCTAACCTATCCAAGTCAATCTGCAGCCTGATAGCATCCTCCTTGCAGCTCAGGTCCCACTTCCCCCAGAACTGGTTCCAATGTCCCAGGAATTTGAATCCCTCCCTCTTGCACCACTGCTCAAGCCACGTATGTATTCTAACTACCCTGCTCCCTCTACTCTGATTAGCACGTGGCACTGATAGCAATCCAGAGATTATTACTTTTGAGGTTCTACTTTTTAATTTAACTCCTAGCTCCCTAAATTCAGCTTGTAGGACCTCTTCCCGCTTCTTACCTATATCGTTGGTACCTACATGTACCACGACAACTGGCTGTTCACCCTCCCTCTCCAGAATGCTCTGCAGCTGCTCCGAGACATCCTTGACCCTTGCACCAGGGAGGCAACATACCATCCTGGAGTCTCGGTTGCGTCCGCAGAAACTCCTATCTATTCCCTTTACAGTAGAGTCCCCTATCACTATAGCTCTCCCACTCTTTTTCCCAGTGCCGTCATGCGGTCTGTCAGGAGCTGCAGTTGGACACACTTCCCACACACATAGTAGTCAGGGACACTGGAAGCGTCCCTGACTTCCCACGTAACACAGGAGGAGCATGACACATGTCCGAGCTCTGCTGCCATGACTCAACCCTTAAATTAATTTACTTACTAAAATTTACTTAAACACCAAACAGCTACTTATTGGTTGGCTGCCAATTAAACCAATCTAAAAGTCAGTCTAAAAGAGAGTTATACTTACCAGTCGAACAGCCAACCACTTACCAGCTTGGCTGCGACGTCACCTCTCGATTTCAAACCCTCTATCTTTGTCTGCAACTGGTTGGGCTGGTCTCTGGGCCTCTGTCTCCTACTCTCGCACTCCTTATCAGCTGCTCTAGTGTCAGCACAGATAGCAAAAACAAGACAAAGCAGCATCTGCCACCCCTGCTTGCCCGAACTCACCCACTTCCGGGCTTGCAGCGGACACCGGTTGTTTATGAAGCCTCCCCGGCTCCCTGCTGGTCCATTACTCCGCTCCGTCCCGCTGAAAAGGACACTTCTGAGGAGCCTGTCCAAAACATGTCTCCTCCGCCATTACACACACCGCGCATGCTCCAAACACAACCAGCCCCGCGCCTGCGCACTGAGCTCCTGTAGTCTGGGTGCAGCACATTCTCCCCCGCGGAGCATGCTGGGTACATATGACCATGAGAAATAGGAACAGAATAATGCAACGCTCCAATCTATGGGTGCGGCATTGCTGCTGGCAGGTATCAATCAGTCACATGCTGATTGCCAATTTAGGTCTAAGAGCAAAGCAATTTGAGAGTTGTTCAACCATGATTGGACAGCAATTTCAGTCCAATTGTATGGGTCGACATTTAACAGACAGAACCTTCTCCAGGCCAAAGCCTGGACCCATGTAAACCATAAAGCCACACCAGACTTCTAAGCTGCTATTCTGAAGCGTGAGACAGAACAATCAATGAGTTACTCAAGCAAAATGTTGACATTTCTTTGAGCGCAGAAGGGTGCTCAAGAATAGACCTGGTGTCTCGCTGTACAGATTACAGAATCAGACATCAGTACCTCGCTACTTCTTACAGTTGTCTTATTTGTTTCCACTGATGGTGTAGTTGGTATAGCTAGTGTGCAGCTGAGCCCAAGAGGCGAGATAGTCCCAGGTTCAATCATTGCTTTCTGCAGAGCTAGCTGGTCTCAGACAGCAGTTTGGAGATACAGTTGGTTTCGGTGCCCCTGGACTCAGGAAACTAGAATTTCGGCCAGATCCACTGATCCCTACTTGCAAGAAAACTTGTCAAATTTGGACTCGGTTGTGATACCCCTGGTCAAGTTCCTTTCGGACATTTACTGAAGGATTGCCACTTGGGAAAGTAGCATACGGCATCCATGTGCTGTCAAACTGTCCCCAGCACGAGTTAGCACCTTGAGGGGACAGGGTAGGACAGTGAAGAAATTGCCTTGTACATTTAAGGAAAATAGGATCCAATGTCAGGATTGAGTCAGATGGCATTTTCTTTTCAGACTTGTTAGCCAAATGTTGGAACAAAGTCTCCACCAAGTGCAGCTCTCCACCAGCTGGAGTGGCGGCTGTCCTGCAGGAGCCACTGCTCAGGAATCCGTACTTCCACGATCAAGGTTTTAGGTGGCAGACGGACGAGAGGGCTGTGGCTGGCGAGGTGACCATGGTCAGGGACCTGCTGGATGGTGGAGGAGCAGGCTGGATGGCGCCAGACATGCTGGCATGGCGCCTAAATTCGGCCGACGTCCACTGCTTGGCCGATGCCATCAAGTCGCTAAAAGCAGCTCTGGGCCCTGACTCTGTTAGGTGTGTCGAGGAGGCTCAAGCACGTGGGGAGATCCCGTCCAAACTGACCCCCATCTGGACGGAATTCCTCATCGGCGCCAAATCCCAGAACCTCCTTCGGGAGCCGGTGCCTCACAACTTGAGCCGCCTCAAGGAAATCCCCTCCATGCCTTTCAGTTCCGCGCGGTGGGGTTTCCTGTACGGGCTGCTCCTGCACACTCTCAACCTTGTCATCCTCGTCTGCCATCCGGACACGCCATGGCGTACCATCTTGCCATCCGGAGGAGGCGGGGGACCCCGATGGAGTGCACTCTACGCAGGAGTCCTCCCGCTATTTATCGGGAACTTGGCCTGGAGGGTGGTGCACGGAGCAGGCCCGTGCAATAAATTTTTAAGTCGGTTCATGGGCTCTCAGGCCGCCTGCAATTTCTGCGGTCTGGAAGAGTCTATGTTCCACGTTTTAAGTGAATATACGAGGTTGCAGCCCCTGTTCCATTATTTAAATGAGCTGCTCCTCAATTTCTGGCTGCACTTCAGTCCCACACTCCTGATCTTTGGGCACCCTGTGCGGAGGGGAGCGGGTAGGTCCGAAGGCCTACTTGTAGGACTGCTCCTGGGCACTGCCAAGGGTGCCATCAGCCGGTCCAGGCAGCGGGCGTTCGAGGGGGTCGTTCAGCCTGACTGCCTGCCTCTCTTCCGTGCTTACATCTGGGCCACGGTGTCCCTGGAGATGGAGCACATGGTGTCCACTGGTACGCTCACGGCCTTCCCCGAGAGGTGGGCACCGGAGGGACTGGAGTGCATTGTCACCCCCGGCAAACAAATTTTAATTTGATTTTATATGTCTTAAAGTTTAATTTGTTTTAATTGCTGGGTTTTAGTGTCCCCCTCCCCTTTGATAGGGGGCACTTGTAAATTATCGTTTTACTACCCAAAAAAAACCAACAAAAAAACCCCACAAAAATCACAAAAAAAAGGGCACGTGAAAAGTGTTTGGAGTGTCCCCCAGATTGGGGGGCACTTGGATTAATTTATTATGTTTTCCCCAAAAGAGTTGTTAGCCAAATGTTCCCACGTGGATATGTCGACTAGTTCAAAGAGTCAATAACGAAAAGGAAATCTAACAAAAAAATATCGAGCTCTGATTATGACGATACTAGTCTACTGATGTACAACCAACCACTCAATGGCACCTCGATGCAGGTAGACAGCTGAGCAGTGTCCTGGAAAGGAATTGTCCAACTTAACCCTGTGTTGAAAAAAAAAGTCTTATTCTTGTCTCTAGTGGCCAAAGGTTCATCAACACTCTATGACCATTTGATGCTGCAGATCTCATCGAAATAATGTATCAATTTTTTCAGATAGGTTTCAGCCCTCAGCAAGAGGACCTAATTGCCCTGAAATGTGTAGGGATGCAAGGCTGAAGAAGTAACATGCAAAATAAGCAAGCTCATACTATCCCAGCAGAATGTTTGTGATCTGTGTTTGTGTCGAGTTACAGGTACCGAAGTGTTGGTACAGGTGCCAAGCTGCTTGTGTTTAAAAGATCATTTCAGTGTCTCATTGCATTCTATTGCAAGGATAGTGTTACTGATCTGTAGGGAAAGCCAAGGACTTTAACATGTTACCATTAGGTCATCAACTTACATTTCATTAAATTTTACAGCACAGAAGGAGGCCATTCAGCCAATCACGTGCCGGCTCTTTGAAAGAGCTGTCCAAATTAGTCCCACGACCCTGCCCTTTCCCCCCCATAGCCTTGCAATTTTTTCCATTTCAAGTATATATCCAATTCCCTTTTGAAAGTTACTATTGAATCTGCACCAGACTGATTCCCGGGATGGCTGGACTGACATGTGAGGAGAGACTGGATCAACTGGGAATTTATACATTGGAGTTTAGAAAGATGAGAGGGGATCTCATAGAAACATATAAGATTCTGAAGGGACTGGACAAGTTAGATGCGGGAAGAATGTTCCCGATGTTGGGGGAGTCCAGAACCAGGGGACACAGTCTTAGGATAAGGGGTAGATCATTTAGGACTGAGATGAGGAGAAACTTCTTCACTCAGAGAGTTGTTAACCTGTGGAATTCCCTGCCGCAGAGAGTTGTTGATGCCAGTTCATTGGATATATTCAAGAGGGAGTTAGATGTGTCCGTTACGGTAAGGTGATGAAGGGGTATGGAGAGAAAGCAGGAAAGGGGTACTGAGGGAATGATCAGCCATGATCTTCTTGAATGGTGGTGCAGGCTCTAAGGGCCGAATGGCCTACTCCTGCACCTATTTTCTATGTTTCTATGTTTCTATGATTCCCTGCCCACTCCCCGGAACACTTTACTCCCTTATCGCTCAAAAATCTGGCTATCTCTACCTTAAATATATTCAATGACCCAGCCTCCACTGCTCACTGAGGCAGAGAATTCCACAGATTTACAACAGTCTGAGAGAAGAAATTCCTCCTCATCTCAGTTTTAAATGAGCTGAGCAAAAAGGCTGCATTTGTGACTCGAACAGGATTTACTGTGATTGCTTTGGGCACTGAACCATGTTCATTCTGGCACCTCATGTTTGTTTCTGATGATCTTAATAACCCCTTTACCTGAGCTGGAGATTAATATTGTGTATAAATGTTGAATACATTATCTTTGTTTCAGACACATTGTGTCGAATATTTGATTCCTCCATGATCAGAGGAGACTAATTGATGTTCTGTTACTGACTCTTCCATTTTAGTGCTTTTTATTAATCTAACTTATATCACTTCTCACCTAGTTCGCCTTCTATCAAACCCCAAACTTGTTCCATTTGAGTACATGGGTTGTGATTGTTGTAGACTTAACTGCAGTGTCTCACCTTAAACTCAGCTGAAATCCTTTGAAGCACCCCTTTATTGAACCATCGTGCATAAGGTTTGAAATCTGTTACTTTCTGTAACCCATTTTTGGAACCGATTGGATTTTAAAAACTCATCCATGCATTTTGCACGTGATAGCCTGTGAAATATTCTGATATTTGTAATTGTCATTGCCACACTCTCCGTTCCCGAGTGACAAACTCCATCCCTCTCCCCAACTTCTGTCTGAGCCTGAACCAGACTATTCGCAACCTTGGTTTCATACTTAACCCTGAAATAGGTTATTTGATCAGATATCAACAGCATAATTAAGAGTGCCTATTTCCACCTCTGTAACATCATCCGTCCCCGCTCTTGCCTCAGCTCATCCACTGCTGAAGCCCTCATCCATGCCTGTGTGACTTCTTGACTTGACTATTCCAATGCACTTCTCCCACATTCTACTCTACATAAACTAGTGTTAATCCAAAATTCGGCTGCCCATGCCCTAACTCGCACCAAGTCCAGCTCACCCATCAGCCCTGTGCTCACTGACCTACATTGGCTTCTAGTTGAGCAACGCCTTGATTTTAAATTCTTATACTTATTTTCAAATCCCTCCGTGACCTTGCCCCTCCCTAGCTCTGTAAATTCCTCCAGCCCCACAACCACCGCTGACACCCGCTCACCCATGAGATATATGGCTTCCTGAGCATCCCTGATTATAATTGGTGGCTGTGCCTTCTGTTGCCCAGGCCCCAAGTTCTGGAAAACCCAGCCTAAACCTTGCTGTCTAACCTGTGCGGTACCTGCCCTGGCAGTTCTTGATGGGATAGTGCAGAGCAAGCTTTTCTCTCTTATCTAACCTGTGCTGTATCTTCCCTCTGAGTGCTTGATGGGACAGTGTAGAGTGAGCTTTACTCAGTATCTAACCCGTGTTGTTCCTGCCCTGGGAATGTTTAATGAGACTAGCGGGAGTTTTACTCTGTATCTAACCCGTGCTGTACCTGCAATGAGAGTGTTTGATGGAGCAATCTATGGGGAGCTTTACTCTCTGACTGACCCGTGCTGTGCCTGTTGTGTGAGTGTTTGATGGGACAGCGTAGAGGGTGATTAACTCTGTATCTAACCTATGCTGTACCTAACCTGTGAGTGTTTGGGACAGGCTAGAAGGAGACTTAACCTTTAATAACCCATGCTGTGCCTACCTGGGAATGTCTGGTGAGACTGTGTAGAGGGAGCTTTACTCTGCATCTAACCTGACTTGTCCTCCTCCTCCTCATCATCATCATCATCATAGGCAGTCCCTCGGAATCGAGGAAGACTTGCTTCCACTCCTGAAGTGAGTTATTTGATGTCTAAACAGTCCAATATGAGAGCCACAGACTCTGTCACAGGTGGGACAGATAATCACTGAGGGAAGGGGTGGGTGTGATTGGTTCGCCACATGCTCTTTCCGCTGCCTGCGCTTGATTTCTGCATGCTCTCGGCATTGAGACTCGAAGTGCTCAGCAACTTCCCGGATGCACTTTCTCGAATTAAGGTAGTCTTTGGCCAGGGAATCCCAGTTGTCAGTGGGGATGTCGCACTTTATCAGGGAGGCTTTGAGGGTGTCCTTGTAACGTTTCCGCTGCCCACCTTTAGCTCATTTGACATGAAGGAGCTCCACATAGAGCACTTGGTTTGGGAGTCTTGTGTCTGGCATGCGAACTATGTGGCCTGCCCAGTGGAGTTAATCGAGTGTGGACAGTGCTTCAATGCTGGGGACGTTAGCCTGGACAAGGACGCTGATGTTGGTGTGCCAGTCCTCCCAGGGGATTTGTAGGTTCTTGCAGAGACATTGTTGGTGATATATCTCCAGTGACTTGAGCGTCTACTGTACATGGTCCATGCCTCTGAGCCATACAGGAGGGCGGGTATTACTATAATCCTGTAGACCATGAGCTTGGTGGTACCTGCCCTGCGAACGGTTGATGGGACAGTGTAGAGGGAGCTTTACTCTGTATTTAACCCATGCTTTACCTGCCCTTGCAATGTCTGGCAGAACAGTGTAGAGGGAGATTTTCTCTATATCTATCCGATGCTATATCTGCCCTGGAATGACTGGACAAGTTAGATGGAGATGTAGTCTGTATCCAACTTGTGCTGTACTTGCCCTGGGAATGACTGATGGAACAGTATAGAGGGAGCTGTATCATCTTTGTTTAACCCATGTTGTACTTGCTCTGGGAATGTTTGATGGGACACTGTGGAGGGAGCTTTACTCTGTATCTAACCCATGCTGTACCTTCCCTGCAAGTGTCTGATGGGACAGCGTATTGAGATCCTTACTGTGTACCTACTCATGTCCGTCATACACCGTAGTGGACGAAAACCACACTGTGACTCCGGGAGGAGTTTCTCAGCCACAGGGAGAAGACGGTTTGGGAGGATTCTAGTGATGGCTTTCCCAGTGGCTGATAACAGGGCGATCCATCTGTAATTGCCGCAATCGGACTTGTCCCCTTTGTTAAAGATTACTGCATCTCTGAGATCTCCAGGCATGCTCTCCTCCTTCCAGATGAGAGAGATGAGGTGATGCATTTTTGCCAATATTGCCTCTCTGCTATACTTTCGTGCCTCAGTGGGGATTCCATCCGCTCCCATTGCCTTGTTGTTCTTGAGCTGGTGGATGGCCTTTTCTATCTCGTGCAGGGCTGGGGTTTTGCGGAGATGTTGGCGGGTAGCATGCTGTGGGTTGGAATCGAGGACACTCGAGTCAAAGGCAGAGTCTCAGTTAAAGAGATCTTCGAAGTGCTCCTTCCAGCGGGTCCTGACTGCCTCAGTGTCCTTGATGAGTGTTTCCCCATTCTTGGCCAGCAGTGGGGTGGGGCCTTGGGTGCTTGGGCCATAGATGGCCTTGACAGCGATGAAGACTCGTCACACATCATGGCTGTCGGCCAGCTGCTGAACCTCCTGTGATTTCTCGACCCACCATCTATGCTTTAGGTCACAGGTTTTTTCTTGGACCTCGGCCTTAAGCCGTCTGTAATGCTGCTTTGCTGCTCCCGAGTTGGGTTGTTGTTTTAGGTTCAGAAATGCCCTGTGCTTGCTAACAATTAGCTCTTGGATCTCCTCGTCATTCTCATTAAACCAGTCCTGGTGTTTCCTCGATCAGACCAACATCACCAGCATCAAAGCACTGACCACACTCGACCAGTTCCATTGGGTGGGCCACATTGTTCACAACTATTTTAAGTAAAACAATAATCAAGTGTCCCCTGATTAAAGTGGGGAGGGGCGTCACACTCCAGAAACTTTCATTAAAGTGCCCCTTTATTATTTTTGAGGGCACCAAAAACAAAACTTAACAATTCAACATTAAGGGAAGCTTTGTCAAATCAAATCAAATTTATTAAAATTAAAATTCAGTTCCCTCTTGAAATGATGCACTCCAGTCTCTGCGGTGCCCATCTCTCGTGGATACCGCATGCTCCATCTCCAGGGACACACATAGAAACATAGAAAATAGGTGCAGAAGTAGCCCATTCGACCCTTCTAGCCTGCACCGCCATTCAATGAGTTCATGGCTGAACATGCAACTTCAGTACCCCATTCCTGCTTTCGCGCCATACCCTTTGATCCTCCTAGTAGTAAGGACTTCATCTAATTCCTTTTTGAATATATTTAGTGAATTGGCCTCAACAACTTTCTGTGGTAGAGAATTCCCCAGGTTCAGCACTCTCTGGGTGAAGAAGTTTCTCCTCATCTCGGTCCTAATTGGCTTACCCCTTATCCTTCGACTGTGACCCCTGGTTCTGGACTTCTCCAACATTGGAACATTCTTCCTGCATCTAACCTGTCTAAACCCATCAGAATTTTAAACGTTTCTATGAGATCCCCTCTCATTCTTCTGAACTCCAGTGAATACAACCCCAGTTGATCCAGTCTTTCTTGATATGTCAGTCCCGCCATCCCGGGAATCAGTCTGGTGAACCTTCGCTGCACTCCCTCAATAGCAAGAATGTCCTTCCTCAAGTTAGGAGGTCAAAACTGTACACAATACTCCAGGTTTGGCCTTGCCAAGGCCCTGTACAACTGTAGCAACACCTCCGTGTCCCTGTACTCAAATCCCCTCACTATGAAGGCAAACATGCCATTTGCTTTCTGAACCGCCTGCTGTACCTGCATGCCAACCTTCAATGACTGATGTACCATGACACCCAGATCTCGTTACACCTCCCCTTTTCCTAATCTGGCTTGCCACATTGTTCACATGGTTCTCACAAGACTCCCAAAGCAAGCGCTCTGCTCAGAACTTCTACATGGCAAGCGAGCTCAAGGTGGGCAGACGAACCATTTCAAGTGCACCATCAAAGCTTCCTTGATAAAATGCAACATCCCCACTGATACCTGGGAGTCCCTGGCCAAAGTCCACTCTAAGTAGAGGAAATGCATCCGGGGAGGGCGCTGAGCACCTCAAGTCTCATCGCTGTGCGCATGCAGAAACCAAGCAGAGGAGCATGCGGCAAACCAGTCCCACCCACCCTTTCTTTCAACGACTGGCTGTCCTACCTGTGACCGAGACTGTAATTCCCGTATTCGACTAGTTAGTCACCTAAGAACTCACCTTTCGAGTGTAAGCAACTCTTCCTCGATTTCGAAGGACTGCCTATAATGATGATGATGTGTACCTAACCTGTGTTGTGCCTGTCCTGTGCAATTTTGGATTGCCTGTTTAGAAAGACATTTACCCTGCATCTAAATTATGCTGTACTTGTTTGTGTACCTGTGAGTGTTTGATGGGACAGTGTAGAGGGAGATTCACTCTGTATCTAACCCATGCTGTGCTTGCACTGGGAGTGTTTGATGGGACAGTGCAGAGGGAGCTTCACTCTGTATCTAACCCCTGCTGTACCTGCCCTGGGAGTGTTGGATTGGTGAATGTAGAGGGAGCTTTACTCCGGATCTAACCCATGCTGTACCTGCCCTGGGAGTGTTTGATAGGTCACTGTAGAGGGAGCTTTACTCTCTATCTAACATGTGCTGTACCTGCCACCAGTACGCTTGCGGCCTTCTGTAAGAGATCAGCACCAGACGGACTGGAGTGCATCATCGCCTCCAGCAACCAACTGTTAATTTGATTTAAGTTTACCGTCCAAAGTTTAATTGGTTTATTTGTGTCTCCTCCCCCCTTTAATCAGGGGGCTTTTTATTTACAGATTAACAACAAAATACTTGTGCTGTACCTGCCCTGGGATTGTTTCTTGGGACAGTGCAGAGTGAGCTTTATTCTGTATCTAACCCGTGCTGTAAATGCCCTGGGAATACCTGGTGGGACAGTGTAGCTGGATCCTTACTGTGTATTTAATATGTACTGTACCTGCCCTGGGAGTGTTTGATGAGTCAGCGTACAGCAAGCTTTAAATTGTAACTAACCCGTGCTGTACCTGCCCTGGGATTGTTTAGGACAGTACAGAGGGAGCTTTACTCTGTATATAACCGTGCAGTATCTGGCCCACTCCTGCACCGATTGAACATGGTCTTATGTACCCAGCGTGCCCCGCGGAGAAGAAAGTGCCGCACCCAGACTACAGGAGCTCAGTGCGCAGGCGCGGGCCCTGGCTGTGTTTGGAGCATGCGCGAGGCTTGTAATGGCGGAGAAGGCATGTTTTGAGCAGGCTCCTCAAAAGTGTCCTTTTCAGCGGGACAGAGCGGAGTAAGGGACCAGCGGGGAGCGGGGGAGGCTTCACAAACAACCGGTTCCCGCCGCAAGCCCGGAATAATAACCGGAATATCGGCGGTTGCAGCTTCGGGGCTTTCTCCCGTCACAGGCCCAGGATAACGGCGGCCATCTTCGTACAGGAAGGCAGGTTCAGCGCTCCTCCATTTTGATTCAGTGAGTAGCACCGCGCATGCGCGGCCATCTTGGTGCAGGAACAAAGTGATGTCAGTGTCTGGAACTGAACCCAGCCAGAGTCAGTACCTTCAGGGGAGGGGAACCAGTGAGTGTAGAACTGAACCCAGCCAGAGTCAGTACCTTCAGGAGAGGGGAACCAGTGAGTGTAGAACTGAACCCAGCCAGAGTCAGCACCTTCAGGGACAAGTGATTGATTGGTGCCGCGGCCCCGCCCCCCCGCCACTGATTGGTGCGGAGCAACGCGCTGGGTGGGCTGATGCTCCGCGCCGCCTCGCCATTGGCTGCGGGCTGAGTGTTGCGGGCGGGCGGTTGGGGGGGTTTGTTGGTGGGCTCCGCTCGCAGCCTTTGAGCTGGGGGCCCAGGTGAGGCGGGGCGGAGTTGTGCGCAGGCGCGGGGCCAGCCTATTGTGGGAGATTAGCTGCGGACGGACGATGTTTTGCCCCCTCCCCGGCGGAGGATGGATGAGCAGCCCGGGCAGTGCGCCCAGCCTCCCTGAGGACTCACCTTCTCACGGACACGTGCGGGCGGTGAGATTTGGCCGCCGAGTCGGCGGGTGGCGGCTGTGGGGCACCTTCGGGCGGGGACGGGCCTTGGTTACTGTCGGGGTTTGCCGGGAGTTCGGCCGCCATCTTTGGGCAGCACGGGGCCGGGGCTTCCTCGATGTCACAATACTTTCCATTGTCCCGCTGCAGGGCAGGGAGCATGCGCGGCGGCCATCTTACTGCAGGGAGCAGGTGCAGGATGGGGACCAGTGACATGAATACATGAGAACATCAGAAATAGGAGATGAGTCGGCCCTTTGGCCCCTCGAGCCTGCTGCCATTCAATAAGATGATGGCTGCAGCATCTGGGGTGGTTCTCCTTGGAGCAGTGAAGGTGCAGGGCAGGTTTAAGAGGTGCTCACGATCAGGAAGGCTTTAGATTGAGTCAGGGAACAGAGTGGTTCTGCTCACACAATCAGAGAATGGTTACAGCACGGAAGGCCGTTCGGCCCGTCGAACCCTTGCCTGCTCCCAGCTAGTCCCACGGCCCGCCCTTCCCCCAGCCCTGCAAATGTTTTCTTTCAGATACTTATCCAACTTTTTTTTTTGAAAGCTGTGATTGAGTCTTCCTTCAGGCCGTGCTTTCCGGATCCTAACCACTCGCTGCGTAAAATAGATTTTCTGATGTCACCTTTGGTTCTTTTGCCATTCACCTTAAATCCATCTCCTCTGATTCTCTACCCTTCTGCCAGTGGGTACAGTATCTCTCTATCTACTCTGTCCGGACCCCTCAAGATTTTGAACACTTCTATCAATTCTCCTCTCAACCTTCTCTGCTCCAAGGAGAACAACCCCAGCTTCTCCAGTCAATCCACGTAACTGAAGTACCTCATCTCGTGAATCATTCTTGTTAATCTTTTCTGCACCCTCTCTCAGGCCTTCACATCCTAATGTGTGGTGCCCAGAATTGGACACAATGCTCCAGTTGAGACCGAACCAATTTTTAGAAAGGTTAATCATAACCTCCTTGCTTTTGTACTCTGTGATGCCCAGGATCCTGTAAGTTTTTTTAACTGCTTTCTCAACCTGTCCTGCCACCTTCAAGGATTTGTCTACATTTACCCGCAGGTCTCACTGTTCATGCACACCCTTTAGGATTGTACCCTTTAATTTATATTGCCTCTCCTTGTTTATTTAATCATGCTTTTCTAATTTTATTTCTTAACTCAGATTCACGGCCTCATTTTATTTCTTCCTCCAAGCCCCTCAACTTAATCTGTCAGTGTAATGTTGGCGACTGGTGATTGATTGCTCTGGGAACCAACAGGAAGAGAGGTCAGAGGCCGGAGGGCCCAGGGAGCAGTGTGTTCTGCAACCAATCGCGGTGCTTGAGGGGTGGATCCTGAGTCGGCCTATCAGGTGAGTCTGTGTGAATCCCTGTTAAACAATTCACCTTTTAAAAGTTAAATCGAGATTTCTTTTGTCAACAAAACAGTTTAACATCTGTCAGTATTTTATTTCTATTTATGAGTTACTATTATGAGTTTCAGACACTTCAGTGCCAAGTGGACCAGGTGTTTCAAGGTCATTAATTTCCCTCTTTCCATATCGCTGTTAGTTAGAGGGACAGAGATTGATTTCCCCGCATTATGCATCCGTAGTAGTTAAAATAACATCCTTCCTGTTGGTAGTGAGTTACATTCTGTGCTGGGCGAGATGGCTGGTGGCATCAGCCTTTAAAATACTCATCCTCTTGTTCAAATCTCTCCAGGGTCTCACCCTTCCCTATCTCGGTAACCTCCTCCAGCCCACCAACCGTCTTAATATTTTTTTTTCTTTGGAACAGAGGAGGCTGAGGCAAGACCTTTAATGAGGTGTATAAAATTATGAGGGGCCTAGTTGGATTGGAGAGGAAGGACCTATTTCCCTTCGCAGAGGGGTCAGCAACAAACATAACTTTTTAGCCAGTCTGTAGTAAGCCCAACAAGAGAGGGGGAAGTTCTGGACTTAGTATTAGGTACTGAAGCTGGGCAGGTGGAAGGGGTATCAGTGGGAGAGCATTGGTGCTAGTGATCGTAATTCAGTTAGATTTAGGGTAGTTATGGAAAAGGACAAAGATAGACCAGCAATAAAAGTTCTCAACTGGGGAAAAGCCAATTTTACTAAGCTGATCTGTGATTTAGCCAAAGTGGACTGGAAACAGCTACTTGAAATGGTGAGAGATTGGGAAATGTTGGTGTTTTGAGGGACCTTGGAGTCCTTGTATACGAATCACTGAAAGTTAATATGCAGGTACATCAAGCAATGAAGAAACCAAATGGTATGTCAGCCTTTTATTACAAGAGGATTTGAGGATAAGAGTAAACATGAGAACATAAGAAATAGGAACAGGAGTAGGCCGTACGGCCCCTCGAGCCTGCTCCGCCATTCAATAAGATCATGGCTGATCTGATCATGTACTCCGCTCCACTTACCCGCCCACTCCCCATAACCCCTTATCCCCTTATCGTGTAAGAAACTGTCTATTTCTGTCTTAAATTTATTTCATGTCCCAGCTTCCACAGCTCTCTGAGGCAGCGAGTTCCACAGATTTACAACCCTCAGAAGAAATTCCTCCTCATTTTTGCTTTAAATGGGTGGCTCTTATTCTAAGATCATGCCCTCTAGTTCGAGTCTCCCCCATCAGTGGAAACATCCTCTCTCCATCCACCTTGTCAAGCACCCTCATAATCTTATACATTTCGATAAGATCACCTCTCATTCTTCTCAATTTCAATGAGTAGAGGCCCAAACTACTCAACCTTTCCTCATAAGTCAACCCCCTCATCCCCAGAATCAACCTAGTGAACTTTCTCTGAACGGGCTCCGAAGCAAGTAAATCCTTTCGTCAATATGGAAACCAAAACTGCATGCAGTATTCCAGGTGTGGCCTCACTAATACCTTATACAGCTGTAGCAAGACTTCCCTGCTTTTATACTCCATCCCCTTTGCAATAAAGGCCAAGATACCATTGGCCTTCCTGATCACTTGCTGTACCTGCATACTATCCTTTTGTGCTTCATACACAAGTGACCCCAGGTCCCACTGTACTGCAGCATTTTGTAATCTTTCTCCATTTAAATAATAACTTGTTCCCAGACATCTTACTGCAATTATATCGGGCCCTGGTGAGACTACACCTGGAGTATTGTGTACAGTTTGGCTGCTTACCCAAGGAAGGATGTACAGACCATTGAGGATGGTAACGAAGGTTCGCCAGACTGATTCCTGGGATGGGGGGATTGTCCTGTGAGCAGAGATTGAGTAGACCAGGCCGATATTCTCTACAGTTTAGAAGAATGAGAGGTGATTTCATTGAAACATAGAAAACTTTTACAGGGCTTGACAGTGTAGCTCAGGGGTGTCAAACATACGGCCTGTGGGCAGGACACGGCCCCCCAAGCCCCTTCCTCCGGCCCGCCAAATGTTTTAATTTATACACCCCCACTCCCGATCTTTCGCTTGCTGACTGGAACACAACCTGAATTTGTCGGCCGTCACGGAACAGGAGGAGGGTGGTGGAGGCACGGGGAAGGTCAGTCGGTGTCCACGGGGAGCAATTCTGGGACAACGAGGGCTCTCACACGGACTGTCAATACGCTTTGAGTGAGGCAGTGAGTAGATAAATACCGAGAGAGAGGGGGAGGAGTGTCACTGGAACTCCAGGTGATTTAACAGATGATGGGGGTTAGTGCAGGGTAGGGAGTGAGGGGGTTGTGTTCCTGCACTTCTCCCCCCCTCCTCGGCCCCAGCGAGGCTCTGATTTAAAATTCTCAGCCTCGTGTTAATATCCCTCAATCTCCCCTCCCCTCCCCTCCCCTCCCCTCCCCTCCCCTCCCCTCCCCATCTCTAACCTCCTCCAGCCCTGCACCCCTCCCTATCTCTCTAAACCTCCTTAGCCCTACAACCCTCCCGATCTCTGTAACCTCCTCCAGCAACGACCCCTCTCATATCTCTCTAAACCTCCTCCAGCGCCAAAGCCCCAGCCCTACATCCCTCCCTATCTCTCTAAACCTCCTCCAGCCCCTACACACCTCCCTATCTCTGTAACCCCATCCAGCCCCTATACACCTCCCTATCTCTGTAACCACCTCCAGATCCTACACCCCTCCCTATCTCTGTAACCTCCTCAGCCCTACAACCCTCCCTATCTATGTAAGCTCCTCCAGCCCTGCATCCCTCCCTATCTCTCTCAACCTCCTCCAGCACCGACACCTCTCATATCTCTCTAAACCTCCTCCAGCCCCAAAGCCCCACCCCTACATCCCTCCCTATCTCTTGAACCTCCTCCTGCCCTACATCCCTCCCTATCTCTAAACCCCCTCCAGCCCCACATCCCTCCCTATCTCTAAACCTCCTCCAGCCCCTACACCTGTCCATATCTCTAATCCCATCCAGCCACTATCCACCTCCGTATCTCTGTAACCTCCTCCAGCCCTACACCTCTTGCTAGCTCTCTAACCTCCCCCTGCCCCTACATCCCTCCCTACGTCTGCAACCTCCTCCAGCACGACAACCCTCCCCCTCTGTAACCTCCTCCAGCACTACACATCTTGGTATCTCTCCAACCTACTCCAGCACCTACATACCTCCCTATCTCTAACCTCCTCCAGCACCTACATATCTCCCTATCTCTGTAACCTCCTCCAGCCCGTTCACCCCTCCCTATGTTTGTACTCTCCTCCAATCGCTGCACCCCTCCCGATCTCTGTAACCTCCTCGAGCCCCGAGACCCTTCCTTATCTCTGCAATCTCCTTCAGACCTACACCTCTCCCTATTTCTGTAACCTCTCCAGCCCATATACCCCTCCCTATCTCTAATCTCCTCCATCCCCTACACCTCTCCCTATCTCTGACCTCCTCCAACCTCTACACCCCTCCCTATCTCTGTAACCACCTCCGGACCCTACACCCCTCCCTATCTCTGTAACCTCCTCCGGACCCGATACCCCTCCCTATCTCTGTAACCTCCTCCAGACCCTACACCCCTCCCTATCTCTGTAACTTCCTCCAGACCCTACACCCCTCGCTATCTCTGCAATCTCCTCCAGCCCTACATCCGTCCCCATCTGTAACCTCCAGTGCAACACATCTCCACATCTCTCTAACCTCCTCCAGCCCCTACACCCGTCCCTATCGCTGTAACCTTCAGCACCGACACAGCTCCCGATCTCTGTAACCTCCTCCAGCACTAGACCCCTCCCTATCTCTGTAAGCAACTCCAGCCCCTAAACCCCTCCCTCTGTCTATAACCTCCTCCAGCCCTAAATCCCTCCCTACCTCTAATCTAATCCAGGCCCAACACCCCTCCCTATCTCCGTAACCACCTCCAGTTCCTACAGCCCTACATATCTATGGAACCTCCTTCAGCCCCTACATCCCTCCCTATCTCTGTAGTCTCCTCCAACCCCTGCACCCTCCCCTATCTGTAACCTCCTCCAGCCCCGACAACCCTTCCGATCTCTGTAAACTCCCCCAGCCCTGACAACCCTCCCTTTATCTGTAACGTCCTCCAGCACTACAAGCCTCCCCCTCTATATCCTCCTCCAGCCCATACACCCCTCCCTATCTCTTTAACCTCCTCCAGGCGCTACACCCTTTGCGATCTCGATAACCTCCTCCTGCCATACCACCCTCCCTCTCTCTGTAATGTCCTCCAGCCCCTACAGCCCTCCATATCACTGCAACCTCCAGTCCCTACACCACTCACTATCTCTAACCTCCACCAGACCCTACACCTTTCCCTTTGTTTGTAACCTCGTCCAGCCCTTACACCCCTCTCTTTCTCTGTAATCCCCTCCAGCGCCTACACCCCTCCCTCTCTCTGTAACCTCCTCCAGCCCTAAACCCCTCCCTATCTCTGTAACCTCCAGCCACTACACCCCTCTCTATCTCTGTAACCTCCTCCAGCCCTAAACCCCTCCCTATCTCTAACTTCCTCCAGACCGACACCCCTCGCTATCTCTGTAACTTCCTCCAGCCCCTACATACCTCCCTATCTCACTAACCTCCTCCAGCCCCTGCACCCCTCCCTATCTCTCAAACCTCCTCCAGCCTCTGCACCCCTCCCTATCTCTCACCACCTCCAGCCTTACACCTCTACCTATCTCTGTAACCTCCTTCAGCCGTACACCCCTCCCTATCTCTGCAACATCCTCCAGCCATACACCCCTCCCTATCTCTGTAACCTCCCCTAGCCCCTACAACCCTCCTTATCTCTAACCTCCTCCAGCCTAAACCCCTCCTTATCTCTGTAACCTCCTCCAGCCCTACACCCCTCCCTATCTCTGTAACCTCCCCTAGCCCCTACAACCCTCCTTATCTCTAACCTCCTCCAGCCTAAACCCCTCCTTATCTCTGTAACCTCCTCCCGCCCCTACATCACTCCCTACCTCTGTAACCTCCAGCCCCTACACCCCTCCCTATCTCTGTAACCTCCTTCAGCACTACACCTCTTCCTATCCGTGTAACCTCCTCCAGCCCCTACACCACTCCCTATCTCTAACCTCCTCGAGCCCCGACAACGTTCCAATCTCTGCAACCACTTCCAGCCCCAACAACCCTCCCTATCCCTTGTAACAACCTCCAGCCCCTACCACCCTCCCTATCTCTAAGCTCCTCCAGCCCTACACTCCTCCATATCCCTCTAACCTCCTTCCGCCCTACACTCCTCCCTATCTCTAACCTCCACCAGCCCCTACACCCATCCCTATCTCTGCAACCTCCTCCAGCCCTGAACCGTTCCCTATCTCTAACTTCCTCCTACCCCTACACCCCTCCCTATTTCTGTAACCTCCTCCAGCCCCTACACCCCTCCATATCTCTGCAACCTCTTCCAGCACCTGCTTATTTCTGTAACCTCCTCCAAACCTACACCCCTCCTTATCTCGAACCGCCTCCAGCCCTGACCCCTTCCCTTTCTCTGTAACCTCCTCCTGCCCCTACACCCCTCCCTATCTCTGTAACCTCCTCCAGACCAGATACCCGTCCCGATCTCTAACCTCCTCCAGCCCCTACACCCCTCCCTATCTCCGTAACCACTTCCAGCCCGACAACCCTCCCTTTCTCTGTAACCTCCTCCAGCCCTTTACAACTCCCTATCTGTGTAACCTCCTCCAGCCCTATACCCCTTCCTATCTCTAACCTCCTCGAGCCCCTACAACCCTCCCAATCTCTGCAACCTACTCCAGCCCCTACACCCCTTCCTCTCTCTGTAACCTACAGCCCCTACACCCTTCCCTATCTCTGTAATCTCCTCCAGCCCTCCACCCCTCTCTATCTCCATAACCACCTCCAATACCAGAATCTTCCCTATCTCTGCAATCTCCTCCAGCCCCTTCCTATCTCTGTAACCTCATCCAGTACTGCACACCTCCCTATCTCTGTAACAAGCTGCAGCCCTACAACCCTCCCTATCTCTGTAATCTCTTCCAGACCCTACAAACATCTCTCTCTCTCTAACCTCCTCCAGCCCTTACGCTCATCCTGTTCTCGAAAACCTCCTCCAGCCCTAAACCCCTCCTTATCTCTGTAACCTCCATCCCCTACATCCCTCCCTCACTGTAATCTCCTCCAGCCCTAAACCCCATCCTATCTCTAACCTCCTGCAGGTCCGACACCTCTCCCTATCTCTGTAACCCCCTCCAGCATTACAATCCTCCCCCTCTGTAACCTCCTCCAGCACTCGACCCCTCCCCCTCTGTAACCTCCTCCAGCTTTTACATCCTCCCTATCCCTCTAACCTCCTCCAGCACCTACACACCTCTCTATCTCTCGAACCTCCTCCAGCCCGACACCCCTCCGTATCTCTGACCTTCCTCTTCCCACTGCCCCCCCCTTTTACAGTTGAGCCACCAATGATGCCTTGTACTCCCTGAGGAACCACCAGTACAGAGAGTGAGATGCACTGAGAGGTGTCCTGCACTTCCTGCCTGGTCCTCTATGTCTGTCTCGGCAGTCACCCATTCCCTCTCTGCCTGCACACTCTTATGCTGCGAGGTGACGACCCCCTGAAAGGTGCTATCCACGTAGCTCTCAGCCTCGCGAGTGCAGTGACCCTCGCTGCTGCTCAAGCTCTCAAACCCCAAGCTCAAGCATTCCTCCCCCAGCTGAAGTGCCTTACCCTACTCCCAGTGCATGACTCCCCTAGCTGAAGTGCCTTACCCTACTCCCAGTGCATGACTCCCCCAGCTGAAGTGCCTTACCACAGTCTCAGTATGTGCCTTACCCCAGTCCTGTTTCTCGGCACCACCTGCATGGAATGATTTGGGCTTAGAGGGGGCGGGCCATGACACGGGGCGGGGCTTGTCGCCTGTCCATCAGAAAAGTGCAGAACAAATAGTTCCCTGCGTTAATAAATCCCGGGAGGTCACGCAGCCCGAGCGCGGGCCCAGGCTCGAGAGACAACACTCCGCACCATCCGTTACACACACACCCGGGCTCGGTCCCAGGCCCCGAATCACAGCCCGCAGGCCCCGTGTTTGCACCCCCACTTCCAGCCCGGGCACACGCTGTTGGGCCAGCCTGGGCTCACGCTATTGGGCATCACAAAAGACCCAGAGTCCGGCGTAATACAAACGGTGACAGGGTCCGGCGTAATACAAACGGAGACAGGGTCCGCATAATACAAACGGAGACAGGGTCCGGCGTAACACAAACGGAGATAGGGTCCGGCGTAACACAAACGGAGACAGGGTCCGGCGTAACACAAACGGAGACAGGGTCCGGCGTAACACAAACGGAGACAGGGTGCGGCGTAATACAAACGGAGACAGGGTCCGGCGTAATACAAACAGAGACACGGCCTAGTTTTACACTGTAAACAAGTATTTAATAATTGAAACAGCGTTTTTGCAATAATAACAAAGTGTGACACTATCCCCTCTAACAGAAGCCTTTAACACTTTAACAATACCAGAAACATACTCGATGGAATACAACAGAGACACGATCTACAGTTATAATAATAGAGGTGTGCACTAGAACTGGAACTACAGGGGCAGGTTATTTTCAGGTCTAGTGTAACAATTCCAGAGACAGGGTCCGGAGTAATAACAGCAAATGCATGGCCCACTGTGAGAGTAACAAAGACAGTGTTTGAGCCAATAATAACAGAGGCAGACTCTAGTGTAATACTGAACACAATGCTGGATCGAGTGTGATGGTCACACAGGCAGTGTCCAGTGCAACAAAACAAAGATTGGGTCTCCTCTAATAGTGTGTGCAAGTCGGGGCCTATTGCTATAACCTCATTCACCCATCCCCCTGTGCTCACTGACCTACATTGGCTCCTGGTTAAGCAACGCCTCGATTTTAAAATTCTAATCTTTGGTTTCAAAACTCTCCCTGGCCTCGCCCCTCCCTATCTCTGTAAACTCTTACAGCCCCACCACCCTCTGAGTTTCTGCACTCCTCTAAATCTGTCCTTGCCCATCCCTGATTTTAATCGCTCCACCATTGGTGGCCGTGTCTTCAGCTGCCGAAGCTCTAAGCTCTGGAATTCCCCCCTAAACCTCCACCTCCTCTTTCAAGGTTCTTTTTAAAAACTACCTCTTCGATCAACCTTTTGGGAATCTGTCCTGATATCTTTCTCTGTGACTCTGTGTAAAAAATGTTTTCTTATTGATATCGATCGTGTTAAGCACCGTGAGATGTTTCATTGTATTAAAGGCACTATATTAATGTAAGTTCTGGTTGTTTTCTTGTTGTAACAAATGCTTTACCGAATGTGTGATAACAGAGTCAAGGCCCACTGCAGTATGAATGTGTGGGTCAGTGTAATAACACCGGCACGGTCTAGTGTAACGGGAACAGGGAACAGACCCTGTCAGCCTTGGCTCAGTGGTAGCACTCTCGGCCGAGTGAGGGTTCAATTCCCAATCCAGAGCCCGAGCACATCATCTAGGCCCAGACTCCAGGTGTCAGTACAGAGGGAGTGCTGCACTGTCAGAGGTGCCGTCTTTCAGATGAGACATTAAACCGATGCCCTGCCTAGATTTTAAGTTGGATGTAAAAGATCCCACGGCCACGATTCAGAGGAAGAACAGGCGGAGTTCACCCCGGTGTCCTGGGTAATGTGTATCCCTCAACTTACATCACTGAGAACGGATTGTCTTGTCATCATTACAGGGCTGTTTGTGGGATCCTGCTGTGCACAAATTGGCTGCTGCATTTCCCACATTACATCCCCCCCCCTCGCCCCTTTTTGTCTTGAATTGCCTTCACTGTCATGGAAACTGACAATTGGAACCGGTCAGGATTTGAACGCTATATACAACAGATTCGAGATGTTCTGAGAGTCAGTATCTTTCTCTACTCTGCCCACTCGAGGAGTTAGATGACCAACTTTCTCCTGTGAATATAGAGCTGGAGTATTGGGTCGTGATGTTTTCACTAGTTCATCCTGTTGACTCTAAATATTGAGTCTTGTGGTTTCAGACACCAGATAATCAAGCACAGAACGATAGACTGACTTTTACTGACGTTATTAACAGCACTGCAAACATACAGACAGTATAGTTACTGGATCCAGAGAACAGGGATAATGGAGTGGGTTCCCAGGGCTCCTCTCCCCAGGTGTGTCTAACAAGCTGTGGTTACACTGGCGATATTTATACTGAACTGGTTTGCTACATTCCTGATCTGACCCTGCTCAAACCATAACCACAAGGATATCGGTGCATGGTTCTGCCTGTGACCACAGGGCTGTGTAACTGTCACACACAGATACCGTTTCCTTGTTTCACATCTCCATACAAACACCATCACTTCACACATCCCCTTTCTACACAATTACAGCCGACATGAGCAAGGACATGAGCCACATTAAACTACACACACATTTCATAATAGCAAAGTTTAAACTGGGATAAATGTTCAGTTATTTTCTGTTCAGGCAAAATGCAGAACAATCCAGCAGCTCACCAGCACCTTTACAGCGTCTCATCGGCCAACAGGCTTTCATTAAGTCGGGGCCGTCTGGGGGAGGGGGGACCGCCTGGGGGGGAGGGGGGGGAGAGGGGTCATCTATGGGGGGGGGGTGGAGAGTGGAGGAGGGGCGGTCCGGGAGGAGGGGAGGAGGGGCGGTCCGGGAGGAGGGGGGGGAGAGTGGAGGAGGGGCGGTCCGGGAGGAACCGGCTGGTGCAGGGTCACAGCCCAGCGGGTCAGTGATTGGCTGGTGGATTGGTAAATCTTTTTCTTTTGCTTTTCAGTCGGAAACCTTTGGCATTGTTGTAAGTCGGATCTGCCAGTAAATATATGTGAACTTTATTATCTAAGGAGAGCCAGTTAATTAAATCAGCGGATTGCTGAGTAGTTGCTGGGTGTATTTTTCTAAGGTTGAGAGTTTAGTTCTACTTGATAGTTGCGAGTGTAACTCGAGGGATGACAGGACAGCTCAGTCCCGTGGATTACACATCCTGTGGCATGTGGGAAATCCTGGAAGCTTCGCACAGCCGGGACGACCACATGTGCAGGAGGTGTCTCCAGCTGCACCAACTCCAGCTCCACGTTTTGGAGCTTGAGCGGCGGCTGGAGTCACTGCGGTGCATCCATGAGACTGAGAGCTACGGGCATATCACGTTTCTAGAGGTGGTCACCCCACAGCTTAAGAATGTGCAGGCAGATAGGGATTGGGTGACCCCTGGACAGAAGAGGAGGACTAGGCAGGTAGTGCAGGAGTCCCCTGAGTCCATCTCGCTCTCCAACTGGTTCTCTGATCTGAGTACCGGTGAGGGCGATGGTGGCTCTGGGGAGTGCAGCCAGAGCCAAATCCACGGCACCACGGGTGTCTCAGCTGCACGGGGGGGAGGGGGGGAGGAAAGAAGAATGGAAGATCTATAGTGGTAGGGGATTCAATAGTCAGAGGAACAGAAAGGTGTTTCTGCGGCCACAGACATGACTCCAGGATGGTATGTTGCCTCCCTGGTTACAGAGTCAAGGATGTCACTGAGCAGCTGCAGGGCATTCTGGGGGGAGAGGGTGAACAGCCGGAGGGCGTGGTCCACATCGGGACCAATGACATGGGTAGAGGAAACTAACAATATTCCGATAGTGGATAGTCGAGGGCCTATAGGGTGGGGGAGGAACTTAACACAATTACAATCACTAAGGAGGTGCTACTCAGTAAGATAATGGGACTGAAGGCAGATAAATCCCCTGGACCTGATGGATTACATCCTAGGGTCTTAAGAGAAGTAGCGGCAGGGATTGTGGATGCATTGGTTGTAATTTACCAAAATTCCCTGGATTCTGGGGAGGTCCCAGCAGATTGGAAAATTGCAAATGTAACGCCCTTTTTTAAAAAAAGAAGGCAGACAAAAAGCAGGGAACTATAGAACAGTTAGTCTAACATCTGTGGTTGGAAAATGTTGGAGTCCATTATTAAAATAGCAGTTGTAGGACATTTGGAAAAGCAAAATTTGGTCAGGCAGAGTCAGCATGGATTTATGAAGGGAAGTTATGTTTGACAAATTTGCTGGAGTTCTTTGAGGATGTAACAAACAGGATGGATAAAGGGGAACCAGTGGATGTGGTGTATTTGAATTTCCAGAAGGCATTTGACAATGTGCCACGTAAAAGGTTACTGCACAAGATAAAAGTTCACGGGGTTGGGGGTAATAATTTAGCATGGATAGAGGATTGGCTAATGAACAGAAAACCGAGAGTCGGGATAAATGGTTCAATCTCTGGTTGGCAACCAGTAACTAATGGGGTGCCACAGGGATCAGTGATGGGATCCCAATTATTTACAATCTATATTAACGACTTGGAAGAAACGACCGAGTGTAACGTTGCCAAGTTTGCTGATGATACAAAGATCGGAGGAAAAGCAATGTGTGAGGAGGACACACAAAATCTGCAAAAGGACATAGACAGGCTCAGTGAGTGAGCAAACATTTGTCAGATGGTGTATAATGTTGGAAAGTGTGAGGTCCTGGACTTTGGCAGAAAACAATCGAAGAGCAAGTTATTATTTAAATGGAGAAAGATTGCAAAGTGCCACAGTACAACGGGATCTGGGGTTACTTGTGCATGAAACAAGGATAGTATGCAGGTACAGCAAGTGATCAGGAAGGCCAATGGTATCTTGGCATTTATTGCAAAGGGGATTGAGTATAAAAGCAGGGAAATCTTGCTACAGTTGTACAGGGTATTGGTGAGGCCACACCTGGAACACTGCGTGCAGTTTTGGTTTCCATATTTACGAAAGGATATACTTGCTTTGGAGGCAGTTCAGAAAAGGTTCACTCGGTTGATTCCAGGGATGAGGGGGTTGACTTATGAGGAAAGATTGAGTAGGTTGGGCCACTACTCATTGGAATTCAGAAGAATGAGAGGTGATCTTATTGAAACATATAAGATTATGAGGGGGCTTGACAAGGTGGATGCAGAGAGGATGTTTCCACTGATGGGGGAGACTAGAACTAGAGGGCATTATCTTAGAATAAGGGGCCGCCCATTTAAAACTGAGATGAGAAGGAATTTCTTCTCTCTGAGGGTTGTAAATCTGTGGAATTCACTGCCTCAGAGAGCTGTGGAAGCTGGGACATTGAATACATTTAAGACCGAAATAGACAGTTTCTTAAATGATAAGGGGATAAGGGATTATGGGGAGCGGACAGGGAAGTGGAACTGAGTCCATGATTGGATCAGCCATGATGGTGTTAAATGGCGGAGTAGGCTCGAGGGGCCGAATGGCCCACTGTTGCTCCTATTTCTGATGTTCTGATGTTCTAACCCATCCAAGATGTCGGCCAGTGACCCCGCTGACCCGGGCCTGTCACCACGGGGTAAACCCGGGGCCTCTGGGCTGTGATTGGGGCCTGGGGCCTACAGCAGGTGTTTGACGTTCACCCGCCCACTCGTGGCTCCAATTCCTGCCCCGCACCGACAGTCGACTGTCTCCTGTCCGACATCATCCGGGCTCCACCAACTGTGGCCGCCGCTGCCCATGCATGCTCAGTGCGGGAGATCCGGGCCCAGCCCCGCCCACTGGGGGGGCCACAAGCCCCGCCCCTCGCTCACTCCAATTGGTTCGAGGACCAACCGCCCGCTCGGTCCTCCAGCCCCGCCCCCCCCTCTTATTGGCCCAGAGCTGGCCTTGCCAGTGACACCCATATCCCATGTCCCATGAACAAATAAAAAAACAAGTCAGCTTTGTTTCAAACGCACAGTTGAGTATTTGTTTCTAATTGATGTCCTGTTACCGACTGTTCAATTTTGGGACCTTTTCTCCTTTCTAACTCTGGATTATTTCAGTTCTCATACCTTCGGCTACTATCCGGGACAAGTGCCAGTTCCCCATACCTTCCAAAGTCCCTCTCTTAGCTTTGGTATCAAGGGAAGGTGTCTGTAACACACCCGGGATCACTAAACACAAAACCCAGTCTGTGAATCACTTTCAGATACTGGACTTAGCGTGTGCCCCACAGCATCTCTCTCACCTTCGATGTGTGAATGGAGCATCACGCCTACAAACCTGGTTTTAAATTTAAATGCACTCAGCAAATGTACTTAATGAAAGCCTGTCGGCCGATGAGACGCTGTAAAGGTGCTGGTGAGCTGCTGGATTGTTCTGCATTTTGCCTGAACAGAAAATAACTGAACATTTATCCAAGTTATGAAATGTTTTTATAGTTTAATGTGGCTCATGTCCTTGCTCATGTCGGCTGTAATTGTGTAGAAAGGGGATGTGTGAAGTGATGTTGTTTGTATGGAGATGTGAAACAAGGAAACGGTATCTGTGTGTGGCAGTGACACAGCCAGTGGTCACAGACAAAACCATTCTCTGGATCCGGTAACTATACTGTCTGTATGTTTGCAGTGCTGTTAATAACATGAGTAAAAGTCAATCTGTTGTCCTGAGCTTCATTATCTGGTGTCTGAAACCACAAGACTCAATATTTAGAGTCAACAGGATGAACTAGTGAATACATCACGACCCAATACTCCAGCTCTATATTCACAGAAGAAAGTTGGTCATCTAACTCCTCAAGTTGGCAGAATAGAGAAAGATACTGACTCTCACAACATCTCGAATCTGTTGTAAATATCTTTCAAATCCTGACTGGTTCCAATTGTCAGTTTCCATTACAGTGAAGGCAATTCAAGACACAAGAGGGGCTGCGAGTACGGGTGAAGGAGGGGTTGGTTGGAGAGTAGGGGTGAAGGAGGGGTTGGGTTGAGGACGGTTGGAAAGTAGGGATGAAGGAGGGGTTGGTGTGAGGGGGGGTTGGAGAATAGGGATGAAGGAGGGGTTGGGGTGAGGAGGGTTGGAGAGTAGCGGTGAGGGGGGTTGGAGAATAGGGGTGAAGGAGGGGTTGGGGTGAGGGGGGTTGGAGAGTAGGGGTGAAGGAGGGGTTGGGGTGAGGGGGTTTTGGGGAGGAGATGTAATGTAGGAAATGCAGCAGCCGATTTGTGCACAGCGGGATCCCACAAACAGCCATGTAATGATGAAAAGACAATCCATTCTCAGTGACGTAAGTTGAGGGATACACATTGCCCAGGACACTGGGGTGAACTCCGCCTGTTCTTCCTCTGAATCGTGGCCGTGGGATCTTTTACATCCAACTTAAAATCTCGACAGGGCATAGGTTTAATGTCTCATCTGAAAGACGGCACCTCTGACAGTGCAGCACTCCCTCTGTACTGACACCTGGAGTCTGGGCCTAGATGATGTGCTCGGGCTCTGGATTGGGAATTGAATCCTCACTCGGCCGAGAGTGCTACCACTGAGCCAAGGCTGACAGGGTCTGTTCCCTGTTCCCGTTACACTAGACCGTGCCGGTGTTATTACACTGACCCACACATTCATACTGCAGTGGGCCTTGACTCTCTTATCACACATTCGGCAAAGCATTTGTTACAACAAGAAAACAACCAGAACTTACATTAATATAGCGCCTTTAATGCAATGAAACATCTCACGGTGCTTAACACGATCGATATCAATAAGAAAACATTTTTGACACAGAGCCACAGAGAAAGATATCAGGACAGATTCGCAAAAGGTTGATTGAAGAGGTAGTTTTTAAAAAGAACCTTGAAAGAGGAGGTGGAGGTTTAGGGGGGAATTCCAGAGCTTAGAGCTTCGGCAGCTGAAGACACGGCCACCAATGGTGGAGCGATTAAAATCAGGGATGGGCAAGGACAGATTTGGAGGAGTGCAGAAACTCGGAGGGTGGTGGGGCTGTAAGAGTTTAGAGATGGGGAGGGGCGAGGCCATGGAGAGTTTTGAAACCAAAGATTAGAATTTTAAAATCGAGGCGTTGCTTAACCAGGAGCCAATGTAGGTCAGTGAGCACAGGGGGATGGGTGAATGAGGTTATAGCAATAGGCCCCGACTTGCACACACTATTAGAGGAGATCCAATCTTTGTTTTGTTGCACTAGACACTGCCTGTGTGACCATCACACTCGATCTAGCATTGTGTTCAGTATTACACTAGAGTCTGCCTCTGTTATTATTGGATCAAACACTGTCTTTGTTACTCACAGTGGGCCATGCATTTGCTGTTATTACTCCGGACCCTGTCTCTGGAATTGTTACACTAGACCTGAAAATAACCTGCCCCTGCAGTTCCAGTTCTAGTGCACACCTCTATTATTATAACTGTAGATCGTGTCTCTGTTGTATTCTATAGAGAATGTTTCTAGTATTGTTAAAGTGTTAAAGGCTTCTGTTCATGTGACACTATCACCTCTTTCAATTATTATTGCCAAAAAGTTCTTTCAATATTAAAGACTTGTTTCTAGTGTAAAACTCGGCCTTGTCAGTTATTAGTGCACCAGACCCTGTCTCTGTTTATATTACACTAGACCCTCTCTTTGTTTATATTACACCGAGCACTGTCTCTGTTTATATTACACCGGGCCCTGTCTCTGTTTATATTACACTGGGCCCTGTCTCTGTTTCTACTGGGTCTTTTGTGCTGGCACAATAGGGTGAGTCCAGGTTGGTCCAATAGTGTGTGCCAGGCCTGGAACCAGAAGGGTGAACACGGGGCCTGCGGGCTGTGAGTCGGGGCCTGGGCCTGAGCCCGGGTGTGTGTGAAGCGGATGGTGCGGAGTGTTGTCACTCCGGCCTGGGTCCGCACTCGGGCTGTGTGACCCCCGCCCTCCCCGCCCCGGGGTTTATTAACCCAAGGGAACTATTGGTTCTGCACTTTGTGACCGACAGGCGACAAGCCCCGCCCACTGTCTGGCCCCCACACCCAGCCCCCCCCCCCCCCCCCCCCCCCCCGAATCATTCCATGCAGGTGGTACTGAGAAACAGGACTGGGGGAAATATGCACTGGGACTGGCGTAAGGCAATTTGGCTGGTGGGGGCATATATTGGGACTGGGCAAGGCACTTTGGCTGGGGGAGGCACTTTGGCTGGGGGAGGCATATATTGGGACTGGGCAAGGCAATTTGGCTGGTGGAGGCATATATTGGGACTGGGCAAGGCACTTTGGCTGGGGGTGGCATATATTGGGACTGGGCAAGGCACTTTGGCTGGGGGAGGCATATATTGGGACTGGGCAAGGCACTTTGGCTGGAGGAGTGCATTTAAAGAGATGGAACCCTGTGAGGTGGAGCAAACATTGCAGCGTTTGGGAATGACATGGATTCATTCAGGCCGGGCAGCGGGGATTATTTCAGGGAATAACAGTGGAGCTGTTTTTGTTTAAACAGATGAAACCCTGTCATTGTGGAACAACCACGCTTCTCGTGTCCTGGTCAAGTACGTGTGCAATAAGTGTCGTCATCTGGAGGAGCTCGATCTCCGGGTTTCGGAGCTTGAGCAGCAGCGAGTGTCACTGCATCCGCGAGGCTGAGAGCTACGTGGATAGCACCTTTCAGGGGGTCGTCACCTCGCAGCATAAGAGTGTGCAGGCAGAGAGGGAATGGGTGACTGCCCAGACAGACATGGAGGACCAGGCAGGTAGTGCAGGACACCTCTCAGTGCATCTCACTCTCTGTACTGGTGGTTCCTCAGGGAGTACAGCCAGAGCCAAGTCCAAGGCATCATGGGTGGCTCAACTGTATGGAACGGGGTAAGGGCAAGGTCAGGTAGGCAATAGTGAAAGGGGTTTCAATAGTTACAGGAACAGACAGGCCTTTCTGCGGCTACCGACATAACTCCAGGATGGTCGGTTGTCTTCCTGGTGCCAGGGTCAAGGATATCATTGAGAGACTGCAGGACATTCTGAGGGGTGAGGGTGAACAGACAGATTCCTGAGGGACTGGGGACTGTACAAGCCGGATAAGGTCACACCTCAACAGGGCCCCGACCATTATCCTCCCGGGGTTTGCGAATGCTGTTGGGGAGGGTTTAAACTTGCTTGGCAGGGGGATGGGAACCTGAGCGTAGATTCAGGAGGGAGAGAAGTAAAGCTTGGAAATGGGAGCAGAAAATTCGTAAATGAGTTTGGAAGTCAGAGGAAACAAAGGCTAGAAAATCGACAACAAAGGAGTTTGGCCGTGCTTAATGGTATATACTTCAATGCAAGAAGTCTAGGGGATAAGGCAGATAAGCTGAGGTGTTGTTACAGCAGTGAGGAGGGATGAGATGTTGGAAGGATCATCAAATGAGGCCATATGTGTTGAACTGATGAACAAAAGCGGGGCAATCACAGTGTTGGGAGTGTACTATAAACAGTCAGAGGGAGATAGAAAAGCAAATATGGAGGAAGGTTTCTGAGAAGTCCAAAACCACAGGGCAGCAATAGTCGGGGATTTCAACTACCACAGAATCATAGACATTTACAGCACAGAAGGAGGCCATTCGCCCACTGTGTCTGTACCGGTCGAAAAAGAGCTATCCAGCCTAATCCCACTTTCCAGCTCTTGCTCCACAGCCTTGTGGGTTATGACACTTCCAGTGCATATCCAAGTATGTTTCAAATGTGGTGAGGGTTTCTGCCTCTACCACCCTTTCAGGCAGTGAGTTCCAGACCCCCACCACCCTCTGGGTGAAAAGTTTCTGCTCAACTCCCCTCTAATCCTTCTACCAATTACTTTAAATCTGTGCCCCCTGGTTATTGACCTCTCTGCGAAGGGAAATAGGTCAGTTCAGAGAAGGTTCACAAGGTTGATTCCTGAGATGAAGGGGATGTCATATGAAGATAGGTTGAGCCTGTACTCATTGGAGTTTAGAAGACTGAGAGGTGATATTGAAATGTATAAGATGCTGAGGGGGCTTGACAGGGTAGATGCAGAGAGGATGTTTCCCCTCGTGAGGGAAACTAGAACTAGGGTGCATAGTTTCAGAATAAGGGGTTGTCCATTTAAAATGGAAATGAGGAAGAATTTCTCTTCCAGAGGGTCGTGAATCTTTGGAATTCTCTGCCCCAGAGAACTGTGGAGGCTGGGTCATTGAACATATTTAAGGTGGAGATAGACAGATTTTTGATAGATAAAGAAGTCAACGGTTTATGCGAGAGGGCAGGGAAGTGGAGTTGGGACCAAGATCAGATCAGCCATGATCTTATTGAATGGTGGAGTGGGCTCGAGGGGTCCGATGGCCTATTCCTATTTATTTCTCCTTATGTTCTTATGTCCTTCCTATCCACTCCATAATTTTGTAAGCAATTCTATCCTCAGCCTCTATTCCAAAGAAAATAACACCACCCCATCTAAAATTCTTCAGCTAAAATTCTTCAGTCCAGGCAACATCCTTGTAAATCTCATCTGTGCCCTCTCCAGTGCAAAGACGTATTTCCTGCACTGTGGTGACCAGAACTGTGCGAATACTCTAGCTGTGGTCTAACTAGTGTTTTACACAGTCCTAGCATAACCTCCAGAGTCTGGAACTTACTGCCTGAAAGTCGAGGCAGAAACCCTCAGCGCATTTACCGAAGTACTTGTATATGCACTGGAAGTGCCGTAACCTACAGAGCTATGAACTAAGAGCTGGAAAGTGGGATTAGGCTGGATAGCTCTTTTTCAGACACACGAGGCCAAATGGCTTCCTTCTGTGTTGTAAACTGCTATGATTCCATGTCACCAATCCCCTCCTGTCTGATATAAACCCACCCCACAGTCACTGACACCAATCCCCTCCTGTCTGATATAAACCCACCCCACAGTCACTGACACCAATCCCCTCCTGTCTGATATAAACCAACCAACATCATAGGCAGTCCCTTGGAGTCGAGGATGACTTGCTTCCACATTACAAATGAGGTCTCAGATGTCTGTTAAGTCCAATGCAGGAGCTACAGTCTCTGTCGCAGGTTGGACAGACGGTGGTTGAAAGTACGTTGGTTGAAGTGCCGGTTTGTTGAAGTGCTTGGGTTGTCGTGTGCTCCTCCCGCCGTAAGCACTTGGTCTCCGCTTGCTCCAGGTGAAGAGACTCGAAGTGTTCGACGCCCTCACGGATTATTCTTTGAGCGATCTTGTGCCAGAGATTCCCAGGTGTCAGTCGGGATGTTGAACTTCAAGGAGGCCTTGAAGGTGTCCTTGAAGCGTTTCCTCGGCCCCCGGGGCTCGCTTGCCATGTTGAAGCTCCAAGTAGAGACTTTGCTTTGGGAGTCTCGTATCGGGCATGTGGACGATGTGTCCCATCCATCGTAGCTGATCGAGCGAGGTCAATGCTTCAATGCTGAGGATGTTGGTCTGTGCGAGAACAGACGTTGGTGCGTCTATCCTGCCAATGGATTAGCAGGATCTTCCGGAGGCAGCGTTGATGATATTTCTCCAGTGCTTTGATGAGCCTGCTGTACATAGTCCATGTCTGAGAAGCGTGTCTGAGGGCAGGTATCACTACTGCTCGGTAGACCATGAGCTTTATGCCGGTTTTACGGTTCTGGTCTTCAAACACTCTATGCCTTAGGTGACCAAAGGCTGTGCTGACACACAGAAGGTGGTGTTGGACCTAGTCATTGATATGTGCCCTTGTTGACAGCAGGCTCCCGAGGTATGAAAAATGGACCATTTTGCCAAAGGCCTCATCATGGATTTTGATCATCCAGGGTGGGGTGGGGGTGAAGGACAGTGCTGTGTGGTGGGGATAGGTTGATGGAGCACCTTTCTTTTCCGGAGATGTTTAGTGTAAGGCCTATACTCTCAGACACTACGGTGAACGTGTTGACGATGGTTTAGAGCTCGTCCTCTGAGTGAGCGCAGACACAAGCATCATCTGCATATTGTAATTCGATGACAGAGGATGGCACGACCTTGGATCTGGTCTGAAGGCGATGGAGGTTGAACAGTTTCCCATTTATTCTGTAGATTATCTCCACTCCAGCAGGAAGCTTACTGACGGTGAGATGTAGCAATGCAGCAAGGAAGATGGAGAAGAGCGTGGTTGCAGTGACACAGCCTTGCTTCACCCCGGTCCTTACATGAATTGGGTCTGTGGTGGATCCATTGCTCAGGATCACAGCTTGCATGTTATCACCAAGCAAGTGGAGGATGGTGACACATTTTTGAGGACAGCCGAATTTGAAAAGTACACCCCATAATCCCTCACGGTTGACAGTGTCAAAGGCCTTGGTCAGGTCAAAGAAGGTTGACCCAACCCCACAGTCACTGACACCAATCTCCTCCCATGTGATATAAACCAATCCTTGTCACTGACACCAAGTGGACTGGGAAAATATGTTCAAGGGTAAGACTGTAGAAATGCAGTGGCAAACATATAAGGAGACACTTCATAATCTCAGCAGAGAAACAAAGATGCTAAGAGAAGGATGAACCATCCCTGGCGAAGTAAGGAAGTAAAGGATGGTATCAAATTGGAAAAAAAAGCATACAATGTTGCGAAGGACAGTGGAAGGCCAGAGGATTGAGAAATGTTTAGAAACCAGCGAAGGAGGACTAATAATAAGAAAGACAGAGATGATAGCATACGAGATCAAACTAGTAAGAAATATAAAAAGACAGTAAGAGCTTCTACAGGTATGTAAAAAAGAAACGAGTAGCTAAATTAAACGTTGGTCCATTAGAAGATGAGACTGGAGAATCAATTATGGGAAACACGGAAATGGAAGTGACTTGGAACAGATATTTTCTATCGGTCTTCACAGTAGACACTAAAAACATCCCAATAGTTGTTAAAGGAGTTATTGTGGGGGGTGGGGACCTTAAAAGAATCACTATCACTGGAGATAAAGTAGGAAGCAAACTAATGGGATTAAAGGTGGACAAGTCCCCTGGACCTGATGACATGCATCCCAGGGTCTTAAAAGAAGTGGCTGCAGAGATAGTGGATGCACTGGTTGTAATCTACCAAAATTCCCTGAGTTCTGGAGAGGTCCCAGTGGACTGGAAAACTGCAAATGTAACATCCCTATTTAAGAAAGGCGGGAGACAGAAAGCAGGAAACTAAAGACCAGTTAGCCTACCATCTGTCAATGGGAAAATACTGGAGTCCATCATTTAGGAAGTAGTAGCAGGACATTTAGAAAATCATATTGCAGTCAAGCAGAGTCAGCATGGTTTTATGAAAGCGAAATCATGTTTGACAAATTTTCTGGAGTTGTTTCAAGATGTAATGAGCAGAGTGGATAAAGGACAACCCGTTGATGTATATTTGGATTTCCAGAAAGTATTCGATAAGGTTACTGCACAGGCTAAGAGCTCACGGGGTTGTCGGTAATATATCAGCATGGATCGAGGATTGGGTAACACACAAAACGGAGTCGGGATAAATGGGTCATTTTCAGGTTGGCAAACTGTAACTAGTGGGGTGCCGCAGGGATCAGTGCTGGGGCCTCAACTATTTACAATTGATATTAATGACTTGGATGAAGGGACCGAGTGTAACGCAACCAAATTTGCTGATGATACAAAGATAGATGGGAAAGCAAGTTGTGAGGAGTACGCAAAGAATCTACAAAGGGATATAGACAGGCTCAGTGAGTGGGCAAAAATCTGGCAGATGGATGACAATGTGGTAAAATGTCAGGTTATCTCCTTTTGGTAGGAAAAATAACAAAGCAAATTATTATTTAAATGGATGATTACAAAATACTGTTACACAGAGGGATCTGGGGGTTCTTGTACATGAAACTCAAAAAGTTAGTATACAGGTACAGCAAGTAATCAGGAAGGCAAATGGAATTCTGGCCTTTATTGCAAGGGGACGGAGTATAAAAGTCGAAGTCCTGCTACAACTGGACAGGTTATTGGTAAGACCACAGCTGGAGTACTGCACACAGTTTTGGTCTGGACTTGTCTCCATTCCCGTGCTGAGGGGATTTCTACACCAGACAGGAGAGGAACCAGGGAGTGAACCTGAAGCTACCTTCTGTGGATGTGTTCAGTTCTATACTCCATGCTTCCCCTCCCTCCCATTTCTCCCCTCCCATTTCTCCCCTCCCCTGAAGGTGCTGACTCTGGCTGGGTTCAGTTCTACACTCACTGGTTCCCCTCCCCTGAAGTTCCTGACTCTGGCTGGGTTCAGTTCTACATTCACTGCTTCCCCTCCCCTAAAGGTGCTGACTCTGGCTGGGTTCAGTTCTACACTCATTGGTTCCCCTCCCCTGAAGGTACTGACTCTGGCTGGGTTCAGTTTTACAGCGACATTGACCTATTTTGGTCAGAGACACACCTGCTCGGCCCGACGCAAGGTTTCGTGACATTTAACATTGCATCTAAAACATGGTGTTGACAGTGCATTGATACAACTTTGCTCGAATTGTGTGGTTTGTACTACTCAACCACAATGTCTGACATTTACAGAGAAGTGCACATCTCGCAGTCTCAGCCGACTGTGGTTTACATTCTTGTAGCCAAACATCCTGTCCCATGTGATTTCTTGGAACGGTGTATGCGATGTACTTTATTATTACAGCTCCATCCTCCTGTTGCTGGGGCAACCGGGTTTGCTTCTGACCGACTTTGACTATTGCCAGCGTCTTTCGACAGTGAGATTCTAAAATCCTACTTCATCGACAATCACTGGTTGCCCTCTGGCCCTCCCCTTAAAGTGCTGACTCTGGCTTTGTTCAGTTCTACACTCACTGGTTCCCCTCCCCTGAAGGTACTGAATCTGACTGGGTTCAGTTATGCACTCACTGGTTCCCCTCTCTCTCCTCCCCTGTAGGTGTAGACTTTGGCTGGGTTCAGTTGTGCATTCACTGGTTCCCCTCCCCTGAAGGTACTGACTCTGGCTGGGTTCAGTTCTACACTCACTGGTTCCCCTCCCCTGAAGGTGCTGACTCTGGCTGGGTTCAGTTCTACACTCACTGGTTCCCCTCCCCTGAAGGTACTGACTCTGGCTGGGTTCAGTTCTACACTCACTGGTTCCCCTCCCCTGGAGGTACTGACTCTGGCTGGGTTCAGTTCTACACTCACTGGTTCCCCTCCCCTGAAGGTACTGACTCTGGCTGGGTTCAGTTCTACACTCACTGGTTCCCCTCCCCTGAAGGTACTGACTCTGGCTGGGTTCAGTTCTACACTCACTGGTTCCCCTCCCCTGAAGGTACTGACTCTGGCTGGGTTCAGTTCTACACTCACTGGTTCCCCTCCCCTGAAGGTGCTGACTCTGGCTGGAACAAGTTCTACACTCACTGGTTCCCTCCCCTGAAGGTGCTGACTCTGTCTGGGTTCAGTTCTACACTCACTGGATCCCCTCCCTCTCCTCCCCTAAAGGTGTCGACTCTGGCTGGAACAAATTCTACAATCACTGATCTCCTCCCCTTAAGGTGCTGAATGTGGCTGGAATCTGTTCCAAACTCACTGGCTCCCCTCTCATCCAATGCAGATGCTGAATCTGTCTGGTTTCAGTTCTGCACTCACTGGTTAACATAAGAAATAGGAGGAGGTGTAGCCCATCTGGCCCCTCGAGCCTGCTCCTCCATTTAATACCATCATCGCTGATCTGATCATGGACTCAGGTCCGCTCCCCATAACCACTTATTCCCTTATCGTTTATAAATCTGTCTATTTATGTCTTAAATTTATTAAATGTCCCGGATTGCACAGCTCTCTGAGGCAGTGAATTCCACAGATCCACAACTCTCCAAGAAGAAATTTCTTCTTTTAAGTGGGCGGCCCCTTATTCTAAGATTATGCCCTGTAGTTCTCGTCTCCCCATTATCAGTGGAAATTCCTCTCTGCATCCACCTTGTCAAGCCCCCTCATAATCTTACACATTTCGTTAAGATCACCCCTTATACTTCTGAATTCCAATGAGTAGAGGCCCCACCCCAACCTTTTCTCATAAGTCAACCCCCTCATAGAAACATAGAAAATAGGTGCAGGAGTAGGCCATTCGGCCCTTCGAGCCTTCACTGCCATTCAATGAGTTGATGGCTGAACATGCAACTTCAGTACCTCATTCCTGCTTTCTCGCTATACCCCTTGATCCCCCTAGTAGTAAGGACGACATCTAACTCCTTTTTGAATATATTTAGTGAATTGGCCTCAACAACTTTCTGTGGCAGGGAATTCCACAGGTTCACCACTCTCTGGGTGAAGAAGTCTCTCCTCATCTCGGTCCTAAATGGCTTATTCCTTATCCCCAGACTGTGACCCCTGGTTCTGGACTTCCCCAACATTAATAAGAACATAAGAACATAAGAATTATAAAAACATAAGAATTAGGAACAGGAGCAGGCCATCTAGGCTCTCGAGCCTGCTCCGCCACTCAGCAAGATCAAGGCTGATCTGGCCGTGGACTCAGCTCCACTTACCCGCCCGCTCCCCATAACCCTTAATTCCCTTATTGGTTAAAAATCTATCTATCTGTGATTTGAATATATTCAATGAGCTAGCCTCAGCTGCTTCCTTGGGCAGAGAATTCCACAGTTTCACAAACCTCTGGGAGAAGAAATTCCTTCTCAACTTGGTTTTAAATTGGCTCCCCCATATTTTGAGGCTGTGCCCCCAAGTTCGAGTCTCCCCGACAAGTGGAAACAACCTCTCTCTGTCCTGTCTATCTCATCCCTGGAATTAACCTTGTGACAATTCTCTGAACTGCCTCCAAAGCAAGTATATTCTTTCATAAATATGGAAACCAAAACTGCACACACTATTCCAGGTGTGGCCTCACCAATACCCTGTATAGCTGTAGCAAGACTTCCCTGCTTTTATACTCCATCCCATTTGGAATAAAGGCCAAGATTCCATTTGCCTTCCTGATCACTTACTGCACCTGCATACTATCCTTTTGTGTTTCATGCACAAGTACCCTCAGGTCTTGCTGTACTGCAGCACTTTGCAATCTTTCAACATTTAAACAATAACTTGCTGTTTAATTTTTTTCTGCCAAAGTGCCTGACCTCACACTTTCCAAAATTATACTCCATCTGCCAAATTTATGCTCACTCACTCAGCCTGCCAATGTCCTTTTGCAGGTTTTGTGTCCCTGCCTCACACATTGCTTTTCCTCCCATCATTGTATCATCAGCAAACTTGGCTTCGTTACACTCGGTCCCTTCTTCCAAGTCATTAATATGGATTGTGAATAGTTGGAGTCTCAGCACTGATCCCTGCGACACCCCACTAGTTACTGATTGTCAACCCAAGAAACAACCATTCATCCTGACTCTCTGTTTTCTGTCAGTCAGCCAATCCTCCATCCATGCTGATATATTACCCCCAAACCAGTGAACTTTTATCCCCTCTCTCTTCCCCCCGCCTCCCCTGAAGGTACTGACTCTGGCTGGGTTCAGTTCTACACTCACTGGATCCCCCCCCCTGAAGGTGTTGACTCTGGCTGGTTTCAGTTCTACACTCACTGGTTCCCCTCCCCTGAAGGTACTGACTCTGGCTGGGGTCAGTTCTACACTCACTGGTTCCCCTCCCCTGAAGGTACTGACTCTGGCTGGGTTCAGTTCTACACTCACTGGTTCCCCTCCCCTGAAGGTACTGACTCTGGCTGGGTTCAGTTCTACACTCACTGGTTCCCCTCCCCTGAAGGTGCTTACTCTGGCTGGGTTCAGTTCTGCACTCACTGGTTCCCCTCCCCTGAAGGTACTGACTCTGGGTGGGTTCAGTTCCAGACATTGACATCATTCACTTTGTTCCTGCACCAAGATGGCCACACATGCGCTCTGCTACTCACTGAATCAAAATAGCGGAGCGCTGAGCCTGCCTTCCTGAATGAAGATGGCCACTGTTAGCCTGAGCCTGTGACCGGGAGAAAGCCTCGAAACTGCAACCGCTGATATTCCGGTTATTATTCCGGGCTTGCAGTGAGCATCGTTTTTTTATGAAGCCTCCCCGGCTCCCCGCTGGTCCATTTCTCCGCTCTGTCCCGCTGAAAAGGACACTTCTGAGGAGCCTGTACAAAATGTGTCGCCACCGCCATTACACGCACAGCGCATGCTCACTGAGCTCCTATAGTCTGGGTGCAGCACATTCTCCCCCGTGGGGCACGCTGGGTACATAAGACCATGAGAAATAGGAGCAAGAGTGGGCCACCCGGACCCCCGAGCCTGCTCCCCATTCAATAAGGTCATGGCTGGTCTGATCACAGACTCAGCTCCACTTCCCTGCCCGCTCCCCAGAACCCTTCACTCCCTTACCACACCTGGAGTCCTATGCACTGTTTTGGTCTCCTTCTCTCAGGAAGGATAGGCTTGCCTTGCTTAGATACAGAGTAAAGCTTCCTCAACACTATCCCACTAGACATTCCAAGGTGAGATATGGAGTATATCTCCCTCAATCTGTCCCATGCATTCCAGAGTGGATACTGCATTGGTTAGATAATGAATAAAGCTCACTCTACACTATCCTATCAAACACTCCCAGGATAGGTACAGCATGAATTAAATATACAGTAAATCTGTGCCAAAGGAACTGTACCCCAGTGAGAGTCAGTGCCAGAGGAAACTACAGCATGTGATAGATACAGAATAAAGCTCCCTCTACACTGTTCTGAACAATCCCAGGGCAGGTAAAGCACGGGTTAGATGATCATAGCTGGCCCCTCGAACGAGGATGATTTGCTTCCACATGAGCTCACAGATGTTTCAATGAGGGACCCAATGTTCCAGTCCTGACCTCCAATTGAGGAGGTGGAAGATGCCGATGGGTGGATTGTTTTTAACGTGTGGTGACCGTTGCACACCAGCCACGACACGGGCATGACAGAGCTAGGATTGGTCCAGTGGCAAGGGTTAATCAGGATCACTGGAGACCTGTTTTGCTGTACGGAGCTAGTGTGCACAAATATAACAGTGTGGGCTGGTCCGTGCTGCCCCTGGGCTCTCGCCTCTTTTGCACCCGGTACCCTCATTCGCCGCACCTCCGCCACGATCTCTCGCCACTCCTCCACCACAAACATTCGCTTCACCTCCGCCACGATCTCTCACCACTCCTCCACCAAAAAAACACTCGCTGCACCTCCGCCACGATCTCTCACCACTCCTCCACCACAAACATTCGCTTCACCTCCGCCACGATCTCTCACCACTCCTCCTCCAAAAAAACACTCGCCGCACCTCCGCCACGATCTCCTGCCCCATCTCTGCACCAAACATTCGCTAAACCTCCATCACGATCACTCACCAAATCTCAGGCATGCTCCCTCATCACTCCTCTGCCCCGATCACTCGTCACAAGTCCAGCACATCCTTCCATGTTCCTCTGCTGTACCAGGGCCCTGCCGATGCTCCTGCTCATGGCAATCCAAATGGCAATCTGGGGCCTGATGATGTCACCCAGTCATCTACCTCGAAGCGTCACACATTTGTGTCAGCTCACACTGAAGCTGCAGTGGCTCGCTCCTGCTCTTTTTATAGCCCCAACCTGTGGAGATGTTCTCTCGCAGGTTGGGATGGCCCATGATGTGATACATGGGTTAGATACAGTGTAGAGCTCCCGCTACTCTACTCTGCCACATTAAATACTCTCAGGTGAAGTACAGCACGGTTCAAACAGAGAGTAAATCTCTCTCGACACGGTCCCATTAAACAGTCCCAGGGCAGGTACAGCATGGGTTATATCCAGAATAAAGCTCCCTCAACATTGTCGCAACAAACAGACGAGGGCCGCTACAGCATATATGGAGTACATGTCCCACAAACACTCCAGGGCAGGAACAGCACGGGATAATTACAGAGTAATTTCTCCCTCTACACTGTTCCAATAAAAAAATCCCAGGGCAGGTATAGCACAACTATTTCATTGTTGATCTGTAAATCAAGTGCCCCAGATTAAAGCTGGGGTGGGGGGGCACTATAACCAACAAAATAAACCAATTAAACTTTGGACAGTAAACTTAAATCAAATTAAAATTTGGTTGCTGGGGGTGATGATGCACTCCAGTCACTCCGGCTGAGGAGCTCCTCCCGGAGTCACAGTGCACATTTCGTCCTCCAAGGAGTATAACGGATATGAGTAGGTACACAGTAAGGATGCCAATACACTGTCCCATCACACTCTCCCAGGGCAGGTACAACATGGATTAAATACAGACCAAAGCTTCCGCTATACAGTTCCCAGGGCAAGTACAGTACAGGTTAGACACAGAGTACATCTCCCTCTAACATCCCAGGGCAGATACAGCATTTATTAGATATTGAGGAGATCTCCCTCTATAATGTTCAACCAGACATTCCCAGGGCAGGTACAACACAGGTTAGATACAGAAGAAAGTTCCCTCTACACTGATCTATCAAACACTCCCATCACAGGTACAGCACGGGTTAGATACAGAGTAAAACTCCCTTTACACTGTCCATCAAACACTCCTCGGGCACGTACAGCACTGGGTACAAACAGAGTAACGTTCCCTGTACACTGTCCCAGCAAACATTCCCAGGGCAAGTACACAAATGATAGATACAGAGTAAATTCCCTCTACACTGTCCTATCAGCCACTCCATGGCAGGTACACAAAGGATTATAATGCAAAGTAAATATCCCTCTACATTGTTCCATTAACCATTCCCAGGATAGGTACAGCACGGGTTAGATACAGAGTAAATCTCCCTCTACACTGTCCGATCAAACACACCCAGGGCAGGAACAACACGGGTTACATATTGAGTAAAAATCACTCTACACTGTCCCGTCAAACACTCTGAGCGAAGATACAGCACAGAGTAGATACAGAGAAAAACGTGCTCTACACTATCCCATCAAAAACTGCCAGGGCAGGTACAGCAGGAGTTAGACAGAAATGTTTAGGCTGGATGTTCCAGAATTGAGGCCTGGGCAACAGAAGGCACAGCCACAAAAACCACCAATGGTTGAACAATTATAATCGGGGATACTCAGAAAGACTGATATCTCATGGGCGGGAGTGGCGGGGAGGTGGGGATGTTGTGGAGGCAGTGTGAGCGGGAATTTTGAAATCAAGGCGTTGCTTCACTGGAAGCCAATGTAGGTCAGCGAGCACAGGGGTGATGGGTGAGCTGGACTTGGGCGAGTTCGGACATGGGCAGCCGAGTTTTGGATCAACACTAGTTTATGTAGGTCAGGATGTGGGAGGAGTGCATTGGAATAGTCAAGTCCAGAAGTAAAAAAAGGCATGGATGAGGGCTTCAGCAGTGGATGAGCTGAGGCATGAGCGGAGATGGGCGATGTTACAGAGGTGGAAATAGGCATTCTTAGTTATTTTGTGGATATGTGGTCAAAAACTTATTTCAGGGTTAAGTATGTCACCAAGGTTGTGAACAGTCTGGTTCAGGCTCAGACAGAAGTTGGGGAGAGGGATGGAGTCGGTCACTAGGGAACGGAGCTTGTGGTAATGATGATTTCAAATATCAGAATATTTCACAGGCTATCACGTGCAAAATGTGTGGATGAGTTTTTAATATTCAATTGGTTTCAAAAACCGGTTAACTGATCTAGAAAGTAACGGATTTCAAATCTTATGCAAGACAGTTCAATAAAGGGGTGGTTCAAAAGATTTCAGCTGAGTTTAAAGTGAGACACGGCAGTTAAGTCTACTACAACCACAAATCATGTATGCAAATGGAACAAGTTTGGAGTTTGATATGCGAGAAAGCGAACTAGGTGAGAAGTGATATAAGTTAGATTAAGAAAAAGCCCTAAAAGGGAACAGTCCATAACAGAACATCAATTAATCTCCTCTGATCATGGAGGAATCAAATATTTAACAAACTGTGTTTGAAACAAAGATAATTTATTCAACATTTATAGAGGGTATTAATCTCCAGCTTTACAATCTATATTAACGACTTGGAAAAAGGGACTGAGTGTAACATAGCCAAGTTTGCTGCTGATACAAAGATCGAAGGAAAAGCAATGTGTGAGGAGGACACAACAAATCTGCAAAAGGACATAGACAGGCTAAGTGAGTGAGCAAAAATTTGGCAGATGGACTATAATGTTGGAAAGTGTGAGGTCATGCACTTTGGCAGAAAAAAATCAAAGAGCAACATATTGTTTAAATGGCGAAAGATTGCAAAGTACTGCAGTACAGCAGGACCTGGGGATACTTGTGAATGAAATGCAACAGGATAGTATGTAGTTTCAGCAAGTGATCAGGAAGGCCAATGGTATCTTGGCCTTTATTGCAAAAGGGATAGGGTATAAAAGCAGGAAAATCTTGCTACAGCTATATGTGAGGCCACACCTGGAACACTGCGTGCAGTTTTGGTTTCCATATTTATGAAAGGGTATACTTGCTTTGGAGGCAGCTCAGAGAAGGTTCACTAGGTTGATTCTGGGCATGAGGGGTTTGACTTATGAGGAACAATTAAGCAGGTTGGGCCTCTACTGACTGGAATTAAGAAGAATGAAAGGTGATCTTATCAAAACGTATAAGATTATGAGGGGGCTTGATAAGGTGGATGCAGAGAGGATGTTTCCACTGATAATAGAATTAGAGTGCATGATCTTAGAATAAGGGGCCGCCCATTTAAAAGAGAGATGAGGAGCAATTTCTTCTCTCAGAGGGTTGTAAATCTATGGACTTCACTGCCTCAGAGAGCTGTGGAAGTTGGGCCATTGAATAAATTTAAGACAGAAATAGACAGTTTCTTAAACGATATGGGAATATGGGTCATGGGGAGCGGGCGGGGAAGTGGAACTCAGTCCATGATCAGATCAGCCATGATCTTATTGAATGGCGGAGCAGGCTCGAGGGGCCGTATGGCCTACTCCTGTTGCTATTTCTTATGTTCTTATGTTCAGGTATAGAGGTTATTAAGATAACCAGAAACAAACAAGAGCTGCCAGAATGAACATAGTTCAGTGCCCAATGCAATCTCAGTACATCGTGTTCTAGTCACAAATGCAATCTTTCTCCTCAACTGATTTAAAACTGAGATGAGGAGGAATTTCTTCTCTGAGGGTTGTAAATCTGTGGAATTATCTGCACCAGAGAGCAGTGGAGTCTGGATCATCGTATATATTTAAGGCGGAGATAGCCAGATTTTTGAGTGATAAGGGAGTAAAGGGTTCTGGGGAGTGGGCAGGGAATGGAGCTGAGCCTATGATCAGACCAGCCATGACCTTATTGAATGGGGAGAAGGCCCGGGGGTCTGGGTGGCCCAGTCCTGCTCCAATTTCTCATGGTCATATGTACCCAGCATGCCCCGCAGGGGAGAATGTGCTGCACCCAGACTACAGGAGCTCAGTGCGCAGGCGCGGGCCCTGGCTGTGTTTGGAGCATGCACGGTGCTTGTAATGGTGGAGGAGACGCGTTTTGTACAGGCTCCCAAGAAGTGTCCCTTTCAGCGGGACGGAGCAGAGTAATGGACCAGTGGGGAGCCGGGGAGGCTTCATAAACAATCGGTGCTCGCCGCAAGCCCGGAATAATAACCGGAATATCGGCGGTTGCAGCTTTGGGGCTTTCTCCCGGTCACAGGCCCAGGCTAACGGTGGCCATCTTGGTGCAGGAAGGCATGTTCACGCCGCCAATTTGATTCACTGAGCAGCACAGCGCATGCGTGGCCATCTTGGTGCAGGAACAAAGTGAATGATGTCAGTGTCTGGAACTGAACCCAGCCAGAGTCAGCACCTTCAGGGGAGGGGAACCAGTGAGTGCAGAACTGAACCCAGCCAGAGTCAGCAACTTCAGGGGAGGGGACTCAGTGAGTGTAGAACTGAACCCAACTAGAGTCAGTACCTTCAGGGGAGGGGAACCAGTGAGTGTAGAACTGAACCCAGCCAGAGTCAGTACCTTCAGGGGAGGGGAACCAGTGAGTGTAGAACTGAACCCAGCCAGAGTCAGTACCTTCAGGTGTGGGGAACCAGTGAGTGTAGAACTGAACCCAGCCAGAGTCAGTACCTTCAGGGGAGGGGAACCAGTGAGTGTAGAACTGAACCCAGCCAGAGTCAGTACCTTCAGGGGAGGGGAACCAGTGAGTGTAGAACTGAACCCAGACAGAGTCAGTACCTTCAGGGGAGGGGAACTAGTGAGTGTAGAACTGAACCCAGCCAGAGCCAGCACCTTCAGGGGAGGGGAACTAGTGAGTGTAGAACTGAACCCAGCCAGAGTCAGTACCTTCAGGGGAGGGGAACCAGTGAGTGTAGAACTGAACCCAGCCAGAGTCAGTACCTTCAGGGGAGGGGAACCAGTGAGTGTAGAACTGAACCCAGCCAGAGTCAGTACCTTCAGGGGAGGGGAACTAGTGAGTGTAGAACTGAACCCAGCCAGAGTCAGCACCTTCAGGTGAGGGGAACCAGTGAGTCCAGAACTGAACCCAGCCAGAGTCAGTACCTTCAGGGGAGGGGAACCAGTGACTGTAGAACTAAACCCATTCATAGTCAGTACCTTCAAGAGAGAGGAACCAGTGACAGTAGAACTAAACCCAGCCAGAGTCAGCATCTTCAGTGGTGGGGAAAGAGGGGAGGGACGGAGAGGACCCAGTGATTGCAGAAATGACCCCAGCCAGAGACCGCCCCATCAGGGGAGCAGAGGTAGGGGAACCAGTGAGTGCGGAACTGAACACAGCCAGACTCAGCATCTTCAGGGGAAGTGGGGAACATCTGAGTGTCGACCTGAACCCAGCCACAGTCAGAACATTCAGGGGAGGAGAGGGACGGGAACCAGTGAGTGTAGAACTGAACCCAACCAGAATTGGTGGTGAAAACTGGGAGTGGAGGAGAAACAGGCTAGAAATGTGTGTTGATTTGGATTTCAGTGCTGCAGGAGGGACAATGTGTGGGACAGGGATTTACAGCTTTGGAAGAAAAAGAGAGGAAAGAATGTTAAATGGAAACTAGATGTGTATATCCTGAATTTGTGTCTTGTACTGACAGTGATGAGTTTTGTTATCTCCTTTTACATCGTATTAGAAGGGGAGATTTTCAGACAGGAAACACAAACTAAACATCGCGTCAAGATCTGATGGAGTCAATCGATTCATCAGGACCTGAATATCATCGGCCTTTGAAAGTGGAAGGAGAAATGTTTGTCTGTTCTGTCTGTGCGAAAAGATTTCAAATATCAGTGTGACTGGAAAAGCACTGAGACACACATACCCGAGTGAGTGTTCCAGTGCACTGCCTGTGGAAAGAGCTTTAACCAGTTACACAGTCTGAAGAAACATCGCACCATTCACAGCGGGGAGAAACTGTAAACGTGTTGTGTGTGTGGGCGAGGCTTCAACTGATCGTCCAACCTGGAGAGTCACAAGGATACCCGCACCATGGAGAAACCGTGGAAATGTGGGGACTGTGGGAAGGGATTCAGATCACCATCTCTCCTGGAAATTCATCAACACAGTCACACTGGGGAGAGGCCGTTCACCTGCTCTGAGTGTGGGAAGCGATTCACTCAGTCATCCGACCTGCTGAAACACCAGCGAGTTCACACTGGGGAGAGGCCGTTCACCTGCTCGGAGTGTGGGAAGGGATTCACTTGTTCATCCAACCTGCTGAAACACCAGCGAGTTCACACTGGGGAGAGGCCGTTCACCTGCTATGAGTGTGGGAAGGGATTCACTTGTTCATCCAACCAGCTGACACACCAGCGAGTTCACACTGGGGAGAGGCCGTTCACCTGCTCTGAGTGTGGGAAGGGATTCACTCGGCCATCCATCCTGCAGTCACACCAGCGAGTACACACTGAGGAGAGGCCGTTCACCTGCTCGGAGTGTGGGAAGGGATTCAATTGTTCATCCAACCTGCTGGCACACCAGCAAGTTCACACTGGGGAGAGGCCGTTCACCTGCTATGAGTGTGGTAAAGGATTCACTTGTTCATCCAACCTGCTGACACACCAGCGAGTTCACACTGGGGAGAGGCCATTCACCTGCTCGGAGTGTGGGAAGGGATTCACTCAGTCATCCGACCTGCTGAGACACCAGCGAGTACACACTGGGGAGAGGCCGTTCACCTGCTCGGAGTGTGGGAAGGGATTCACTCAGTCATCCGACCTGTTGAGACACCAGCGAGTACACACTGGGGAGAGGCCGTTCACCTGCTCGGAGTGCGGGAAGGGATTCACTCAGGCATCCCACCTGCTGAAACACCAGCGAGTTCACAAGTGATTGCAGGAGTTGGATTCTACTGTTATTGAGGCTGTTAATCACATCCCGACTGAACCATGTTCATTCTGACAGTTGGGGTTTGTTTCTGTTGATGTTAATAACCCGATAACTGGGCTGGATTTTAATATTCTGGATATATTGCTGATTGTGTTCTCAGGGATGCAGTGTCCATTTAAGAAACACTGTGGGTTATCTTTCCCCTTAATTCAGCAATTCTCAACAGAAATTTACTTTGCAATAAAGTTATGAACTTTTACTTTAATCCTAAATTGATCTTTGGTACAAAATCTACAATAGTGTGTGAAAGTTTCCACTGAATAAAATCTCCAATTGGAAAGAGCTTGCTGACAATTCTTAATGCCTTGCTCATTACACACAGTGGCCCCTCCATATCCACCAGAAAGAAGGGGAATGAGAATTGGTGGGGAATCAGTGTACCCAAATGTTGTTGTTCCCATCTGGGTGGATCAATCCTCTCGGCACGAGAATGGAGACAAGTCCAGACCAAAACTGTGCGCAGTAGCCCAGGTGTGGTCTTACAGTTGTAGCAGGACTTCCCTACTTTTAGACTCCATCCCCTTTGCAATAAAGGCCAGCATTCAGTTTGCCTTCCTGATTATTGCTGTACCTGCATGCAAACATTTTGAGTTTCATGCACAAGAATCCCCAGATCTCTCTGTATAACAGCATTTTATAATCGTCCACATCTAAATAATAATTTGCTTTTTTTTCCTACCAAAGGAAATCACCTGATATTTTACCACATTATAGTCCATCTGCCAGATTTTTGCCCACTCATTGAACCTATCTATATCCCTTTGTAGATTCTTTGCGTCCTCCTCACAACTTGCTTTTCCACCTATCTTTGTACCATCGGCAAATTTGGTTATGTTACACTCGGCCCCTTCATCCAAGTCATTAATATAAATTGTAATTAGTTGAGGCCCCAGTACTTATCACTGCGGCGCCCCACTAGTTACTGTTTGCCAACCTGAAAATGACCCATTTATCCGGACTCTCTGTTTTCTGTTAGTTCAGCAATCCTCTCTTCATGCTGATATATTACACCCAACCCCATGAGCTCTTAGCATGTGCAGTAATATTTTGTGTGGCACCTTATTGAATGCTTTCTGGAAATCAAAATATACAACATCAAATGATTCTCCCTTATCCACTCTGCTCGTTACATCCTTAAACAACTACAGCAAATTTGTCAAACATGATTTCCCTTTCATAAAACCATGCTAACTCTGCCTAACTGCAGTATGGTTTTCTAAATGTCCTGCTAGTACTTCCTTAATGATGAACTCGAGTATTTCCCACTGACAGATGGTAAGCTAACTGATGTATAGTTTCCTGCTCTCTGTCTCCCTCCTTACTTGAATAGGCATGTTACATTTGCAGTTTTCCAGTCCACTGGGACCTCTTCAGAATTCAGGGAATTTTGGTGGATTACAACTAATGCATGCACTATCTCTGCAACTAATTATTTTAAGACCTGAGGATGCATGCCATCAGGTCCAGAGGACTTGTCCACCTTTAGTCACATTAGTTTGATTAGCACTTTATCTGCAGTGATAGTGATTGTTTTAAGTCATCCCCCCCAACTCCCCCTCCGCAATAGCTCCTTGGTTAGCAACTGTTGGGATGTTTTTAGTGTCCTCTACCGTGAAGCCTAATACAAAATATTCATTCAAAATCTCTGCCATTTCCGTGTTTCCCATTAGTAATTCTCCAATGTCATCCTCTAAGCGAGCAATGTTTACTTTAGATACTCGTTTCCTTTTTATGTCCCTGTAGAAGCTCTTACTGTCTGTTTTTATATTTCTTGCTAGTTTGCTCTCATCTGCTATCTTCTCTGTCTTTTTCATTTTTTAGTCGTCCTTTGCAGGTTTCTAAAAATTCCCAATCCTCTGGCCTTCCACTGTCCTTCACAACATTATCTGCCATTTTTTCCAATTTGATACCATCCTTTACTTCCATGACGACACTTGTTGCACACGTGATTGACCAGGACACGAGAAGTGTGGTTGCTCCACAACGACATGGTTTCATCTGTTTCAACAGAAACAACTACACTGTGTTATTTCCTGAAATAATCCCCACTGTCTGGCCTGAATGAATCCATGTCACTACCAAATGCTGCAATGTTTCCTCCACCCCACAGAGTTCCATCTGTTTAAAGCCACGACAAAAATGTCCCATTTCCTCCTGGAGTTTGAGGGACATCAGCTTTAACAATGGGGCAGAGTTTCAGCCAATGAGCGAGATCCAGACCCAGCCCCGCCCACTGGGGGCTGCAAGCCCCACCTCTCGTACACTGTGATTGGTTGGAGGATCAACCGCCTGCCTGGTCCTCCAGCCCCGCCCCCACTCTCCCTATTGGTCGGGAGCTGCCGTCAATCAGCCAGGCAGTGTGAGCTGAGCATGCACAGTGGGTGAGTCAGCAGGTGAGAGATGGGCGTTGGGAGGGAGCGGGTTAATAAAGAACGCGCTTATTTGTACTTCCAAAATGGCCACCACGCCGCACCATTTGTCTATGATTGGTCCCTTGGAGGATAAGCCACACCCTGAGATTTCACTGGAATGTGTAACTGGAACCGCCCATCCCAAGGTCTCACTGACTTTGCAAATTGTAACTTGATCCACTTTGACTTCCTGAAGCGACAGAGGACAGAGCTCCCCATAAGATAGCAAGGGCCAGCCAAAGTACCTTGCCCCCATCCCAATGCATGCCTCCCCCAGCTGAAGTGCATTACCCCAGTCCCAGTGCATGCCTCCCTTGGTCAAAGTGCATTACCCTAGTTGCAGTACATGCCTCCCCCAGTCAAAGTGCTTTACCCCAGTCCCAAGATATGCCTCCCCCAGCGGAATGCCTTACCCAGTCCCAGTGCATGCCTCACCCAGCAGAAGTGCCTGACACTAGTCCCATTGCATTTCTCCTCCCGCCAAAGTGTCTTACCACCGTCCAAGTATATGCCTCCCACAGCCAAAGTGCCTTACCCCATTCCCAGTGCAGGCCTCTGCCAGCTGAAGTGCCTGACCCCAGTCCCAGTGCAGGCCTCCCTCAGCCGAAGTGCCTTACCCCAGTCAGAGTGCATGCCTCCCCCAGCTGAAGTATCTTACCCCAGTCACAACATATGCCTCCCCCAGCCGAAGTGCCTTATCCCAGTCGCAGTGCATGCCTCCCCAGCCAAAGTGCCTTACCCCAGTCAGAGTGCATGCCTCCCCCAGCTGAAGTGTCTTATTCCAGTCACAACATATGCCTCCCCCAGCCGAAGTGCCTTATCCCAGTCACAGTGCATGCCTCCCCCAGCCGAAGTGCCTTATCCCAGTCACAGTGCAACCCTCCCCCAGCTGTAGTGCCTTACCCCAGTCCCAGTGTATGCTTCCTCCAGCTGAAGTGCCTTTCCCAGTCCAAGTCCACCTGCCACCAGCCGACGTGCCTTACCCAAGTCCCAGTGCAGGCCTCCCACAGCCGAAGTGCCCTACCCTAGTCCCATTGCATTTCTCTCCCTGCCGAAGTGTCTTAGCACTGTCCCAGTATATGCCTCCCCCAGGAAAAGTGCCTTACCCCAGTCCCAGTGCAGGCATCCCCCACTCGAAGTGCCTTACCCCAGTCCCAGTCCCAGTCCATGACTCCCCCAGCCGAAGTGCCTTGCCCCAGTCCCAGTGCAGGCCTCTCCCACTCGAAGTGCCTTTCCCCAGTTAGAGTGCATGCCTCCCCCAGCCAAAGTGGCTGAATCCAGTCGCATTGCATTTCTCCCTCATCCGAATTGTCTTACTACAGTCCCAGTATATGCTCCCACTGCCGAAGTGCCTTACCCCAGTCCCAGTATAAACATCCCCCAGCCGAAGTGCCTTACCCCAGTCCCAGTGCATGCCTCCCCCAGCCGAAGTGCCTTACCCTAATCCCAGTATATGCCTTCCCCAGCCAAAGTGCCTAACCCTAGTCCCAGTGCATGCCTCCCCCAGCCAAAGTGCCTTATCCCAGTCCCAGTGTTAGCATCCCCCAGCCGAAGTGCCTTACCCCAGTCCAAGTATATGCCTCCCCCAGCCGAAGTGCCTTACTGCAGTCCCAGTGCATGCCTCCCCCAGCCGAAGTGCCTTACCCCAGTCCAAGTATATGCCTCCCCCAGCCGAAGTGCCTTACCCCAGTCCAAGTATATGCCTCCCCCAGCCGAAGTGCCTTAACACAGTCCAAGTGAATGCCTCCCCCAGCTGACATACCTTACCCCAGTCCCAGTTTATCCCTTCCTCAGTTGAAGTGCCTTACCCCAGTCCCAGTGCATGCCTCCACCAGTTGAAGTGCCTTAGCCCAGTCCCAGTGTTAGCATCCCCCAGTTGAAGTGCCTTACCACAGTCCCAGTGTATCCCTCCACCAGTTCAAGTGCATTACTGTAGTCCCAGTGCATGTTTCTCCGAGCCGAAGTGCTTTACCCAAGTCACAATATATGCCCCCCCAGCCGAAGTAGCATTTCTCAGTGCAAATGCATGCCTCCGTCAGCCAAAGTACCCTACCCCAGTCCCAGTATATGCGTCCCCCAGCCAAAGTGCTTACCCCATCTCACTGTATCCATCCCCAGATGAAGTGCCTTACCCCAGTCCCAGTGCATGCCTCTCCCAGTTGAAATGCCTAACCGCAGTCCCAGTGTATGCCTCCACCAGTTGAAGTCCCTTACTCCACTCCGAGTGCACACCTCTGCCAGCCGAAGTCCCTTACACCCGTGCCAGTGCATGCCTCTCCCAGCCAAAATGCCTTGTCCCAGTCCCAGTATATGCCTCCACCAACCAAAGTGCCTTAAACCAGTCGCAGTTTATGCCTATCCCAGCCAAAGTGCCTTACCCAGTCCAAGTGCACACCTCCCCCAACAAAAGTGCCTTACCCCAGTCCCAGTGCATGCCTCCCCCAGCCGAAGTGCCTTGCCACAGTATGAGTGCAAGCCACCTCCAGCCAATGTATTTTACCCCAGTCGCAGTGCATGCCTTGCCCAGCCGAAATGCCTTACCCACATCCCAGTGCATGCCTCCCCCAACCGAATTACCCTACCCCTGCCCCAGTATATTCTCCACCAGCCGAAGTGCCTTACCCTAGTCCCAGTGCATGCCAACCCCAACCGTAGTGCCTTACCCCAATCCCAGTGTATCCCTCCCCCAGTTGAAGTGCCCTTAGCCCAGTCCCAGTTTATGCCTCCCCCATTTGAAGTGTCTTATTCCAGACCCAGTGTAGCCCTCCCTCAGTTGAAGTGCCTTTCCTCCAGTCCCAGGGAATCCCTCCCCCAGTTGAAGTGCCTTACCCCGGTCCAGTGTATCCCTGCCCCAGTTGAAGTGTGTCGAGGAAATTTCTAAGTTAAAGTAACTCAAGCGGAGATTTCAGAGTCTTGCTTCAAGAGATTCTTTTAATATGTACAGGCGAGATATCTCGGAGAGATGCTTGGTCCTTACCAAGGCAATACTCTGAAATTCTATAGAAACTTGTTCCATCTTTATACAGAAAAAAAGGAATTTTATCTCTACAATTGACACCTACATTATTCAGGAACATTACCAATTCTAAACAGGGCACAAAGGTCAGTTTACACAGCCCAACAGTATCTTGTCACGTCATTATTCAATCTTTTCGAGGGTCAGCAAGATCATCACTAAAAGCCCCTCTTATCAGAGAAATCAGTTTGTCCAGGCAATGGGGGTATCTTAACATATACAAATACCAGATGTACAGCTTTCATGTTATCTGTTCTTTTCTAACAAAGAAGAGACATCAAGTATTTTCTGGCCTTGCAGGATTCTGCAGTCTCAGCACAGAATTAAACTTACTAAAAGGAAAAGAGAAATTTAACCCCTTCCTATATCGTGAACTAAAGTTCTTCCACAACTCCCTCCTTGTTGATCTTTTATCTTTAATGATCAACATGCTTTCCTTCTTAGAAAGAAAAGGGAGGCTCATACCCCTCGGGGTAAGGTCTCATCTCTAAACATTCTTTTTCATTATAGTCATCTAACTGTCCCTCTATTCTGTTTAACCTTCCTTTCACGATCACATTTTTCTGCTCTATTTTTTCTACTAGGTTCATTACTTGTCTGTTATGTAGCCAGATACCTGTAGTTGCTGTAGCCCTTCATCCCACGCGTTTCTCAACTCTATACTTTCTCCTATTAGTCCTCCTACAACCTGGATTTTGTTTTGCAGGGTCTCTATATCTATTGTGTTCAAGGCTCCCATTCCTACTCCTACCCCACCTAATACAGTTCCCAGCACGTCTCGCTTTTTTCTCAAGGATCGGTCCAGTGTGACTCCAACACTGGTCGTGTTGCAACCATCCCTCTCCCTTAGCGGATATAGGATTTGTATGGTTAAATTTACTATACCTGGGGATCTTACTACCGATATGCAGGTGGTCAATATCCGTTTTAAATGGCCCGGATCTCTTTTTTGTACGGTTCATGCACTTTACCCATCCTCTGTTTTCTATTTTAAAATGACAATCTTCTTCGGGGTCACAAAACGTGCCATTAGTTTCTTGGCTCTCAGCTATTTCCTTGCTGGTCAGGCATGTCATTCCGCAGGCCTCACACCTTACTGTGAAGTTCCCCACTTTGCAATCCTCTTTTTCCGAACATACATAAGTGTCCTGCTGTCCTGCTTTGTCAATCGTGCCCCAGGCCATTTCTCCTTTCCATATTTTACCTTCTTTTATAAACCTTTCTTCTGTTTTAACTCTTCCCACTGCCAGAAGGATTAACATACCCAGTGTCCCCTGATAGTTTTGCCAGGAGTCCTTCCTCATCTTCCTCCCTTTGTTTTCTTCTATAATGCTCCTGAACCAATTCGTTAAAATAATAGCTTACTAGTACAATAGTAACAGTGATCTACAAGATAAAGACCCAAATTGGTATACAGGCAAGGTCTGACATCTAGCTTGATACTTCGGGGTATTATGCTCTTAGTCCAGCCTGTCTCGGTAGAAACAAAAGGGGATGAGTACAGTTCTTTTCGGGGTGTGTCCGCCCTAGCTCGGTATTTCTTCTTCTTGCTGTGTTTCGTCTGGAAGGTAGTATTTACATCGGGTGGCGTGTATCCAATTTGGATGTTTTTCCAGTTTCAGGGCGGTTCTTGTTGTGAGGATTATCTGATATGGTCCCTTCCACCTAGGAGAAAAAGATTCCTTGTTTAGAGTTTTCACTAATACTTGCTCTCCCGGCCTGAAAGGGTGCATGTTTCCCTCTGACGGAGGTACTTGGGTCTGTTTTATTCGCTCATGCAGGCTTCTCGCTATTTCACACATGGCCTGAGCATATTTTAGCGACTTTTCGTCATTCCAAATTAATGCTACCTTTTCTGCTCCTAGTGGCGGTTTCACACCAGTAGGCATTGGCCTTCCTAATAAGGCTTCATGGGGTGTCAAACCAGTATTTCGGTTCTTTTGGTTTCTTATGGTATATAGTACCAATGGAAGGGCATCTGGCCATTTTAGTCCTGTTTCTTGACATACTTTAGTAAGGGTGGACTTTATCACTCCATTGACTCTTTCCACCATGCCTGAGGACTGAGGTTGATACGGTATGTGCAATTTCCACTGGAAACCTAGCGCTTCGGCTAGATTCTGCACTATTTTTCCTGTAAAATGTGTTCCTCTGTCACTGTTGATTCCCATAGGTATCCCATATCTTGGCACTATTTCTTTAAATAGGATCTTCACTACTGTTCGGGCATCATCCTTCCTTGTTGCATATGCCTCTACCCACCTTGTAAACATATCTACTATTACTAATAGATACTTAAAGCCTAATACTGGAGGCATGTGGACAAAATCAATTTGCAAATTTTCAAAGGGCATGCTTGGTTGGGGTAGATGGTCATATTCTGCAGGCGTCTTTCCTCTATTGTTTTGTTGGCAAATTTGGCAGGTTTTAGCAATTTTCTCAATTATTACTGTTATTCCTGGTGCATACCATTGCGCATTGATAGCATGTATCATCCCTCCTTTGCCCATGTGAGCCTGACCATGAGCTAGGCGAGACAAGGGCAAAAACAAAGACCTGGGACATACAGTTCGTCCGTCAGGATGGGTCCAGATATTTTTTAAAAAACATCCTTGTTTCTCCCATGTTTTTCTTTCCTGCACTGTAACTTGTTGCTGTGCTATTTCAAGTTGTTGGGCGCTCAGTGTTGGCAGAGGGGAGACTGAGGCTGCCTGTAGGCAGCACGTCTGTTCCAAAGCGGCTCGTCGGGCCGCCTCGTCGGCCCTCCTATTTCCTATTGATACTTCATCTTCACCAGTTGTGTGGGCTGCGCATTTAATAACAGTAACCCTTTTTGGCAATTGAATGGCATCTATCAGGTTAAGCACTAATTGTGAGTGCTTAATATGCTTCCCGCCAGAGGTGATGAAGCCTCTGTTTTTCCATAGTTGTCCAAAATCATGGACTACACCAAATGCATATCTTGAATCGGTATATATATTAGAAGATTGATTTTTTTTAGCTAATATACATGCTCTAGTTAGGGCGAACAATTCAGCTGCCTGTGCCGAGGTTCCGGGGGGCAAGGCAAATGCCTCAACAATTTCATATGGGTTCACAATAGCATAGCCTGCCAGGAGCAAATTGTCTGATGGTCTGTGAGACGACCCATCTGTATAAAGAATGAGATCGGGATTGTCCATTGGTTCCGTAAGCAAATCTGGTCTAGGCATGGTAGCCATCTCCACTGTTGACAGACAGTCGTGCTGGTCTGGGTCCTCTATTTCTCTAGTGGAGCTGGTAGGAACAAAAACAGCAGGGTTTACTGCAGGCGCACGGCGAAAAGTGTAGTTAGGGTGTGACAACAGCAGCACCTCGTAGCCTGTCCTTCGGGATGCTGTGAAATGCTGAGTTGCTGCGGAATTCAACAATAACAGCACCGCATGCGCGGTGATAACAGTGCACGGATAGTCCAATACAATTGGTACTGATTTTTCCACCATGACCGCAGTAGCGGCTACAGCACGCAGACAAGCAGGCATTCCTCGTACTACTGGGGGGAGCATTACCGAATAATAAGCAACTGGTCTATTTCCCCCACCATGTTCTTGGGTTAACACTGCTGTTGCGAATCCTTCTTTTTCATTCACATACATTTGAAAAGGTTTCGAATAGTTCGGAAGTCCCAATGCTGGAGCGTTAGTAATAGCATTTTTTTTAACTGTTTAAATGCTTCTTCCCTCTCAGGGGTCCATTCCACTTTAGGTGGGGACCCTATGGGGCACCGCAGAATAGACTTGTCCAACATGGTTTTTATGTTTAGCCCAGAGTTCGGGGGACACTTGACTCAGTGCCATTGGTATGTTAGGGCTAGTTTGTCCGGGGGGTTGCTGTTTTTCAAACGTAGCATCGTGCCCTTTTCTCTCCCAGTGGAGAATTCCTCTGTCACGGGTGATAAATTCTAGCCGTATATCCTGCAGTTCTATCATCGCCCATGGTTGATAACCTGGTCGCTGTCTTTTCTCTTCTATGTCTAAGATCATCCCGCCCATGTCTTTAGGTTTTGCTGGGGGCTTTACAGCCAATGTCAGATGGGGTGTCGTATTTTCTTCTTTAAATCGTTTTTGTTGTAACGGTGTTAGCTCCACGGCCACCCCCAACCCTTCAGATCCGAAATAAATGTGGGGAGTAGCTTCTATTACTTCGTTTTTATTTAAGAACGGTTGCACAAAGCGCTGATAGTCTTCAGCCCTGTGTCGAGTATACCAGGCTGTACAGTGAAGCTGAACTGCCTCAAAGCTTGTTAAGATGATATACAATAACTCTTTAATATTAGGGTCAATTTTAATCTTTAAGTTTTCCACTGCCTCTTTTATCAGGGGGGAGTAGAAGTTGCCACTCAGTTGCCAACTATAAAGGGCAGCACTTTCTTCATTCTTTTCCTCTTTCTCTCTTTCTATCCCATTAAAGAACTGATGAATGTTATTTGGAGGGATCTCCATAAACATCCCTTCCTTTGTGCAATATATTGTGGCTCCTAGTTTGCACAAAGTCTGTCTTCCTAATAGAGGGAGAGGCGTTGTCTTAGAGACTATCAGGGTTTCGTCATTAACTTGTTGTCCTTCAATTGTCAATTTAGTAGGTTCGGATAAAAAATCTTTCAAGGGGACGCCGGCCACACCCATGCTTAAAACAGTGGTGTTGCTTACGGGTAATCCCACAGAGGGCGGTACAGAGGACATAGTGGCGCCGGTATCCACCAGGAACTTTACATAAGTGTTTCCTACTTTTAGTATTGCTAAGGGATTTTCTTCTATGTCCGTTGATAAGCGAAGAGTCGCTGCCTGTACCGTTATGCCTCTGGGGCATCCCTATGCTGATTGATACGGATTGGGGTTAGAAAAGGAAAATTGAGGGGCTGGTGGAGGTGGAGGTTCGGAAAAGTTCCCTTGCGACCCTCTATTCTGTTTGGGCGGGCATCTACAGTCGCGAGCCCAATGCCCTATTCTTCCACAATTTCTACACTCATCTTGAGAGCGATCTCGCTGTGACCACTGTCCTCTTCCTCTTCCTCCACCCCTAAATCCCCCTCGATTCTGCGCCTGCCCTCTGCCTCTCTGCTGGTAATATTGACCTGTTGCTTTGGTTTTACTTACGTAATTGAACAATCCCTCCCTGTCCATGTTTGCCAAGACAGTGACTGTCTCTTTCCAGGTTTTTCCTTGCCAATCTAAAACTTTAATTTTGTAGGTCTTTGCATGCTGTGGTAACATGCAGTTCAGCAGTGTTTGTACTGCTAAAGGTTCATTCGTATCTAAGGGTATTCCTGCATACTCCTCCCAGCTATTTTTCCACCTGGCTGCGAAATCTATCATTGATTCTTCCGCTTTCTGCAAACAGCGAGTAACCTCCCCTATATCCCCATGTTGTCTAGCCCCTTGTAGAATTGCATTCCGTCCTCTATTCTGTAGCCAGTGTGTTAAAGATTCGTTTCCTTCATTTAGCAAATCATTATTAGCTCTCCAATCCCCTTCTTCTCCGGGCGGGATATGGAACATATCTTTTACTCCCTGCCAGGAAGATCCGTACGCTGCTTGTAATAATAGTTTAACATCCCCTGGTAGCGGATTATAAATTGTACAGGTCTGCTCAAGCCAGTTATGAAATGCAACAGGTTTCTTTACCGGGTTTGGGGCTGCAGAGATCATATCTCTGGCCTCTCCCGGAGACCAGGGTTTTAAAACCGCTGTGGTTCCTATCATTACTCAGGGATTTTGGAGGAGGAGGGTAGAGTCGGCTTCTGCCTGAGCTGGGGTTGTTTGTGACCTTAGAACCATACCAGCTCTCAGATTGGCTCCCCCTTTCTTTCTCTCCTGATTTATTCTCTGATATTTTTACTTTCGGAGGCTGATGTCTTTTTGCAACCTCTAGCCATTTAATAAAACATTTATCCATATAATCTTTGTCCCAAGTAGGGTCTCCTCCCCCTTCCTTAGTTATTTTCCTCCATTCTTCGATTAAAGACAATTTAAAACTTCCTCCATATGGCCAGTCCCCATCAGACCAACCATATAAATCGCTACTAAACGTTACCGCGTATCGGTCATCTCCTGTTTCTTTAATTACAGTGTCCGCCGGCGAGCCGGGTGGCACAATTGGATCTCCTACCTTCTCTCGTTGCTTTACTACCTTACGAATCCTTTTTTCAGTTTTACGCTGCATACTCATTCTTTTAGTTGGAGGGTCGGTTTTCTTCCCTTTTCTAGGAACTGGACGCAAGCATCCTGCTCGACTAGAGCTGTTTCCCATTCTCTCCGGGTGCAGTTTCTCGCGGTGTTTCCTGAAACGAGAGGTTAAGACACGCCCACAAAAATATATACACACACAGTATTTACAAAGCGCTCACCGGTGTCTCTTTTCGGCTCGGCTCGGGTCTCCTTTAGCTTTCTTGTTATTTTAGCTTCTTACGGTAGCTACCCTATGCCTCACCCTTCCGGGATCTCGGCGGCTTGCCCCCTTTTCTAGGACAGCCTAGGCACTTTCCCCCTTAAGCTGGGAAAATCCTTTTAAAATTCCTCTTTTTCTTTTAAGCCAATTTTTACTTTTAATTTTGTTCGTTTGGGATCTCGTTATCAGAGATCCTGCCGACTACGCCAGAAACTGTCGAGGAAATTTCTAAGTTAAAGTAACTCAAGCGGAGATTTCAGAGTCTTGCTTCAAGAGATTCTTTTAATATGTACAGGCGAGATATCTCGGAGAGATGCTTGGTCCTTACCAAGGCAACACTCTGAAATTCTATAGAAACTTGTTCCATCTTTATACAGAAAAAAAGGAATTTTATCTCTACAATTGACACCTACATTATTCAGGAACATTACCAATTCTAAACAGGGCACAAAGGTCAGTTTACACAGCCCAACAGTATCTTGTCACGTCATTATTCAATCTTTTCGAGGGTCAGCAAGATCATCACTAAAAGCCCCTCTTATCAGAGAAATCAGTTTGTCCAGGCAATGGGGGTATCTTAACATATACAAATACCAGATGTACAGCTTTCATGTTATCTGTTCTTTTCTAACAAAGAAGAGACATCAAGTATTTTCTGGCCTTGCAGGATTCTGCAGTCTCAGCACAGAATTAAACTTACTAAAAGGAAAAGAGAAATTTAACCCCTTCCTATATCGTGAACTAAAGTTCTTCCACAAAGTGCCTTACCCCAGTCCCAGTATATGCGTCCCCCAGCCATAGTGCCTTACCCCAGTCCCAGGGTATCCCTCCCCAGCTGAAGTGCCTGAGCCCAGTCCCGGTGTAAGCCTCCCGCAGTTGAAGTGCCTTATTCAGGAGCCACTGTATCCCTCACACAGTTGAAGTGCCTTTCCTTCAGTCCCTGGGCATCCCTCCCCCAGTTGAACTGCCTTACCCCAGATCCAGTGTATCCCTCCACCAGTTGAAGTGTCTAACTCCAGTCCCAGTGTTAGCATCCCCCAGTTGAAGTGCCTTACCCCAGTGCCAGTGTATCCCTCCCTCAGTTGAAGTGCCTTACCCCGGTCCAGTGTATCCCTGCCCCAGTTGAAGTGCCTTACCCCAGTCCCAGTATATGCGTCCCCCATCCGTAGTGCCTTACCCCAGTCCCAGGGTATCCCTCCCCAGCTGAAGTGCCTTAGCCCAGTCCCGGTGTAAGCCTCCCGCAGTTGAAGTGCCTTATTCCAGACCCAGTATATCCCTCCCACAGTTGAAGTGCCTTTCCTCCAGTCACAGTGTATCGCTCCCCAGCCGAAGTTTCTTACCCCAGTCCCAGTATATGTCTCCCCCAGTTGAAGTGTCTTACTCCAGTCCAAGTGTTAGCATCCCCCAGTTGAAGTGCCTTATCCCAGTGCCAGTTTATCCCTTCCTCAGTTGAAGTGCCTTACCCCGGTCCAGTGTATCCCTGCCCCAGTTGAAGTGCCTTACCCCGGTCCAGTGTATGCCTGCCCCAGTTGAAGTGCCTTACCCCAGTCCCAGTATATGCGTCCTTCAGCCGTAGAGCCTTACCCCAGTCCCAGGATATCCCTCCCCAGCTGAAGTGCCTTAACCCAGTCCCGGTGTAAGCCTCCTGCAGTTGAAGTGCCTTATTCCAGAGCCAGTGTATCCCACCCACAGTTGAAGTGCCTTTCCTCTAGTCACAGTGTATCGCTCCCCAGCCAAAGTTTCTTACTCCAGTCCCAGTGTATGCCTCTTCCAGTTGAAGTGCCTTACCCCAGTGGCAGTTTAGCCCTCCCCCAGTTGAAGTGCCTTACCCCAGTCCCAGTATATGCCTTCCCCAGCCGTAGTGCCTTCCCCCAGTTCCAGTGCATGCTTCCCCCAGTTGAAGTGCATTGTTCCAGTCCCAGTGTATCCCTCCCACAGTTGAAGTGCGTTACCACCGTCCTACTGCAACCCTTCATCAGATGAAGTGCCTTACCACAGTCCCAGTGCATGCCTCTCCCAGTTGAAATGCCTAACCGCAGTCCCAGTGTTTGCCTCCACCAGTAGAAGAGCCTTACTCCAGTTCGAGTGCACACCTCTGCCAGCCGAAATCTCTTACACCCGTGCCAGTGCATGCCTCTCCCAGCCAAAGTACCTTGTCCCAGTCCCAGTATATGCCTCCACCAACCAAAGTGCCTTAAACCAGTCACGGTTTATGCCTCCCCCAACTGGGGTAAGGCACTTCATATGGTGAAGCGTTACATTAGGACTGGGGTAACACACTTCAACTGTGGGAGGGATACACTGGGACTGGAACAATGCACTTCAACTGGGGGAAGCATATACTGGGACTGGGGAAAGGCACTCCCAGTTGAAGTGCCTTACCCCAGTGCCAGTTTATCCCTCCTCCAGTTGAAGTGCCTTACCCCAGTCTCAGTATATGCCTCCCCCAGCCGTAGTGCCTTACCCCAGTCCCAGTGCATGCCTCCTCAGCCAAAGTGCCCGACCCCAATCCCAGTCTATGTCTCCCCCAACTGTCGTGCCTTACCTCAGTCCCAGTGTATCCCTCCCCCAGTTGAAGTGCGTTACCCCAGCCCCACTGTATCCCTCCCCAGATGAAGTGCATTACCCCAGTCCCAGTGCATGCCTCTCCCAGTTGAAATGCCTAACCGCAGTCCCAGAGTATGCCTCCACCAGTTGAAGTGTCTTACTCCTGTCCGAGTGCACACCTCTGCCAGCCGAAGTCCCTTACACCCGTGCCAGTGCATGCCTCTCCCAGCCAAAATGCCTTGACCCAGTCCCAGTATATGCCTCCACCAACCAAAGTGCCTTAAACCAGTCGCAGTTGATGCCTATCCCAGCCAAAGTGCCTTACCCCAGTCCCAGTGCATACGTCCCCCAACCGAAGTGCCTTACCCCAGTCGCAGTGCACACCTCCACCAGCCGAAGTGCCTTGCCACATTGTGAGTGCATGCCACCCCCAGCCAAAGTATTTTTCCCAGTCCCAGTATATGCCTCCACCAACCAAAGTGCCTTCAACCAGTCGCAGTTCATGCCTATCCCAGGCGAAGTGCCTTACCCCAGTCCCAGTGCACACCTCCCCCAGGTGAAGTGCCTTTCCACACTGTGAACGCAAGCCACCCCCAGCCAAAGTATTTTACCCCAGTCGCAGTGCATGCCTTGCCCAGCCGAAGTGCCTTACCCCAATCCCAGTGTATCTCTCCCCCAGTTGAAGTGCCTTAGCCCAGTCCCAGTTTAGGCCTCCCCCATTTGAAGTGTCTTATTCCAGAACCAGTGTAGCCCTCCCACAGTTGAAGTGCCTTTCCTCCAGTCCCAGGGTATCCCTCCCACATTTGAAGTGCCTTACCCGAATCCAAGTGTATTCCTCCCCAGATGAAGTGCCTTCCCCCAGTCCCAGTGCATGCCTCTCCCAGTTGAAATGCCTAACCGCAGTCCCGGTGCATGCCTCCACCAGTTGAAGTGCCTTACTCCAGTCCGAGTGCACACCTCTGCCAGCCGAAGTCCCTTACACCCGTGCCAGTGCATGCCTCTCCCAGCCAAAGTGCCTTACCCCAGTCCCAGTGCACACCTCCCCCACAATCGAAGTGCCTTACCCCATCCCAGTGCATGCCTCCCCCAGCCGAAGTGCCTTGCCACAGTGTGAGTGCATGCCTCCCCCAGCCAAAGTATTTTACCCCAGTCGCAGTGCAAGCCTTGCCCAGCCGAAATGCCTTACACCCATCCCAGTGCATGCCACCCCCAGCCGAAGTACCCTACCTCAGTCCCAGTATATTCTCCACCAGCTGAAGTGCCTTACCCCAGTCCCAGTGCACACCTCCCCCACAACCGAAGTGCCTTACACCATCCCAGTGCATGCCTCCCCCAGTTGAAGTGCCCTCAGCCCAGTCTCAGTTTATGCATCCCCCATTTGAAGTGTCTTATTCCAGACCCAGTGTAGCCCTCTCACAGTTGAAGTGCCTTGTCTCCAGTCCCAGGGAATCCCTCCCCCAGTTGAAGTGCCTTACCCCAGTCCCTGTGTATCCCTCCCTCAGTTGAAGTGCCTTACCCCGGTCCAGTGTATCCCTCCCTCAGTTGAAGTGCCTTACCCCGGTCCAGTGTATCCCTGCCCCAGTTGAAGTGCCTTACCCCGGTCCAGTGTATCCATGCCCCAGTTGAAGTGCCTTACCCCGGTCCAGTGTATCCATGCCCCAGTTGAAGTGCCTTACCCCAGTGCCAGTGTATCCCTCCCTCAGTTGAAGTGCGTTACCCCAGTCCAGTGTATCCCTGTCCCAGTTGAAGTGCATTACCCCAGTCCCAGTACATGCGTCCCCCAGCCATAGTGCCTTACTCCAGTCCCAGGGTATCCCTCCCCAGCTGAAGTGCCTTAGCCCAGTCCTGGTGTCAGCCTCCCGCTGTTGAAGTGCCTTACTCCAGACCCAGTGTATCGCTCCCACAGTTGAAGTGCCTTTCCTCCAGTCACAGTGTATCGCTACCCAGCCGTAGTGCCTTACCCCAGTCCCAGTGCATGCCTCCTCAGCCAAAGTGCCCTACCCCAATCTCAGTATATGCCTCCCCCAGCTGTAGTGCCTTACCTCAGTCCCAGTGTAACCCTCCCTCTGTTGAAGTGCCTTACCCCAGTCCCAGTGTATGCCTCCCCCAGTTGAAGTACCTTGTTCCTGTCCCAATGTATCCCTCCCACATTTGAAGTGCCTTACCCCAGTCCCAGTGTATCCCTCCCCAGCCGAAGTACCATACCCCAATCCAAGTGTATCCCTCCCCCAGTTGAAGTATTTCCCCCAGTCCCAGTGCATGCCTCCCCCAGTTGAAGTGCATTGTTCCAGTCCCAGTGTGTCCCTCCCACAGTTGAAGTGCATTACCCCAGTTCCACTGTATCCCTCCCCAGATGAAGTGCCTTACCCCAGTCCCAGTGCATGCCTCTCCCAGTTGAAATGCCTAAACGGAGTCCCAGTGCATGCCTCCACCAGTTGAAGTGCCTTAATCCAGTCCGAGTGCACACCTCTGCAGGCGAAGTCCCTTACACCCATGCCAGTACATGCCTCTCCCAGCCAAAATGCCTTGTCCCAGTCCCAGTATATGCCTCCACCAACCAAAGTGGCTTAAACCAGTCGCAGTTTATGCCTATCCCAGCCGAAGTATTTTACCCCAGTCCCAGTGCATGCCTCCCCCAGCCGAAATGCCCTACCCCAGTCCCAGTATATTCTCCCCCAGCCGAAGTGCCTTACCCCAGTCCCAGTGCACACCTCCCCCAGCTGAAGTGCCTTGCCACACTGTGAGTGCATGCCGCCCCAAGCCAAAGTATTTTACCCCAGTCGCAGTGCATGCCTTGCTCAGCCGAAATGCCTTGCCCCCATCCCAGTGCATGCCTCCCCCAGTTGAAGTGCCCCTAGCCCAGTCCCAGTTTATGCCTCCCCCATTTGAAATGTCTTATTCCAGTCCCAGTGTAGCCCTCCCACAGTTGAAGTTCCTTTCCTCCACTCCCAGGGAATCCCTCCCCCAGTTGAAGTGCCTTACCCCAGTCACAGTGTATCCCTCCACCTGTTGAAGTGTCTTACTCCAGTCCCAGTGTTAGCATCCCCCAGTTGACGTGCCTTACCCCAGTCCCAGTATAAGCGTCCTTCAGCCGTAGTGCCTTACCCCAGTCCCATGGTATCCCTCCCCAGCTGAAGTGCCTCAGTCCAGTCCCGGTGTAAGCCTCCCGCAGTTGAAGTGCCTTATTCCAGAGCCAGTGTATCCCTCCCACAGATGAAGTGCCTTTCCTCTAGTCACAGTGTATCGCTCCGCAGCCGAAGTTTCTTACTCCAGTCCCAGTGTATGTCTCTCCCAGTTGAAGTGCCTTACCCCAGTGCCATTTTATCCCTCCCCCTGCCGTAGTGTCTTACCCCAGTCCCAGTGCGTGCCTCCTCAGCCAAAGTGCCCAAGCCCAATCCCCGTATATGCCTCCCCCAGCTGTAGTGCCTTACTTCAGTCCCAGTTTAACCCTCCCTCTGTTGAAGTACCTTGTTCCTGTCCCAATGTATCCCTCCCACATTTGAAGTGCCTTACCCCAGTCACAGTGTATCCCTCCCCAGCGGAAGTGCCTTACCCCAATCCAAGTGTATCCCTCCCCCAGTTGAAGTGCCTTCCCCCAGTCCCAGTGTATGCCTCCCCCAGTTGAAGTGCATTGTTCCAGTCCCAGTGTATCCCTCCCACAGTTGAAGTGCGTTACCCCAGTTCCAGTGCATGCCTCTCCCAGTTGAAGTGCCTTACTCCAGTCTGAGTGCACACCTATGCCAGCCGAAGTCCCTTACACCCGTGCCAGTGCATGCCTCTCCCAGCCAAAATGCCTTGTCCCAGTCCCAGTGTATGCCTCCACCAACCAAAGTGCCTTAAACCAGTCGCAGTTCATGCCTATCCCAGCCAAAGTGCCTCCCCCAGCCGAAGTATTTTACCGCAGTCGCAGTGCATGCCTCCACCAGCCAAAGTATTTTACCCCAGTCGCAGTGCATGCCTTGCCCAGCCGAAATGCCTTACTCCCATCACAGTGCATGCCTCCCCCAGCCGAAGTACCCTACCCCAGTCCCAGTATATTCTCCACCAGACGAAGTGCCTTACTCTAGTCCCAGTGCATGCCTCCCCCAACCGTAGTGCCTTACCCCAATCCCAGTGTATCTCTCCCCCAGTTGAAGTGCCTTAGCCCAGTCTATGCCTCCCCCATTTGAAGTGTCTCATTCCAGACCCAGTGTATCCCTCCCACATTTGAAGTGCCTTACCCCAATCCCAGTGTATCCCTCCCCAGCCGAAGTGCCTTTCCCCAATCCAAGTGTATCCCTCCCCCAGTTGAAGTGCCTTCCCCCAGTCCCAGTGCATGCCTCCCCCAGTTGAAGTGCATTGTTCAAGTCCCAGTGTATTCCTCCCACAGTTGAAGTGCGTTACCCCAGTCCCACTGTATCCCTCCCCAGATGAAGTGCCTTACCCCAGTCCCAGTGCATGCCTCTCCCAGTTGAAATGCCTAACCGCAGTCCCAGTGCATGCCTCCACTAGTTGAAGTGCCTTACTCCAGTCCGAGTGCACACCTCTGCCAGCCGAAGTCCCTTACACCCGTGCCAGTGCATGCCTGTCCCAGCCAAAATGTCTTGTCCCAGTCCCAGTATATGCCTCCACCAACCAAAGTGCCTTAAACCAGTCGCAGTTTATGCCTATCCCAGCCAAAGTGCCTTACCCCAGTCCCAGTGCACACCTCCCTCAACCGAAGTGCCTTACCCCAGTCCCAGTGCATGCCACCCCCAGCCGAAGTGCCTTACCCCATCCCAGTGCATGCCTCCCCCAGCCGAATTACCCTACCCCAATCCCAGTATATTCTCCACCAGCCGAAGTGCCTTAGCCTAGTCCCAGTGCATGCCTCCCCCAACCATAATGCCTTACCCCAATGCCAGTGTATCGCTCCTCCAGTTGAAGTGCCTTAGCCCAGTCCCAGTTTATGCATCCCCCATTTGAAGTGTCTTATGACAGACCCAGTGTAGCCCTCCCACAGTTGAAGTGCCTTACCCCAGTCCCAGGGTATCCCTCCCCAGCTGAAGTGCCTTAGCCCAGTCCCAGTATATTCTCCACCTGCCGAAGTGCCTTACCCTAGTCCCAGTGCATGCCTCCCCCAACCGTCGTGCCTTACCCCAATCCCAGTGTATCCCTCCCCCAGTTGAAGTGCCCTTAGCCCAGTCCCAGTTTATGCCTCCGCATTTGAAGTGTCTTATCCCAGACCCAGTGTAGCCCTCCTACAGTTGAAGTGCCTTTCCTCCAGTCCCAGGTAATCCCATCCCCAGTTGAAGTGCCTTACCCCAGTCCCAGTGTATCCCTCCACCAGTTTAAGTGTCTTACTCCAGTCCCAGTGTTAGCATCCCCCAGTTGAAGTGCCTTACCCCAGTGCCAGTGTATCCCTCCATCAGTTGAAGTGCCTTATCCCAGTCCCAGTATATGCCGCCCCCAGCCGTAGTGCCTTACCCCAGTCCCAGTGTATCCCTCCACCAGTTTAAGTGTCTTACTCCAGTCCCAGTGTTAGCATCCCCCAGTTGAAGTGCCTTACCCCAGTGCCAGTGTATCCCTCCATCAGTTGAAGTGCCTTACCCCAGTCCCAGTGCATGCCTCCTCAGCCAAAGTGCCCTACCCCAATCCCAGTATATGCCTCCCCCAGCTGTAGTGACTTACCTCAGTCCCAGTGTAACCTTCCCTCTGTTGAAGTGCCTTACCCCAGTCCCAGTGTATGCCTCCCCCAGCTGAAGTACCTTGTTCCTGTCCCAATGTATCCCTCCCACATTTGAAGTGCCTTACCCCAGTCCCAGTGTATCCCTCCCCAGCCGGAGTGCCTTACCCCAGTCCAAGTATATCCCTCCCCCAGTTGAAGTGCCTTCCCCCAGTCCCAGTGCATGCCTCCTCCAGTTGAAGTGCATTGTTCCAGTTGCAGTATATCCCTGCCACAGTTGAAGTGCGTTACCGCAGTCCCAGTGTATCCCTCCACGGCCAAAGTGTCTCACCCCACTCCCAGTGTATGCCTCCCCCAGTTGAAGTGCCTTACCCCAGTCCCAGTGTATGCCTTCCCCAGGGCAAGTGCCTTACCTCAGTTTAAGTGTATCGCTCCCCAGCCGAAGTGCCTTACTCCAGTGCCAGTGTATCCCACCCCCAGTTGAAGTGCCTTACCCCAGTCCCAGTGTTTGCCTCCCCCGGTTGAAGTGCCTTACCCCAGTGCCAGTGTATCACTCCCCCAGTTGGAGTGCCTTAACCCAGTCCCAGTGCATGCCTTCCCCAGTTGAAGTGCCTTACCCCAGTCCCAGTGTCTGCCTTCCCCAGCTGAAGTGCCTTACCCCAGTCCCAATGTATCCCTCCCCCAGCCGATGTGCCTTACCCCAGTCCCAGTGCATGTCTCCCCCAGCCGATGTGCCTTACCCCAGTCCCAATGTATCCCTCCCCCAGCCGATGTGCCTTACCCCAGTCCCAATGTATCCCTCCCCCAGCCGAAGTGCCTTACCCAAGTCCGCTATCTCTGCACCAGCTGCATGGAATGATTCGGGCCAGGCGGGGGCGGGGCTTGCTGCTTGTCAATCACAAAGTGCAGAACCAATAGTTTCCTGGGTTAATAAACCCGGGGAGTGAGAGGGGTCACACAGCCCGAGTGTGGGCCCAGGCCCGAGAGACAACACTCCGCACCATCCGCTTCACACACACCCGGGCTCGTCCCCAGGCCCCGAATCACAGCCTGCAGACCCCGTGTTTACCCACCGGTTACAGACACGGTCAATGAGCGTCCGGGGGAGTGGGCTCAGCGGCCATCATCTTGGTCAGGGTGGAGGGAGCGGGCTCAGCGGCCGCCATCTTGGTCAGGGTGGAGGGAGCGGGCTCAGCGGCCGCCATCTTGGTCATGATGTGGGGAGCGGGCTGAGCGGCCGCCATCTTGGTCAGGTTGTGGGGAGCGGGCTGAGCGGCCGCCATACTGGTCTGGGTGGAGGGAGCGGGCTCAGCGGCCGCCATACTGGTCAGGGCGGGTCTCGCGGCGCATGCGTGGCTTTTTCAGCAGGGACAATGGGTGGGCGTGGCTTCAGGTTGTCTGTCAGTTTGATTGGACCACATGTTTGTGACCAGGTCAGTGGCCCCTGAAAAGGAGTCTTCTTGTGCTGATTGTTGCCTGGTGACTCTGGGCCAGCCCGACTCACCTTATTGGGCCAGTCTGGGCTCACCCCATTGGGCCAGCCTGGGCTCACCTTATTGGGCCAGCCTGGGCTCACCCTATTGGGCCAGGATCTTACTATTGGACCAGCATGGGCTCATCCAATTGGGCAAGCATGGGCTGACCCTATTGGGCCAGCACGGCCTCACCCTATTGGGCCACTCAATTGCACTATTTTGGGCCAGCCCAGGCTCAGCCTACTGGCCAGCCCGGGCTCACCTTATTGGGGCAGCATAGGCTCACCCTATTGGACCAGCACAAAAGATGCAGTGTCCAGCAGAGAGAATCAACAGCTCATTGATTTTATTCTTACTCTGCGCACAGCGGGTGCAGAACTGAACCCAACCTTGTAAACTGGAAATGCATCATCACAGTCACATTGGGGAGAGGACGTTCACCTGCTCTGAGTGTGGGAAGTGATTCACTCAGTCATCCAACCTGCTGACACACCAGCGAGTTCACAAGTGACTGCAGGGGTTAGATTCTGCTGTTATTGCTGGTGTTAATGGCTTCCTGACTGAATCTTGTTTCTTGTGTTGGTTGGAATTTGTTTCTGCTGATGTGAATAACCCCTATAACTGGGCTGGAGTTTAATAATTTGATATTATAAATAACAGAGTGTGTCGATATTTGATGAGTCCAAGATAAGAGGGGATTAAGTTATTTCCTGTTACCGACTGCACCATTTTGTCATTTTCTCCTTTCTAACTCTACATTATTTCAGTCTCATATCTTTGGTTACTCTCAGCGACAAGTCCTAGTTCCTCTTACCTTCCAGAGTACCTCTCCTTGCCTTGGTATCGAGCAAATGTGTCAGAAACACGCCCGGGATCACTAAACACAAAACCCAGTCTCATAATCACTTTCAGATACTGGACTGAGTGTGTGCCCCTGTTGGAGCGGATTTTTGGACATATACTTGACTAGTATACGGGACCAAACATTTGTTTTTATTTTACCCTTGAATGAATTTTGTAAGGGACAATACTGATGCATCATGCTTTATATAAAAAAACACAGTTAGACTTCAAGGTATGCTGGCATTGAGTTATGGAGATAGGAAAGTGAGATAATGAACGACTGGAGAGATAAGTGGGGGTATGTTTGGCTATACCGGTGCCAAAAATCCTGCCACTTGTTTTTTTTGTTGATAAAAGGGGAACTAGTCCTCCTGGATGCATATAATTCCTGTCACAATGCGAGGCTGGTTTATATCAAGAGCTCAGCCTTGGACAGTAATTGTATGAAAAGCTTTGTAAACCTTGTAATGCGATGATTGAACTTAAGGACTAGTGCTAAAGCACGTGATGTAAAGTGACATAATTTGTAAGATAAAAAACCTCACTGGAGATATCAAATTGAGAAGCTGGTTCAGAGACAGGGGTCGCTAACACTTCTCCCAAAGTTTTGTCTCCGATTTAATAAACCTCTCTTTATATATTATACAGTCTCGGAAATATTTTTCCACAACAAAATAGCGTCACAAACAGGATACTGTCCGATCAGAAGTGATCACTTAAGACAGTATTTGGAATCTGGTGTTAGAGACTGAGAGAGAGGTCTATGAGTACGACGGGATAGTGTATAAGATACGAGTAAGTAGATAGCAGGAGGTGGCTGACTAACCAGTTTGAGTTGTCCCTTTAGTAAATAAGGTCGGTGCAGAAGGGAGCTGATCACTAGAGACGAAACTCCGGTGGTAAGGAAGCACGCTAGCTTTGTTGCAAAGACAAAGGGTCTCCACAGAGTAGTCATGGCCGTGAGTATTACAGAAACAAAGGGAAATGTCCGAGACTGGCGAATATGGAAGGTAAGGAAGGGAATGTAAAACGCGGGCTGCCCGGGTCATTAATTAATTCCTATCATTAATTGTAACTTGCGTAATTACATAATGCCATAAGAAAGCTGATAGTGACTATCTTAAGTGACATATGGATCTAAAAATAGAACTGGCCAGAGTTAAGCTTTGTTGAATCAAGAGAGACTTTTGTGAATATCTATTTTGAATGAGAATACTTGAGTGATTTTGACTGCGGAATGAATGAAAAGCCTGTTTGGGAAGGTATAGAGTGGCTGACCGTTTTAGCTCCACCCACCTTTTCCAAACAGAGTGAAAGTTTTTTTAACCCTTCGTAGTGTTGTCCTGTATATGGGAAGTTTAAGAAAGTGTGAAACTTATGTTATTACATTTTAAGTTAGAAACGCAGGTGTGGATATATTCGGATGATAAGTTATGGAGCTAGGAAATGCACAAAGGATAGGTTTGTTGAATAAAAGAGAAAAAATACATAGTCCCGGTAGTAAAAAAAAAATTTATTTGACACGCTCACTTACTTGTCGAAAGAAAACATGCAATTGGGTTGAAAGACATAAATTTAGTCGAGGAATGAGATAAAGAATGCCTTTTAAAACGCTCCCATTTTCCTTTGTGTAAAACCTTGAGACAAAAGCTTCTAGCTCAGTAAAAAAAAAAAGTTTTAAATCTAGAAATACCTTCAGGGATCAGGTCAAACTCCTGGGCGAGTGGTGAGCTATCTGTGAAGGTGTAAAAGGGACTTTTGAAAAAGGCGAAAACAGTAAGCTTTGGCAGTTTAGAAAAGACGCAACTTTGAAAATAAACAAATTGAACGATTGGAAAGAAAAAGTGTCTTCGATTGTCTGATGATTTTAAATACTAAACCTAATTTGAAGAAAGGTGATCTAAAAAAAAAAGACGTAATGCACTAATTAGGTGCTGGAAAAAAAAGGGGTGTTTGCGATGGATAAAGACATAACTTACTAAATACCAGTTGATATCAGCTGTGAAAAAGATATTTGTTTAATTGGGAAAAAAAAAGAATTTGAAGAGGTAAAAAACACTCTCCATTGATAATGATTTTAAATGATTAAAATTAAGTCAGTGCCGCTGGGGCCCGAGACGAACAGATAAGTATTGAGAAACTACACCAGGACACTTCTGAGGAGGAAATAGGTATGTGGACAAAGCAGGGCGCAACGCAAGGGAAGGATAACGTTTGTAGACGAAACGACAAGGTAATGGCGCCTGAATGCATACAGAATACCTTATTGGAGTTGCATCATGGCCTGTCTCAATCAGGATGAGAGGCCATGACCGGGAGTCTTGGGAGAGATTGGTGGTGGAAAGGGATGGGGAGAGATATCACCAAACATTGCCATCGATGCATTACGTGTGCACAATATAATCCAGGCCGGCCCATTAATATTAAAATGGGACACCAGCCCCATCAACGGGGGCCATGGGACCACATACAAATTGATTTCACAGGTCCTTTGCCCCCATCCCATGGAAAAAAGATATTGCCTAGTGATTATAGATCAATTTACCCGGTGGGTAGAAGCTGTCCCCACACGTGATTGCACTTCCTCAACAGTGGTAAGGATATTCTGACCAAGGCACCCACTTCACCAGGAAGATTGTAAAAACAATATGCCAGCTGATGGGCATAAAACAAAAATTCCACATCCCCTACCACCCCCAGAGTTCTGGGATGGTAGAGCGCATGAACCATACCCTTAAGAACGCCCTGGCAAAGGCAATGCAAACGTCAGGAAAAACATGGACGGAAGTATTACGCATTATTTTGATGAAGTTAAGAGCCACGACAAACTGGACAACCGAATTAACCCCTTATGAACTAATGACAGGAAGGGCGATGCAATTACCAGAGAACATCATAACAGGGGGGGCCGATGTAGGCCCATTAAAAGACAAAATAAAACGGTATGTCTTGGAACTAAGTACTCAATTAAAAGGGATGCGTAAATTAGTTAGGGACAATCAGGAAGAAAGAGATGCGGCAGCAGAGCTTACAAAGCTCCCTGAAGTCCCGTTGGCGGGAAGTCGCTTTATGGTAAGGGTCGTACCGGGAAGACTGGGGTTTGCCCCAAAATGGATAGGACCATATGAGGTTATAATCAGCGGGGACACTTGTGCCTGCATCGATGTTAAAGGGAACGGACAATGGAAGCATTGGACCCATCTTAAGGTTTTTGAACGAGCCGTTTAGCACACGTATTAGTTGTTGTTGTTTGTCTATTTACAGATTGACAGCGAGAGATTCTTCAAGCAAGCCATATGGCCATTTTGCCTTTGACTATTTGTTAATTATAGAGTAATAAGATGAAACTATATATTGCGATTGGTGCGATTATCATAGTTCATGTTTGGTCCGGCCTGCTAGCTAGACCGAAACGAGAGTTACATGTGAATACCTTTTTATACATGTCTTATGTTTATGCACAAAGTGGGAACTTTTCGAGTTGCTGGGTATGTTCGCACATCCCCATACATAGCAAAGGAGGCATCCTTTTGAGGTCAATCTCCCTCAACATTTCGGAAGTAGTGGAGTGGGTAATAAAGAAACGTGGAGATGGGAGGGTTACCTTTTGGATGCATTGACGGATGGTACCATCCGGAATACAATAGGTTGGTACGACCCCCATTCATGGTTTTGACCAACACCTCAGGAGTTGGAAGGCTCACTGCTGACATTTGTTTCACTAGAAACCTGACTGGTGAGGAAACAGGTTTTGAGCAGGATATAGCAATTGTACGCAATACTTTAACCTCACCAGGTGGAACATAACAGACAGCGAAACAATAAACCAGAGGTTCCTTGAAATGGAGAGTTTGAAGAATCAGACAAGTAGCCAGGACTGGGACCCTAAGATTAGGTGGCGACGGGGGCTGAGAGAGAGAGATTGGGATCGAATCTAACAGCATACAGTGGCACTTATTTTGTGTGCGGGCACAAGGCCTACCCCTGGTTGCCACAGGACTGGAGGGGGTCCTGTTATTTGGGATATGTGGTCCCCTTTGTCAGACGGGTACATACTTTAGCAGAAGTACAGACACCAGGTCGAATAAGACGAGCTCTTACCCCGGTAGAAAGGCTATTTGGGGTCATGATGCTCCCATTCGGGATAGGACGCACCATGGATGAATTACGTAACCTAGAGAGGGTACTGGAACAGATAGTTAACGACACTGCTGAAGCAATGGAGGGCATAATGGCTGAAATGATAGCCATACTCACAATGTTACTCCAGAACCGAATGGCCCTCGATACGAGCACAAAGTGGGGGCACATGTGCCTTAATTGGAGCTGAATGTTGCGCTTACATTTCCGATAATTCAGAAAACCTAACCAACCTCGCTGATCACATAAGAAGGGAGGTAAACAAGTTATCCACGACAGAAGGAGGATCTGGCTGGTTTGACTGACTGTTAGGGGAATCCTGGGGGTCCTATCATATGCATGGAGTAATTATTCTGGTTATAATAATAATTACTTGCTGTCTGATTATCGGGTGTTTTAATATCTGCTGTAAAGTTATGATGGCCCGACTGATCCAGTAACCAGTGTAATCGCCGAAGAAGCAGCAGCACACCTGATGGAAATGCCTGAAGACACCAAGGATGAAGAAACAGATGACGTTGACACCGACCACTATCTTTGAAGGGTAGCCTGGAGCTACAGGCAAGGTGGACATACGGGACATCATGGAAGTAACATACCCCAAAGGATGAATATATGACACCATGCTACTATCATTGTGGTCATCTGGATTTCGTGAACATCCTCCAGGACCAAAAGGGGAAATAATGTTGGAGCGGATTTTTGGACATATACTTGACTAGTATACGGGATCAAACATTAGTTTTTATTTTCCACTTGAATGAATTTTGTAAGGGACAATACTGATGCAATATGCTTTATACAAAAAAACATAGTTACACTTCAAGGTATGCTGACCTTGAGTTATGGAGATAGGAAAGTGAGATAATGAACGACTGGAGAGATAAGTGGGGGTATGTTTGTCTATACCGGTGCCAAAAAGCCTGCCACTTGTTTTTTTTGCTGATAAAAGGGGAACTAGTCCTCTTGGATGTATATAATTCCTGTCACAATGTGAGGCTGGTTTATATCAAGAGCTCAGCCTTGGACAGTAATTGTATGAAAAGCTTTGTAAACCTTGTAATGCGATGATTGGACTTAAGGACTAGTGCTAAAACACGTGATGTAAAGTGACGTAATTTGTAAGATAAAATAACCTCACTGGAGATATCAAATTGAGAAACTGGTTCAGAGACAGGGGTATCTAACACTTCTCCCAAAGCTTTGTCTCCGATTTAATAAACCTCTCTTTATATATTATACAATCTCGGAAATATTTTTCCACAACACCCCACAGCATCTCTCTCTAAACCAATGACATCAAATAAGTGGCAAAGGTTTAGAATCAACTAGATGAATAAGTAAACACATCACAGCCTAATAACCTAGCTCTAAATTCACAGGAGAAAGTCTGTTATCTAACGCCTTGAATGTCAATTGGTGAGATGAGCGACTGAATTACTTTCTACGTGCAACAGCATCCATTCCCACTGTCCCTACATTTACAGTGTTGAGTCAGGTGGACGCACGAGTCTCACAGGCTGAACGATTGGTTGAAGGTAAATCCACACACAGAACATGTGTCCTGTTTTTCCCCGCTGTGATTGGTGTTTTTACAAAGGCTGATGATAAGGTGATCCTGATCAATCCAGGGAATCTCTCAAATCTTGACGTGATGTCCGGTTTGAGTTTCCCAGCTGCAGATCCTCCTCTTCGAACACCCTGCAAATGGTGGTTACAAATGTTGTTACTTTAAGTAAAGGATTGAAATTCAGAACACACCATTCCAGATTCTACAGAACATCCTGACCTCTCCTGTCCCCCCTAAGCTGTAAATTCCTTATGCAAGGCTCTACCCTCCATCCTCCCTCTCTAAAATCAACATTCCTTTCATCGCCTCAGATGTATTATCTCCAGAAAGTGCGGAATCTGGCTGGGTGCAATTCCACAGACATTAGAAAACCTCTCGTGCCACACCGTCAGTCGACACAGTGAGTGCCAGCAGGATTCCCACTGTGGTAGGCATCACAGCCTCAAATCCTGTCCTCAAATGACATCCACACACTTCCCAGTTGATGTCACTTGATCGGTCTGAAGAGCAGGGGCAGTGTCTGATTTTTACTCTTATTTAGCCCAATGGTATTGATGACAATTATAACCCCTGAACTGCTGCCTTGGCTGAGGTCAACCAACAGCCCAGATCAAGGATTGAACTTGGGACCTTCCCAGTCAGTATTGTAGTGTTCTAAAATTTGGGGGGTTGGGGAAGGGTTAGAACAGAATATTTTGAAACAAATTTTACTCCACCTTTAAATGAAATCTTCGTCACACTGCACAAATCTGGACTCTTTCCAAATTATACAATTGGATCTTCAAAATCAGTGAGACATTTTAGAAATGCTCAAGTCACTGAAATGGACAGCTTTACAATCACTGTACAGTACAGAAGGGAGCGACTGTCAATGGGAGCTCGGTTAGCGAAGTACTCCGACACCCCAAGATAAACTGGACTGTCCCTTTAACTATAAAGTAGCAGAGAAAGGGGAGTCCCTGTCCCTTTAAATATCTGCACCATTCCCACAGGCTGTGGGAGGAGGAACAGCGCACGGCCTCCTTATATCCTGACCCAGCAAGCACCGCCGGATGGGCTGCCGCAGGGTCCTAAAATCCACTTTGTAAAAACGGTCGTGTTGAGCAGAACAACTTAAAAGGGCACACACAGAGTCTTTGCTAGCAATATATATATATATATTTACATGTGTTTGTAAACAAAACACGACACTCTTAATGTTTGCTAGTCAATTGCACAGAGATAAATAATTATCTTCACCAATTATTTTCCATCAATTTATTTCCATTTTGTTTACAATGCAATTGCGGGGTGTTTAATAACTTTACCATTTATTGATAACACATTGTCTTGTGTGCTCGTGTTCAGAAAGTGACTTCACACTAACCATTCTGTTACAAGGTGACCATGTCTGTCTGCAGTAATCAGTGGGAAAGCGGATTAAATCACATCGAGGATAATGAGCAGCCCCCACCCCCCCTCCCCGCCGTCTCTGCGCTTTATTGTCCAGTGATCATCGCACCGTCACACAGAAGCTCCTGAGAATTACCTCCAGTGTGAAAGAGGAGCTGGGGTGAGGAGTTGTATTTAGAGAGGGATCGAAATGAGGAGGTGTATGAGTGAGGGGGATTTACTGAAATTAATCACTTCTGTTGTGCTATGATGCGGTTCATTTTTATTTTAAAATGTTTAGAATTGCGTGTTTCACTGAAGTTAAATGCGGGGCAGCAGTTACTTGTGGGCACTGGGTTGTTTCTGTTGAATTAATGTGGACCGTGTAAATTGGGAATAGACTGAGTGGGATCATTCTGTGCTGAATGCAATGTTGGACTGCGGGTTTGCACTCAGTCCCAGTGACGAGGTGCTTTAAACAACAAATCCAAAAGCAACTCGCATTGTGACACGAAATCCAGGGACCACTTACACTGACACACCAAATCCAGGGACCACTTACACTGCGACACGAGATCCTTGGACCAGTTACACTGAGGCACCAATTTCAGGGACCACTTACACTGAGACTACAAAATTACATAGGATTTACGACACACAAATGGGCTATTCGGAATAACCAGTCCATGCTGGCGTTTGTGCACCATTCGGGAATTGGAGAGTCTTAGTGTGGGCAATGGTCATGATGGTGAAACCAGCTCTAGTGAGGGCAAAAGCTGAGTAATGGATGAAGATATGACGGTGGAATCAGATGGTGACTGGTGGGGCCTGGTACAGGAACATAAGAAGTAGGAACAGGAGTCGGTCACCTGGCCCCTCTTGGCTGATCTGATCATGGACTCAGCTCCACTTCCCTGCCTGCTCCCCATAACCCTTTATTCCCTTATTGCTGAAAAATCTATGTATCTCCGCCTTAAATATATTCAATGACCTAGCCTCCACAGCTCTCTGGGGCAGAGAATTCCATAGATTTACAACCATCTGAGAGAAGAAATTCCTCCTCATCTCAGTTTTAAATGGGCGGCCCCTTATTCTGAGACTTTGCCCCCGAGTTTTAGTTTCCCCTATGACTGGAAATATCCTCTCTGCAAGCATATTGTCGAGCTTCCTCATTATCCTATATTTTTCAATACGGTCACCTCTCATTCTTCTGAACTCCAATGAGAATAGGCCCAACCTACTCAACCTATCTTCATAAGTCAATCACCTCATCACTGCAATCAACCCAGTGAACTTTCTCTGAACCACCTCCAATGCAAGTATATTCCTCCCTAAATACGGAGATGAAAACTGTATGCAGTACTCTTGGTTTGGATTCACCAATACCTTGTACAGTTGCAGCAGGACTTCTCAGCTTTTCTAATCCATCCCCATTGCAATAAAGTACAAAATTCCATTTGTCTTCCTGATTACTTGCTGTACCTGCATACTAACGTTTTGTGTTTCATATGCAAGGACCCCCAACTCCCTCTGTTTTGCAGCACTTTGCAATTTTTCTCCATTTAAATTATAATTTGCTTTTCTATTTTTTTCAATTTTGTAATAGGTTATTGTCAGAAGCACTTTTCAGACTGGCTGATAATTTGATGTAACCAGCACAGCAAACGTATCCGTCTGTTCTTGTTGCAAAATACCAAAATCTAATGTCCGAAATTAAATGTTCGGTGAGATTTGTAGAGAAGGGAGGAAATGAGGCTTGCAGGAAAGAAGGTTCTTTGAATGAACAGTTTGTGAGGCAGTTTTGTGACTCGTCTGCATGAGGTTAAAGGCATGAAATGGAAAAGGGCACGTCCAGTGACACTTATATTGTCAATAATGGTTTCTATGTTAATTACTCATCATCATAGGCTGTTCCTCGGAATCAAGGAAGACTTGCTTCCACTCCTGTAGTAAGTTCTTTGGTGGCTCAACAGTCGAATATGAGAGCCTCTGACTTGTCACAGATGGGGCAGATAGTCGTTGAGGGAACGGGTAGGTGGGACTGGTTTGTGCACGCTCTTTCTGCTGCCTGCACTTGATATCTGCATGCTCTCGGCGTTGAGACTCGAGGTGTTCAGAGAATTACTATCTCCTAAGCCTCATCATCATCATCATATGGGAATATGTGCAATATGGGAATTATAGTCACTGTCACTGGTGGGACAGACAGTCGTTGATGGAAAGTCTGGGTGAGGAGTCTGCTTTGTCAGATGCTCCTTCCGCTACCTGCACTTGTTTTCTGCATGCTCTCGGCGATGAGCCTCGAGGTGTTCAGTGCCCTCCTGGATGCTCTTCCTTCGCTTATGGTGGACTTTGGCCCGGGATTCCAAGGTGCCTAATATCCGACTGACTATCCCAACCACTAACCCCAATTCTAACAAATAACCACAACCACTAAACCCTAAACCTGCGCCCAAACCCAGTCCCGAATCAAAGGTTGTTCACAGGGATCAGTGGAGGAGCTAAAGACCCGATAATGGAAGTATTTAAACAATTATCTTGATGCAAGAAATTCTGCAAGCTATATTAGTAACAAGAAATTATATCAACAAAACTATTAAATCAGGAAACACAGTTAAAAAGATCACACATTTCAAAGACGATTACATATAGTAACCACATTCAAAAAGCGTTAAACAATGTACAAAATAATAGATTTCCAGTCTTAAGCAACATAGTTCTTTCAATGGTTGCTTGAAAGGAATGCCATATGAGTGCAATGTGAAACACTCCGGTTCAGTTTATGACAACCACAAGCCATATACTCAAAGAGAACAACCTTGGGATTTGATATCATAAAAGATCAACTGGGGGAGAAGTGAAATAATCTACAGTAAGAAAATGCTTCAAAATGGAACAGTCGGTAACAGAACATTAATTAGTTATTATTGTGGAGAAATCAAACATTCGACACACTGTGTTTGAACCAAGCTGATTTATTCAATATGTATAGAAACATAGAAACATAGAATATAGGTGCAGGAGTAGGCCATTCGGACCTTCGAGCCTGCACCGCCATTCAATGAGTACATGGCTGAACATGCAACTTCAGTTCCCAATTCCTGCTTTCTCACCATACCCCTTGACCCCCCTAGTAGTAAGGACTACATCTAACCCCTCTTTGAAGATATTTAGTGAATTGGCCTCAACAAATTTCTATTGTAGAGAATTCCACAGGTTCACCACGCTCTGGGTGAAGACGTTTCTCCTCATCTCGGTCCTAAATGGCTTACCCTTATCCTAAGACTGTGACCCCTGGTTCTGTACTTCCCCAACATTAATAAGAACATGAGAACAGAAGAACAGAAGAATTAGGAACAGGAGTGGGCCATCTAGCCCCTCGAGCCTGTTCCGCCACCCAACAAAATCACGGCTGATCTGGCCGTGGACTCAGCTCCACTTACGCGCCCCCTCCCCATAACCCTTAATTCCCTGACTGGCTAAAAACCTATCTATCTGTGATTTGAATATATTCAATGAGCTAGCCTCAACTGCTTCCTTGGACAGAGAATTTCACAGATTCACAACCCTCTGGGAGAACAAATTCCTTCTCAACTCGGTTTTAAATTGGCTCCCCCGTATTTTGAGGCTGTGCCCCCTAGTTCTCGTGTCCCCGACCAGTGGAAACAACCTCTCTGCCTCTATCCTGTCTATCCCCTTCATTAATTTAAATGTTTTTATAAGATCACCCCTCATCCTTCTGAACTCCAACGAGTAAAGACCCAGTCTACTCAATCTAGCATCATAAGGTAACCCCTTCTTCTCCGGAATCAGCCTAGTGAATCGTGTCTGTACCCCTTCCAAAGCTAATATATCCTTCCTTAAGAAAGGTGACCAAAACTGCACGCAGTCCTCTAGGTGCAGCCTCACCAATACCCTGCACAGTTGCAGCAGGACCTCCCTGCTTTTGTACTCCATCCCTCTCGCAATGAAGCCCAACATTCCATTCGCCTTCCTGATTACCTGCTGTAGCTGCAAACTAACTTTTTGTGATTCATGCACGAGGACACCCAGGTCCCTCTGCACTGCAGCATGATGTAATTTCTCCCCTTTCAAATAATATTCCCTTTTACTGTTATTTTGTCCCAAGTTGGATGAACTCACATTTTCCGACATTGTATTCCATCTGCCAAACCTTAGCCCATTCGCTTATCCTATCTAAATCTCTTTGTAGCCTCTCTGTGTCCTCACACAACCCGCTTTCCCACTAATCTTTGTGTCATCTGTAAATTGTGTTACACTTCACTCTGTCCTTTCTTCCAGGTCATCGATGTATATTGTAAACAGTTGTGTTCCCAGCACTGATCCCTGTGGCATACCACTAACCACCGATTTCCAACCCGAAAAGGACCCATTTATCCCGACTCTCTGCTTTCAGTTAGCCAGCCAATTCTCGATCCACGCTAATACATTTCCTCTGACTCCGCATACATTTATCTTCTGCATTAACCTTTTGTGTGGCACCTTATCGAATGCCTCTTGGAAATCTACATACACCACATCCATCGGTATACCTCTATCCATCATGCTCTTTATATCCTCAAAGACTTCCAATAAATTAGTTACACATCATTTCCCCTTCATGAATCCATCTTGCGTCTGCTTGATTGCACTATTCCTATCTAAATGTCCCGCTATTTCTTCCTTAATGATAGCTTCAAACATTTTCCCCACTGCAGGTGTTAAACTAACCGGCGAATAGTTACCTGCTTTTTGTCTGCCCCCTTTTTTAAACAGAGGCGTTACATTAGCTGCGTTCCAATCCGATGGCACCTCCCCAGAGTCCAGAGAATGTTGGTAGAATTTTACGAAAGCATTTTCTATAACTTCCACCATCTCTTTTAATACCCTGGGATGCATTTCATCAGCACCAGGGGACTTGTCTCCCTTGAGACCCATTAGCCTGTCCAGCACTACTCCCCTATTCAAAGTGATTATCGAAAGGTCCTCCCTTCCCATATTCCCGTGACCAGCAATTTGTGGCATGATTTTTGTGTCTTCCACTGTGAAGACCGAAGCAAAATAACTGTTTAAGGTCTCAGCCATTTCCACATTTCGCATTATTAAATCCCCCTTCTCATCTTCTAAAGGGACCAACATTTACTTTAGTCACTCTTTTCCATTTTATATATCTGTAAAAGCTTTTACGATCTGTTTCTATGTTTTGCACAAGTTTACATTCGTAAACTATCTTTCCCTTCTTTATTGCTTTCTTTGCTGTCGTTTAAAATTTTCCCAATCTTCTACTTTCCCACTAACCTTGGCCACCTTATACGCATTGGTTTTTAATTTGATACTCTCCTTTGTTTCCTTGTTTATCCATGGCTGGTTATCCCATCTCTTACCACCTTTTTCACTGGAATATATTTTTGTTTCTCGGCCTTTTGGCTAAGATCACGCGTAACTGACCTGACAGGGGAGTAGCCACCATGACCTCCGGGTGGTTCTCCCTGGATCAGGAAGGTATATGCTTGCTTTTTTGGAAACAGGAGGTGGGTGGGGTGGCTTGACCCATCCACCTCCACGGAGGTGTGTGGGGGACCTGACCCATCCACCTCCATGGCACGAACCTGGTATTGCAGTACTTCCAGGAACGGTGCAGTGGCTCTAGGCCTTTTGGCTAAGAGCATTGGCGCAGAGTGATCCTTGGCGTGTGCAAGGTGACCTCTGGCATTTGTGATTTGACAAAGAATTGGAACGATTGGCTACGAATTTCAAAAAAATATATATATATTTTTGTTGAGCACTATGAAACAGCTCCTTAAAAGTCCTCCACTGTTCCTCAATTGTGCCACCGTTTAGTCTGTGTTCCCAGTCTACTTTAGCCAACTGTGCCCTCGTCCCACTGTAGTCCCCTTTGTTTAAGCATAGTACGCTCGTTTGAGACACTATTTCCTCACCCTCAACCTGTATTACAAATTCAACCATACTGTGATCACAAATTCCTAGAGGATCTTTTACGAGGAGATCGTTTATTATTCCTGTCTCATTGCACAGGACCAGATCTAAGATAGCTTGCCCCCTTGTAGGTTCTGTAGCATACTGTTCTAAGAAACAATCCCGTATGCATTCTATGAATTCCTCCTCAAGGCTACCCCGTGTGATTTGATTTGACCAATCAATATGTAGGTTAAAATCCCCCATGATTACTGCTGTCTTTTTTCACATGCCTCCATTATTCCCTTGATTATTGTCAACCCTACCGTGAAGTTATTATTTGGGGGCCTATAAACTACGTCCATCAGTGACTTTTTCCCCTTACTATCTCTAATCTCCACTCACAATGATTCAACATTTTGTTCATTCGAGCCAATATCGTCTCTCACAACTGCCCTGATATCATCCTTTATTAACAGAACGAACACACCTCCTTTCCCTTCTTGTCTATCTTTCCGAATTGTCAAATACCCCCGTATGTTTAATTCCCAGTCTTGGCCACCCTGTAACCACGTTTCTGTAATGGCCACCAAATCATACCCATTTGTAATGATTTGTGCCGTCAACTCATTTACATTATTTCGAATGCTGCGTGCTTTTTGGTAGAGATTCTTAATACTAGTTTTTAAATCATGATTTTTAGTTTTTACCCCTCCTGCAGCCCATTTATATTCATACATATTGTCCCTTCTTATCACCTTGTGGTTTACACTTCCACCAGTGCTACTCTGCTTTGTTGCCTCCTGGCTTTTGCATTCTTTCTTGCGGTTCTGTTCATCTGAGCTCTCACCCACTCTAACTAGCTCAGAGACCTCTGCTGGGTTCCCATCCCCCTGCCAAGCTAGTTTAAAGCCCTCCCAACTGTACTGTCAAAACCACCCGCGAAAACATTGGTCCCGTCGCTGTTGAGGTGTATCCTGTCCCGAATTGTACAGGTCCCACCTTCCCCAGAAGAAGTACCAATTGTTCAGGAAACTAAAGCACTCCCTCCTACACCAACGGGAGAGTGGAGAGCACCAACACCAACTGTCGCAGGAGAGAGAGTGGAGAGCACCAGCTCCAACTGTCACAGGACGACAGAGTGGAGAGCACCAGCTCCAACTGTCGCAAGATAGAGAGAGGAGAGCACCAGTTCAAACTATCACAGGACATTAATACAGAACATTAATCTCCAGCGCAGATATAGGGGTTATTAAGATCAGCAGAAACAAACAATAACTGCCAGAATGAATATGGTTCAATACCCAATGCAATCCCAGTAAATCCTGTTCTATTCACCAAGGCAGGATTGCAATGGTGGCGTATTTACCCAGTATGCACCACGTGCAAGAAAATGCCGAACCCAGACTTCAGGAGTTCAGTGCGCAGGCGCGTGTCCTGGCTGGGTTTGGAGCATTCGCGGCGAATGTAGTGGTGAAGGAGAAATGGGTAACATGCCCTCCGCAGAAGCGCTCAATTTGAGCGGGTGGAGGGGAGCAATGGACCAGCGGGTGGCGCGGGAGGCTTCATAAACCAGCGGTGCCCGCCGCCAGCCCGGAATAAAAACCGGAATGTAGGCGGTTGCAGCTTCGGGTCTTTCTTCCGGTCACAGGCCCAGGCTAACGGCGGGCATCTTCGTGCAGGAAGCCGGGTTCAGTGCTCCGTCATATTGATTCGGTGAGTCGCACCGCGCATGCGCGGCCATCTTGGTTCAGGAATAAAGTGAGCGATGACAGTGTCTGTTTGCAACCGGGTCCCAGTGGGTAAAGGAGTGTCAATGATATTTTATTCTCACTCTCCACACCTCGAATTTCTCACCATCTCCCCTAAAGGCGATGCTTAGTACCGACCTTGTGGTTTAAGTCCTACACAATTGTAAGAGAGAAGGCCCAGAAATATTCACGCCTTGGGTTAGAATCCCCATGTTCAGTCCCAGGGTTAGAATCCCCATCTCATCATTATCATAGGCAGTCCCTCGGAACCGAGGAAAACTTGCTTCCACTCCTGAAGTGAGTTTATTGGCGGCTGTACAGTCGAATACGAGAGCCACAAATTCTGTCACAGGTGGGACAGATAGTCGTTGAGGGAAGTGGTGGGAGGGACTGGTTTGCCGTACGCTCTTTCCGCTGCCTGCGCTTGATTTCTGCATGCTCTCTGCATTGAGACTCGAGGTGCTCAGCGCCCTCCCGGAAGCACTTCCTCCACTTAGGGCGCTCTTTGACCAGGCACTCCTCGGTGTCAGTGGGGATGTCGCACTTAATCAGTGAGGCTTTGTGGGTGTCCTTGTAACGTTTCCGCTGCCCACCTTGGGCTCATTTACCATGAAAGACCTCCGCATAGAGCACTTGCTTTGGGAGTCTCATGTCTGGCATGCAAACTAATTTGCCTGCCCAGCGGAGCTGATCGAGTGTGGTCAGTGTTTCAATGTTGGGGATGTTAGCCTAGATGAACACGCTGATGTTGGTGTGCCTGTCGTCCCAGGGGATTTGTAGGATCTTGCGGAGACATCGTTGGTGATATATCTCCAGTGACTTGAGGTGTCTACTGTACATGGTCCATGTCTTGAGCCATTCAGGATGGTGGGTATTACTACAGCCCTGTAGACCATGAGCTTGGTGGTAGCTTTGAGGGCCTGGTCTTTGAGCACTCTTTTCCTCCGCTGGCTGAAGGCTGCACTGCCGCACTGGAGGTGGTGTTGAATCTCCTCATCAATGTCGGCTTTTGTTGATAAGATGCTCCCGAGGTATGGGAAATGCTCCATGTTGTCGAGGGCCATGCCGTGGTTCTTGATGACTGGGTGGCAGTGTTGCACATCGAGTACAGGCTGGTGGATGATCTTTGTCTTATGGCTATTTAGCGTCACGCCCATGCTTTCGTGTTCCTCAGTAAATTCATCGACTATATCCTGGAGTTCAGCGTCAGAATGTGCACAGACGCAGGCGTTGTCCACATACTGTAGCTCAACGACAGAGGTTGTGGTTATCTTGGCCTTTGTACCAGAGGCGGCGAAGATTAAACAGCATCCTGCTGGTTCTGTAGTTTTGTTCCACTCCAGCAGAGAACTTGTTGACTGTGAGGTAGAGCGTGGCAGTGAGGAAGATTGAGAAGAGGATGGGAGCGATGATGCAGCCCTGTTTGACCCCGGTCCAGACATGGATTGTGTCTGTAATGGATCCGTTGGTAAGGATTATGGCCTGCATGTCGTCGTGGAGCAGGCGAAGGATGTTGACAAATTTTTGAGGGCATCCGAAATGGAGGAGAACGCTCCATAGAGTCTCATGGTTCACAGTGTCAAAGCCCTTTGTAAGGTTGAAAAAGCCCATGTATAACGGCTGGCGCTGGTCCCTGCATTTTTCCTGCAGCTGTCGCGCTGCAGAGATCATGTCCGTTGTGCCCCGTGGGACACTGTGACTCCAGGAGGAGCTCCTCGGCCACAGGGAGAAGATTGTTGAAGAGGACTCTGGCAAAAACTTTCCCAGTGGCTGATTAGCAGGGAGATTCCTCTGTAGTTGCTGCAGTTGGAATTGCCCCCCTTTTTTAAAGATGGTCACGATCACTGCATCTCTGTGATCTCCCGTCATGCTCTCCTCCCTCCAGATGAGAGCGATGAGGTCATGTATCCATGCCAACAGCGCATCTCCGCCATGCTTTAGCGCCTCAGTAGGGAATCCATCCGCTCCCGTCGCCTTGTTGTTCTTGTGCTGTCTTATGGCTTTTCCTACCTCATGCAACGTTGGTATTTTACTGAGGTGGTGGCGGGACGCATGCTGTGGGATGGAGTCGAGAACACTCGAGTCAAATTCAGAATCTCGATTGAGGAGATCTTTGAAGTGCTCCTTCCAGCGGGCCTTGACAACCTCGGTGTCCTTGATGAGTGTTTCCCCATTCTTGGCCAGCAGTGGGGTGGGACCTTGGGAGTTTGGACCGTAGGTAGCCTTGACTGATATGAAGAATCCACGCACATCATGGCTGTTGGCCAGTTGTATCTCCTGTGTTTTCTCCATCCACCATCTGTACTTTAGGTCCCAGGTGTTTTGTTGGATCTCAGCTTTGAGCCGCTTTGCTGCTCCTGTGTTGGGTTGTTGCTTGAGGCTCAGAAATATTAATTGATTGATCTCCTGAGAATTCTTATCAAACCAGTCCTGGTGTGTTCTGGTTGAATGACCAAGTGTCTCTTCACAGGCACTGGTTTTGGAGGCCTGGAGGGCAGACCAAGCGCTGTGGGCATTCAGTATCTCAGCGTCATCAAGGCACTTCAGGTTAGGTCTAAAGCGTTGGCTGTATAGGGCTCTCTTAGCTGGGTCTTTAAGTGCCCTGGCATTGACTTTCTTGTGGCACTGCTTCTGCTGTCCCCTCCGTTTTGGGGCTATGTTAATGTCGATAATGGATCAGGCGGTCGTCCGTCCAGCAGTCGTCAGCTCCTGTCATGACATGGGTGATGCGCACACCCTCACGATCCCTGGCTCGGACGATAACATAGTCGAGCTGGTGCCAGTGTTTGGAGCGAAGGTGTTGCCACGATGCCTTGTATTTGTCCCTCTGGTGGAACAAGGTGTTGGTGATGAGAAGTTCATGTTCTTGACATTTTGTCAGGATTAGGGTACTACTGGAGTTGGCTTTCCCTACCCCCTCACTGCCAATCATGCCTCCCCAGAGGACTATGTCTTTGTCGACCCTGGCGTTGAAGTCACGTAACAGGATGAGTATGTCGCCTGCAGGGACGCAGGACAGGGATGTTTCGGAGTTGGAATAAAAACCCTCTTTGGTCTCCTCCATTGAATCGACTGTTGGGGCATACGCACCGATGACTGTTGCACATTGGTTCCGGAATAGGGTGAGTTGAAGCGTCAAGAGGCGTTCGTTAACCGCACAGGGGGTGTCTTTGCGGCTGTTGACCAGCTCATTTTGGTGGCGAAGCCAACTTTATGAAGGTGGCGTTATTCCTCTGGTATTCTTTTCCAGAAAAAGGTGTAACCTCCATCTTGTTCATTGAGCTGGCCTTCCCCTGCCTGCTGGATCTCGCTTAGGGTGGCGATGTCGATGTCAAAGCTTCTAAGTTCCCGGGCAACTATGGTGGTGCGGCATTCTGGCCTGTTGCTGTTGGTGTTGTCCAATGGGAGTCCTGACGTTTCAGGTCCCGAACTTCATGTTAACGGAGTGGAAGATCCCAGTGTGTGAGTTCTTTTAACGTGGGGTGGCATAGCTGAGCAAGGTCTTGGTCCAGTGGCAAGGGATCCAAGACGACTGGAGACCAGGCACTTCTGTATGAGCCTAATTGCCGAAGGCGAAATGTTGGCTGCAAGCTCGGTGGTGAGTAGCACCCTTGTTGGTAAGTGGTCCGAGGCTTGGTTGGGGGCAGGCATTAGGAAATCAGTTGTCTGCTGGAGTACCAAGTGGGAGGTCATAAAGGAGTAGGAGGGTGAAAGAATCATAACCAGGCCACCAGTGGGGAAGGGGAGGTCCAGCCGTCGACAAGGAGAGACATGTAGGCCCGCTGCTGGAGGGATGAAAACCTGCCGCTGGAGGGATGTAGGCCCGCCGGAGGAGGGGCCGGGTGATGTCGCGGTCGCCGGGTCGGAGGCACACCTGCTTGCTGGGCGTCGTCGTGAGTAACCTGGTTTTCAATGGCTGAAAATGATGCTAATAAAACACACCAAACTATTTTCTATTTAGATTGGGGTACAGTATTCAATTGCTTAATAAAACATTTTTAAAAGAAAATTATTCTTAAAGGTTCCTCCACGTTGTTTAAAAGTTTCTTCAGAAGTTTTAAAAGTTTCTCCCAGAGTTTTAAAAAAGGTTTCCCAAGTTATTTAAAATTTTCTCCAGAGGTTTCAAAAGTTTCTCCAGTTGTTTAAAAGTTTCTCTTGAAGTTTTAAAAGTTTTCCCAAGTTGATTAAAAGTTTAAAATGAAAGTCAATAGTAAGCTACCTGCCATCGTACTGTTCCATGACTGCTGCCATCCCTCTGCAGCTGCACAAAGCCCTGGCTAGACCACATCTGGAGCACTGCGGGGAATTAGAGGCTCAGTCATCTCTGAAGGGGGCCCGAATGCCTGGACGCCATGTACAGTCCCAGGGACAGTATCCCCATGTACAGTCCCAGGGTTAGAATCCCCATGTACAGTCCCAGGGTAGATTCCCCATGTACTCTCCCAGGTTTAGAATGCCCACATACTCGCCCAGGGATAAAATCCCCATGTACAGCCCCAGGGTCAGAATCACCATTTACAGTGCCTGGGTTAGAACCCCCTTATCTGGTCCCAGGGTGAGAATCCCCATTTACTCTCCCAGTGTTAGAATGCCCAATTACTCTCCCAGGGTTAGAAACCCCATGTACAGTCCCAGGATTGGAATCCCAATGTACAGTCTCAGGTTTGGAAACCTGTGACTGCACACAGATGAAGAAAAAAATTGAGGCCTTGAATCTGATTTGGGGAAAAATCATAGAAACATGATTGAATTTCTATCCTAAACTATTTGAAATCAAATCAACTGAATTGTTGCAATTAACACATTACTTTAATGCCAAATGGGAAACAAGTGATGTGTGGGTTGTGCAGGAGTGTTTGCGCCCGGTTACACAGCATGTTCTGGATCTCCACTCTAAATGCACTTCTTCAGGTTCACAGTCTCATTGACACATCCAACTGACTAGATGGACCTCGCCCTTTAAACCCCATCAGAGAAATATCAGCATTTGATGTTTAATTTGCTAAACCTTTATAAAACACTGGTTAGGCCTCAGCTGGAGAATTGTGTTCAAGTTTGGGCTCCAAACTTTCGTAATGATGGCAAGCTTTTAGAGAAGGTGCAGAAGGAATGGTGCCAGGGAGATGGGACTTCCGTGATGTGGAGAGCCTAGTGAAGTTTTCTCCAGAGAGGAGGAAATGGTAAAAGGCGATTTGATGGAGATGTACAAAATTATGAACGATTTAGATAGAGTAAATATGGAAAAAGTATTTCCAGTGGCATTAGGGTAGGTAACCAGAGGAGTCAGACGTCCGATGATTGGCAAAATAACGAGAGGTGAGATGTGGGATAATTTGTTACTCAGCGAATTGTTATGATCCAGATTGCACTGTCTGAAAGGGTGGTGGAAGCAGATTGAATTGTAACTTTTAAAAGGGAATGCGATAAATACTTGCTGGGAAAAATATACCAAGCAATAGGTAAAGGGCAGTGGAGTGAGAACCATTGAACAGCTTCACCAAAGAGCCGGCACAGACAAGATGGGCTGCATGGCCTCCTGTGCCGTCCTCACCGTGACAATGGCGGATGATCTTACCCAGAGTGCTCCGCCCGTCGGTTTACGCCCTATATCCATCAGCAGCGGGGCAATGTGGGTAGGCCAGGTCCCTGCAGAGCACGCCCCTGTGCGGAGAGGCTCCCGGGGACTGATTGGAGCGAGCACGGCATCAGCATCACCAAGTGTGGCTCTCAGGCGCCAGGAAACAGGGAGTGTGACTCTCAGTCCCGGGCAGCACCGAGTGTGGCTCCCAGGCCCCATGCACCAGGCCCCATGCATCACTGAGTGCGGCTCTCAGGCCCCGGTCAACACCGAAAGTGGCTCTCAGGCCCCAGGCAACACCGAGTGTGGCTCTCAGGTCCCGGGCAACACCGAATGCGGCTCTAAACCTGTGTGTCAAAACCTCCAGGCCCGGCACCAGCAAACCCCGGGGGCAGTGCCTCCCCCACACCACGAAAACAACTACTTGCGTTTATACAGCATGTCCAGCAATTCCCAGCCGCTCCATCTCAGGGTCGGCGCTGAATGCGGAAGTCACTCCCTGGCCTCCTGTACTGTATAGAATTAGGAAGTCCCTTGATTCGATGATGACCCGCTTCCAAAACAAAACGGATGAGTTCACAGATGTTTCACTGAGACCTGATATTCCAGGTCCCGAACTACATATTAAAGTGTGGAAGATGCTTGTGTGTGGATTATTTTAACGTGGGTAACCGTTGCACACAATCCACCACACGGGCTGAACAGAGTGAGGTCTTGGTCCAGTGGCAAAGGTTAACCAAGACGACTGGAGACCAAGCTCTGCTGCACAGACCTGGTGCACAAACTTGTACTGCCCATAGATCGCAGTGTGGTCTGGCCCATGCTGTCCCTGGGTCCTTGCCTATTCCGGGCCCCGAACTCGCGCCTCTTGTGGCTCCAATCTCTCCACCCCAAACTCTCATCTCTCGTGGGGCCCAATCTCTTCGCCCCGAATTCTCGCCTTTCGTGGGCCCCAATCTCTCCGTCCGAAGTCTGGCCTCTCGTGGGGCCCAATGTCGCCACCCAGAACTCTCGCCGCTTGTGGGCCCCAATCTCTCCGCCCTGAACTCTAGCCTCTCCTTGGCCCCAATCTCTCCTCCCCGAACTGTCGCCTCGCCTTGGCTCCAATCTCTCCTCTCCAAACTCTCGCCTCTCCTTGGCCCCAATCTCTCCATTCCGAACTCTTGCCTCTCCTGGGCCCCAATCTCTCAGCCCCGAATTCTCGCCTCTTGTGGGCCGCAATCTCTCAGGCCCGATCTCCCGGCGCTACTCCACCCCGACCTCACCACTCCTCTGCTGCTTGCCGCATCGCTTGCTGTACCTGGGCCGTTCCGATGGTTCTGCCCATGCTCCAATCGCTGACCTGGATTCCGGTACAAAGCAAAATCATTAAGGAAGAAATAGCGGGACATCTAGATAGGAATAGTGCAATCAAGCAGACGCAGCATGTATTCATGAAGGGGAAATCATGTTTAACTAATTTACTGGAATTCTTTGAGGATATCACGAGCATCGTGGATAGAGGTGTACCGATGGATGTTGTGTATTTAGATTTCCAAAAGGCATTCGATAAGGTGCCACACAAAAGGTTACTGCAGAAGATAGAGGTACGCAGAGTCAGATGAAATGTATTAGCATGGATAGAGAATTGGCTGGCGAAGAGAAAGCAGAGAGTCGGGATAAATGGGTCCTTTTCGGGTTGGAAATCGGTGGTTACTGGTGTGCCACAGGGATCGGTGCTGGGACCACAACTGTTTACAATATGCATAGATGACCTGGAAGAGTGGACAGAGTGTAGTGCAACAAAATTTGCAGATGACACTAAGATTAGTGGGAAAACGGGTTGTGTGGAGGACTCAGAGAGGCTGCAGAGATTTGGATAGGTTAAGCGAATGGGCTAAGGATTGGCAGATGGAATACAATCTCGGAAAATGTGAGGTCATCCACCTTGGGAAAAAAAACAGTAAAAGGGAATATTATTTGAATGGGGAGAAATTACAACATGCTGAGGTGCAGAGGGTCCGGGGGGTCCTTGTGCATGAATCCCAAAAAAATAGTTTGCAGGTGCAGCAGGTAATCAGGAAGGCGAATGTAATGTTGGCCTTCATTGCGAGAGGGATGGAGTACAAAAGCAGGGAGGTCCTGCTGCAACTGTATAGGGTATTGGTAAGGCCGCACCTGGAGTACTGCGTGCAGTTTTGGTCACCTTACTTAAGGAAGGATATACTGGCTTGGAGGGGGTACAGAGACGATTCACTAAGCTGATTCCGGAGATGAGGGGGGTTACCTTATGATGATAGATTGAGTAGACTGGGTCTTTACTCGTTGGAGTTCAGAATGAAGAGGGGTGATCTTATAGAAACATTTAAAATCATGAAAGGGATAGACAAGATAGAGGCAGAGAGGTTGTTTCCACTGGTAGGGGAGACTCGAACTAGGGGGCAAAGCTTCAAAATACGGAGGAGCCAATTTAAAACCGAGTTGAGAAGGAATTTCTTCTGCCAGAGGGTTGTGAATCTGTGGAATTCTCTGCCCAAGGAAGCAGTTGAGGCTAGCTCATTGAATGTGTTCAAGTCACAGATAGATATATTTTTGATAGATATATTTTTAACCAATAAGGGAATTAAGGGTCACGGGGAGAGGGCGGGTAAGTGGAGCTGAGTCCACGGCCAGATCAGCCATGATCTTATTGAATGGCGGAGCAGGCTCGAGGGGCTAGATAGCGTACTCCTGTTCCTAATTCTTATGTTCTTATGTTCTTATGTAAAAACTAGGATCTCAAGTCTACAAATCTCGGGCAATTTAGAATAAATCGCCTCTCAACTATGCTGCAAATGCTAGAAAGACGCTTTGGATACCTGGCCTCCTGTGTGGGTCTGTTTGTTGCATCTATTTGAGCTGGAGTGGAGATGGAGGAAAAGCTGCTGGGTTTCACCCCCAGTATTTCTGGGCCCAGTGGGACCAACAATTCCCCATGTGGGGCTGTCAATGGAGGTGGGTTCCCTTTCCTGAAGGATATTGATAAACCATTTGGGTTTTACCACAAACTGGAAGTTTTCATGGTTACCATTTCTAGTGCTGGCCCCACAAATTACCAAGTTCATTAAGCTCAATTTCTCAAAGTGCCTTTGTGTTTTTGTGGGTTCTCTCTCATCCACCCTTTTTCTTGACTGAAATTCACTTTACAGGGTATTAAAAGGGGAGGATTTATAGACCGGAGGCTCAAAACAAACATCACATTAACATCCAACGAAATCACTCGATTCATCGGGAATGGATTATCATCCAGCAACTATGGATGCATAGGTGGAGAAAGTGTACACGTGCTCTGTGTGTGGACAAGGCTTCAGCCGATCATCCAACCTGGAGAGACACAAGCGCAGTCACACTGGGGAGAAACTGTGTAAATGTGGGGACTGTGGGAAACGTTTCAACTACCCGTCCCAGCTGGAAACACACCAGCGAGTTCACACTGGGGAGAGGCCGTTCACCTGCTCCGAGTGTCAGGAGGGATTCACTCAGTCATCTAACCTGCTGATACATCAGCGAATTCACACTGGGGAAAGGCCGTTCACCTGTTCCGTGTGTGGGAAGGGATTCACTCAGTCATCCACCCTGCTGACACACCAGCGAATTCACACCGGGGAGAGGCCGTTCACCTGTTCCGTGTGTGGGAAGGGATTCACTCAGTCATCCACCCTGCTGACACACCAGCGAATTCACACTGGGGAGAGGCCGTTCAGCTGCTCTGAGTTTGGGAAAGGATTCAATGAGTCATCCAATCTGCTGGCACACCAGCGAATTCACACCGGGAAGAGGCCGTTCACCTGCTCTGAGTGCGGGTAGGGATTCATTCAGTCATTGCACCTGTTGAGGCACGAGCGAGCTCACACTGGGGAGAGGCCATTCGCCTGCTCTGAGTGTGGGAAGGGATTCACTCGGTCATCCCATCTGTTGAGGCACCAGCGAATTCACACTGGGGAGAGGCCGTTCACCTGCTCTGTGTGTGGGAAAGGATTCACTCAGTCATCCCACCTGTTGAGGCACCAGCGAGTTCACAAATGATTGTAGGGGTTGGGTTATGTTGTTATTGTTGCTGTTAATCACAACCCGACTGAACCATGTTCATTCTGACTGTTGGGGTTTGTTTCCGCTGATGGAAACTCCTGTAACTGGACTGGAGATTAATATTTGGGGTGTAGACAAATAAATTCGTGTTACTTTCAACACATTGCTGTAGATTTTTCTCTTTCCCATCCGAGTGTTTAGCATCACGTGGCTGGAGCTCAGAGAGGACAAGCTGGGGGGAGGATCAGATGGGGGAAGAACTTCAGCATGGACACTGTCCTTCAGGGTCATACTGAGAGGGGCAAGTGAGACTTTGGTCTTTCTCATCTCTCTTCACTGACAGCAACTCGTGCGGGTTAATCTTGACAGTGTAAGATGTGGATGATATCCACCCAAAGGTGCTAAGAAAGATGGGATGGGTGCTCTGCCAGCCCCTTGCCCATATCTCCAACAGCTCAGTAGAGTCATGGGTTGTTCCCTGAGATTGGAAGGTAGCACATGTAGTTCCCATTTTTCAATTGTGCAAAAGTCAGAGCTCAGGAACTGAAGGCCCATCAAGTGAACTCGATCACTGGGAAGGAGCTTGAAGGGATCCTGAGAGATCCTGTTTTCCATCATGTGGAAAGTGAAGGGGCCATTAGAGATACTGAACATGGATTCCGGAAAACAAGGTCATGTCTTACAAACTAGCTTGAGATTGTAAAGAAGTTGTCAGGTTGTGGATGTGGGAATCCGGTTGACATTGTCTTCCTCAGCGTGTCAAACTCATTTTCTAGGGTGGGCCTGATTCAATATCCTGGCACTTGGCATGGGACACATTCAGCAAAAGCCATTAAAATAGGAATAAATTAAGATAAACTACATCGGAATTTGCATTTAGATTTTATTTACTGCCGCTGCTCCCAATCCCTGGTAGCTCTTAGCTTGAGCATTCATGAACTAACCCTGCTCAAACCATAAGCACAAGGATATCGGTGCATGGTTCTGCCTCTGACCACAAGGCTGTGTCACTGCCACACACAGATACCGTTTCCTTGTTTCACAACTCAATACAAAGACCATCACTTCACACATTCCCTTTATGCACAATTGCAGCAGACATGAGCAAGGACGTGAGGCTTATTAAAAGACACATTTCATTACAGCAAAGGTTCCACTGGGAGAAATGTTCAGTTATTTTCCATTACAGGCAAAATGCCGGACAAACCAGCAGCACACTGGCACCTGAACAGTGTCTCATCGGCCTACAGGCTTTTCTTAAATAGATTTGCTGCGTGGAAATAAACTTAAACCAGCTTTGCGGGCATGATGCTCTATTCATACATTGGAGGTGAGAGAGATGCTGTGGGGCACACACTAAGTCAAGTAGCTGAAAGTGATTGACAGACTGGGTTTTGTTTTTAGTGATCCCGGGCGTGTTACCAATACCGGCAAAGATGAAGCCCATGGAATAAAAGGGACAGTGGATATTGTCTCACTGTGAGCGTGTCAGAATGAGAAGCTTTAACAACAGCCGATGTTTCACAAAGGGAGACCTCACCCCACGAAAGGACATTGGGCGTTTAATGGGCTGTTTGTGTCATTGGGCTACAGGAGGCTATTTGTGACAGAAGGAAAGCTGGTCACAGCAAACGAACAGTTTACCGGCCTGTCCAGGGCCCACTCTGACCCCCACCTTCTCTCTCTCACTATTGATGGACACTGCTGCAGTAATTGCTCCTCTAACCTTTCCTCTCTTGTCCCTCCCACACCCCTAACCCGAAACAATCTCCCTCCCCCTAAATCCTCACTGTGCTGGAATCCACACCAGTCTCCCCATCTGCTCCTTGTTCTCTCCCTGGATCCTGAAACTACAGAACTCACTGATCTCCAGGCTCTAAAACTGAAGCTTGGTGGTCCTCAGTCCCTACTCCTTGATTTCCCTCCGCTTCTCTCCTCCTCTTTCCCCCTTGGTTGTGTTCCACACTCTGGGCCTTGGACCTTCCCCGGGGATTCTCAGTATGAACAGGGGGATGTGTGTTGAGACAGGATGTCCCAGCTCTCCTCCTTTAAAGGGACATGGAGAGGATCAGCTGGGCTGATGGCCCTGCTTTATGACATCACTGCAGTGCCTAACAATCAACCTCCCTGAGCCCTGATCATTTTGGGCTTGATTGAGCTCAGTGCTGTTACAGGAAGGGAAACAGGAGCAGGATTTGACCCGTGTGAAGCCCAGGATTAATGGGGAGAGGTACAGGATCAATTTATACCTTATTAAGTGCGAAATGTCAAATGTGCCAGACACTCCTTGTCCCTCAGTATCTGTGTCGGGGAGCGACCGATGGGTTCACTCTGTATCTAACCCGCGCTGTGCCCGACTGGAGAGTGTTTGATGCTGGCACGAGGTGCACTGCTTAATGAGCACAACATTTAATCCAAAGATGATCAGATAAACCCATGAGCTTCACCCCTGGACACAGGTCCTGAAGGACAGGGAGTGTCTCTAATAATTTGGCTGGTATCCTTGATCAAATTTAAACAGGTCGTATCTCTTTTTAAAAATTCGTTCATGGGATGTTGGCGTCGTCTCTCATCTCTCATTCTTCTGTACGAGAGCGAATATAGGCATCGTCTACTCAATTTTTCATAGGACAATCCCCCCATCCCAGAAATCAGTCTGGCGAACCTTCATTGCACTCACTCTATAGCAAGTTTATCTTTCCTTATGTAAGGAGAACAAAACTGTACACAATACTCCAGGTGTGGTCTCACCGGAGCCCTTTATAATTGCAGTAAGATGTCTTTACTCTTATACTCAAATCTTTTTGTAATAAAGGCCAATATACCATTTGCTTTCTTAATTGCTTGCGTATAAACTTTTAACGATTTGTGGACAAGAACACCAGGACCCTCTGAACACCAACATTTCCCAATCACTCACCATTGAAAAAAATACTCTGCCTTTCTATTTTTACTGTCAGTATCTAACTTAACATTTCTTCACATTATATTCCATTTACCATGTTCTTGCCCACTCACTGAGCCTGTATATATCCCCTTGAAACCACTTTTCATCCTCCTCACAACTTACATTCCCAACGAGCTTTGTAGCCTCAGCAAACTTCGATATATTACATTTGGTCCCCACATCCAAATTATTGATATAGTTTGTGAATAGCTGGGGCCCAAGCACCAATCCTTGCAGCACCCCACCACTTAAAGTCTGCCAACCCGAAAATCGCCCGTTTATTCCTACTCTGTTTTCTGACAGTTAACTAATCCTTGTTCATATATTACCCCTAATCAAACGAGCGATAATTTTGTTTAATAATCTCTTGTGTGGCACCTCATTGAATGCCTTTTGTAAATCTAAATAAACCACATCAAGTGGTTTGCCCTTTTCTATCCTGCGAGTGACAACCTCAAGAAATACTAACAGATTTGTCAAGTACAATTTCCCTCTCCTAAATCCGTGTTCATTCTGCCCAATCGTGTTATTACTTACTACATGCTTAATAATATATTTTAGCATTTTCACTACTACTGATATCAGAACTACCAGTATTGCACGGGTTAGATACAGGGTAAATCTCACTCCATCCTGTCCCAAACACTAGCAGGGTTGATACAGAGTAAATCTCAGACTACAATATCACAAATACTCACAGGGCAGGTACAACATGGTTTAGATACAGTGTAAAGCTCCCTCTACACTTTGCCATTAACCAGTCGCAGGGCAGGTGCAGTACAGGTTAGACATGGAGTATCTTTTCCTCAACACTGCCACAAAACATTCTCAGGGCAGGTACAGCACGGGTTAGATACAGAGTAAAGCTCCCTCTGCACTGTCCCATCAAACACTCCATGGACAGATACAGCACGTGGTTAGATACAGAGTAAAGCTCCCTCTACACTGCCCCATCAAACACTCCCAGGATAGGTACAGCACAGGTTACACGGAGTACATCTCCTTCTACCCTGACCCAGCAATTCCGTTGCAAATACAGCATTTGTTTCATATAAAGTAAATCTCCCTCTACACTGTTCGATCAAACACTCCCAGAGCAGGTACCGCATTGGTTATACACTAAGTAAAGCTCCCTCTACACTATCGAAATAAACACTCCAAGGACAGCTACAGCACAATGTAGATACAGTGTAATTCTCTCTCTAATCTTTCTAGAATTGTGCACAGTTTTGGTCGCCTTATCTAAGGAAGGATATATTTGCCTTGCTTAGAAACAGAGTAAAGCTCCCTCAACACTCTCCCACCAGTCATTGCAAGGGCAGGTACAAAGCAGGTTAGAGACAGAGTATATCTTCCTCAACCCTGCCCCAAGCATTCCAGAGCAGGTACTGCATTGGTTAGTTACAGATTAAAGCTCCTTCAACACTGTCCCTTCAAACACTCCCAGGGCAGGTTCAGCACGGGTTAGATACAGAGTAAAGCTCCCTCTATACTGTCGCATCAAATACTCCCACAGCAAGTACAGCACGGGTAGATATGGAGTAAACCCCGCCCTAGACTGTCCCGTCTAATGTTATTGAATGGGGAGCAGGCTCCGGGGGCCGGGTGGCCCCCTCCTGCTCTTATTTCTTATGGTCTTATGTACCCAGCATGCCCCGCGGGGGAGAATGTGCCGCACGCAGAGTCCAGGATCTCAGTGCGCCGGTGCTGGTCCTGGCTGTGTTTGGAGTATGCGCGGTGCATGTAATAGTGGAGGAGACACATTTCGGGCAGGCTCCACAGAAGTATCCTTTTCAGTGGGACAAAGGGGAATAATGGACGACCGGGGAGTAAGGGAGGCTTCATCAACAACCGGTACCCGCCGCAAGCCCGGAATCGTAACCAGAATATGGGCGATTGCAGCATCGGGGCTTTTTCCCAATCACGGGCCCAGACTAACAGCGGGCATCTTGGTGCAGGAAAACAGGTTCAGCGCTCCGCCATCTTGATTCAGGTAGTAGCACAGTGCAATGTGCGGCCATCTTGGTGCAGGTACAAAGTGAATGATATCAGTGTCTGGAACTGAACCCAGCCAGAGTAAGCAACTTCCGGGGAGGGGAACCAGTGATTGGAGAACTGAACCCAGCCACAGTCAACACATTCAGGGGAGGGAAACCAGTGAGTGGAGAACTGAACCCAGCCAGAGTCAGCACCTTCAGAGAAGGGGAAACAGTGTGTGTAGAACTGAACCCAGCCAGAGTCAGCACCTTTAGGAGAAGGAAGTGTACCTGTGAGTGTCGAACTGAATTCAGCCAGTGTCAGCACATGCTGGCAAGGGGGAGGAGGGGAATCAGTGAGTGTAAACCTGAACTCAACCAAAATTGGTCGTGAAAACTGGGAGCGGAGGAGAAACTGTCTCGAAATTTGTGTTGATTTGGATTTCAGCACAGCAGGTGGGCCAACGTGTGGGACAGGGATTTATAGCTTTGAAAGCTCAAGGGAGATAAGCATGTTCCATGGAAACTCGATGAGTCTATCCTGAATTTCTGTCCTGTACTGACAGCGATTAGTTTTGTTATCCCCTTTTACAGCGTATTAGAAGGGGAGATTTTCAGACAGGAAACACAAACCAAACATCATGTCAAGATCTGACAGGGTCAATCGATGCATCAGGACCTGAATATCATCGGCCTTTCAAAGTGGAAGGAGAAATGTTTGTTTGTCTTGCCTGTGGGAAAAGATTTCAAACATCAGTGTGACTGGAAAAGCACCGAGACACACACTCCCGAGTGAGTGTTCCAGTGCACGGACTGTGGAAAGAGCTTTAACCAGTTACGCAGCCTGAAGAAAACATCGCAGCATACAAAGCACCGAGAAACTGTAAACATTTTGTGCACATGGGTTAGGCTTCAACTGATCGACCAACCGTGGAGATTCACAAGGACACCCGCACCACGGATAAATCGTGGAAATGTGATGACTGTGGGAAGGGACTCAGATCGTCGTCAGAACTGGGAATTCATCGACGTAGTCACATTGGGGAGAGGCCATTCACTTGCTCTCTGTGTGGAAAGGGATTCACTGCATCATCCCACCAGTTGAAATCCAGCGAGTTCCCACATGGGAGAACACGTTCACATGCTCTGAGTGTGGGAAGCGATTCACTCGGTCATCCCACCTGCTGACACATCAGTGAGTTCACACTGGGGAGAGGCCGTTCACCTGCTCTGAGTGTGGGAAGGGATTCACTCAGTCATCCGACTTGCTGACACACCAGCGAGGTCACACTGGGGAGAAGCTGTTCACCTGCTCAGAGTGTGGGAAGGGATTCACTCAGTCATCCACCCTGCTGACATACCAGCGAGTTCACAAGTGACTCAAGGGGTTAGAATCTGCTGTTATTGCTGCTGTTAATCACATCCCGACTGAACCATGTTCATTCTCACAGTTGGGGTTTGTTTCTGCTGATAATAACCCTGAAACTGGGCTGGACCTTAATATTCTGGATATATTGCTGATTGTGTTCTCGGGGCTGCAGTGTCCATTTAAAAACTCTGTGTGTTATCTTTCCCCTTAATTCAGCAACTCTCAACAATAAAATTATGAACTTTTACTTTAATCCTACCTTGATCTTTGATACACAATCTACAATAATGCAAACGTTTGTACTGAATATAATCTCCAATTAGAACGAGCTTGCTGACAATGCTTACTGACTTGCACATTACACACAGCGGCCCCTCCATTATCCACCAGAAAGAAGGGGAATGGGAATTAGTGGGGAATTAGTGTCCCCAAATGGTATCCCCCATCTGGTGCAGCAAAACCCCTGGCACGGCAATGGAGTCAAGTCCAAACCAAAACTGTGTGCAATACTCCAGGTGTGGTCTTACAAACGCCCTGTACAGTTGTAGCAGGACTTCCCTACTTTTATACTCCATCCCCATTGCAATAAAGGCCAGCATTCCATTTGCTTTCCTGATTATTGCTCTACCTGCATGCTAAATTTTTGCATTTCATATACAAGAACCCCCAGATCCCTCCGTCCGACAGCATTTTGTAATCGTCCCCATTTAAATAATAATTTGCTTTTTTATTTGTACTACAAAAGGGGATAAGCTGACATTTTAACATATTACAGTCCATCTGCCAGATTTTGCGCACTCACTGAGCCTGGCTATATCCTTTCGTAGAGTATTTGCGTCCTCCTCACAGCTTACTTTCCCAAACATCTTTGTATCATCAGCAAATTTGATTATGTTAAACTCGGTCCCTTCATCCAAGTCATTAATATAAATTGTAAATAGTTGAGGCCCCAGCACTGATCCCTGTGGCACTCCACTAGCTACAGTTTGCCAACCTGAAAATGATCCATTTATCCAGACACTCTGTTTTCTGTTAGTTTGCCAATCCTCCATCCACGGTGATACATTACCCCCAACCCCATGAGCTCTTAGCTTGTGCAATAGCTTTTTGTGTAGCACCATATGGAATGCTTTCTGGAAATCCAAATATACAACATCAACTGGTCTCCTTTATATACTCCGCTCGTTACATCTTGAAACAACTCCAGGAAATTTGTCAACATGATTTCTCTTTCATAAAACCATGCTGACTCTGCTTGACTGCAATATGATTTTCTAAATGTCCTGCTACTTTTCCTTAATGATAGACTCCAGTATTGTCCCACTGACAGATGGTAGGCTAACTGGTCTATAGGTTCCTTCTCTCTGTCTCACTCCTTTCTTAATTAGGGGTGTTACATTTGCGGTATTCCTGTCCACTACGACCTCGCCAGAATTTAGGGAATTTTGTTAAATTAAAACCGATGCACCCACTATCTCTGCAGCCACTTTTTTCAGACCCTAGAATGCATGTCATCAAGTCCAGGGGACTTGTCCGTCTTTAGTCCCATTCGTTTGATCAGTACTTGATCTCTACTGATAGTGATTGCTCCCCCGCTCCCCCGCCCCCCGCAATAGCTCCTTGGTTATCAACTATTGGGAAGTTTTTTGTTGCCCTCTACCATGAAGACCAGTTCAAAATTAATTTTTAATGTCTCTGCCATTTCCGTGTTTCCCATTATTAATTCTCCAGTTTCATCTTCTATGGGACCAACGTTGACTTCAGCTGCTTGTTTCCGTTTTATATCCATGTAGAAGCTCTTATTTTCTGTTTCCATATTCCTTGCTAATTTGCTCTCATCTGCTATCTTCACTGTCTTTATCATTGTTTTCGTCGTCCTTTGCTGGTTTCTAAAAATTTCCCAATCCTCAGGCCTTCCACTGTCGCCCGCAACATTGTATGCCTTTTTTCAATTTGATACCATCCTTTACTTCCTTAGTTAGGCAGGGATGGTTCATCCTTCTCTTACCATTTTTATTTCTCACTTGAATAAATCTTTGCTGAGAGTAATGAAATATCTCCTTAAATGTTTGCCATTGCATTTCTACAGTCTTACCCGCTTACATATTTTCCCAGTCCACTTGTTGTCAGTGACAAGGGTTGGTTTATATCACATGGGAGGAACTTGGTGTCAGTGACTGAGGGTTTGGTTCAACATTCTTTGACATGACCAAGGCCTTTGACAAGGTCAACCGTGAGGCGTTATGGAGTGTACTCTGCTGTCCATATAACCAATACAAGCCTCCTAAAGCAAGTGCTCGACTCGGAGTTTCGACACGGCAGGGACAATGGGTGGGCGGGGCTTCAGGGTGTCTGTCAGTTTGATTGGACCACATGTTTGTGCCCAGGTCAGTGGCCCCTGAAAGGGAACCTTGTTGTTCTGGTGATTGTTGTCTGGTGACTCTGGGCCATCCGAGGCTCACCTCATTGGGCCAGCCCGGCTCACACTATTGGGCCAGACCGGGCTCACCTATTGGGCCAGCCTGGGCACGCCCAATTAGGCCAGCCCGGCTCACACTATTGGGCCCGCCCAGCTCACCCTATTGGGCCACCCTGTCTCACACTATTGGGCCAGCCCGTCTCACCCTATTGGGCCAGCCCGGGTCACCTATTGGGCCAGCCTGGACTCATCTATTGGGCCAGCATGAGCACGCCTTATTAGGGCAGCCTAGCAAACACGATTGCGCCCGCCCGGCTCAGACTATTGGACCAGCCCGGACTCACCTATGTGGCCAGCCTGGGCTCACCCTATTGGGCCAGCCCGGCTCACACTATTGGGCAAGCCCGGGCTCACCTATTATGCCAGCCTGGGCACGCTCTATTAGGCCAGCCTGGTTCACACTATTGCGCCCACCATGGTCACACTATTGGACCATCCCGGACTCACCTATTGTGCCAGCCTGGGCTCACCCTATTGCGCCAGCCCGTCTCACCCTATTGGGCCAGGCCGGCTCACCTATTGGGCCAGCCCAGACTCACCTATTGGGCCAGCCTGGGCTCCCCCTATTGGGCCAGCCCAGCTCACACTATTGGGCCAGGCCGGGCTCACCTATTGGGCCAGCCTGGGCAAGCCCTATTAGGCCAGCCTGGCTTACAATATTGAACCCGCCTAGCTCACACTATTGGAACAGTCCGGGTTCACCTATTGGGCCAGCCTGGGCACGCCCTATTAGGCCAGCCTGGCTCATATGATTGCGCCCGCCCGGCTCACACTATTGGGCCAGCCCGGGCTCACCTATTGGGCCAGCCCGGCTCACCTATTGGGCCAGCCTGGACTCACCTATTGGGCCAGCCTGAGCACGCCCTATTAGGCCAGCCTGGCTCACAGTATTGCACCCGCCCGGCTCACACTATTGGACCAGCCCGGACTCAGCTATTGGGCCAGCCTGGGCTCACCCTATTGGTCCAGCCCGGCTCACACTATTGGGCCAGCCCGGGCTCACCTATTGGGCCAGCCCAGTCTCACATATTGGGACAGCCTGGGCTCACCCTATTGGGCCAGCCCAGCTCACACTATTGGGCCAGGCCGGGCTCACCTATTGGGCCAACCTAGGCACGCCCTATTAGGCCAGCCTGGCTCACACTATTGAACCCGCGCAGCTCACACTATTGGACCAGTCCGGGTTCATCTATTGGGCCAGCCTGGGCACGCTCTAATAGGCCAGCCTGGCTGACACTATTGCGCCCGCCCGGCTCACACGATTGGGCCAGCCCGGGCTCACCTATTGGGCCAGCCTGGGCTCCCCCTATTGGGCCAGCCCAGCTCACACTATTGGGCCAGGCCGGGCTCAGCTATTGGGCCAGCCTGGGCACGCCCTATTAGGCCAGCCTGGCTCACACTATTGAACCCGCCTAGCTCACACTATTGGACCAGTCCGGGTTCACCTATTGGGCCAGCCTGGGCACGCCCTATTAGGCCAGCCTGGCTCATACGATTGCGCCCGCCCGGCTCACACTATTGGGCCAGCCCGGGCTCACCTATTGGGCCAGCCCGGCTCACCTATTGGGCCAGCCTGGACTCACCTATTGGGCCAGCCTGAGCACGCCCTATTAGGCCAGCCTGGCTCACACTATTGCGCCCGCCCGACTCACACTATTGGACCAGCCCGGACTCAGCTATTGGGCCAGCCTGGGCTCACCCTATTGGTCCAGCCCGGCTCACACTATTGGGCCAGCCCGGGCTCACCTATTGGGCCAGCCCAGTCTCACATATTGGGCCAGCCTGGCTCACCCTATTGGGCCAGCCCAGTCACACTATTGGGCCAGGCCGGGCTCACCTATTGGGCCAACCTAGGCACGCCCTATTAGGCCAGCCTGGCTCACACTATTGAACCCGCGCAGCTCACACTATTGGACCAGTCCGGGTTCACCTATTGGGCCAGCCTGGGCACGCCCTATTAGGCAAGCCTGGCTGACACTATTGCGCCCACCCGGCTCACACGATTGGGCCAGCCCGGGCTCACCTATTGGGCCAGCCTGGGCTCACCCTATTGGGCCAGCCCGTATCACCCTATTGGGCCAGCCCGGCTCACCTATTGGGCCAGCCCAGGCTCAGCCTATTGGGCCAGCCCGGGTCACCCTATTGGGCCAGCACAAAAGACCCATTGTCGAGCGGAGAGAATCAGCAGCTCATTGATTGTATTCTCACTCTGCGCATAGCGAATGCAGAACTGAACCCAATCTTGTAAGCTGGAAATGCATAATCACAGTCACACCGGGGAGAGGCCGTTCAGCTGCTCTGAGTGTGGGAATGGATTCACTCATTCATCCCACCTGCTGACACACCAGCGAAATCACACCGGGGAAAGGCCGTTCTCCTGTTCTGAGTGTGGGAAGGGATTCATTCAGTTATCCCACCTGCTGAGATACCAGCGAGTTCACAAATGACTGCAGGGTTTGGATTCTATTGTTTTTGCTGCTGGTAATCGCATCCTGATTGAATCAAGTTTGTTGTACCAGTTGGGGTTTGTTTCTGTTGATGTGAATAACCTATAACTGGGCTAGAGTTTAATATTTTCATGTTTCAAATAACACAGTGTGTCGATATTTGATATCTCCAAGACAAGAGGGGACTAATTGATGTCCTTTTACTGACTGCACCATTTTGGGCCTTTTCTCCTTTCTAACTCTGGATTATTACAGTTCTCATACCATCGGTTACTCTCCGGGACAAGTTACCAGTCTGTTAATCACTTTCAGATACTGGAATTAGCGTGTGCCCCGCAGCATCTGTCTAACCTTCGATGTGTGAATGGAACACCCCGCCTGCAAACCTGGTTTCAATTTAAATTTGAATCCACTCAGCAAATGTATTTTTAAAAATATGTACATGTAAACTGATCACATGAAATAATTGGCAAAGGTTTAGAGTCACCAAGATGAATAAGTGAACACATCACGGCCCAATAACCCAGCTCTATATTCACAGGAGAAAGTCTGTTATCTATCTCCTCGAATGTCAGTTGGTGAGATGAGCGATTGAATCACTTTCCATGCACAACAGCATCCATTCCCGCTGTCCCCACATTTACAGTGTTGAGTCAGGTGGGTGCACGAGTCTCACAGGCTGAACGATTGGTTGTAGGAGCATCCACACACAGAACATGTGTCCTGTTTCTCACCGCTGTGATTGGTGTTTTTGCAAAGGCTAATGATAAGATGATCCTGATCAATCCGGCGAATCTGTCAAATCTTAACGCGATGCCTGGATTGCGTTTCCCAGTTGCAGATCCTCCCCTTCTAATACCCTGCAAATAAATGGTGGTTACAAACGTTGTTACTTTAAGTACTGGATATAAATTCAGAACAGACAATTCTAGAATCTATAGATCTTTCTGTCCCCTCCTGTCCCTCCTAAACTCTAAATTCCTTATTCTAGACATTTACTGTCTAAAATCAACTTTCATTTCATCGCCTGAGCTTTATTATCTCCAGCAAGTGCTGAATCTGGCTCGGTGCAATGCCACAGACATTAGTTAACCTCTAGTGCCTCACGGTCAGTCGATTCAGTGAGTGCCAGCAGGATTTCCACTGTGTTAGGCATCACAGCCTCAACTCCTGTCCTCAAATGACATCCACACACTTCCCAGTTGTACTGAGGACAATTATAAGCTGTGAACTGCTGCCTTGGCTGAGCTCAACTAACAACCCAGATCAAGGATCGAACTTGGGACCTTCCCAGTCAGTACTGCAGTGTTCTAACATTTCCGCAGGGGGCGGGGTGGGGGGGGAGTTGGAGAAGGGTGGGAACAGAATATTTTGAAACAAATTTGACTCTGCCTGTAAATGAAACCTTCATCACAATGCACAATTCTGAACTCTTTCCAAAGTAGACAAGCAAGTGAAATGGATCATCAAAAACAGTGAGACATTTTTGAATGGCTCAAGTCACTGATATAGCTTTACAATCATTGCACAGTACAGAAGGGAACGACTGGTAATGGTAGCTCGGTTCGTAAAGTCCTCCGACACAATATAAACTGGACTGTCCCTTTAACTATAAAGAGGTAGCGAAAGGGGAGTCCCTGTCCCTTTATGTATATATATATATGTATATGTGCATGTATATATGCATGTATGTATATATGTGTGTGTGTCTACAAAGCACATCATTCTTAATATTTGCTAATCAATTGCACAGAGATAAATTATTACACGCAAAGGCATCTTCCACCCTTCAACATGTAGTTCAGGATCCGGAATATTAGGTCCTTCATTGAAACACCTGTGAAGGCATTCCTTTTCGGCGTGGAAGCAAGTCATCCTCGTTTCGAGGGACTGCCTATGAAGATGACGATAATGGTGCAAGATTACCAAGAGGGTTGTTTAAAATGGAAATAACTTCAAGGTGTTATCGACCTTGAACTTTGCTGGAACAAAAGAGAAGAACTCCAGTAATGTTCAGCTTCTTATATGCAGTAATGAATCTTGAATGCCACAGCATAGTAACAAAATTGAACTTAAGACTTTAAAAACAAATGCTTGGAATGAATGATTTGGCGTCATGTGTTATCTTCTACGACAGACTGCTCGAGGGGGAAGATAACAGACTTGCTGTAAACGCATTGCAGATAGTTTTTGTATTGTTAAATCACAAAGGCTGGACACAGGTTTTTGTGAAAATAAAATTGATGAGCTAAATAGATAGGAGTTCCTGCTCAAGCATTCGGGATGGGAAATCTAATTCAGATAAGCTAAGTTTGACCTCTGTAGGGAAGATCTCTCACAGAGCATTGATGTTTTTCCTTTTGTTTTTTTTCTTGCAGAAGCAAGTGGAAGCGAGGGCACAGGATGCAATATCGCAGCCAGCAAGGGTCAGGTGAACGAGGGAAGGTGTGTGTGCCTAGAATGTTGGGGAAGCATCGCTGACCGACATAATTCCCGGTTAAGCAATGTCTCGATTTCAAAATGTTCATGCTTGTTATCAGATTACTGCATGGCCTCGCTGCTCCCTATCTCTGTAATCTCCTCCACAGCCCCACAACCCCTGAGATATCTGCTCTCCTCTAATTCTGCCTTCTTGAGCATCCCTGATGATCATCGCCCAACCTTCTGTTGCCTTGGCCCCAAGCTCTAAAACTCGTTCCCTAAACCTCTCCGCCTCTCATTCCTCCTTTAAGATGCTCCTTAAAACTCATGTCTTTGACCAAGCTTTTGGTCACCTGTCCTAATATCTGCTTATGTGGCTTGGTGTCAAGTTTTTTCACTTATAATACTCTGTAAAATTCCTTGGGACGTTTTACACATTAAAGGCGTTATATAAATACAAGATTAGTTTTTGTTTTTGCTGATATCCTTGATTTGACCTTTCACGGTATTTTATAGAACGTGCAGCTCAGAAACAAGCCATTTGGCCGAACTGGTCCACGTCGGGGTTTAAATGCCACAATACCCTACTCTCACCCTATCAACATACCCTCCTATTCCCCTACAGTGAGCAGTTCCACAGTCACTGGTTGCCTTCCAGTGTCCATCCAAAGTGCCAATGTGTGAGGGTATGCAGTGATTGTTGTCAGCCTATTCAACCTTGGGGGCATCATAGTCCCTTTAGCAGACTTGGCCTTTGCTGCTGTGGTGAGTGGACAGTGACCAGTGGAAGGAGCCCAGGACAGTGAGGTTAACTGCAGTCTGCCCACCAGCAGCCCAGCCTTGGTCAGCTGACACCCCCACAGTGAGCAGCTGGAATGTGCACCCTCTCCTGGTCTGCACTGGGGAGCAAGGGAGGTCAAGGGTCAGCACAAAATGTCATCAACCTTGACCTCCAGCCTCTCTCCCTCAGGAGAATCAAGTTGCATTGACGTCATGATGTCATCACGTTCCAGCGCGCGTAACACTCGGCCCCCACAGTTCCGGCGATCTCAGTCACCATTGGGTGGAAGCTACTGTCAATCAGGCCGTGGGCTCTAGTCACATGCCCCTGGACCATAGACTGCCCAACGGCTGGAGGCGGAGAGAAGATTCCGGAATGGGGAGGCGGCGGGCAGCTCAGGGGAGCCTGGACCTGGCGGGGGGGCTTTCTAAACACCCGGGTTAGGCCTCAGGCCCCAAGCAAGAACCTGCAGCTGCGGCGTTTGCCCAGAGTTCGAGTGTGTCAGATGCTTCACGGAGGCGGTCGGAGATTGTAGGGGCGGGGAAGGATGTGGATCTGCGTGTGGGCCGGGGAGCCTAACATGCATTTGTTGTAGGCCTCAGGCTCCAATCACAGCCCACACGCCCCGGCTATGTCCGGCGGTGGCAGGCCCGGCTTAGCGGGGTCACTGGCCACCGTCTAGCACAGGGCGGGGTCACAGCACATGCGCGACCACCTTGCCCAGGAACAATAAGTTGGCGGGCCTTCAAGGTCCCAGTGCCCGCGAGATGGAGTAACCTGGGCATCAGGCTCTTCATCACCTCACAACAATAACCTAGGCAACAGGCTCTTCATCCCCTCACAAAAATAACCTAGGCAACAGGCTCTTCATCTCCTCACAACAGTAACCTGGGCAACAAGCGTGTCATCACCTCACAACACCATCCTGGCAACAGTTACAACATTAGCCTCGATTTATATAGTGCCTTCAACGTAGTAAATCGTCCAAGGGCACTTCATAGGAACGTTATTGGAGAATAATTTGATACCGAAGCGTAGAAACATAGAAAGTAGGTGCAGGAGTAGGCCATTCGCCTCTTTGAGCCTGCATCTCCATTTAATATGATCATGGCTGATCATGCAACTTCAGTACCCCATTCCTGCATTCTCTCCATATCTCTTGATCCCTTTAGTCATAAGGGCCACATCTAACTCCATTTTAAATATGTCCAACGAATCGGATTCAAAACTTTCTGTGGTAGATAATTCCACAGGTTCACAACACACTGGGTGAAAAAGGTTCTCCTCATCTCAGAAGAACATAAGAACATAAGAATTAGGAAGAGGAGTAGGCCATCTAGCCCCTCGAGCCTGCTCCGCCATTCAACAAGATCATGGCTGATCTGGCCATGGACTCAGCTCCACTTACCCGCTCGCTCCCCATAACCCTTAATTCCCTTATTGGTTAAAGATCTATCTATCTGTATTTGACTACATTCAATAAGCTAGCCTCAACTGCTTCCTTGGGCAGGGAATTCCACAGATTCACAACCCTCTTGGAGAAGAAATTCCCTCTCAACTCAGTTTTAAATTGTCTCCCCCGTATTTTGATGCTGTGCCCCCTAGTTTGAGTCTCCCCGACCAGTGGATACAACCTCTCTGCCTCTATCTTGTCTATCCGTTTTATTTTCTTAAATGTTTCTATAAGATCACACCTCATCCTTCTGATCTCCAACGAGTACAGACCCAGTCTACTCAATCCATCATCATAGGTTAACCCCCTCATCTCCGGAATCAGCCTAGTGAATTGTCTCTGTAACCCCTTCAAAGCTAGTATATCCTTCCTTAAGTAAGGTGACCAAACCTGCTCGCAGTACTCCTGGTGCGGCCTCACCAATACCCTATACAGTGTGAGCAGGACCTCCCTGCTTTTGTACTCCATCCCTCTTGCAATGAAGGCCAACATTACATTCGCCTTCCTGATTACCTGCAGCACCTGCAAACTAACTTTTTGGGATTCATGCACAAGGACCCACAGGTCCCTCTGCAGCGCAGCATGTTGTAATTTCTCCCCATTCAAATAATATTCCCTTTTATTGTTTTTTTTTCCAAGGTGGATGACCTCACACTTTCCGGCTTACCCCTTATCCTTAGACTGTGCCCCCTGGTTCTGGACTTCCCCAACATCGGGAACATTCTTCCTGCATCTAACCTGTCCGGTCCAGTCAGATTTTTATATGTTTCTATGAGATCCCCTCATTCTTCTAAATTCCAGTGAGTATAAGCCAAGACGATCCAATCTTTTCTCTTATGTCAGTCCTGCCATCCCTGGAATCAGTCTGGTCGACCTTCGCTGCACTCCGTCAATAGCAAAAACGTTTTTCATCAGATTAGGAGACCAACACTGCACACAATAGTCAAGATATCGTCTCACCAAGTCCCTGTACAACTGCAGTAAAACCTCACTGCTCCTATACTCAAATCCCCTCGCTATGAAGGCCAGCATACCATTTGCTTTCTTTACTGCATACTTTACCTGCATGCCTATCTTCAATGATTGATGAACCATGACACCCAGGTCTTTTTACACCTCCCCTTTTACTGATCTGTCACCATTCAGATAATAATCTGCCTTCCTGTTTTTGCTACTAAAGTGGATAGCCTTAAATTTATCCCCATTATATTTCATCTGACATGCATTTGCCCATTCACCGAACCAGCCACTGTCCCCCTGCAGCCTCTTAGCTTCCTCCTCGCAGCTCGCACTGCCACCCAGCTTAGTGTCATCTGCAAACTTGGAGATATTACATTCAATTCCTTCGTCTAAATCATTAATGTATATTGTAAATAGCTGCGGTACCAGCACTGAACCCTATGACACCCCACTAGTCACTGCTTGCCATTTTAAATAGGACTCGTTTATTCTGACTCTTTGCTTCCTGTCTGCCAACCAGTTCTCTATCCACGTCAATGCATTACCCACAATACCATGTGCCTTAATTTTGGACACTAATCTCTTGTGTGGGACGTTGTCAAAAGCCTCTTGAAAGTCCAAATACATCACATCCACTGGTTCTCCCTTGTCCACTCTGCGAGTTACATCTTCAAAAAACTCTAGAAGATTTTTCAAGCATGATTTCCCTTTCATAAATCCATGCTGACTTGGATTCATCCTGTCACTGCTTTCCAAATGCGCTGCTATTACATCTTTAATAATTGATTCCAGCATTGTCCCCACCAACGATGTCAGGCTAATCGATCTATAATTCCCTGTTTTCTCGCTCCTTCCTTTTTTAAAAAGTGAGGTTACATTAACTCCCCTCCAATCATTAGGAACTGAACCAGAGTCAATGGAATATTGGAAAATGACCACCAATGCATCAACAATTTCTAGGGCCACTTCCTTAAGTACTCAGGGATGCAGACTATCAGGCCGTGGGGATTTATCGGCCTTCAGTCCCTTCAATTTCCCTAACACTATTTCCTGATTATTAAGGATTTCCCTCAGTTCCCCCTTCTCGCTAGACCCTCGGTTCCCTAGTATTTTCGTGAGGTTTCTCGTGTCTTCCTTAATACAGACAGAACCATAGTATTGGTTCAGTTCGTCTGCCATTTCCTTTTTCCACATTATGAAGTCACCTGATTCTGACTGCAAGGGACCTACATTAGTCTTCACTAATCTTTTTCTCTTCACTAATCTACAGAAGCTTTTACAGTCAGTTTGTATGTTCTCTGCAAGCTTACTCTCATACCTCTATTTCACTCCTCCTAATTAAACCCTTGGTCCTCCTCTGCTGAATTCTAAATTTCTCCCAGTCATCAGGTTTGCTGTTTTTTCTGGCCAATTTAGATGCATCTTGCTTGGATTTAACCCTATCCTTAAGTTCGCTATCTAGCCACGGTAGAGCCACCTTCCCTGTTTTATTTTTACTCCAGACAGGGATGTACAATTGTTTAAGTTCATCTATGTGATATTTAAATGTCTGCCATTGCCTATCCACCGTCAACTCTTTAAGTATCATTTTCCAGTCGATCCCAGCAAGTTCACGTCTCATACCGTCGAAGTTTCCTTTCATTAAGTTCAGGATCCTAGCCTCTGAATTAACTGTGTCACTCTCCATCTTAATAAAGAATTCTACCACATTATGGTCACTCTACCCCAAGGGGCCCGGCACGACCAGATTGCTAATTTATCCTCTCTCGCTACACATCACCCAATCTAGGATGTCCTGCTCTCCAGTTGGTTCCTCGACATGTTGGTCTAGAAACCATCCCTTATACACTCTAGAGGATTTACTGTGATTGAAAGGCTGCATTCGAGGGAGCAGGGTGCGGCAGCACGGTCCCGGCCTGCAAGACCATCAGCAGGCCGGGGCCATCAGATGTAACTGCGTGCGGCGGTGGCATACCACTGCAGGAGGTCGACGGCTGTGAAGCCAGGTCGCTCATCGCAGTGCGAGCAGGCACAGCAGGAGGGGCCAAGGAGCTGCAAGAGATTGTAGAGGGAAGTGACCCGGGCCCAGGAGAGGCGTGAGTCTGGGGCCCAGAAGAGGCGAGTGCCCAGAGGCAGCATGGACCTGCCCACACTGCTACTTGTGTGCACGCTAGGTCCGTGCTGCAGAGCTGGCCTCCAGTCGCCTGAGGTAATCATTGCCAATTGACCAAGACCTAGCTCTATCAAGCCTGTGTGGTGTCTGGGGTGCAACGGCTATCACACGTTAAAAACATCCAAGCACAGGCATCGTCCACCCTCCAAAGCGTAGTTCGGGATCTGGAATATTAGGTCCTTCATTGAAACACCTGTGAACTCAACCCTTTTTGGCGCAGAAGCAAGTCAGCCTCGCTTCGAGGGACTGCCTATGGTGATGCTACACTCCAGGAAATCCTCCTCCACAGTATTGCTACCAGTTTGGATAGCCCAATCAAATTATGGCTTAATGTCACCCATGATAACTTCTTTACCCTTATTGCACGTGTCCCTAATTTCCTGTTTTGTGCCATCCCCAAACTCCCTACTACTGTTTGATTGTCTGCACACAACTCCCACTAATGGTTTCTGCCCTTTGGTGTTTCGCAGCTGTATCCATATAGATAAAACATCATCCACGCTAATATCCTTCCTTATTATTGCGTTAATCTCCTCTTTAACCAGTAACGCTACCCCACCTCCTTTTCCTTCCTGCCTGTCCTTCCTGAATATTGATTACCCCTGGATGTTGAGTTCCCAGCCTTGGTTACCCTGGAGCCATGTCTCCGTAATCCCAATTACATCATATCCGTTAACAGCTACCTGCGCAGTCAATTCATCCACCTTATTACGAATGCTTCTCGCACTGAGAATCCGAGCATTCAGGCTTGTTTTTTAACAGTCTTTGTCCTTTTAGAATCATGTTGTAGTGTGCCCTTTTGTAGGCCCTTTTTGATTTTTGCCCTTGATTTCTCTGCCCTCCACTCTTGCATTTCTCCTTCCTACCTTTTGCTTCTGCCCCTTTTTATTTCCCTCTGCCTCCCTGCACAGATTCCCATTCCCCTGCATTGTAGTTTAAACACTGCCCATTTAGAATCATAGATTTAGAATGATAGAATCATATAAATTTATAGCACGGAAGGAGGCCATTTCAGCCCACCGTGTCCGTGCCGGCCGACACAGAGCTATGCAGCCTAATCCCACTCTGCAGCTCTTGGTCCGTTGCCTTGTAGCTTATGGCACTTCAAGTGCACATCCAAGTACTTTTTAAATGTGCTGATTGTTTCTGCTTCGACCATCCTTTCAGGCAGTGAGTTCCAGACCCCCACCAGCCTCTGGGTGAAGACATTTCCCCTCAAATCCCCTCTAAACCTCCTACTTGCAGAGGAAAGGAGTTCTAGAGCTTTAGGCCTAGGCAGCAGAAGGCAGGACCACCGATGGTTACGCGATTATAATTACGGTTCCTCAAGAGGGCAGAATTTGAGAAGCGCAGATATATGGGGAGGGGGGTGGGCTTTTGAGCCTGAAGGATATTACTGAGATAGGGAGGGACGAGGCCACGGAGAGATTTGTAAATATGATAAGAATTTTGAAATGATGCGTTGCATACCAGGGAGCCAATGTAGGTCACATGGATGTTGGGTGAACAGGACTTGGTGCGAGTTAGGACACGGGCTGCCGAGTTTTGGATGAGCTCGGGTTTACTTCGTGTAGAACATGGGAGGCCAGCCAGGAGTGTGTTGGAATAGTCAAATCGAGAGGTAACAAAGGCATGGTTGAGAGCTTCTGCCGCAGATGAGCTGCGGCAGGGGCGGAGACGGACAATATTATGGGGGTGGAAATAGGTGGTTTTGTTTAAGGTGCGGATATGTGTTCGGAAGATCATTTCAGGGTGAAAGTTTGCGAACAGTCTCGTTCAGCCTCGGCCAGATGCTAGAGAGAGGGATGCAGTCAGTGACGAGTGAATGGAGTTTGTGATGGGGACAAAAGACAATGGCTTCAGTCTTCCCAATATTTAATTGGGGAAAATTTCTGCTCACCTGGTACTGGATGTTGTACAAGCAGTCTGACAATTTAGAGACTATGGAGGGGTCGATAGAAGTGGTGGTGAGATACAGCTGGGCCTCGTTAGAATCATAGAATGGTTACAGCACAGAAGGAGGCCATTCGGCCTGTCGAACCCGTGCCGGATCTCTGCAAGAGCACTTCAGCTAGTCCCACTCACCTGCCTTTTCCCTGTAGCCCGAAAAATTTATCTCCTTCAGATACATATCCAACTCCCTTTTGAAACCAGTGACTGAGTGAACCTCCACCATCCCTTCAGGCAGTGCATTCCAGATCCTAACCACTCGCTGTGTAAAAATGTTTTTTCTCATGTTGCCTGTGGTTGTTTTGCCAATCACCTTAAATCTGTGTCCTCTGGTTCTCTAACCTTCCACCAATGGGAACAGTTTCCCTCTAACTACTCTGTCCAGACCCCTCATGATTTTCAACACCTCTATCAAATCTTCTCTGCTCTAAGGAGAAAGCCCCAGCTTCTCCAGTTTATCCACGTTACTGAAGGCCCTCATCCCTGGAATCATTATCGTACATCTTTTCTACACTCTCTCTAAGCCCTTCACATCCTTCCTAAAATGCGGTGATCAGAATTGGATACACTACTTTAGTTGAGGCCGAATCAATGTTTTATACATGTTCATCTTAATTTCCACACTTTTGTACTCTATACCTCTATTCATGAAGCCCAAGCTCCCGTAAGTTTTTTTTAACTGCTTTCATAACCTGTCCTGCCACCTTCAACGATCTGTGCACATAATCCGTTAGATCTCTCAGATGTATTCTCGACCTGACATCTGTCATACGCACTCTTTTTCGGCTTCACCTTACTCCCAGGCCGCATGTGATGTTCGTGGCCTAGAGAAGTCCATGGGCCATGTATATATTCAGTGTGAGAGGTTGCAGCCCCTGAATAGTTACCTGAAGGGGCCGCTCCTCAACTCTTGGTTACACGTGAGCCCCGTGCTCCTAATCTTTGGCCGCCTGGTGCTGAGGGGGGTTGGTAAGACGGAGGATCTTCTCCTGGACCTGCTCTTGGGCCTGGCTCAAACAGCAACTTGTAGGTCCGGCGTGGGCGAGGCCCAGAGGTGGATCACTTTAGCTGCCTGCCTCTCTTCCACGGTCAAGAATGGAGGGAGAGAGAAAACGGGAAACTACAGGCCAGTTAACCTGACATCAGTCCTTGGGAAAATGCTGGAATCCATTACTACAGAAGTGGTAACAGAGCTTTTAGAAAATCATGGTATGATTAGGCAGAGTCAACGTGAATTTATGAAAGGTAATCGTGTTTAATACAGTTATTAATTTTTTTGAGGATGTAACTAGCAGGGTGGATGAAGAGGAACCAGTGGATGTAATATTTTAGAATTTCCAAAAAGCATTTGATGTGCCACATGAAATGCAACTGAAGAGCTCATGGAGTTGTGGGTAATATATTAATATGGTTAGAGGATTGGTTAACGGATGGAAAACAGAGAGTAGGGATAAACGGGTCATTTTCCAGTTGGGAGGCTGTGACTAGTGGGGTGCCAGCACTTTACTTGAACTATTTACAGTCTATATTAATGACCAAGTGCATTGTATACAGGATTGCTGACGATTCAAATCCAGAAGGGAAAGTACGTTGTGAGGACGACGCAAAGAGCTGCAGAGGGATATGGACAGGTTAAGTGAGTGGGCATTAAGGTGGCAGATGAAGTATAATGTGTGGAAATGTGAGGTTATTCACTTTGTTAGCAAGAATAGAAAAACAGAATATTTTATTAATGGTGAAAAACTAATAAATGTTTTTAGGTGTCCTTGCACAGGAAACTCAGAGAGCTGGCATGCAGGTCCAGCAAGCAATTAGGAAAGCATGTTGGACTTGATTGCCAGGTGGTTGGAATACAAGACTTACAAAGTCTTGCTACAATTGTAAAAGGCATTGGTGAGACCACACCTGCAGTATAATGCACAGTTCTGGTCTCCTTAATCTGAGGGAGTGCAACAAAGGTTTGTCAGACTGATTAACGGGATGGGAGATTCTCCTAAGAGGAGAGATTGAGCAGAACGAGCCTATACTCTCTGGTGTTAATATGAACGAGAGGTGATTTCATTGAAACATATACAATTCTGACGGGGTTTGAAAGGATGGATGCTGAGAGGTTGTTTCCTCCGGCTGGAAAGGCTGGAACTAGGAGGCATAGTCTCAGGATAAGGGGTAGGCCATATAAGACTGAGATGAGGAGGAATGTCCTCACTCAGAGATTTGCAAATATTTGGAATTCTCTACCCCAAAGGATTGTGAGTGCTGAGGTGTTGAATATAGTAAAGAATGAGACAGGTAGAATTTTGGAATCTCGGGAAATCAAAAGATATAGAGAGAGGGCAAGAAAGTGGAGTGATGGTCAATGATCAACCATGATCTTATTAAATGACGGAGCAGGCTCGAGGGGCTGTATGGCCTATTCCTGTGCCAAATTCTTGTGGTCGTTTGTGTTGTCGGTGCCCGGATGGCCCTGGAGAGAGAGCATGCATTGTGCACTGGTTCCTTAATGCCTTCCACGACCAATGGTAACTCAGGGTGTGGAGGGTCTCATACACACTGGGAATTACATTCAGGTTTCATTGGGAAGGTTACCTTTGCTTTTGTTGCTTATGTTGACTTATTCTAGTTTAATTGGAACACATGTTTGTGGGAACGAGAGAGGAAAGAATATTCCATAGGAACTAGAATTGTCTGTTTAGATTTTCTATCCTGGACTTTTGTAAACTTAATTTTCACGTGTTAGAAGGGGAGGATTTACAGACCAGAAATTTAAACCAATCAAGATCTGACAGTCACTCAATTCATCAGGACCTGAATATCATCAGCCTTTGAATGTGGAACAAGAAATGTTTGCCTATTCTGTTCGTGGGAAAATATTTCAAACATCAGTGTGACTGGAAAATCACCGAGACATGCACACACACCCGAGTGAGAATGTTCCAGTGAAATGACTGTGGAAAAAGCTTTAATCTTTTATACTGCGTGAAAAATATTCCACCATTCGCAGCGGGGAGTTCTACACTCACTGGTTCCCCTCCCCTGAATGTACTGACTCGGGCTGGGTTCAGTTCTACACTCACTGGTACCCCTCCCCTGAAGATACTGACTCTGACTGGGTTCAGTTCTACACTCACTGGTTCCCCTCCCCTGAAGGTACTGACTCTGGCTGGGTTCACTTCTGCACTCGCTGGTTCCCCTTCCATAAAGCTGCTGAATCTGCATGGGTTCAGTTCTACAGTCACTGATTCCCCTCCCCTGAAGCTACTGACTCTGACTGGGTTCAGTTCTACACTCACTGGTTTCCCTCCCCTGAAGGTGCTGACTCTGGCTGGGTTCAGTTCAACACTCACTGGTTCCCCTCCCTCTTTGCCCCTGAAGGTGCCGACTCTGTCTCCATTCCTCTTCCCAATACTCTGTCTTTCACTATAAGATTTCGCTCTGTAATTTTGGTGAGGTGCTCTCCTCAACTAATCACCAAAGTGCGGTTATTTACAGACTTTCCATGATTCACTTCCTGTCCTGGAGTTTGCCATGGGGCCGCTTTTTTGTGCTTCCGGCTGGGACGATGCAGGAGAAACCGGGAACTGGCGATTGAGGGGTGGATAATGTTAGATACAGAGTAAAGCTCCATCTTCACTGCCCCAGCAAACACACCCAGGGTACGTACAGCACGGGGTTGGGTGCAGAGTAAAGCTCCCTCTACACTGTCCCATCAAACACTCCCAGGGCAGGTACAGCGCGGGGTTAGATACAGAGTAAAACTCCCTCTACACTACCACATCAAACACTCCCAGGGTAGGTACAGCACGTGTTAGATACGAAGTAAAGCTCCCTCTACAGTGTCCCATCAAACACTACCAGGACACGAACAGCACGGGCTTAAATACAGAGTAAAAATCAATCTGCACTGTCCGATCGGACATCCCAGGGCTGGTACAGCACGGGTTAGATACAGAGCAAAACTCCATATACACTGGCCCATGAAACACTAACCAGGGCAGGTACAGCACGCGTTAGATACAAAGCAAAGCTCCATCTACACTGCCCCAACAAACATTCCCTGGGTAGGTACAGCACGGGGTTAGATACAGAGTAAAGTTTCCTCTGAACTGTCCCATTAAACACTCACAGGAATGGTACTGCACGGGTTAGATACTGACACCAATCCCCACCTGTCTGATATAAACCAACCCCACAGTCACTGACACCAATCCCCTCCCGTCTGAAATAAACCAACCCACAGTCAGTGACACCAATACCCTCCTCTCTGATATAAATCAACCCCTCAGTCACTGACACCAATCCCCTCCTGTCTGATATATACCAACCCCACAGTCACTGACACTAATCCTCTCCTGTCTGATATAAACCAACCCCACAGTAACTGACACCAATCCCCTCCTGTCTGATACAAACCAACCCCACAGTCATTGACACCAATCCCCTCCTGTCTGATATAAACCAACCCCACAGTCACTGACACCAATCGCCTCCTGTCTCATATAAACCAACCCCACAGGCCCAGAAGGATTAAACTCAGCCCGTTACCTGGATTGGACTTGTCTCCAGAGCAGGAGTGCAGCAGCATAGAATGGCATTTGTGAGTTTGTTAAGTGGGTGAGTTTTAAGGGTTATTCTCTTTAAATCATTTAGAGGCTGGAGTAAATTGTTAGTGGCAATTGCCAGTAGCTTCGAAGTAAGTAGCAGTTTAATTTAAAAGGGAAACGTTAAATAGTTGGGAATCTTTCAGATTTAGACAGAGAAAAACAAGGTAACTGTCTAGTAGGAGGCAATTAGCAGTTAGTTAAAATCAGTTCTGTTAACGACTGACCAGTAGTGAGTCATCTGACCTAGATACAGTTTAAAAAGAGGCAGCTCGTGCAGAGCACGGAGTGCAGCAGCATAGAGTGGCATTTATGAGTTTGGTAAGTGGGTGAGTTCGGGCAAGTTGGGGTGGCTGGTGCTGTTTTGTCTTATTTTTCCTACCAGTGCTGACACTAGAGCAGCTGACAAGGAGTGCAAGAGTAGGAGACGGAGGCCCAGAGTCAAGCCCAACCAGCTGCAGACTTGATAGAGGGGTGTGAAATCGAAAGGTGACGTCACAGCCTAGCTGGTAAGTGGTTGGCTGTTCGACTGGTAAGTATAACTCTGTTTTAGACTAACTTTTAGATTGGTTTAATTGGCAGCGAACTACTAAGCAGCTGTTTGGTGTTTAAGTAAATTTTAGTAAGTAAATTAATTTAAGGGTTAAGTCATGGCAGGAGAGCTCGGACCCATGTTATGCTCCTCCAGTGCTATGTGGGAAATCAGGGACGCTTCCAGTGTCCCTGACTACTATGTGTGCAGGAAGTGTGTCCAGCTGCAGCTCCTGACAGACCACATGACGGCATTGGAGCTGCGGATGGACTCACTCTGGAGCATGCGCGATGCTGAGATTGTTGTGGATAGCACAGTTAGTGAGTTGGTCACACCGCAGGTAAGGGTTAGGACAGATAGTGAATGGTGACCAAGAGACAAGGCAAGAGCAGGAAGGTAGTGCAGGAGTCCCCTGCGGTCATCTCCTCCAAAAAAATTATACCATGTTGGATAATGTTGGGGGAGATGACTTACCAGGGGAAGGCACCAGCAGCCAGGTTAATGGCAGCATGTGTGGCTCTGCTGCACAGAACGGCGGGAAAAAGAGTGGGAGAGCTAAAGTGATAGGGAACTCTATTGTAATGGGAATAGATAGGAGTTTCTGCAGCTGCAATCGAGACTCCAGGATGGTATGTTGCCTCCCTGGTGCAAGGGTCAAGGATGTCTCGGAGCGGCTGCAGAGCTTTCTGGAGAGGGAGAGTGAACACCAGTTGTCGTGGTACATGTAGGTACCAGCGATATAGGTAAGAAGCAGGAAGAGGTCCTACAAGCTGAATTTAGGGAGCTAGGAGTTAAATTAAAAAGTAGGACCTCAAAGGTAGGAATCTCTGGATTGCTAGCAGTGCCGCGTGCTAATCAGAGTAGAGGGAGCAGGAGAGTTAGAATAAATACGTGGCTTGAGCAGTGGTGCAAGAGGGAGGGATTCAAAATCCTGGGACATTGGAACCAGTTCTGGGGGAAGTGGGACCTGTACAAAAGGGACAGTCTGCACTTGGGCAAGACTGGAACTGATCTCCTAGGGGTAACATTTGCTAATGCAATTCGGGAGTGTTTAAAATAATATGGAAGGAGGATGGGAACTTGTGCAGCGAGACAGGGCGAAGTAATATGGAGCCAGAAACAGACGGTAGAAAGGTAAAAAGCAATAGTGGAAGGCCGAGTAAACAAAGGCAAGAAACAAAAAGGGCCATACTACATCATAATTCTAAAAGGACAAAGGGTGTTAAAAAAAACAAGCGTGAAGGCTTTGTCTTTTAATGCAAGGAGTATCCATAATAAGGTGAATGAATTAACTGTGCGAATAGAAGTTAACGGATATTATATGATTGGGATTACAGAGCCGTGGCTCCAGGATAATCAGAGCTGGGAACTCAACATCCAAGAGTATTCAACATTCAGGAAGGATAGAATAAAAGGAAAAGGAGGTGGGGTAGAATTGCTGGTCAAAGAGGAGATTAATGCAATAGTTAGGAAGGACATTAGCTTGGATGATGTGGAATCGATATGGTTAGAGCTGCAGAACATCAAAGGGCAAAAAATATTAGTGGTAGTTGTCTACAGACCTCCAAACAGTAGCAGTGATGTTGGGGATGGATTCAAACAGGAAATTAGGGGTGCATGCAATAAAGGTGCAGCAGTTATCATGGGTAACTTTAATATGCATATAGATTGTGCTAACCAAACTGGAAGCAATACGGTGGAGGAGGATTTCCTGGAGTGCATAAGGGTTGGTTTTCTAGGCCGGAATGTCGAGGAACCAACTAGGGGGGAGGCCATCTTAGACTGGGTGTTGTGTAATGAGAGACGATTAATTAGCAATCTCGTTGTGCGACGCTCTTTGAGAAAGAGTGACCTTAATATGGTGTAATTCTACATTAGGATGGAGAATGAAACAATTAATTCAGAGACCATTGTCCAGAACTTAAAGAAGGGTAACTTTGAAGGTATTGGGCGTGAATTGGCTAGGATAGATTGGCGAATGATACTTAAGGGGTTGACTTTGGATGGGCAATGGCAGACATTTAGAGACCGCAACAAATGTACATCCCTGTCTGGCGTAAGATTAAAAAAGGGAAGGTGGCTCAACCGTGGCTATCAAGGGAAATCAGGGATAGTATTAAAACCAAACAAGTGGCACACAAATTGGCCAGAAATAGCAGCGAACCCGGGACTGGGAGAAATTTAGAACTCAGCAGAGGAGGACAAAGGGTTTGATTAGGGCAGGTAAAATAGAGTACGAGAGGAAGCTTGCAAGGAACATTAAGGCGGACTGCAAAAACGTCTTTAGATATCTAAAGAGAAAAAAGGTTAGTAAAGACCAGCGTAGTTACCCTGCAGTCAGAATCAGGGGAAGTCATAACGGGGAACAAATAAATGGCAGATCAATTGAACAAGTACTTTGGTTCGGTATTCACGAAGGAGAACACAAACAACCTTCCGGATATAAAAGGGGTTAAAGGGTCTGGTAAGAAGGAGGAGGGTCTGGTAAGAAGGAGGAACTGAGGGAAATCTTTATTAGTCGGGAAATTGTGTTGGGGAAATTGATGGGATTGAAGGCAGATAAATCCCCAGGACCTGATGGACTGCATCCCAGAGTATTTAAGGAGGTGGCCTTGGAAATAGCGGATGCATTGACAGTCATTTTCCAACATTCCATAGACTCTGGATCAGTTCCTATGGAATGGAGGGTAGCCAATGTAACCACACTTTTTAAGAAAGGAGAAAGAGAGAAAACAGGGAATTGTAGACTAGTCAGCCTGACATCGGTAGTGTGTAAAATGATGGACTCAATTATTAAGGATTTCATAGCAGCGCATTTGGAAAGAGGTGACATGATAGGTCCAGGTCAGCATGGATTTGTGAAAGGGAAATCCTGCTTGACAAATCTTCTGGAATTTTTTGAGGATGTTTCCAGTAGAGTGGACAAGGGAGAACGAGTTGATGTGGTGTATTTGGACTTTCAGATGGCTTTCGACGAGGTCCCACACAAGAGCAAAGTTAAAGCACATGGGATTGGGGGTAGTGTGCTGACGTGGATTGAGAACTGGTTGGCAGACAGGAAGCAAAGAGTAGGAGTAAATGGGTACTTTTCAGAATGGCAGTCAGTGACTTGTGGGATACCGCAAGGTTCTGTGCTGGGGCCCCATCTGTTTACATTGTACATTAATGATTTAGACGAGGGGACTAAATGTGGTATCTCCAAATTTGCGAATGATACTAAGTTGGGTGGCAATGTGAGCTGTGAGGAGGATGCTATGAGGCTGCAGATTGACTTGGATAGGTTAGGTGAGTGGGCAAATGCATGGCAGATGAAGTATAATGTGCATAAATGTGAGATTATCCACTTTGGTGGTAAAAACAGAGAGACAGACTATTATCGGAATGGTGACAGATTAGGAATAGGGGAGGTGCAACGAGACCTGGGTGTCATGGTACATCAGTCATTGAAGGTTGGCATGCAGGTACAGCAGGCGGTCGAGAAAGCCAATGGCATGTTGGCCTTCATAGCGAGGGGATTTGAGTACAGGGGCAGGAATGTTTTACTATAGTTGTAGTATGTGTTACTATATTGGTGAGGCCACACCTGGAGTATTGTGTACAGTTTTGGTCTCCAAACGTGAGGAAGGACATTCTTGCTATTGAGGGAGTGCAGCGAAGGTTCACCAGACTGATTCCCGGGATGGCGGGACTGACATATCAAGAAAGACTGGATCAACTGGGCTTGTATTCACTGGAGTTCAGAAGAATGAGAGGGGAACTCATCGAAATGTTTAAAATTTTGATGGGTTTAAACAGGTTGGATGAAGGAAGAATGTTCAAAAATGTTGGGGAAGTCCAGAACCAGGGTTCACAGTCTAAGGATAAGGGGTAAGCCATTTAGGACCGAGATGAGAAGAAATGTCTTCACCCAGAGCGTGGTGAACCTGTGGAATTCTCTACCACAGTAAGTTGTTGTGGCCAATTCACTAAATATACTCAAAAATGTGTTAGATGTAGTCCTTACTACTTTGGGGATAAAGGTGTAAAGCAAGAAAACAGGAATGGGGTACTGAAGTTACATGTTCAGCCATGAACTCACTGAATGGTGGTGCAGGCTCGAAGGGCCGAATGGCCTACTCCTGCACCTATTTTCTATGTTTCTATGTTACTATTCCCCTGCCGAGGAGATTGCTGCACCAGATGGAGGGGCAACATTTGGGACATTGATTCCCCACCAATTCCGATTCCCCTTCTTTCTGGTGGATAATGGAGGGGCCGCTGTGTGTAATGTACAAGTCAGTAAGCATTGTCAGCAAGGATTAATCAGCACTTTCTCATTGGAGATGTGCATCAGTGAAACCTTTCAGACACTGAATTCAGAACAGACAATTCTCTTTTCTATGGAACATTCTTTCCTCTCTTGTTCCCCCAAACCTGTAAATCCCCATCCCACACACTCTCCTTCCTCCCTGTGCTGAATTCCAAACCCATCGCACCATCTCCGACGTTTCTTTCCTGCACTCCCAGTTTTCTCCTTCCCTCTGCTCTGGATGGGTTCAGTTCTTCACCCGCTGTGTGCAGAGTGAGAATAAAATCAATGAGTCAATGGTTTTATCTCATGGTCACTGGGACACGAAATCCCTGCCCACTCTTCATTCCAGTACCAAGATGGCCGCACTGCGAGGGGAACCATTCGCTCTTTCCTTCACCAAGATGGCTGTCCGTAACGGGCCTGTCACCAATAAAAATCCTCACGTGCGCCGTCGGATGGAACATAGACCGGGCCGCTGGTTCACTTTCAGGCCTTGAGGCTGTTCTCCAACTTTATAAATCGTGCGGTGCGGCCTACCCGCAGTTTATTAATCACCCGCTCCCGCCCGCCCACACTATTTTGCTTGTGTTTTATTGCCCGCGTTGCTCAATATCCAAATCTGGAAACACAGAATGAGCAATTCAGATCTCATTGAAAGCTAAATGATTCTGAGGGGGGTTGACATGTTGGATGCTGAGAGGTTCTTTCCCCTGGCTGGAGAGTCTACATCTAGAGGGCATAGTTTCAGGATAAGTGGCGGGCCATTTAAGACAGAGAAGAGGATGAATTCCAACATTCAGAGCATTGTGAATCTTTGAAATTCTCAATCCAAAGGCCTGTGGATGTTGAGTTGTTGAGTGTATTCAAGGCTGAGACAGATAGATGTTTGGACTGTAGGATAATCAAGGGATATGGGGATATTGCAGCAAAGTGGAGTTGAGGTAGATGATCAACCATGATCTTATTGAATGGCGGAGCAGGCTCGAGGTACCGTCTGGCCTACTCCTATTCCTAATTCTTATGTTCTTATATAACTTCACACCTTCCCAATAAAACCTCCTCAGAATTGAAAACGCTAATTGTGTCCTTTGTCGCTTAACTCCCCCTGATCTCTTGGCCCTCTTGTGGTTTGCTCTGAGAAACTCCTCTGGGTGACCGTCACTGGGAAAATGTAAGTTGTTGTGTGTGGAATTATATAATCATGTTTAAAAAACTCTGGCGCCTGCAGTATAGGAATAGTGCAATCAAGCAGACGCAACCTGGATTCATGAAGGAGAAATCATGTTGAACTAATTTACTGGAATTCTTTGAGGATATAACGAGCATGGTGGATAGAGGTGTACCGATGCATGCGGTGTATTTAGATTTCCAAAAGGCATTCGATAAGTTGGCACACAAAAGGTTACTGCAGAAGATAAAGGCACGTGGAGTCAGAGGAAATGTATTAGCATGGATCGAGAATTGGCTGGTGAACAGAAAGCAGCGAGTCGGGATAATTGTGTCCTTTTCGAGATAATTGTGTCCTTTTCGAGTTGGAAGTCGATGGTTAGTGGTGTGCCACAGGGATCGGTGCTGGGACCACAACTGTTTACAATATACATAGATGACCTGGAAGAGGGGACAGAGTGTAGTGTAACAAAATGTGCAGAAGACACAAAGATTAGTTGGAAAGTGGGTTGTGTAGAGGACACATGAGAGGCTGCAAAGAGATTTAGATAGGTTAAGCGAATGGGCTAATGTTTGGCAGATGGAATATAACGTCGGAAAATGTGAGATCATCCACCTTGGGAAAAAAACAGTAAAAGGGAATATTATTTGAACGGGGAGAAATTACAACATGCTGCGATGCAAAGGGATCTGGGGGTCCTTGTGCATGAATCCCAAAAAGTTAGTTTGCAGGTGCAGCAGGTAATCAGGAAGGCGAATGGAATGTTGGCCTTCATTGCGAGCGGGATGGAGTACAAAAGCAGCGAGGTCCTGCTGCAACTGTACAGAGTATTAGTGAGACCTGGAGCACTGCGTGTAGTTTTGGTCACCTTACTTAAGGAAGGATATACTAGCTTTGGAGGGGGTACAGAGACGATTCACTAGGCTGATTCTGGAGATGAGAGGGTTACCTTATGATGATAGATTGAGTAGACTGGGTCTTTACTCGTTGGAGTTCAGAAGGATGAGGGCTGATCGTTTTGAAACATTTAAAATAATGAAAGGGAGAGACAAGATAGAGGCAGAGTGGTTGTTTCCACTGGTCAGGGAGATTAGAACTAGGGGGCACAGCCTCATAATACGGGGGAGCCAATTTAAAACCGAGCTGAGAAGTAATTTCTTCTCGCAGTGGGTTGTGAATCTGTGGAATTCTCTGCCCAAGGAAGCAGTTGAGGCTATCTCATTGAATGTATTCAAATCTCAGATAGATAGATTTTTAACCAATAAGGGAATAAGGATTACGGGGAGCGGGCGAGTAAGTGGAGCTGAGTCCACGGCCAGATCAGCCATGATCTTGTTGAATGGCAGAGCAGGCTCGAGGGGCTCGTTGGCCTACTCCTGTTCCAATTTCTTCTGTTCTTTTGTTCTTATGTTCAGTTGATGTTTATGATCAGCAGGTGGCGACAGTGAGTTTATTGAAACAGGAATCATGCAGAGGCTGCTGTTGCTGAGCAGATGCGTCACAGTCTGCATGGTCAGAACAAGTTATATAATTGTTATCAATCAATAATTACAAATACACAGAATTCTGCTCAGTCTAATTTTAAAAGATCATTCGTCCTTATCATTAATCTGATAGAACAATAGAGATTGAATTAATTTCAAACCAGACTTTGGGATGTATATCAAGGCCGTGAAGATGGTGCAGAAAAGATTTACTAGAATTCTGCCAGGAATGTGATATTTCAGTCATGCAGAGACGAGGAAAACTGGAATTGAGCAGAGAAGGTTAAAGGATGATTTAATAAAAATGATTAAAACGAAGAAAAGTTGTGACAGAATCATTGAGGTTTACGACACAGAGGGAGGTCTTTGTGCCCATCATGTCCGTGGCGGCCGAAATACAACGATGCGGCCGAATCACACTTTCCATTGGTCCATAGCTTTGTATGTTATGGCACCTCAAGTGCATATGCAGGTACTTTTTCAATGATATGAGGATTTCTGCCTGTACCTCCCTTTTTGGCAGTGAGTTCCAGACCTCCTCCATCCGCTCGAATCGTTCCAGCAATTACTTTACATCTATTTTCCCAGGTTATTGACCACTCTGCTCAGGGAAATAGTTCCTTCCTTGCAACTCTATCTCGGCCCCTTATACTAGAAACATAGAAACGTAGAAATTTACAGCGCTGATGGAGGCCATTTCGGTCCATCGTGTCCACGCCGATTGACAAAGAGCTGCACAGGCCTTGGTCAGCAATCCTAAAATTTACATATAAACCTATGAAGAATGATCGAAAGGCAAAGAGCACCCAGCCCAACCCGTCCGTCCCACACAACTGTGACACCTCTTATACTAAAACATTCTACACTCCACCTCAACAGGAGCCATGTGATCTCAAAACCAGAGGCAAAAAACAGAAAAAATCCTAGGCCAATTTAGGGAGAAAAAATCTGGGAAAATTACTCTCTGACCCATCCAAGTGATCGAAATTATTCGGAGAGATCACCCTGGCCGAATTCTGTTCCCCACAGTACTTACGATTATATCTGCTCCGTCCAACAAAAGGTCGTCCAGTCTACTCCCAGCTATCAGCTCTCGGTCTGTAACCTTTAAGTTCCCATCCAATCATCTCTTAAAAGTGGAGAGGTTATCTGCATTCACCACTCTTCCAGGCATAGAGTTCCCGATCCCCAGAACCCTTTATGTAAAGAAACCCCCCTTTCAAATTCCCTCTGAACATTCCACCAACCATCTAAAAAGTATGCCTCCTCGTAATAGATTGCTCCATCAATGGAAATAGGCCCTTACTATCCACTATGTCCAGGCCCCTCAATATTTTGTACACTTCAATGAGGTCTCCACTCAACATTCTCTGTTTCAATGAGAACAAATCCAGCCTATCCAATCTGTCCTCATAATTAAGATTCTCCATTCCAGGCAGCAAACTAGTAAATCTCACCTGCACCCTCTCCAGTGAAATCAGAAATCACGTCCTTCCTATAACATAGCTATCAGAACTGCACATAGTACTCCAGCTGTGGCCTAACCAAAGTAGTATACACTTTAAGCATAACCTTCCTGCTCTTATATTCTATGCCTTGGCCAATAAAGGCAAGCATTCCATATGCATTATTGACCACCTTATCCACTTGGCCTGCTACTTTCAGGGGTCTGTGACAAGCACTCCATGGTCCCTTTGTTCATCTACACTATTAAGTGGCCTACCGCTTAATGTGTATACCCTTTCCTTATTAGCTCTCCCAAAATGCATCACTTCACACTTCTCTGAAATAAATTCCATTTGCTACTGCTCTGCCCACCTGACCAGTAGATTGATATCCTCCTGCAGCACATGACTTTCCTGTTCATTATCAACCACACAGCCAATTTTCGTGTCGTCTGCAAAATTCTTAATCATACTCCCTATATTCAAATTTAATCGTTGATGGTGTAGTGTATGGAGAAAGAGTCTGACTGAACACTGTTAGCTCAAAAGTAAAGTGTGAACTTAATCTTTTATTGCAGGTCTCCAGAATGCTTCTCCAACCTGTGAAGCCTTCTTAAATACCTGCGTTCCCAAGGAATTATGGGATCCCTTGGGACTCCGGGGAATGAGCCCTCTGGTGGTTGTACAGTATAGATACAAGTCCACAAATATAACAACACTCCCGCCCAAAGTCAATCGGGTAACTATTTACAATGTGAGTCGATCTGGGTCCCTTTTTGCCCTGGTTGATCATCTCGATGTGAAAGCTGGTGTTGTTGCTGTTGAATCATTTGTTGGGCCCTCGCTGGGCTCTGTGCAGCTGGCCTTGCTGGGCTGCCTAGTGTGTTGGGCTCTGCAGGGCTAGTGTGGATGATGGGTTCTGCTTCGTGGTCAACCGTGGTGTCATTTGTCACTGGCGTATATGTTAGGGGTCTACAAATGTAGGGTCCAAGGTGGGTTGCTCAGGGGAGTCCATGAATGTGAGTTTGGTTTGGTCCAAGTGTTTCCGGTGAATGAGTCCATTTGAAAGTTTGACCCGAAAAACACTGCTCCCCTCTTTGGCCACGACAGTTACGGAAAGCCACTTGGGACCTTGTCCATAATGTAATACCAATACAGGATCATTGACTTCAATCTCGCGTGACACATTTCCACTATCATGGTTTGCACATTGTTGAAGCCGCCTGCTCTCTACTTCTTCATGTAGATCAGGGTGAACAAACGAGAGCCTTGTCTTAAGTGCTCTTTTCATGAGGAGTTCAGCAGGTGGGATCCCAGTGAGTGAGTGGGGTCGCGTGCAGTCGCTAAGCAGGACTCGGGATAGGCGAGTCTGCAGTGAGCCTTCAGTTACCCTCTTCAAGCCTTGCTTGATGGTTTGCACTGCTCTCTCTGCCTGACCATTGGACGCTGGTTTAAACGTGGCAGATGTGACATGTTTGATCCCGTTACTCAGCACTGGTAAAACATGGCCCGCTGTCGCTCACCAGAACATTGGGTAAGCCGTGAGTGGCAAACATGTCCTGCAGGCTTTCAGTTGTGGCAGCGGACATGCTAGCCGACATTATCTCACATTCAATCCACTTGGAGTACACATCTACAACCACAGGGAACATTTTAACCAAGAACAGGCCTGCGTAGTCGACGTGTACCCTAGACCACGGTTTGGAGGGCCAAGACCATAAACTTAGCGGCGCATCCCTGGGTACATTGCTTAACTGCGAGCATGTACTACATCTGTGAACTCAGGATTCTAAATCCGCATCGATACCGGGCCACCACACGTGAGATCTGGCTATCGCTTTCATCATTATGATGCCTGGGTGGGTACTGTGAAGGTCATTGATGAAGGTGTCTCTGTCCTTCTTCGGGACCACTACTCGATTGCCCCACAGAAGGCAGTCTGCCTGTATAGACATTTCATCTTCGCGCTGCTGGAATGGGTTTATCTCTTCCTGCATTTCCACTGGGACACTGGACCAGCTCCCGTGAAGCACACAGCTTTTGACTAGAGATAATACGGGTTCCTGGCTTGTCCAGGTTTTGATCTGCTGGGCAGTGACGGGTGATTGCTCACTCTCAAATGCTTCCATTACCATGGCTGGATCTGCAGGCTGCATCATTTCCACCCCCGTGATGGGCAACGGCACCTACTGAGATCATCGGCGCAGTTTTCATGGCGTAATTGTATGCGGACAACGTGAGCGCCCATCTCTGGATGCGGGCCGATGCGTTGGTATTTATCCCATTACTCTCGGAAACCAGGGATATAAGTGGCTTATGGGCAGTTTCCAATTCGAATTTTAGCCCAGACATGTGTTGATGCTTTTTTTTTACCATTGACACACGCTAACGCTTCCTTTTTAATCATGCTGTAGCCTCTCTCGGCCTTAGACAGACTTCTGGATGCATAAGCAACCATTTGCAGTTTCCCGAAATCATTAGCTTGTTGCAATACACACCCGATGCCATATGACGACGCATCACATGCTAGTACCAAATGCTTACATGGATCAAACAACACAAACAATTTGTTTGAGCACAATAATTTTCTCGCTTTTACGAAAGCATTTTCTTGGCTTTTTCCCCAAACCCATTCGCCCCCTTTTCGTAGGAAGAACTGTAGGAGTTTTAGCAGTGTGGTGAGACCTGGTAGGAAGTTATCAAAGTAGTTCAAGAGTCCCAAGAACGACCGCAGTTCGGTCACGTTCTGTGGGCTCGGTGCATTCTCGATTGCAGTCACTTCGAGCGTTTTAACCTGAGCCCCACACGGTTGAGTCGACGAAGAACCTCCTCCAGGTTCTGCAGGTGCTCGACTGTGATCCAACCTGTGACCAAGATTTCGTCCTGGAAGACCATGGTTTGCGGGACCGACTTCAGTAAACTTTCCATGTTTCTCTGGAATATTGTCGCCGCTGATTAAATTCCAAATGGACATCTGTTATAAACAAAAAGACCTTTGTGCGTGTTGATGCAGGTGAGGGCCTTCGATGATTCCTCCAGTACCTGCATCATGTAGGCTGAAGTCAGATCCAGCTTCGTGAACATCTTTCCTGCCGCCAGCATTGCAAAGAGGTCGTCGGCTTTTGGTAGTGGTATTGGTCCTGCAGGGCGAAACGATTGATAGTTACTTTGTAATCACCATAGATTCTGACGGTGCCATCCCCCTTGAGGACTGGGACAATAGGACTGGCCCACGCACTGAACTCGATCGATGAAATGATGCCCTCTCTTTGTGGCCGGTCTAGTTCGATCTCTCCCCTTTCTCTCATTATGTACGGTACTTCTCTCGACTTGTGATGGATGGGTCGCGCCCCCAGAATTAGGTGGATCTGCATTTTTGCTCCTTGGAATTTCCCGAAGCCCGGTTCGAACAACGAAGGATATTTGTTTAAGACCTGGGCACAGGAAGTGTCGTCAGCGGGTGATAGCGCTCGGATGTCGTCCGAGTTCCAGCATATCTTTCCAAGCCAGCTCCTGCCGAGCAGCGTGGTACCATCGCCAGAGTGGTAGCTTGTGCACCGCTCAATCGTTAGAAACCTTTACGGTAGCACTGCCGATTACAGGAATCAGTTCTTTTGTGTATGTTCTTAGTTTCCTGCGAATTAGAGTTAAGACTAGCCTTGAGGCCTTGTTGCACCACAACCTTTCAAAAGTCTTTTTGCCCATAATGCACTGGCTTGCACCCGCGTCCAGCTTCCTTGACACCGGGAGTCCATTTAGTTCAACATTCAGCGTTATCAGGGGACAATTCGTGGTGAATTTGTGCACCTCATGTACCTCTGCCTCCTCTATCTGAAGCTCTGCTTCGTCATGATCCTCCTCTGTAACCTGGTGGTTTGCAGGTTTAACAGGCTGAGCAGCTCACCTGCACACTCGTCGGAGGTGTCCCATTATTCCACAGCCCTTGCAAACTTATCCTTTGAATCGGCATGAATGGAAACGATGATCACCCCCGCAGTGCCACAAGGTGTTAATGGCCTTGCATTCATCACCCTTGATGTTAGGCTCTGAGACATCTGCCGACATGTAGCTGCAGGTATGTGTGACCTGTCCTGTACGTTCCGTTTCGAAAACAACGTGACTTTGTTCATCATACTTGTAGCAGCACTAACTGTATCTCGTCGCCAGTTTAGTGTATGGAGAAAGAGTCAGACTGAACACTGTGAGCTCAAAATGAAGTGTGACCTTAGTCTTTTATTGCACAGTGCCCCTCCAACCTGTGAAGCCTTCTTAAATACCTGTGTTTCCAAGGGATTATGGGATCCCTTGGGACTCCGTGAAATGAGCTCTTTGGTGGCTGTACAGAGTAAATACAAGTCCACATATAAAACAGATATATACCACAAAAACCAAGGGACCGAGTACTGAGCCCAGCGGAAACCCACTGGAAACATCTTTCCAGTCAAATGAAATCCATCAATCATTACCCTTTGCTTCCTACCTCCAAGCCAATTTTGCATACAACTTGCCACTTTGCCCTGAATTGCCATACTCTTTATACTTCATTGCATTTTTTGAGGAGGTAACCAAAAGGGTCGATCTTCCCTTAAGAAATCCGTGCTGACTGTTCCTAACTAATCCTTGCCTTCCAAGTGTAGATTCATCCTGTCTTTTAGGACTTTTTTCCAATAATTTTCCTTCCACAATAATCTTGTACACGTCAATTAAATCTCCCCTCAGCCTCTTCTGTTTCAAACGAAACAACTCCAGCCTGTCCAATCTTTCCTCATGGCAAATATTCTCCAGTCCTGGCAACATCCTCTTCAATCTCCTCTGTACCCTCTATAGTGCAATCACATCTTTCCTGTAATGTGGTGACCAGAACTGCACACTGTGGCCGAACTAGTGTTTTATATTGTTAATCCCTAATCACGCTGCTCTTATATTCTATGCCATGACCACTAAAGGCACGTATTCTGTATTCCTTTTTAAAACACCATATCTATCTAGCCTGCTACTTTCAGGGATCTGTGAACCTGTACTCCAAGGTCCTCGAAAACTGGGGCAGTTTGGGTCTCCTTATCTAAGGAAGGATATACTTGCCTTGGTGGTGGTGCAACTGAGGGTCACTAGATTGAATCCTAGGATGAGAGAGAGCTGTCTTATGATGAGAGATTGTACAGAATGGGCCTAAGCTCTCTGCAGTTTAAAAGAATGAGTGGTGCTCTCATTGAAAGATACAGGATTCCGAAGGGGATTGACAGGTTAGATGCTGAGAGGTTGTTTCCCCTGGCTGGAGAGTCTACATCGAGAGGGTATAGTTTCAGGATAAGGGGCGGGCCAATTAAGTCAGAGAAGAGGATGAATTCCATCACTCAGAGCGTTGTGAAGCTTTGAAATTCTCAATCCAAAGGACTGTGGATGCTGAGTCGTTGAGTATATTCAAGGCTGAGATAGATATATTTTTGGACTGTTGGAGAATCAAGGGATATGGGGATAATGCAGCAAGGTGGAGTTGAGGTTGATGATCAGCCATGATCTTATTGAATGATGGAGCAGGCTCGTGGGGCAGTATGGCCTAATCCTGCTCCTAAATCTTATGTTCCATACAATTTCACACCCTCCCAAGAAAACCCCCTCAGAATTGATAACACGAATTGTGTCCTTTCCCCCTGATCTCTTAACCCTCTTGTGGCTTGCTCTGAGAAACACCTCTGGATGAACGTCACTGGGAAAATGTAAGTTGTTGTGTGTAGAATTAATAATCATGTTTAAAATCTCTGGCCCCTGCAGTAGATGTTTATCACCAGCAGAGGGCGAAAAAGAGCTTATTGAATCTTTATTCATGCAGAGGCTGCTGTTGCTGAGCAGATAAGTCACAATCTGCATTGTTAGAACAAGTTATATAATTGTTATCAATCAATAATTACTAATACTGAGATTATTGCTCAGTCCAATTTTAAGAGAACATGCATACTTAGAATGAATCTGGTGGAACAATAGAGATTGAATTAATTTCAATCCAGACTTTGGAAAGTATTTCAAGGCCTTAAGATGGTGCAGAAGAGAATAACTAGAATTCTGACATGAATGAGGTATTTCAGTTATGCAGAGACTAGGGAAAATGGGATTGATCAGAGAAGGTTGAAGAATGATATAATAGAGGTGATTAAAATGATGAAAGGTTGTGACAGAATCATAGATGTTTACAACACAGAGGACGGCAATTGCACCCATCGTGTCTCTGCCTCCCGAGAAACAGCCATCCGGCCTAATCGCACTTTCCAGCTCTTGGTCCATAGCCCTTTAGGTTACGGCACCTCACGTGCATATCCAGGTATTTTTCAATGAGATGAGGGTTTCTGCCTGTACCTCCCTTTCAGGCAGTGAGTTCCAGACTCCTACCACCTTCTGGATGAAAAGTATTTCTCCCCGATCCCTTATAAGCCTTCTACTAATTACTTTACATCCATTCTCCCTGGTTATTGACGACTCTGCTGAGCGAAATAGCTCCTTCCTATCCACTCTATCTCGGCCCTATATAATCTTGAACATGTCAATTAAATCTCCCCTCAGCCTGCTGTGTTCCAAAGAAAACAACTCCAGCCTATCCAATCTTTCCCCATAGATAACATTCTCCAGTCCAGGCGACATCCTCGTTCATCTCCTCTATACCCTCTCTAGTGCAATCACATCTTTCCTATAATGTGGTGACCAGAACTGAATGCCTTACTAGTGGCCTTACTAGTGTTTTATGGATTTAATGCATAACCTCTCTTCTCTTATATTCTATGCCACGACTAATAAAGGCACGTGTTCTTTTTTAACCACCTTATCTACCTGTCCTGCTACCTTCATGGATCTTTGGACCTGCACTCCAGAGTCGTGGAGCATTGGGCCGTTTGTGTCTCATTACCTAAGGAAATATATACTTGCCTTACTGGTCGTGCAACGGAGGTTCACTAGATTGAATCCTGGGATGAGAGATATGTTTTATGATGAGAGATTGTATAGAATGAGCCTATGCTCTCTGCAGTGTAGAAGAATGAGAGATGCTCTCATTGAAAGGTGCAATATTCTGAAGAGTAATGACAGGGTAGATGCGGAGAGGTTGTTTCCCCTGGCTGGAGAGTCTAGAACGAGAGGGCATTGTTTCAGGATAAGGGGTCGTCCATTTAAGACAGAGAAGAGGATGAATTTCTTCACTCAGAGGGTTGTGAGTCTTTGAAATTCTCAATCCAAAGGACTGTGGATGCTGAGTCGTTGAGTATATTCAAGGCTGAGATAGATAGATTTTTGGACTGTAGGAGAATCAAGGGATATGGGGATAATGCAGCAAAGTGGAGTTGAGGTCAATGATAAACCATGATCTTATTGAATGGCGGAGCAGGCTCGAGGGGCCGTATGGCCGACTCCTGCTCCTAAATCTTATGTTCTTATATAACTTCACACCTTCCCATGAAAACCTCCTCAGAATTGATAACACGAATTGTGTCCTTTCTACCTTAACTCCCCCTCATCTCTTGGCCCTCTTGTGGTTTGCTCTGAGAAACTCCTCTGGGCTAACGTCACTTGGAAAATGCAAGTTGTTGTATGTGGAAATGAATAAACATATTTAAAAAACTATGGCGCCTGCAGTAGTTGTACATGATTAGCAGGTGGCGAGAGTGAGCTTATTGAAACAGGAAACGTGCAGAGGCTGCTGTTGCTGAGCAGACAAGTCACCATCTGCATTGTCAGAACAAGTTATATCGTCTTTATCAATTAATAATTCCTAATACTCAGATTACTGCTCAGTCCAATTTTAAGAGAGCAAGAATCCTTATAATTGATCTAATGGAACAATAGAGATTGAATTAATTTCAGTCCAGACTTTGGGAAATATGTCATGGCCTTGAAGACGGTGCAGAACAGATTAAAAACAGAAACATAGAAAATAGGTGCAGGAGTAGGCCTTTCGGCCCTTCGAGCCTGCACCACCATTCAATAAGATCATGGCTGATCGTTCACCTCAGTACTCCTTTCCTGCTTTCTCTCCATACCTCTTGAGTCCCTTAGCTGTAAGGGTCATATCTAACCCCCTCTTGAATATATCCAATGAACTGGCATCAACAACTCTCTGCGGCAGGGAATTCCACAGGTTAACAACTCTCTGAGTGAAGAAATTTTTCCTCAGCTCAGTCCTAAATGGCTTACCCCTTATCCTAAGACTTTGTCCCCTGGTTCTGGACTTCCCCAACATCGGGAACATTCTACCCGCATCTAACCTGTCCCATCCCTTCAGAATTGGGGCAACTTCATGCCCTAAAATTGCTTCACAGGAGCGTTATCAAACAAATTGTGGCACCGAGCCACAGAATGAGATATTGGGACAGGTGATCAAAAGCTTGGTCAAAGAGATAGGTTTTACGGAGCGTCTTAAAGAAGGGAAGACAGATGAAGAGTGTTAGGGAGGGAATTCCAGAGCTTAGGGCCTTGGCAGCTGAAGGCACGGCGATGGTGGGGTGATTCAAATCACGGATGCTCAAGAGTCAAATATAGGAGGAGCGCGGAGCTCCTTGGAGGGTTGTGGGGCATAACACAGCGGTTCCTACATGGAGCTTCAGCACGGCAAGCGAGCAGAGGAAACATTTCAAGGACACCCAAAAGGCCCCCTTGACAAAGTGTAACATCCCCACCAGCACCTAGAACTCTCTGGCCAAAGACCACCCTAAGTGGAGGAAGAGCATTCGGGAGGGCGCTGAGTACCTCGAGTCTCATCGCCGAGAGCATGTAGAAACCAAGCGTGGACAGCAGAAAGAGCATGCGGCAAACCAGACTCCTTACCCACCCTTTCCTTCAACCACTGTCTGACCACCTGCGACAGAGACTGTAGGTCCCGCATCGGACTTTCCAGTCACCCGAGAACTCACTTTTAGAGTGGAAGCAAGTCATTCTCGACTAAAATTCTACCAGGAATGAGGTATTTCAGTTATGCAGAGACTAGAGAAATTGGGATTGAGCAGGGAAGGTTAAAGGTTGATTTAATAGAGGTGATTAAAATGCTGAAAGGTGGCGATAGAATCATAGACGTTTACATCACATGAGACCCTGTCTCAGTTTATATTCCACTAGACCCAGTCTCTGGTTTAATACACTAGACCTTGACTCTGTTTATATTCTACTAGACCCTGTCTCTCTTTATAATACACTAGACCCTGTCTCTGTTTATTTTACACTAGGCCCTGACACTGTTTATATTACACTAGACCCTGTCTCGGTTTATTTCACACTCGGCCCTGACACTGTTTATATTACACTAGACCCTGTCTCTGTTTATATTATACTAGACTCTATCACTGTTTATATTACACAACATCTTGTCTCTGTTTATATTACACTAGACTCTGTCTCTGTTAAAATTACACTGGGCCCTGTCTCAGTTATTACTGCCCTAGACCATGTGTGAAATATTTTACAGTATAACCTGCCCCTGTTCATATTGCACTCGACTTTGTCCTAGTTATTACTGCACGAGACCATGCATCTATTTATAATATGCAAGGCTGTGTCTTAGTTACATTTATTGAGGTGATTAAAATGATGAGAGGTGGTGATAGAATCATAGACGTTTACATTACACGAGACCCTGTCTCTGTTTACATTACGCTAAACACTCTCTCTCTGTTTATCTTACAAGAAAACCTGTCTCAGTTATTACTGCACTATAACATGACTCTGTTTATACAGTGTGCGGTAGCATAGTAGTTATGATACTGGACAAATCCACAGATCTAGAAGAATAATCTAGAGACGTGATTTCAAATCCAGCCACAACAGCTGGGCGAATTTAAATTCAGTTAAATGAATATAAAATTGGAATCATAAGCTAATATGAGTAATGCTGACCATGAAACTACCGGATTGTCCTTTAGGGAATGAAATCTGCCATCCTTACCCGATCTGGCCTATATGTGACTCACAGTAAGGGTCTCTTAAATGCCCTCTGGAATGACCCAGCAAGCCACTCAGTTGTATCAAACCGCTAGAACAAAGTCAGCACTGAGTACTTTCACCACACGCACTGCAGCGGTTCAAGAAGGCGGCTCAGCACCACCTTCTCAAGGGCAAGTAGGGATGGGCAATAAATGCTAGCCTTACCAGTGAAATCCAGAAGCCATGACGAATAAATAAAAATGATTACATTAGGCAGTACCTCAGTGATTACAGCAAAATTATATTTATTATACAGCAGTACCTGTCTCAGTTATTACTACACTATACCGTATCTCTGCTTATATTACACAAGGCCCTGTCTTTGTTTATATTACACTAGGCCATGTCTCTTTATATTATTCAAGACACTGTCTCTTTATATTACTCTAGACCCTGTCTCTGTTTATAATACACTAGACCCTGTCTCTGTTATTACTGCACTAGAACGTGTCTCTGTTTATATTACACTAGATCCTGTCTCAGTTATTACTGCACTAGAAGTTGTCTCTGTTTATATTACACTAGACCCTGTCTCTGTAAGATATAGAGACAGATGATAGATAGATACTGATAATCGTCAAGATATATATTTGCGTGTGTGAGAGAATGCAATTATTTTTTTTTCTTAGGAAAACATTTATTCTTGTTAACAGCTATCAGCAGCAGTGGGCAATGTTATAATGATCTGGTATTGTGACGGTAATATTTGTGTTGAGAGGATGGAGTGAATCTTGTAACAATCTCCCAGAGATGGACCGGGATTGAGGGACAGGACTGAAGGTGAGCAATTCACTGCACTTTGCATTACTTAGTGGCACTCTGTGTGTTAAATGTTACTAGTTCACACTTGTGTTGCCCTGTGCCAATTGCTCACAGTTTTTAATGTTAAGGATTGTTTTTCCTGCAGTATTTTCCATTCAGCTTTCACATGACCCACTGACTGTGTCAGGCAGAGCCTGGAACAGTGACCTCACAGCACCGCCGGATAGGCAGCCGCAGGTTCCTAATGTCCACTCAGTTCAACAGCTCTCAGTTTGTTGAGAGGAACATAAAAAACACACACAAGGTGTTTGCTATATAAGAACATAAGAACTAGGAGCAGGAGTTATCCATTCGGCCCCTCAAGCCTGCGCCGCCATTCAGTCAGCTTATGGCTGATCTGATATTGGCCTCAACTCTACTTTCCTGCCTGTACCCCTAACCCTTGACTCCTCTGTAGTTCAAGAATCCGTCTGTCTCAGCCTTGAATGTATTCAATGACCCAGCTTCTACAGCTTTCTGAGGTAGAGAATTTCTCAGATCCGCGACCCTCTGATAGAAGAAATTCCTCCTCATCTCCGTGATAAATGGGTGACCCCTTATTCTGAAACTGTGCCCCCTAGTTCCTGATTCCCCAACGAGGGGAAATATCCTCTCAGCATCTGCCCTGCCAAGACCCCTCAGAATCGTATATCCACCAATAAGATCACCTCATATTCTTCTAAACACCAATGAGTACAGGCCCAACCTGCTCAAAATTTCCTCATAAGGCAACACTTTCATTTCAGGAATTAACCTCATGAACCTTCTCTGAACTGCCTCCAATGCAAGTATGTACTTTCTTAAATAAGGAGACGACAACTGTACGCAGTACTCCAGGTGTGGTCTCACCAACACCCTGTGCAGTTGGAACAGGACTTCCCTACTTTTATACTCCATCCCCCTTGCAACAAAGCTCAACATACCATTTGCCTTCCTGATTACTTGCTGTACCTGCATGCTAACTGTTTGTGTTTCATGTACAAGGACACCAAAGTCCCTCTGTCGCGCAGCATTCTGTAGACTCTCTCCATTTAAACAATATTTCCCTTTTCTATTCTTCCTACCAAAGTTGATATCCTCACATTTTCCCACATTATACGCCAGCTGCCATTTTTTTTGTCCACTCACTCAGCTTGTCTATATCCCTTTGCAGACTCTTTGTGTTCTCTTCAAAACTTGCATTCCCACCCATCTTTGTATAATCAGCAAATTTGGCAACATTACATTGTCATTTAATCCAAGTCATTAATATAGATTGTAAATATTTGCGGCCCCAGCATTGATCCCTGTGTGACCTCACTAGTTACAGTTGCCAACCTGAAAATGACCATTTTATCCCAACCCTGTTTTCTGTTAGTTACCCCCAAAACCATGACCTCTTATCTTGCGTAGTAACATTTATGTGGCACCTTATTGAATGCCTTTTGGAAATCCAAATACACTCCATCTACCAGTTCCCCTTCATCCACCCTGCTCGTTATATCTCAAATAATTCTAATAAATTTATCAAACACGATTTCCCTTTCATAAAACCAAGCTTATGCTGCTTGATTGCAATTATGATTTTCTAAATATCCTGCTACGACTTAATATATTTAAGGTGGACTTCGATAGATTTTTGAATGACAAGGGTGTGAAGGGTTATGGGGAGCGGGCAGGGAGGTGGAGCTGAGCTAGCAACAGATCAGCCATGATCTTATTAAATGGCGGAGCGGGCACGAGGGGCCAAATAGACTGCTCCTGCTTCTATTTCTTATGTTCTTACGACACATCGGGCCTGCTCCGCCATTCAATAAGATGATGGCTGATCCGATCATGGATTGAGGTCCACTTCCCTGTCCACACCCCATAACCCCTTATTCCCTTATTGTTTAAGAAACTGTGTATTTCTGTCTTAAATTTATTCAATGTCCCGGCTTCCACAGCTCTCTGAGGCAGCGAATTCCACAGATTTACAGCTATCTGCGGGAAGAAATTCCTCTTCATCTCAGTTTTAAATGGGCTGCCTCTTATTCTAAGATCTTGCCCTTTAGTTCTAGTTTGACGGAAAAAAAATCAAAGATCAAGTTATTATTTAAATGAAGAAAAATTGCAAAGTGCCACAGTATAGCGGGACCTGGGGGCACTTGTGCAATAAACGCAGAAGATTAGTATGCAGGTAGAGCAAGTGATCATGAAGGCAATCGAATCTTGGTCTTTGTCGCAAAGTGAATGGACTATAAAAGCAGGGAAGGCTTGCTGCAGTTGTACAGGGTATTGGTGAGGCCACACCTAGAATACTGTGTGCAGATTTGGTTTCCATATTTACGACCGGATGAACTTGCTTTGGAGGCAGTTCAGAGGAGGTTCACAAGGTTGATTCCGGAGATGAGGGGTTGATTATCAGGAAAGGCTAAGTAGTTTGGGCCTCTACTCATTGGAGTTCAGAAGAATGAGAGGTGATCTTATCGAAACGTATAATATTATGGGGGGCTTGACATAGTAGATGCAGAGAGGATGTTTCCACTGATAGGGGAGACTAGAATTGGAACTAGCGGTTTTCAGTCAGAACTTAAAACTGACTGCAAAAGCTTATATCGATAGGTGAAGAGAAAGAAATTAGTTAAGACAAACGTAGATCCCTTGCAGTCAGATTCAGGTGAATTTATAATGGGGAACAAAGAAATGGCAGACCAGTTGAACAAATGCTTTGGTTCTGTCTTCAAGAAGGAAGACACAAATAACCTTCATGAAATACTGGGGGAACGAGGGTCTAGTGAGAAGGTTATTAGGTGGGAAATTGTGTTGGGAAATTGATGGTGTTGAAGGCCGATAAGTTCCCGGGGCCTGATAGTCTGCATCCTGGAGTACTTAAGGAAGTGGCCCTCGAAATAGTGGGTACATTGGTGATCATTTTCCAACAGTCTATCGACTTTGGATCAATTCCTATGGACTGGAGGGTAGCTAATGTAATGACACTTTTTAACAAAGTAGGGGAGAGAAAATGGGTAATTATGGACCGGTTAGCATGCCATCAGTAGTGGAGAAAATGTTGGAATGAATCATTAAAGATGAAATAGCAGCGCATTTGGAAAGCAGTGTCAGGATCGGTACAAGTCAGCATGGATTTAGGAAAGGGAAATCATGCTTGACAAATTTTCTAGAATTTTTTGAGGATGTAATAATAGAGTAGACAAGGAAGAAGCAGTGTATGTGGTACATTTGGAATTTCAAAAGGCTTTTGACAAGGTCCTACACAAGAGATTGGGGCGCAAAATTAAAGCACATGGTATTGGGGGTAATGTACTTACGTGGATAGAGAACTGGTTGGCAGACAGGAAGCAGAGAGTCGGAATAAATGGTCTTTTTCAGAATAGCAGGCAGTGACTAGTGGGGTGCTACAGGGCTCAGTGGTGGGACCCCAACAATTTACAATATACATCAATGAATTAGATGAAGGAATTGAGTGTAATATCTCCAAGTTTGCAGATGACACTAAGGTGGGTGGCGGTTTGAACTGTGAGGAGGTTGCTAAAAGACGACAGGGTGACTTGGACAGGTTAGGTAAGTGGGCAAGTGCATGGCAGATGCAGTATAATGTGGATAAATGTGACGTTATCCACTTTGGTGTCAAAAACACGAAGGCAGAATATCATCTGAATGGCGGGGGATTAGGAAAAGGGGAGTTGCAACGAGACCTGGGTGTCATGGTACGTCTGTCATTGAAAGATTGCATGTAGGTGCAGCAGGTGGTCAAGAAGGCAAATGGTACGTTGGCCTTCATAGCGAGGGGATTTGTGAATAGGAGCAGGGAGGTCTTACCGCAGTTGTACAGGGCCTTGGTGAGGCCTCACCTGGAATATTGTGTTCAGTTTTGTTCTCCTAATCTGAGGAAGGACATTTGGCTATTGAGGGAGTGCAGCGAAGCTTCACCAGACTGATTCCCGGGTTGACAGGACTGACATATGAGGAGAGACTGGATCGACTGAGCCTGTATTCACTGGAGTTCAGAAGGATGAGAGGAGATCTCATAGAAACATGTAAAATTCTGACGGGAATGCACAGGTTGAATGCAGGAAGAATGTTCCCGATGTTGGCGAAGTCCAGAACCAGGGGACAAAGTTCACGGATAAGGGGTAAGCCATTTCGGACAGAGATGAGGAGAAGCTTCTTCACTCAGAGAGTTGTTAACATGTGGAATTCTCGACCATAGAGAGTTGTTGATGCCAGTTCATTGGATATATTCAAGGGAAAGTTAGATATGTCCCTTACGGCTAAAGGGATCAAGGGGTATGGAGAGAAAGCAGGAACGGGATACTGAGGAGAATGATCAGCCATGATCTTATTGAATGGTAGTGCAGGCTCAAAGGGCCGAAATGCCTACTCCTGCACCTATTGTCTATGTTTCTATGTTTCTATACTTTTATAATAAGGGGCCGCCCATTTAAAACTGAGAAGAGGAGGAATTTTTTATCTCAGACGGTTGTAAATCTGTGAAATTCGCTATCTCAGAGAGCTGTGGAAGCTGGGTCACTGTATAAATTTCAGACCGGGATAGACAGTTTCTTAACTGATAAGGTAATAAAGGGGTTATGGAAAGCGGGGAGGGAAGTGGAGCTGAGTCCCTGATCGGAGCAGCTCTGATTATATTAAATGGTGGAGCAGGCTTGAGGGGCTACATGCCCTAGTCCTGCTACGTTTTCTTACGTTCTTATGTAATTGGCTATAGGTACAGGATCGAGAGGCAGACCATCCTCCTCGTGTTCCTATGCTCCTGTCTAATAGAGGAGGGGAGTGTGGTGTTACAAGAGAAGAAATGGGATCTGGTTTAAGAATAACATCGGGAAGAGATCACAACAGAAGCGAGGTCTGGTGTAAAAATAAAGGGGTGGAAGAGGACTGAAAGCTGAAAGTTGATGTGAACCTCTTTGTGGCCTTGAGAAAACCTGCGGACCCTTGGTATTAAATGGTGCAGCAGGCTCGAGGGCCCTTTTGACCTACAACTGCTCGTATTTCTTATGTTCTTATGTTTTTATTACAGGTGATGGATCCTGCAACAGGGTTACCGCCCGAGCGTGACGATGAAAATGACTCCCAGGGTTCTTAGTGTAACCGCAACAAAGGGAGTTTCTTGTGTTAAAGCAGTCGGTTCAGTACCTTCTCCAGAAGGGACAGAAACTCCACTGGGAGAACATACTGGATTATTTTGCCCCGTATTTCCATTCTAAAGCAAGGACGTTATTGCTAAAGGTTTATAAATCACAGGTTCGGCCCCAGCTGCAGTATTCGGCCCACTTCTGTAGTCTAAACTTTAATGTATGAAGCCTTGAAAGACTGATAAAGAGAGAAAGAGACGTAAAAAGAGGAGACACGAGATGGTGGGACATAAAAGCTGAGAAATAGAATCACAGAATGATACAGCACAACAAGAGGCCGTTCAGCCCATCGTGCCTGTGCCGGCTGTTTGAAAGAGCGATCCAATTAGTCCCCCACCCCTGCTCTTTCCCCATAGCCCTGTGATGTTCTCCCTTCATGTATCTGCCCAATTCCCATTCGAGAGTTATTACTGAATCTGCTTCCACCACCCTGTCAGGCAGTGCGTTCCATTTCACAACAACTCGCCGCGTAAAGAAAAACATCACCATATAAAATGAAAGGGAGCGAGTGACTATCTCCCGGCTTCAGAGAGCAGAGGGAGCTCAGTGACCGATCCACACACACCGCCAGTCATTTCCAGAATGGACACTCTGAACAACAGGCTCATTTGCAAATGTCACCGCAATGTGTGGCTCTGCACCGACTCCCTGTCCAGATATAGATCTCTTGTCAGATGTTTCCACCAGATTGCGGCCCATGTGTTTATTTACTGCTCAGAAGTGAGATGTGCGGTTTGGAGCCGGCAGCACAGAAACAGGAAGTTGTGTTGCCTGAGACTGAAATAACGTCAATTTGATGTTATCACCATGAACAGGCTTCCGGTCTGTGAGGGAGGCCTCACCCTGACAGCACCAAGACCCACAGCACAGATTGCCATTCATCTCAACATTGCATTCACCTCTATTCTCATTTTAAAGATTAACACCCAAGAAATTATTTGGGGTTTAACACGTTCACCAAGGAGCGAGATGGACTGAATGTGATCACTGGGATAAAAGAGGGGCGATAAAAATGAATTTACCCCAAACAGTGCTATTGGAAAATAGAAGGTTTTAGGTAATTTAGATGCTCTCTGAGAGATAGAGAGGGAGAGATAGGCGAGAGGTAGAGTGCGTTAGGTGTTCTCTGAGGCAAAGGCCGCTACATCTTTTAAGGGACAAAATAAAAACAGAAAACACTTTAAATCTCATCTGGTCAGGCAGCATCTGTGGAGAGAGAAACAGAGTTAACGGTTCAGAGAGAGGAGAGAGGTTGTGTGAGTTAGGTGATGTCTGAGAGAGAAAGACAGAGAGGAGATGTGTTAAGTCTGAGGCAGAGAGGAGAGAGGTTATGCGCGTGAGGCACTCTTTGAGACAAAGGCCGCTACATGTTTTAAGGATTAAAACAAAAACAGAAAATACTGGAAATCTCAGTGGGTCAGGCAGGAGAAAGAAACAGAGTTAACGTTTCAGGTCGATGACCCTTCATCAGAACATCTTTCAAAGGGACGGTGGAACAATTGTCTGAAGCAAGTATGATACCAAGCTATGCAGAAAGAGCGGACCAGCATAATTAGATTTGGGTTATTCCAGTACAGGTCCAGTACAGATGCGGTGGGCCAAATGGCCTATTTCTGCGCAGTGAGCTACCAAGATTCTATGGTACAATATGAGGAAGGGAAGGGACGTATTTGGACATCCCGATTAAGACCTCTCGCTCTCCCAGCGCAAAATAATTTATTTCACTACCCCGTGAATAACTGGACTTTCGCTTTTGTTAATTACCAACATTTTAACACCATTTCTTGTATGTGGAGCACATTGATGTGTTTGTGGAGCACACTGATGTGTGTGTGTGGAACACGTTGATGTGTGTGTGGAGCACATTGATATGTGTATGCAACGCATTGATATGTGTGTGTGGGGCACATTGATGTGTGTGTGGGGTACATTGATATGTATGTGTGGAAATATTGATGTGTCTTTGTGACACAGATTGATATGTCGGTGGAGCACATTGATGTGTGTGTGGAGCACGTTGATATGTGTGTGTGGAGCATATTAATGTTTGTGTATGGAACACATTGATGTGTGTGTGGAACACATTGATGTGTGCAGGGAACATTATTGTGTGTGTTGATCATGCTGATGTGTGTGGAACACATTGATGTGTGTGTTGCTGTCCATGTGCTGATATTTCTCCTTCTTCGGCGTGGAAATGCATCATTTGAACATCATTCAAAAGAAAATGCATCAATTAGAAAGAAAGACTTGCATTTACACAGGTCCTTTCACCACCTGAGCACGTCCCAAAGCGCTTTACCGCCAATGAAATTACTTGAAGTGTAGTCACTGTTGTAATGCAGGAAACATGGCAGCCAAATTGAGTGCAGCAAGCTCACACAAGCTGCAAGTGATCAATGAGCAGATAATCGATTTTCTCTGTGTAGTTCGTTGACTGGAAGTTATTGAACCGGACACTGGGGAGAAATCACCTGTTCTTCTGCACAATCATGCCATGGGACCTTTTAAGTAGATCTGAGGGGGCAGATGGGGCCTCGGGTTAACTTCTCAACCCAAAGACGGCAACTCCGACAGTGCTGCACTCCCTCAATACTGGCACCAGGAGTGATGTGCCTGGACTTTGCGCTCAAGTCTATGGATTGTGAGTTTATCCCAAAACTATCTTAGACCAAGGGGAAAGTGAGATACACTGAGCCTCGGCTGACACAAACAGACGTTGTCCTGTGCAGTGCAATGAATACATGCCCCCGGGTAATATAAACAGAGACAGGGTCTAACGTAATATAAACAGAGACAGGGTCTAGTGTAATATAAACATGGACAAGGTCTAGTGTAATATAAACAGGGACAGGGTCTAGTGTAACATAAACAGTAACAGGGTACAATATAATATAAACAGAGACAGCTTGTAGTGTAAATTAAACAGTGACAGGGTCTAGTGTAATATAAACAGAGGCAGAGTCTAGTGTAATATAAACAGAGACAGGGTCCAGTATAATATAAACAGAGACAGGTTGTAGTGTAATATAAACATTGACAGGGTCTAGTGTAATATAAACATTGATAGGGTCTAGTGTAATATAAACAGAGACAGGGTCTCGTGTAATATACACAGAGCCAGAGTCTAGTGTAATATAAACAGAGACAGAGTCTAGTGTAATATAAACAGAGACAGGGCCCAGGGTAATATAAACAGAGACAGGGTCTAGTGTAATATAAACAGAGACAGGGTCCAGTGTAATTTAAACAGAGACAGGGTCCAGTGTAATATAAACAGAGACAGGGTCTAGTGTAATATAAACAGAGACAGGGCCCTGTGTAATATAAACAAAGACAGGGTCTCGTGTAATATAAACAGAGACAGGGCCCCGTCTAATATAAACAGAGACAGGGTCTAGTGTAATTTAAACAGAGACAGGGCTTAATACAATATAAACAGAGACAGTGCCTAGAATAGCAGAAACTGAGACATGGCCTTGCGCAGTCATAGCTGTGCCCTCTGTTTAATGGCCCTGCTGCACGTGGAAACATTTTCACAGAATCGCAGGGCCCGAATTTGTTGGACTTATTGCCAGCTGCCACCGCGTTTTCTCCGCGCTCTCCCTGTATTTTGGGTGCCCTCCTCTCTGAGCGATTTTGATGAGGTCGCAACACCAACAAAAGACTTCCTGCCCGCTCCCTCCCGAGATTGGTCCAGCCAGTCCTCCACTGCGGCAGCAGAAGAGACTGTCGCATGTAGGCAGTTCTTACCTGAATGGTAAGTATGGAGACTTGCAAGAAAAGGTTAGTGCACTTGTTTTCTTCATTGCTTTTGTAGCCATTTTGTTGGTCCTCTGTAGAATTTGTAATAGTTTCCATTTCATTTGTTGAAATGTTTTTGTCCCGTTACCCCCTCTGTGGGCTGGACTCTATCCACGGCGTTGCTTTGCCAAGGATCGCATTTACCAGCCAGGATCCGAACCACGGCCCGCTGCTGCCTAGGATCGGCGTGTAAGGCCAATTTTTATCCACTGGGCATTATTTTTCCCATTTTTCCACCAAACTTTCACCCTGCACCGTGAGGAAATTCGTAGTCCTTTCAACGTTACATGGGCGGTATTTAGCTTTGACCAAACTGGGCCCATAGATTAGTACAGCACGGACAGTGGCAATTCAGCCAATAGAGTCTGAGCCGGTTCTTCCCAAGACCAATCAAATTAGTCTCACTCCACCACTCTTTTGCTATATCCCTGCATTTTTCGCCTTCAGGTATTTATACAATTTCATTTTGAAAGTTAGTCTTGCATCTGTATCTACCACCCTATCAGGCAGTACACTCCAAATCCTAATCAGTGGTTGCATAAATAAGTTTGTCCATATATTGCCTCTGGTTCTTTTGTCAATCACCTTACATCTGAAACAGTTTCTATTTATTTACTCTATCTAAACCCTTGATGATTTTAAACACATCTATCAAATCTCCTCTTACTTCTCTCCTCTAAGGAGTAGAATCCCATCTTCTCCTGTCTCTCCACAATGACTAAACTCCTTCATGCCTGGTACTCAACTCGTGAATCACCTCTTAACCTTCTCTACTCCAAGGAGAATAACCACAGCCTATCCAGTTTCAGAATATATGAACGCCCGGTGAAGGAATTGGGTGCAGAAAATTCCAGCTGAGGAATCCTCATTGATGGAAACAGAAACACTGCAAAGGGAAAAATAGGAATCACTTGGGCTGAGAGAATGATGAAGGGAGGGAGGACTGGAGCAAGCGAGGGGTGGAGTGATGGAGGGAGGGAGGGGTGGGTGCAGGTAAGGAGCGATTGATGGAGGGAGCGATGGAGGGAGGGAGGGATGGGTGCAGGTAAGGAGCGAGTGATGGAGGGAGTGTTGGAGGTATGGAGGATGGGTGCGATGAAGGGAGAGAGGGATGGAGAGATGGGTGGAGGGTGAGAGGGATGGTGAGAGGGAGTGATGGACTATCTCCCAATTAACCTGAGCAAAACTCTCCATGATTTTGAACACTTCTATTAAGTGGCCCAAACCTGCTCGGCTCTAAGGAGAACAGTCCCAGCTTCCAGCTGCTCTGATGGTGTAGCTCACAGAGGGTAAAACTCAGGTTCCGTGAGTCCTTCTGCCTGGGGCACTTCGAGATGTTCCTTGCGGAATTGCCGACACTTTTATATGGACGCAGTGTAAATCCTAGTGTGGGAATGACATCCCAGGCAAGAAAAGAGAACTGGCCCCTGATAAAAAATGGATCAGTGTAATTCTGGTCTCAGGCCCTCAACTTCAGACACGATTTGCTGAATGGAAATTAAAAAAAATACAAGCTGTGATATGTTCTTGCCTCGGCTCAGTGTGGTCGCTCTCGGCTCCTGACTCAGAATGTCACAGATACTAAACCCACTCCAGAGACCTGAGCACAAAATCTATGCCGACATGCGCAGTGCCAGTACTGAGGTCGTGCTGCACGGTCATATGTGCCATCTTTCGGGGCAGACATTAAACTGAGGCCCATATTCCAACTCAGTTGGATTTAAAGGACTCATGGCACTCTGTTAAAGAGCAGAGGAGTTCTCCATGGTTTCAAGGTCAAATATGTAACCCTCAAGCAACTTCTGAAAAATTGATTATCTGATCATTATTTCATTGCTTTTTCTGGTCTCTTGCTGTGCACAAATTGGCTGCCCCATTTCTTACATTGCAACAGTTACCACACTTCCAAAGTAATTAATTGGCTGTAAAGCACTTTGTGACAACATGAAGTCATGATAGGCGATATATAAATGCACGCTGTTGCTAAATTTCAACATTTGAAAATACAATTTGCATTATGTGAAAAGTTCAGATATTAAAGTGATTGTAGGACACTCCTCTGGTCACTGGTTTAACTTGTTTAGTTTCAAAAGGTTAAATCCTCCACAAAATGGAGATCCAGTGGAATAGCAGCCTGTTCATAGATGATCCCAGCAGCAGAATATTTCGAACTGAATTATTCATTTTAATATTTATTCGCTTTGATAAAAATCACATCTGTTTTAATTGAACAAAACTGAAGCCAACATCACTGTTCGACATATTTCTATTAATGTTGTATCAACTGTCAATATTCTTAAAATAATTGCTTGTTGTGAGTTGAAACTAATCAATAACTGACTCTGTTAATCTGATTCTGCTGCCATGAACACTTCATGGGAACCAGTGAGTCGTTTATGTAAATAATCAGAGAAATAGAAGTCCCAGATTAGAGTATTGAGCGACGGAAACACAATAAATGTGTCCCCACCAACACAGCACAGAAATAAAGATAGAGAGAAATGCAAATCTCTCAACAGATTCCAGCAACAATTGTTTTTTGGTACATTTCACTAAATTATAGGAGAATAAAGTAAAGATGATACCCACGGACAAAATGAGGAAAGATTCTAATCACCGTACACAGCAACATCACAACTGTGACAGTGGAGATTTCCTGTATCCTCTCCCTCTCCTATTTCCACTTTCCATCTTGTCCCTCAAGAAGAGATAATTGGCCTTCCCGCACAACAAGATGTCAACATCTAACAAAGGTTTTCCTTGAGCCCCAATGATATGCCTCGGAACAAATTGATTGGGTTGCACAGAAGGAGCATTCATCCAAAATATGACACGTGTATTAAATTATCTGGGATTGTTTGATGGAACAGTGCAGAGGGATCTTTACACTGTATTTAACCCGTGCTATACCTGCCCTGGGTGTGTTTGTGGGACCGTGTAGAGGGAGCTTTACTCTGTTTCTAACACCGTGTTGTACCTGCCCTGGGTGTGTTTGATGGGAACATGCAGAGGAAGATTTACTCTGTTTGCAACCCGTGCTGCACCGGCGCTGGGAATGTTTGATGGGACGGTGTAGAGGGAGAATTACTCTGTATCTGACATATGCTGTACCTGCCCTGGGAGTTACTGGGTTGAGTGTAGTAATAGCTGAGGCAGGGTGCAGTGTAATATAAACACTGACATGGTGAATTATAATAAAAGCAGAAACAGGGTCTAGTTGAATAGAAACAGAGGCATGGTCTCGTGCAGTAATAATGGTGACAGGGTCTAGACTAACATAAACAGAGACATGGTCTAGTTTAGTAATGTGAAAGGGTGGGTCCAGTGTAATATAAACAGTGTCCTTGTCTAGTTTAATATAAACAGATTCAGGTTATTGTGTAATAGAAACAAAGGCATGGCACATTCCAGCAATATCTGAGTCAGAGCCTAGAATAATATTAGTAGCTCTACTGCAATAATAACTGAGGTGGAGCCTTGTGTCGTAATTACTGATACAGTGATACTTTAATTGGTTCCTGGCATGTAAGTGTGGGTGCCGCTGACGAGGCTAACATTGATTCTCTATCCATAATTGGCCTTGAGAAGGAGGTCATGTGCGGCCACCTTGAACCGCTGCTCTCCGTGTGGTGAAGGGACCCCCACAGTGTTAGGGAGTGGGTTCCATGAATTATACCCAGCGACGATGAAGGGACGGTAATAAATTTCCTAGTCAGGATGTTGTGTAATTTGGAGGGAACTTTGAGGTGGTGGTGTTCCCACGAGGCTGCTGCACTTGTCCTTGTAGGTTGAAGAAATCGTAGGTTTGGAAACTGCTGTCGAAGATGTCTTTGCGAGATGTTGCAATATATCGTGTAGATAGTAATCCCTGCAGACATGGTGTGCCGGTGGTGGAGGGAATAAATATTTAACGTGGTGGATGGGGTAATATAAACTGGAGCAGGGTCTAGGGTATTAATAACTGAGACAGGCTCTGATGTATTACAAAATCATAGAATAGTTACAGCACAGAAGAGGGCCATTAGGCCCATGTTGCCCGTGCCGCTCTCTGCGAGAGTATTTCAGCTAGTCCACACTCCACCCTTTCCCGTAGCCCTGTGAATTTTCTTCCTGCAGGTACTTACCCAGTTCTCTTTGCAATGCCATGATTGACTCTGCCTCCACCACCCTTTCAGGTAGTGCATTCCAGATCCTAACCGCTCGCTGTTTAAAAACGTTTTCCTCATGTCGCCTTTGGCTCTGCTGCCAATCACCTTAAATCTGTGGTCCTCTGTTCTCGACCCTTCCGCCAATGGGAACAGTTTCTCTCTATCTATTCTGTCTTGACAGTTTATTTTTCTGAACACCTTTATCAAATCTGCTCTCAATCTTTTCTATTCTACAGAGAACAACCCCAGCTTCCCAAGACTACCACGTAACCGAAGTCCTTTATCCCTGGACTCACACTTGTAAATCTTTTATGAACTCTCTCTAAGGCCTTCACATCTTTCCTAAAATGAGGTGCCCAGAATTGGACCCAATACTCTAGTTGAGGCTGAACCAGTGTTTTATAAATATTCATCATAACATCCTTTCGTTTGTATTCTATGCCTCTAATTATGAAGCCCATGGTACCGTATGCTTTTTAGCCACATTCTCAGCCGCCTCTGCCACATTCAATGAGTTGTGCATGTATACCCCCAGTTCACTGCGTTCATGCATCCTTTAGAATCGTATCCTTTAGTTTATTTTGCCTCTCCTCGTTCTTCTTACCAAAATTTATCACTTCACAATTTTCTGCGTTTAATTTGCCACGTGTCCACCCATTCCACCAGCATGTCAATGCCATCTTGCAGTCATTATTATCCTCCTCACTGTTCACTATGCTTTCAAGTTTGATGCCATCTGTAAATTTTAAAATTGTGCCCGTACACCCAAGTCTAAGTAATGAATATGAATCATGAAAAACAGTGTTCCTAATGACAACCGCTGCGGAACTCCACTCTATACCTTCCTCCAATCCCCCAAAAAAAACACTACTCTCTGATTCCTGTCACTCAGCCAATTTCATACCCTGCCGCCACTGTCCCTTTTATTCTAAAGGATTCAACTTTTCTGCAAAGGATATTTTCAAGATACTTTATCAAACGCCTTTTGGATGTCCACCACATCAACCATATAAACTGAGACTCGGTCTTGTGCAGTAAAAACTGCGACAGAGTCTGGTGTAATGAGAGAAACAATAATTGCAGATTTATTAACCGTATGACAGGTACAGGTGCAGTTTCATGTTGGCCATCACTTGCACCAATAATCATACACTCGAGGTGTATAACAGGGCATTCTGTCTGGCGGTGAGGTGATCACTGGACAAAGAAGCTCAGAGACTGGTGGTGGTCTGCTCATTATCCTCGGTGCGAATTAATCCCCTTTCCCACTGAACACTGCAAACAGACATGGTCACCTTGGTAACGGAATGGTCAGTGTGACATCACTTTCTAAAGCAGAACACGCAAGACAATGTGTTATCAATAAATATTAAAGGTAATAAACGACCTACCATTAGCTGCAGAATAACATTTAAAGGAAAAAAAGTAATGGTTGAAGCTAATCATTTATCTTTGTTGATAGCACTTGCACATATTATAAATGATGTGTTTTATACACACACACATACACAGACACACACACACACACACACACACACACACATGCACACACGCACACATACACACACACATCATAGGCAGTCCCTCGGAATCGAGGAAGACTTGCATTCACTTTAAAAATGAGACCTTAGGTGGCTGAACAGTCCAATACGAGAACCACAGTTCCTGTCACTGGTGGGACAGAGAGCCGTTGAGGGAAAGGGGCGACGTGGTGTGGGACAGGTTTGCCGCACGTTCTTTCCGCTGCCTGTGCTTGCTTTCTGCATGCTCTCAGCGATAAGACTCGAGGTGCTCGGCACATTCCCGCATGCACTTCCTCCACATAGGGCAGTCTTTTGTCTTTGGCCCTGCTGTATGCCTCAGAGACATGGACCATGTCGAATAGAACCCTCAAGCCGCTGGAGAAATACCACCAACGATGTCTCCGCAAGATCCTGAAAATCTCTTAGGAGGACAGACGCACCAACGTTAGCGTCCTCGACCAGGCCAACATCCCCATCATTGCAGCACTGACCACACTTGATCAGCTCCGCTGGGCAGGCCACACTGTTCGCATGCCAGACACTAGACTCCCAAAGCATGCACTCTGCTCGGAACTCACGTCAAACGAGCGAAAGGTGGGCACTGGAAGCGTTACAAGGACACCCTCAACGCCTCTCTGAAAAGGTACACACACACAGACACATATAGCGAACACTTTGTGTGTGCTATTTTCAGTTGTTCGTCTTAACCAAATGAGCGATACAGTTTTTGAAGACATTAGGACCCTGAGGCCGCCCATCCAGTGGTGCTGTGAGGTCACGGTTCCAGGCTCCATCTGACACAACCAGTGGGTCACGTGACAGCTCCAGAGAAAATATTGCAGGAAAAACAATTCTTATCATTAATTAACTGAGAGAAATTGGCACAGCACACCACAAGTGTGAATTAGTAACCTTTAACACACAGTGTGCCACTAAGTAGTGCAAAGTGCAGTGCACTATTGCCCACATTCAGTCTTGTCCCTCAATACCAGTACATCTCTGGGAGATTGTTACAAGATTCACTCCATCCTTTCAGCACAAATATTAACGACATGACACCAGATCAATTAGACATTGCACACAACCTTTGATATCTGTTAAGTAATCGAAACATATGTTCCAACCAAAAAAGTATTGCATCCTCCTACCCACACACATGTATATCTTTATTTATATTAATATCTCTCCAGCGTCTATATAGCTTCTGTGTTGCTTTGGCATTCTCGTGTCCTGGCATGCAAACTATGTGGCCTGCCCAGCGGAGCTGATCAAGTGTGGTCAGTTCTTCAATGTTGGGGATGTTGGCCTGGTCGCGGACGTTACAAGGACACGCGCAAAGCCTCCCTGATAAGGTGCAACATCCCCACTGACACCTGAGAGTCCCAGGCCAAAAACCGTGCTAAGTGGAGAAAGTGCATCCGGGAGGGTGCTGAGCTACTGGAGTCTCATCGCGGAGAGCATGCAGAAATCAAGTGCAGGCAGTGGAAAGAGCGCATGGCAAACCATTCCCACCCATCTCTTCCTTCAATGACTATCTGTCCCACTGTGACAGAGACTGTAATTCCTGTAATTGGACTGTTCAGCCACCTAAGAACTGATTTTAAAAGTGGAAGCAAGTCTTCCTTGATTCCGAGCAACTGCCTACAATGATGGTCTTCTGTCTAGCTAACAGACGCATGGTCAAGTGCCGAAATAACTGAGACAGGGTCCGTTGTGCAATAAATTGAAATATAGAGCCTGGAGTGGGTGTTTATCCCAAAAATATCTGAGACCGAGACAAAAGTGAGACATACTGAGCATCGTCTCACACAAACAAACATTGTCCTGTGAAGCGCAATGGATATATGGCCCAGTGTAACATAAAGCGACACAGGGCCTAGTGTAACATCAAAGGATACAGGGCCTCGTGTAATATAAACAGAGACAGGTTATAGTGCCATTTAAACAGAGACAGAGCCCAGTGAAATTTAAGCAGACAAGGCGTAGTGTAATATAAACAGAGACATGATGTAGTGAAATTTAAACAAAGACAGGGTCTAGTGTAATATAAACATGGACAAGGTATAGTGTATTAAAAACGGAGACATTGCCTCGTGTAATATAAACTTAAGAACACAAGAACATAAGAAATAGGAGCAGCAAGAGACCACCTGACCGCTCGAGCCTGCTCCGCCATTGAATAAGCTCATGGCTGATCAGATCATTGACTCAGCTCCACTTCTCTGCCTGCCCCCCTTAACTCTTTATTCCCTGATCACACAAAGATCTGTCTATCACCGCCTTAAATATATTCAATAACCTAGCCTCCACAGCTCACTGGGACAGAACATTTCATAGATTTACAACCCACTGAGAGAAGAAATTCCTCCTCATCTCAATTTTAAATAGGCGGCCCCTTATTCTGAGACTATGTCCCCTTGCTTTATGTTGCCCTGTGAGTGGAAATATCCTCTCTGCATCCACTCTGCCAAGCCCCCTGATTATCTTATACGTTTCGATAAGATCACCTCTCATTCTTCTGAATTCCAATGAATAGAGGCCCAACCTACTCAACCTTTCCTCATAAGTCAAACCCCTCTTCCCCGAAATCAACCTAGTGAACCTTTTCTGAACGGGCTCCGAAGCAAGTAAATCGTTTCTTAAATATGGAAACCAAAACTGCACGCAGTATTCCAGGTGTGGCATCACCGATACCTTATGGTGTTGGTTCAATGGTGTAATGGTGAGCACTCTGGACTTTGAATTCAACGATCCGTGTTCAAATCTTAAGATAGATATAGCTGTAGAAAGCCATCCCTGCTTTTATACTCCATCCCCTTTGCAATAAAGGCCAAGATACTATTGGCCTTCCTGATCACTTGCTGTACCTGCATAGTATCCTTTTGTCTTTCATGCACAAGTACCTTCCGGTCCCGCAGTCCTGCGACAATTTGCAATTTTTCTCCATTTAAATAATAACTTGCTCTTTGTTTTTTTCTGCCAAAGTCCATGAACTCGCACTTTCCAACATTATACACCATCTGCCAAATTTTTGACCACTAACTTAGCCTGTCTGTGAACTTTTGCAGATTTCTTGTGTCCTCCTCACACATTGCTTTTCCTCCCATCTTTGTATCATCAACAAACTTGGCATCGTTACACTCAGTCCCTTCTTCCAAATCATTTATTTAGATTGTACACTGATCCCTGCGGCACCACACTAGTTACTGGTTGCGAAAAAGCGAATGAACCATTTATCCCGACACTCTATTTTCTGTTAGTTAGCCAATCCGCTATCCATGCTAATATATTACCCCCAACCCCGTGAACTTTTATCTTGTGCAGTAACCTTTTACGTGGCACCTTGTCAAATGCCTTCTGGAAGTCCAAACGCACCACATCCACTCGTTGCGCTTTATCCTCCCTGTTCGTTACATCCTCAAAGAACTCCAGCAAATTTATCAATCATAAATCCATGCTGACTCTGCCTGACCGAATTTTGCTTTTCCAAATGTCCTGCTACTGCTTCTTTAATAATGAGCTCCAACATTTTCCCAACTACAGATGTTAGGCTAACTGGTCTATAGTTTCCTGTTTTTTGTCTGGTTCCTTTTTTAAATAGTGGCGTTACATTTGCAGTTTTGCAATCTGCTGGGACCTCCTCAGACTTCGGGCAATTTTGGTAAATTACAAGCAATGCATCCACAAACCCTGCCGCTACTTTTCTTAAGCCTCTAGGCTGCAAATCATCAGGTCCAGGGGAATTATCTGCCTTTAGTCCCAATATCCTACTGAGTACCACCTCCTTAGTGATAGTGATGGTCATTCGTAGATTAGTAGAGCACAGAAGGTGGCAATTCAGCCCATAGAGTTTGTGCCGGCTCTTTTGAAGAACAATCCAGTTAGTATCACTCAACCGCTCTTTCGCTATATCACTGCATTTTTATCTCCTTCAAGTATTTACACAATTTAATTTTGAAGGCTACTATTCAATCTATATCTACCACCCTATCAGGCAGTACACTCCAAATCCTAACCAGTGGCCGCGTAAAGAAGTTTGTCCACATATCGCGTTTGGTTCTTTTGTCAATCACCTCACACCTGCAAAAGCTTCTATTTATTTACTCTATCTAAACTCTTGATGATTTTAATCTGGTCTTTCAAATCTGCTCTTAGACTTCTCTCCTCTAAGGAGGAGAATAGCATCTTTTCCTATCTCTCCACATTAACTGACGGCCCTCATCCCTGGTAACATTCTATTAAAGATGCCCTTAACCTTGTCCACTCCAAGGAGAACAATCCCATCTACTCCTGTCTCTCCACATTAATTGAAGTGCTTCATTCCCGCTGCTATTCCACTGAATTTCCTCTTAACCTTCTCTACTCCAAGGAAAACAACCCCAGCTTCTCCAGTCTTTCCACATAATTTTAATCCCCCATCCCTGATGCATTTCCAGTAATTCTCTTCTGCACCCTCCCGAAAGTCTTCACGTCCTTCCTAAAGTGTGGTGCCCAGAATTGGACACAATCCTCCAGCTGGGGCCGAACTCGTGGTTCTTGTCTTTCATCCTTGGTGCCAATCTGGTAAATCTCCCCTCACCCTTCTCTGCTGTAAGAAGAACAGTCCCAGATTCTACAAGATGTCCGTGTAACGAGAGCTTGCGTCCTACCTTCCAGTACACACAATGTCATCGAGCTCCAGGCAGGAACTGGCCCATGTTCAATAGCGAGAAGGGGCAGGAAAAAGGAGCAGCTGAAAGTTGCGGATGTCTAAAAACAATTTTTCAACTGTTACCCTTATTTATTTAATTTATAAGCAGAAAAGGTATCCTCACTGCCCCAGCTAGAACTTCTACCCAGTGCCAGTTCCCCAGCCAACTCCCTCTCTGGAAAGGTCACCATTTCATTTCTTGTCAGTCTTTTTAGGTGGGGAGGTGGTGGGAGGTTAAATATAAATATTTGCCATCGCTCGCACTTTTATTTGTTAATATATATGAAAGCCCGGTGAAGGAATTGGGTGCAGAAAATTCCATGTGAGGAATCCTCATCGATGGAATCAGAAACACTCAAAAGGGAAAAATAAGAATCTGTTGGGCTGAGGGAGGGATGGAGGGACGGACGAGTGGAGCAAGTAGGGGTGGAGTGATGGAGGGGTGTTGGGAATGGACGGAGGGAGGGATGGGTGCAGGGAGGGAGTGATTGATGTAGGGAGGGATTGAGGAAGGGGGGAGTGGAGCAAGGGAGGATTGATGTGAAGAATGGGTTTAGTGTGGACAGAGGCAGGGAGCGGTGGATCTAGGGAGGGAGCGATTGATGGGAGGGGGGATGCTGGGATGAAGGGAAGGAGGGATGAAGGGAGGGAGGGAAGGAGATACGGGTGGATGGAGGAAGGGATGGTAGGAGGGAGTGATGTAATATCTCCCAGTTTACCCGATCAAAACTCTTCATAATTTTTAGCACCTCAATTAAGTGGCACATAACCTGCTCGGCTCTAAGGAGAACACTCCCAGCTTCCAGCTACTTTGATTGTGCAGCTCACACATTGTAAAACTCAAGTTCCGTGAGTCCTTTTGCCTCGGGCACTTCCAGATGTACCCTGCGGAATCGCTGACACTTTTATTTCGACCCAGTGGAAATCCCAGTGTGGGAATGACATCCCAGGCAAGATAAGAGAACTCGCCCCTGATAATAAATGGAGCGGTGTAAGACTGGGCTCAGGTCTTGAACTTCAGACACGATGAGCTGAATGGCAACATTTTAAAATACAATCTGTGATATGTTCAAGCCTCGGTTCAGTGGGATCACTTTCGCCTCTGACTCAGAAGGTCACAGATACTATACCCCACTCCAGAGACCTGAGCCCTTAAGCTGTGCTGACACATCCGATGCCAGTACTGAGGGAATGCTGCATGGTCAGATGTGCCGTCTTTTGGGGCAGGCATTAAACTGAGGCCCCAGCTTCCCACTCAGCTGGATATAAAGGACTAATGGTACTATCCTAAAGAGCAGAGGAGTTCTCCACGGTTTCCCGCGCAAAAACCTATCCCTCAACCAACATCTGATAAATAGATTATCCGATCATTATTTCATTGGTGTTTGTGGGATCTTGCTGTGCATAAATTGGCTGCCACCTTTCCTACATTACAACAGTGACCACACTTCCGTAAAAAATAATTGGCTGTAAAGCTGTTTGGGACAACATGAGGTCAGGAAAGTCGCTGCAAGGTGTTTCTAAATGTCAACATTTGAAAATAGACGTTCCGATATGTGAAAAGCTCAGATATTACTGTGATTGTCGGGCACTCCTCTGGTCACTGGTTTAACTTATTATTTTCAATGGGTTAAATCTTCCAATAGATGGAGATCCAGTGGAATATCAGCCTGTTCAGGGATGTTCCACAGATTTCAGCTGCAGAACTTTCAGAACTGAATTATTCATTTTGCAATTTATTCCCTTTGATATGAAACACATCTGCTCTAATTGAACAAAACTGAAGCCAAATTCACAGATCGAGATATGTATATATCTGTGTACCAAATGTCAATATTCTTAAAATAAGCCCTTGTTGTGAGATGAAACGAATCAATAAGTGACTCTGTTGATCTGATTTTGCTGCCATGAACACTTCATGGGAATCAGTGAGGCGTTTATGTAAATAAACACAGAAATAGAAGTCCCAGATTAGAGCATTGAGCGACAGAAACACAATAAATGTTTCCCCACCAACACAGCACAGAAGTAAAGATAGAGAGAAATGCAAATCTCTCAACAGATTCCAGCAACAATTGTTTTTTGGTACATTTTTCTAAATTATAGGAGAATAAAGTAAAGATTATCCCCACGGTCAGAATTGGGAAAGATTCTAGTCACCATATATAGTGACATCACAAATGTGACAGTGGAGATTTCCTGTGTCCTCTCCCTCGCCTGTTTCCACTTTATGTCTTGTCTCTCAAGAATGGATAATTGGCCTCCCCCCCACAACTCGATGTCAATATCTAACAAACGTTTTCCTTGAGCCCTACTGAAATGCTTCGAACCATGTTGATGATAGTGCGCAGAGGTAGCTTTAATCCAAAATGTGACATGTGTATGAAATGATCTGGGAGTTTTTGATGGGACAAAGTAGAGAGATCTTTACACTGTATCTAACCCGTGCTGTACCGGCGCTGGGAATGTTTGATGGAACGGTGTAGAGGGAGCTTTACTCTGTATCTAACCCGTGCCGTACCTGCCCTGGGAATGTTTGATGGGACAGTGGGACAGAGAGCTTTATTCTGTATCTAACCCGAGCTGTACCTACCCTGGGAGTGTTTGATGGAACGGTGTAACGTTAGCATTACTCTGGATCTGACACATGCTGTACGCGCCCTGTGAGTTACAGAGTTTAGTACAGTAATAACAGAGACAGGATCTTATTGAATATAAACAGAGGCATGGCCGAGTTTTTTAACATGAAAGAATGGGGCTAGTGTAATAAAAACAGTGTCTTTGTCTCGTTTATTATAAGCAGAGACATGGTTCTAAGTAATAGGAACAAAGGCATGGCATATTCCAGTAATATCTGAGACACGGCATAGTACAATATTAATAGCTCTAGTGCAATAATAACTGAGATAGGACATAGTGCAGTAATTATTGATACAGCGACAGTGTTTTATTCATGCCTGGCATGTGGGTGTCGCTGGCAAGGCCAACATTGAATGCCTAACCCTAATTGGACTTGAAAATCAGGTGTTGAACTGCGACCTTGAACCGCTTGCAGTCCGTGTGGTGAAGGTACTCCCACAGTGTTAAGGAGGGGGTTCCACGAATTTGACCCAGCAATTATGAAGGAACCGTAATAAATTTCCAAGTCAGAATGGTGTGTGACTTGGAGGGGTACGTGGAGGTGATGGTGTTCCCATGAGCCCGCTGCTCTTGTCCTTCTAGGTGGAAGAGGTCATAGGTTTGGAAAGTGCTGTCGAAGATGTCTTGGCGAGTTGCTGCAATGCATCTTGTAGATAATACTCACTGCAGACAAGGTCCGCCGATGGTTGAGGTAGTGAATTTTTAATGGATGGTGCAATATAAACAGGAACAGTGTCTAGTATACTAATAACTGAGACAGGCTCTGGTGTAATTATACAATCATAGAATGGTCATAGCACATAAAAGTGCCATTGGACCCATATAGCCCGTGCCGCTCTCTGCAAGAGTATTTCAGTTCGTCTATTCCCACGTCCTTTCCCGTAGCCCTGTGAATTTTCTTCCTTCAGCTACATATCCAAATCCATTTGTAATTCCATGATTGACTCTGCCTCCACCACCCTTTCAGACAGTGCATTCCAGATCCTAACCGCTCGCTGCTTAAAAACTCTTTCCCCATGTCGCCTTTGGTGCTCCTGCCAATCACCTTAAATCTGTGTCCTCTGTTCTCGACTCTTACGCCAATGGGAACAGTTTCTCGGCAGCTACTCTGTCTAGACCCCTAATGATTCTGAATACCTCTCTCAAATTTCATCTCAACCTTCTCTGCTCTAGGAAGAACAACCCCAGCTTCTCCAGTCTGTCCACAAAACTGAAGTACCTTATCCCTGGAACCACACGTAAATATTTTCTGCAACCTATCTCAGGCCTTCACATACTTCCTAAAGTGCAGTGCCCAGAATTGGACACAATACTGAATTGCGGACTAACCAGTGTTTTATACAGGTTGATCATTGCTTTTGTATTCTATGCCTCTATTAATGAAGCCCAGGATCCCGTATGCTTTTTAAAGCACTTTCTCAACCTGCCCTGCCACCTTCGATAATTTGTGCACACATATCCCCAGGTCGTTCTGTTCATCACGCGCTTTAGAATTCTACTCTTCCGTTTATTTTGCCTCTCCTTCTTCCTATCAAAATGTATCACTTAAAAATGTTTTCCGTTTTATTTGACACGTGTCCACCCATTCCACCAGCACATCTATGTCCTCTTGCAGCCATCACTATCCTCTTCACTGTTCACTATGCTTCCAAGCTTTGAGTCATCTGAAAATTTTGAAATTGTACCCCAGATACCAAAATCCATGTCATGAATATAAATCAAAAGAAGCAGAGTTCCTAGTACCAGTCGCTGCGGAACACCACTGTATAACTTACCCTCGTCCAAAAAAATCTACTGTTTGATTCCTGACACTCAACCAATTTCATATCCATGCTGCCACTGTCCTTTTTATTCTATTGGCTTCAACTTTGCTGGTAAGGAAGTGGACCACAGCAAACATATAAACTAAGACTGGCTCTTGTCCAGTAAAAACTGCGACGGGGTTAGGTTTAATGAGAGAAGCAATAAGTTAGATAATTACAGATTTGCTAACCTCATGCCAGGTACAGGTGCAATTTCATTTTTACCATCACTTACACTTTGGAAGTAAATCTCAGGAGCATCTATGTGCTGATGAGGTGATCACAGGACAGTAAAGCGCAGAGACTGCTCATTATCCTCGGTGTGATTTAATCCCCTTTCCCACTGAATACTGCGGACAGACTTGGTCACCTAGGTAAAGGAATGGTCAGTGTGACAACGCTTTCTAAACAAGAGCACACAAGACAGTGGGTTATCAATAAATGGTAAAGGTATTAACGACCTGCAATTGCATTTTGAATACAATAAAATGCTGAAAAACAATGGTTGAAGCTTATCATTTATCTTTGTGGAATGCATACATTATGAATGATGTGTTTTGTACAGACACATACACACACATACAGACACACATACTCTTTTCAGTTGTTCATCTGAACCAGACGAGACATTTTTTCCGGTGGATGTTAGGACCACGCGGCCGCCCATCCGACAGTGCTGTGACGTCACGGTCCTAGCTCTGTCTGACGCAATCAATGGGTCACGTGACAGCTAAATTGCAAACACTGGAGGAAAAACAATCCTTAACATTAAAGAACAGGGAGGAATTGGCACAGGAGAACACACGTGTGAATTAGTAACCTTTAACACACAGAGTGCCACTAAGTAGTGCAAAGTGCAGTGAATTGCTGACCTTTAATCCTGTCCCTCAATCCCAGTCCCAGTTCTGGAAGATTGTTACAAAATTCACCCCATCCTCTCAACACCAATATAACCGACACAATAACAGACCAATTAGTAATTGCACATAGCTGTTGATAGCTGTTAACAAAATTAAACATATACTTCAAACCAAAAAACATTGTATCCTCACACCCACACACACATACATCTTTATTTATATTAATATCTATCGATCCCACTTTAAATCTTCTGCCGATGTAACAGACGCATGGTCAAGTACAGAAATAACTGAAGCAGGGTCTGTTGTATAATAAATAGAGGAAGCGTCCAGTGCACTAATATTGTAGACATGGTCTAGTGTAATATGAAGAGGGATGGGGTATATTATAGTATATTTCAGACATGGTCTATGTCAGAAATAACGGATACAGGGTGTAATGTAATATAAACAGAGATAGGGGCGAGTATAATATACACATAGGCAGGGTCTAGCGTAATATAAAGAGAGACAGGGTATAGTGTAATATAAACAGGGACAGAGCCTAGTGTAATATAAAGAGCGGCAAGGTTTATTGTAAAATAAACAGGGACAGGGCCTTGTGTAATATAAACAGAGACACGGTCTACTGCAATATAAACAGGGACAGGGCCTTGTGTAAATTAAACTGAGATAGGGTCTAATATAATATAAACAAAGACACGGTGTAGAGTGATAGAAACAGAGACAGGGTCTAGTGTAATATAAACAGAAACAAGGTCTAATATAATATAAACAGAGACAGGGTGTAGAGTGATATAAACAGAAACAGGGTCGAGTGTAATATAAACAGAGACTGGGTCTATTGCAGTAATAACTGTAACAGGGTCCAGGGTCTCAATAACCAAGACAGGGACTGCAGGGTGGAAGAGTAAACTGACCACAGAACCGAGGTAAGGGGGCCATTCAAGTGCGGGAGCAAAACGAAATGTTGGGTGGGAAAGCAAATTGTGAGGAAGACACTAAAAAATCTGCAAGAGGATCTAGACGAGCTAAGTGAGTGGGCAAAAATTTGTCTCATGATGTATAATGTGGGAAAATGTGAGGTTGTCCACTTTGGCAGAAAAAATAAAAAATAAAATTATAATTTAAATGGAAAAAAATTGCTAAGTGCTGCGGTAAAGAAGGACCCTGAGGGTCCTTGTGCATGAACCACAAAAAGTTAGTATGCAGATAAAGCAAATAATCAGGAAGGCAAAAGGAATTTTGGCCTTTATTGCAAGGGGGATAGAGTATAAAAGCAGAGATGTCCTGCTACAACTGTACACTGTATTGGTGAGGCCAAACCTGGAGTATTGCTTACAGTTTGGGTCTCCGCATTTAAGGAGGGATATACTTGCATTGGAGGCTGTTCAGATAAGGTTCACTAGGTTGATTCCGAAGATGAGGTGGTTGTCTTATGAAGAAAAGTTGAGTAGGTTGGGCCTATACGTGTTGGAATTCAGAAGAATGAGAGGTGTTTTTATCGAAACATATAAGATAATGAAGGGGTTCGACAAGATGGATGAAGAGAGGATATTTCCACTCATAGGGGAAACTAAACCTAGGGGGCTTATTCTCAGAATATGGGGCTACCCAGTTCAAATTGAGATAAGGAGGAATTTCTTCTCTTGGAGGGTTGTGAAGCTGTGGAATTCTGTGCCAGAAAGAGCTGTGGAGGCTGGGTCATTGAATATATGTGAGACGGAGATGGACAGATCTTAGAGCGATAAGGGAATAAAGGGTTATGGGAACTGGCAGGGAAGTGGAGCTGGGTCCATTATCAGATCAGCCATGACTAAATGCAGGCTCAAGGAGCCAAATGGCCTCGTCCTGCTCCTATTTCTTATTTTCTAATATTCTTATGTCCTAGCGTGATTTAAAAAGATTCCTTGTCCATTGCAATAATAACTGCGGCAGGATCTAGTGTTTTATAAATAGAGACGGGTCTTAGTGTAATATGAACCTAGACATGATGTAGTTATAGAATAACAGAATAGAGAATGATACAGTAGATAACGTGCACATTCAGCCCACTTGTTCCTGCGCCGGCACTAAGCTGAAACAGCTAAGCAATTAGTCCCACTCCCCTTGCTGTTTCCCAATATCCCTGCATTTTTTCAAATACCATTATTTACCCAATTCCCCTTTGAAACTTATTATCGGAACTGCTTCCAGCACCCTATCAGGTAGTGGATTCAAGATCATAACAGCTCGTTGTGTATTTCTTTTTCCTCATTTCGCCTCTGGTTCTTTTGCCAAGTTCCTTAAATCTGTATCCTCTAGTTACAGACCGGTCAGCCAATGAAAAATTATCTTCTTATTTATAGTGTCAGACCCATTCCCGATCTTGAACATGTTTATCAAGCTCACTTTAGCCTTCTCTGCGCGAATGACAACAATACCAATGCCCCGAGTGTCTTCACTTTACTGAAGTCTTTAATCCAAAGTACTATTCTAGTAACTTTCCGCTGCACCATTGCCAAGGCCGTTCAATCGTTCCTAAATATGGCGCTCACAAAAAACAATGCCTTCCAGATGCTTAGCAATACGTTCCTTGCATTTGCACCCTATATCTCTATTTATAAAAACGAAAGATAAGGTATACATTCTGCAATTCAGATCAGAACAACTTGCTATATCAAAACATCTCCTCATCTCCCTTCTGTTATTTTTTTGCAAAGGATCTTAAATCTGTGCCCTCTGGTTACCGACACTCCTGTCAGTGTAAACAGTGTCTCACTATTAACCCTATCAAATCACTTCATAAAGGGAAGGCTATAACTGGCAGAGGCATTATTTTCTGATTGCTCCAGAGATTGATTGGTAGATTTTGGTTCCGTTAGGATGTCACGTGTGACGGAACTAATCCTGGTCGATGGAGTTAAGATGCCGATCATCCGTCATCTAATTGAGTAGAAGAATGGTATAGTTCAGTACTAATTGAGAAAGCGTATCGTGAAATTTAAACTGAGGAATGTTCTAATCCATTAATAACAGAGACAACACCTAGAGCAATATAAAGAGGAGACATCGTCTAGTGTAGTAAAAGCTGCGACAGTGCCTAGTGTAACATATATAGAGACATGGTATAGATTGTAATAACTGAGAGTGCCCAGTGTACTATAAGAATAACATTGCCTAGTGCATTATAACTGAGGCAAGATTTCGTGTAATATGAGAGATACATAGCCGAGTGCAGCAATAAATGAGACAGTATTTAATCTTAGACTATATGAATACAGGCACGGTCCATTACAATAATAAACTGAGAGAGGGCATCGTGTAATGTAAACTGAGACAAGGCTGAGTGAAATTTAATTACATGCATGGTCTAGTGCAGCGATAACTGAGACAGAGCCTAGTGTAATATAAAGAGACACGTGTTCTCATGCACTACTAACAGAGAGAGCCTTGTGTAATATAAAGAGAGACATGGCTTAGTACAGTAATAACTGAGATATGGCCCAGTGTAATATGAACAGATGCAGAACATAGTGTAATATAACTAGTGACCGGGTCTAGTGCAATGATGAATGAGGCTGGACATTGTGCAATATTAACAGAAACAGAGTCTAGTACAGTACTAATGGAGACAGGACCTAATGTAATATACCAGCGATATGGTCTGGTGCAGTAATAACTGAGACATTGTCTCGTGTAATGTAAACAGGGACATTGTCTTGTGTAATATAAACAGAAACATTGTCGAGGACAATGTAAACATGCACATTGTCTTGCGTAATATAAATAGAAAAATTTTCTTGTGCAATATAAACAGAGACATTGTCTAGTAAAATATAAACAGAGACATTGTCTGGTGTAATATAAACAGAGATATTGGCTAGTGTAATATAAACTGAGACATTGTCTACTGTAATATAAACTTAGACATTGTCTAGTGTAATATGAACTGAGACATTGTCCAGTGTAATATAAACAGAGATATTGTCCAGTGTATTATAAATTGAGTCATTGTCTACTTAAATATAAACTGAGATATTGTCTACTGTAATATAAACAGAGACTGGACCTACTGTAATATAAACAGAGACAAGTTCTATTGCAACAAAAACTAAGATATGCCCTACTGTACTTTTAACAGAGGCATTCTCTAGATCAATATAACTGAGGCAGGGCACAACTGTCTAAGTTATTATTGTAGTTAACCTGGTCTTCGTTTATATTGTACTGGACCATGTCCCTGTTTATATTACACATGGCCCAGTCCCAGTTATTCCTGCACCAGAACATGTTTAATTTAAATTATATCTGACAATATCTCTGTTTATATTACATAAGTCCCTTTATCAATTATTACTGAAACAGATATTTTTCTGTTTATAAAATTCATGACCTGGTTTATATTATACTCGGTCCTGTCTGAGTTATACTGCACTACACACTGTCTCAGTTTAAGAAAATAAGGACATAACAATTAGGAGCAAGAATAGGCCATTCGGCCCCTCAAGCCTGCTCCGCCATTGTGGCTGGTCTTCGACCTCAACTCAACATTAACTGAAGTCTCTCATGCCTGATACTAATCTACTACATCTCCTCTTAACCATTTCTGCTCTAAGGAGAACAGCACCGGCTTCTCCAGTCTCTCCACATATTTGTTATCGCCCATCCCTGATGCGTTTCCAGTAAATCTCTTCTGCACCCTCTCAAAAGACTTCATGGACTTCCGATAGTGTGGTGCCCAGAATTGGACACAATACTCTAGCTGGGGCTGAACTAGTGTTTCTAGTCATTCATCCCTGGTACCAATCTGGTAAATCTCCCGTCAGCCTTCTCTGCTGTAAGCAGAACAGCCCCAGTTTCTCAAAGTCTGTCCGCGTAGTGAGAGCTTGTGTCCTACCGTCCCACATAAACAATGGCAGCGAGATCGAGGCGGGAACTGGTCCGTCCTCAACAGCGAGATGGGGGTGGGAAAAAGGGCAGCTGAAAGTCGACGATGTCTTGTAACAATTTATTCTTTTTATTTAAAAAAAGTAAAAATTTCCTGACTGCCCCAACTAGAATTTCTACCCAACACCAGTTTCCAACCAACTCCCACTACGGAAAGGTCAACATGTTATTTCACGTCACTTTTTTAGGGGAGCGTGGAGGGATTAAATGTATAGATTTAGCATCGTTCGCTCTCTCTTATTTGTTAAAATATATGAAAGCCCGGTGAAGGAATTGGGCACAGAAAATTCCAGCTGAGGAATCCCCATCGATGGAAGCAGAAACACTGCAAAGGGAAAAATAGGAATCATTTGGGCTGAGGGATGGATGGAGGGTGGAAGGAGTGGAGCAAGGGCGGGGTGGAGTGAAGCAGGGTTGTAGCGAGGGACAGCGGGATGGAGGGTTGGGTGTAGGGAGGGTGTAATTAATGGAGGGAGGAATGAAGGGAGGGAGAGAAGGAGATACTGGTAGAGGGAGGGAGGGATGGTGGGAGGGAGTGATGGAGTATCTCCCCTTATAGCCGATCAAAACACTTCATCATTTTGAACACCTCTATTAAGTGGCCCATAACCTGCTCGGTTCTAACGAGCGCAGTCCCAGCTTCCAGCTGCTCTGATGATGCAGCTCACACAGTGTAAAACTCAAGTTCGGTGACTCCTTCTGCCTCGGGCACTTCCAGATGTTCCCCGTGGAATCGCTGACATTTTTCTATGGACCCAATGTAAATCCCAGTGTGGGAATGACATCCCAAGCAAGAAAAGAGAACTGGCCCCTGATAATAAATGCAGCGGTGTAAGACTGTGCTCAGGCCCTGAACTTCAGACACAATGAGTTTAATGGCAGCATTCTAAAATACAAGATGTGATATATTCAAGCCTCGGCTCAGTGGGATCATTCTCGCCTCTGACTCAGAAGGTCACAGATACTAAACCCCACTCCAGAAACCTGATCCATAATCTACGCTGACTCGCCCGGTGCCAGTACTGAGGGAGTGCTGCACGGTCAGAGGTGCCATCTTTCAGGGCAGACATTAAACTGAGGTCCATCTTCCCACTCAGTTGGCTTTAAAGGACTCATGGCACTATATTAAAGAGCAGAGGAGTTCTCCAGAGTTTCCAGCGCCAATACTTATCCCTCAACCAACATTTGAAAAATAGATTATCTGATCATTATTTCATTGCTGTTTGCGGGATCTTGCTGTGCACCAATTGACAGCCACGTTTCCTACATTACAATAGTGACCGCACTTCCAAAGTAAATCATTGGCTGTAAATCACTTTGGGACATCATGAGGCCATGAAAGGCGCTATATAATGCAAGGTATTTCTAAATGTCAACATTTCAAAATACAAGTTGCAATATGTGAACAGCTTAGATATTACTGTGATTGTCGAACACGCCTCTGCTCACTCGTTAAACTTATTTAATTTTAGTTGGTTAAATCTTCCATTAAATGGAGATCCAGTGGAATACGAACCTGTTCAGAGATGTTCCACTGATTAAGCAGAACTTTCAGAACTGAATTACTAATTTTAATATTTATTCCCTTTGATATAAATCACATCTGTTGTAATTGAACAAAACTGAAGCCAAGGTGACTGTTCGACATCTTTCTACTTATGTGTACCCACTGTCAATATGCTTAAAATGAGCCATTGTTCTGAGTTGAGACTAATCAATAAGTGACTCTGTTGTTCTGATTTTGCTGCCATGAACACTTCATGGCAACCAGTGAGGCGTTTATGGAAACAAATACAAACATAGAAGTCCCAGATTAGAGTATTGAGCGACAGAGACACAATAAATGTTTCCCCACCAATACAGCATCGAAATAAAGATAGAGAGAAATGGAAATGTCTCAACAGATTCCAGTAACAATTGTTTTTCGGTGCATTTTACTAAATTATATTAGAATAAAGTAAAGATGAAACCCACGGACAGAATGGGGAAAGATTCCTTCTCGTCAGCATATAGAACAATATCACATGTACCGTCTCCCTCTCCTTTTTCCATTTTCTGTTCCATCTGTCAAGAATTGTTCGTTGACATTTCCCCACAACTAAATGTCACCAGATAACAAAAGATTTCCCTCAGCCATAAGGATATGCCTCGGACCAAATTGATTGGAGTGCACAGAGGGAGCTTTAATCCAAAATGTGAACTGTGCATTAAATGACATGCGAGTATTTGGTGGGACAGTGTAGAGGGATCTTTACTCTGTATCTAACCCGTGCTGTAATTGCCCTGAGATTGTTTGATGGGACTTTGTAGGGGGAGCTTGAACTCTATGTCTAACCAGTGCTGTACCTGCCCTGGGATTCTTTGATGGGACTTTGTCGGGATAGCTTTACTCTGTATCTAACCAGTGCTGTACCTGCCCTGGGATTGTTTGATGGGACTTTTTAGAGGGAGCATTATTATATGCCTCACCCGTGCTGTACCTGCCCGGGCAGTGTGTGATGGGACAGGAAAGAGGAAGTTTTCTTGTATCTGACACATGCTGTACCTGACCTGGGAGTTACATGGTCTAGAGCAGTAATAATTGAGACAGCGTCTAGTTTAATATAAACAAGGACATAACCTAATGCAGTGATAACGGTGACAGGGTCTAGTTTAATATAAACAGAGACATGGTCTCGTGCAGTAATGTGAACAGATGGGGTTAATGTAATATCAACAATGTCCTTGTCTAGTTTAATATAAACAGATGCAGGGTTTTTTGAAATAGGATAAAAGGCATGGCATATTCCAGTAATATCCGAGAGAGCGCTGAGTACAATATTAGTAGTTCTATAAAGGGACATTGTTTTATTGGTCCCTGAAATTTGGGTGTCGCTGGCAAGGCCATCATTGATGGTCTATCCATATTTGGCCTTGAGAAGCAGGTGGTGAGCTGCCACCTTGATCTGCTGCAGACCGTGTGGTGAAGGTACTTGCACAGTGTTAGGGAGGGGGTTCCACGAATTTGACCCAGCGACTCTGAAGGAACGATAATCAATTTCCAAATCAGGAAGGTGTGTGATTTGGACGGGTACGTGGAGATGATGGTGTTCTCATGAGCCTGCTGCCCTCGCCCTTCTCGTTGGAAGAGGTCGTAGGTTTGGAAAGAGCTGTCGAAGATGTCTTGTCGAGCTACTGCAACGCATCTTGTGGATAGTAATCACTGCAGACATGGTGCGCTGGTGGTGGAGGGAGTGAATATTTAACTTGGTATGTGGGGTTATATAAACTGGAATAGTGTCTAGTTCAATAACAACTGAGACAGGCTCTGGTGTATTTTAAAATCATAGAATGGTTACAGCACAGAAGAGGGTCTTTCGGTCCATATAGCCCGTACCGCTCTCTGCAAGAGCATTTCAGCTAGTCCACTGCCCCGCCCTTTCGCGAAGCCCTGTGAATTTTCTTACTTCATGTTCTGATCGAATTCCCTTTGCAATGCCATGATTGAATCTGCCCCTATCACATTTCAGATTCTAAACACTCGCTGCATAAAAATATTTCTGTTTTGTCGCCTTTGGTTCTTCTGTCAATCACCTTAAATCTGTGTCCTATTTTCTCAACCCTTCCGCCAATTGGGAAAAGTTTTTTGCCAGCTACTCTGTCTAGACCCCTTATGATTCTGAACACCTCGATCAAATCTCATGTCACCCTTCTCTGCTCTGAGGAGAAGAACCCCAGCTTCTCCACTCTAACCACATAACTGAAGTACCTTATCCCTGGAACCACACGTAAATCTTTTCTGCACCCTCTCTAAAGCCTTCATATCTTTACTAAAGCGCGGTGCCCAGAATTGGACACAATACTCCATTTGCGGCCTAATCAGTGTTTTATACAGGTTCATCATAATTTCCTTGCTTTTGTATTCTATGGCTCTATTTATGAAGCCAAGGATGTCGTATGCTTTTTAAAACACTTTCTCAACCTGCCCATTTAATGATTTGTGCACATATACCCCCAGATCTCTGTGTTCATTACACCCTTTAGAATTATATCCTTTTTTTTATTTTGCCTCTCCTCGTTCTTCCTACCAAAATGTATCACTTCACAATTTTCTGCTTTTTATTTGCCACGTGTCCGTCTATTCCACCAGCATGTCTATGTCCTCTTGAAGTCACCTACTATCCTCCTCACTGTTCACTATACTTCCAAGCTTGAGTCATCTGCAACTTTTGAAATTGTGCCCTTACACCTGAATCTAAGTCATGAATATAAATCAAGAAAAGGAGTGTTCCTGGCACCAACTGCTGAGAGCACCACTGTATACCTTCCTCCAGTCCAAAAAATCACTGCTCTCTGATTCCTGTCACTCAGTCAATTTCGTATCCATGCTGCCACTGTCCCTTTTATTCTATCGGCTTCAACTTTGCTGGCCAAGATATTGTCAGGGCACTTTTTCAAACACCTTTTGGAAGTCACCCACAACAACGATATAAACTGAGACTTGGTCTATTGCAGTAAAAACTGCGACGGTGTCTGGGTGTAATGAGAGAAACAATGAGTCAGCTATTTACAGATTTATTAACCTCAAGCCTGGTACAGGTGCAGTTTCATGTTTACCATCATTTGCAGTAATCATCACACACTGCAGGTGCATATCAGGGGATTCTGTGTGATGGTGAGGTGATCACTGGACAATAACGCGCAGAGACTAGTGGCTGGCTGCTCATTTTCCTCGGTTTAATTTAATCCCCTTTCCCACTGAAAACTGCGGACAGACATGGTCACCTTGATAACAGAAAGGTCAGCGTGACATCACTTTCTAAAGGAGAGTATGCAAGACAATGTGGCATCAATAAATGTTAAAGGTATTAAACGATCTGCAATTAGCTGTTCATTGAAATAAAATGCTGAATAATAATGGTTGAAGATAATCATTTATCATTGTGGCATGCAATTGCACATTTTATGATTTGTACATACAGGCACAGACACACATACATTTGCACATTCACACACACACACACACACACACACACGTACACACACACACACACACAAACACACACGCACACACACATACATACGCACATATATAGCAGACACTTTGTCTGTACTCTTGTCAGTTGATCGTCTCAACCAGATGAGATATGCTTTCGGTGGACATTAGGACCCTGCGGCCGCCCATCCGGTGGTGCTGTGAGGTCACGGTTCCAGACTCTGTCTGACACATACTGGTCACGTGAAAGCTCAATAGAAAATACTGCAGGAAAGATACTCCTTAAAATTAAATAACTGGGGTAAATGAGCACAGTACAACACAACTGTGAATTAGTAACCTTTAACACACAGAGTGCCACTAAGTAGTTTAAAGTGCAGTGAATTGCTCACCTTCAATCCTGTCCCTCAATCCCAGTCCATCTCTGGGAGATTGTTACAAGATACACCCCATCCTCTCAACTCAAATATTACCGTCACAATACCAGATCTAAAGTACTTTGCACACAACTTTTGATAGCTAGTAACAAAATTAAACGTATCTTGCAACGAAAAAAGTTTTGCATCCTCCCACCCTCACGCATATATATCTTTATTTATATTAACATCAATCCACCGTCTATATAGCTTCTGTCTATCTAACAGACGCATGGTCGAGCGCAGAAGTAACTGACAACAGTGTCTGTTGTACAATAAATCGAGATATAGTCCCTGGAGTGGGAGTTTATCCCAAAACTATCTGAGACTGAGGCAAAAGTGAGAAAAATTGAGCCCCAGTTGACACAGACAGACATTGTCTTGTGAAGTCAATGGATACATGGCCCAGTTTACCATAAAGGCAGACTGTGCCTCGTGTAACATAAAGGGAGACAGGGTCGAGTGCAACCTAAACAGAGACAGGGCCTAGTGTAATATAAAGAGAGACAGGATCCAGTGTAATATAATAAGAGATAGGGTCGAGTGTAATATAAAGAGAAACAGGGTCTAGTGTAATATAAAGATAGAAAGGATCTAGTGTAATATAATCAGATACAGAGCCCAGTGTAATATAAACTGAGACAGGGTCTAGTGAAATATAAATATAGACAGGGTCTAGTGTAATTTAAACAGAGACAACGTCTAGTGTAATATAAAGATAGACAGGGCCCAGTGCAATATAAAGAGAGACATGGTCTAGTGCAATATAAACAGAGACAGGGTCTCGAGTAATACAAACAGAGACCGGGCCTAGTGTAATATAAACAGAGACAGGGTCGAGTGTAATATAAAGAGAGACAAGGCCTAGAGTAATATCAAGAGAGACAGGGCCCAGTGTAATATAATAAGAGACAGGGTCTAGTGTAATATAAACAGAGACAGGGCCTAGTGTAATATAAACAGAGACAGGACCTAGTGTAACAGAAAGGGAGACAGGGTCTAATGTAACATAAAGAGAGACAGGGTCTAGTGGAACATAAAGGGAGACAGTGTCTAGTGTAATATAAACAGAGACAGGGCCTAGTGCAATATAAAGAGAGACAGGGTCCAGTGTAATATAAAGAGAGACAGGGCCTCGTGAAATATAAAGAGAGACAGAGTCCAGTGTAATACAAACAGAGACAGGGTCTAGTGTAACAGAAAGAGAGACAGGGTCTAGTGTAACATAAAGGGAGATAGGGTCTAGTGTCATATAACTAGAGACAGGGCCTAGTGCAATATAAAGATAGACAGGGCGCAGTGCAATATAAAGAACGACAGGATTTAGTGTAATATTAACAGAGACAGGGCCTAATGTAATTAAACAACGACAAGGTTTAGTGCAATTTCAACAAAGATAGTGCCTAGTGTAATATAAACAAAAGAACATAAGCAATAGGAGCAGGAGTAAGCCACCTGGTCACTCGATCCTGCTCTGCAATTTACTATTATGGATGGTCTGATCATGGACTCAGCTCCACCTCCCTGCGCGATCCCCATAACCCTTTATTCTCTTATTGCTCAACGATATTTCTATCACCACCTTAAATATATTCAATGACCTAGCCTCCACAACTCTCTGGGGCTGCGAATTCCACATATTTACAACCCTCTGAGCGAAGAAATTCCCCCTCACCTCAGTTCTAAATGGGCGGCTCCTTATTCTGAGACTATATCCCCTAGTTTTATTTGTCCCTATGAGTGGAAATATCCTCTCTGCATCCACCTTGTTGAGCACCCTTATTATCTTATAAGTTTCAATAAGATCACCTCTCATTCTTCTGAATTCCAATGTGTATAGGCCCAACCTACTCAACCTATCTTCATAAGTCAACCCACTCATCTCCGGCATCAATCTTCGATGAAATGCCTCCAATGCAGGTATATCCTTTCTTAAATACGGAAACCAAAACTGGACGCAGTACTCTAAGTGTGGCATCATCAATATTCTGTACAGTTTTGCCCACTCACTTAGCCTGTCCATATCCCTTTGCAGATTTTTTGTGTCCTCCTCACAATTTTCTTTCGCACCTATCTTTGTATTATCTGCAAATTGGCTATATTACACTGCAGCCCTTCATCCAAGTCATTACTATCGATTGTAAATAGTTGAGGTTCCAGCCCCGAATCCTGCGGCACACCACGATTTACTGTTTGCCAACCGGAAATTGACCAATTGATTTCAACTCTCCGATCTGTTAGTTAGCGAATCCTCTATCCATATATTAACCCCAACCCCGTGAACGTTTATCGTTCAGTAACCTTTTATGTGGCACCTTATCGAATGCCTTCTGGAAATCCACAAACACTACATCCAATGGATCACCCTAATCCACCCTGCTCGATACATCCTCAAAGATCTCCACCAAATTTGTCAAACATGATTTCCCGTTCATGAAACTATGCTGATTCTGCTTGATTGAATTATGCTTTTCCAAATGTCCCGCTACTGCTTTCTCAATGGACTCCAGCATTTTCCCAATGACAGATGTTCGGCTCACTAGTCTATAGTTTCTTGCTTTTTGTGTGCCTATTTTTTAAAACAGAGGCACTACCTTTGCAGTTTTACAATCCGCTGGGACCGCCCCAGAAACGAAGGAATTTTGGTAGATTACAAGCAATGCATCCAGCATCTCTGCAGCCACTTCTTTCAGGACCATTGGATGTAAGCCATCAGGTTCTAGGGAATTGTCCGCCTTAAATCCCATTATTTTACCGAGTACTACTCCATTAGTGATAGTGATGGTAATCATTTCCTCCCTCCATGTAGTACCTTGATTTTCCACTATTAAGATGTTTTTTGTGTCTGCTACCGTGAAGACCGATACAAAATATGTGTTCAACGTGTCTGTCATTTCCCGTTCTCCATTATTAATTCCCCAGTCTGATCCTCTTGGTAACCAACATTTAGTTTAGCATCTCTTTTGCTTGTTATGTACCTGTAGAAAGTCTTACTATCTGTGTATATATTTCGTGCTGGTTTATTTTCATAATCTACCTTCCCTCTCTTTATAATTTGTTTAGTTGTTCTTTCCTGGCTTTATAAAGTTTCCCAATCCTGTCGCCTCCCACTAGTCTTGGCCACATTGTATGCATTTGTTTCCAATTTTATACCATCCCTTATTTCCTTAGTTAGCCACGGATGGTTATCCCTACACTTATAGTCTTGCCTTCTCATTGCGAGATATTTTTGTTGCGATTTATGAAATATCTCCTTAAATGTCTGCCACTGCTCATCAACCATCCCATACTTTTATCTATTTTCCCAGTCCGCTTTAACCACCACTGCCCTCAGACCTTTGTTGTCTCCTTTATTTAAGCTTTGGACACTGCTTTGCGAACCAACTCTCTCACCCTCCAACTGAATTTGAAATTCAACCATATTATGGTCATTCATAGATTAGTACAGCACAGAACGTGGCCATTCAGCCCATGAAGTCTGTGCTGGCTCTTTCAAAGAGCAATCCAGTTACTCCCACTCCCGCGCACTTTCCCTATATCCCTGCATTTTTTTTCCTCCTTCAAGTATTTGTACAATTTCCTTTTAAGGGCAACTATTGAATCTATATCTACCACCCGACCATGCAGGACAACCCAAATCCTAACCAGTGGTTGCATAAAACATTTCGTCCATTTCGCATCTGGTTCTTTTGTCAATCACCTTATATCTGAATAAATTTATATTTATTTACTCTATTTAAACCAGTGGTTCTCAACCTTTTTGTGTTGTATACTAGAATTTTTGGTGGCACACTTGAAGGGATTAAAAGGTGAACACAGGTTAAAATAAGCAAGTTTCAGAAAATTTTAAAAACATTTTATTAATCACAGTATATGAAGATATACAACATTCTATGCATGTATGTTATTAATTATTTTTTATTCTGAATGTAACAATAAAATAATAAACTATAATAATAATTCCTCACGTTAATTATAGATTAATTAGTATTTTAATGTGATACTTGTGCTTGACGTTTTTTTAGATATGTCACTAATATTAGGGCATATAACCGATACGACCTCTCTCATTTCGTGTTCAAGTTCGATAAGTTTTTCCCTTTTTTCGCATTTGATGTTCATAAGAGATGTGAATCCTAATTCGCAGAGATGTAGAAAACTGCATCAGAATTATCAAAGCTTTTTTTGATATTGCAGGATATTCTTCTTTAATAGAAATCCAGAATTCATCAAGAGACATATCTGAATGTTTCATTTTAAGACTGTGGTCTGTAGAAGTAGAAGTCAATTCTTCTTCTTCTTGCAATGTAAAATCAAAATCTGACGTATTAGTTGGAGAAAATGGAATCATATTCTCTACATCCAAAGATCGAAAATATTTTTGATGCTGTCTTCCAGTGATGCCAAATGCTCTATCAAAATAGGAGCAACCTTTTTAATACTGTGATTTGGTATCAAAGGGAAGGTTTTAAGATTTTTTTTCTGTTGCACTCTTTTTCCAGGGAGAATTGTTTTTCTGAAAAACTAATAGCTTGTCTGTAGAGGTGAGAATGTTTTCATTTCGCCCTTGCATACTGGTATTAACGCTGTTTAGACAATTAAATACAGCTGCCAAATATGCCAACTTAGCACACCACTTTTCACTCTTCAGGTATTTGCAAATGGTATCATTTCCTTCTTTTTCAAAAAATACTGACAATTCTTTTTTAAGTTCAAACACATAAGACTTTTCCCCTTGAAAGCCATCCTACCTCTGTATGCAAAAGTAAACATTCGTGCTGTGCATCCATAGCTTTGCAGAGCTGTTTAACAAGCAAGTTTTTAAAGGTCTTGATTTTATATAATTTACAATATTATCAACCTGATCTAACACAGATTTTAATTCGAGCAGTAATGTCTTTGTAACAAGTGCTTCTCTATGCAAAAAGCATTGGGGGAATATATTTGGATTATGTTTTTTTGCAAGCGTAATGAACCCTTTGACAAATCCCACCATAGATTGAGCACCGTCAGTGCAGATTCCAACACATGAGTCCCATGAAATTCTCAAGTCTTCTAAATATGAATTCACAGAATCAGATATGTCTTGACCTCTAATACTTTTGGGAAGTTTTCTTCAGCACAGAAATAGGTTAACTATCTCGTTTTCATGAATGAAGCGAACAAATGCTAACATTTATCACTAATGTTGGTGGACACGTCGATTTGCACAGCACAATTCGAGTTTGTAAGTTTATTGGCTACATTTTCTTCAATGTTAGGTGACATTTCATTTATGCTTCTCCGAATTATAACGTCAGACAGCGGAATGTTTGCAATTTCTTGTTCCGCTGCATCACCAAGCATTATTTTGGCAATTTTACGACATGTATGCAACATACGTGACTCAGCTACAGTATGAGACTACATTTTCTGCGCTATTAATTCAGCAATTTCCTAAGATGCAATTTGAAACTTACCTTAACATTTTTTTCAAAATATTTCACTTGTTTTGATTGCGTTGCCATCAATCTCTGAAAATACATCTGATCTTTTGTTGAAAGATGTGCATGTTTCGTAGTACAATGACGTTTGAATGTCCTGGGAACCATTGCACTGTTCTACAGTTTTTTTTGCCGCACAAACACACAGTGGAATGGGGCATTCTTCTTCTCCTGTCCATGAAAAAGTGAACCTCAAATAATCCTCCATATATTGACGATGAATTTTGGATTTTTTAGGATTCGGTTTGGCGCCGCTTGTACTGGCGTTGGTTGTAGGCCTACTAGCGCCACTTGTAGTGGCATTGTGATTGATATCACCTTGCTTATTGTTACGTTTTCTTATGATGAATATGTCCATTGGGAGGACAACATTTTTCTTCTGAATGATCCAAACTCCAGACAGATACGAACTGAGTCTTCCAATTTCCAAACTCCAGAGAGTCCAGACAGAAACGAAACTAGAGTTGAACAGGAAGTTTTGATTTTGACTGTGGTCAAAATATGCCAAAAGCGAACGCTCAGAAATCAAAGTAACCGCTAGAATGGCGAGGCCAGGTCAAATTGGATGATGCTTACATCAAAGGAGGAGCTAATTGGCGCTATATCAGGTCAAAGCATCAAAGATGCCGCCAGTCCCGGCCACACATCAAGCTGCAGATCAATAAACAAAAATAACAAAATATAAATAAGAATGTAATTAAATAAGGTTTGACATTTTCGTATAAAAACTACACATTTTACTGCATATGTGTTAGAGTCATCTTTCATTTCTTTCATCCAATATAATAATTACATTTTAAGCTTTTCAAATGAACAATTTAATACTATTATTTTGGATTGGGCATGGACATGGCCCAACTGCCCCCCTGGCTAAGCCTTGGTACAGACGCACATACACACACAAGCACACGCTTACACACACAGTTTCAGTCGATGGTAGGCACTCGCACTTCTCTATCAGTAATGGGAGGGAGTAAGGTAATGATAGAGGTGGGGTGGGGGGGGGGGCGGGGTTGTGCGATGTCGAGTACTCAAAGGAAACAAATTTTGCCAAAGGATTTTGTTCTGAGTATGGACATTTAAATTGTTTGTATGTGCTATCTCTTGTCATCATTACTTGTACAACTCTAGAACATAGTTTTTTTTAATAATAATAGAGATAAATAGATAGTTATTTGTCAATATTGGCAATGTTTACGACAGCAGTGGCGTCATACATATAGGTAGATGACATATGTGTCTGTCTGTTTCTCTCCCTCCCCCTCCCCTTCTGTTTCAGAGTGAAATGGTTTGTGTTTCATTGAGAAATCAGCTAAAGTCCACCATACTTTTACACAATTTGCCGGCACACTTGTGAAGGGTTCACGGCACACCAATATGCAGCGGAATACCAGTTGAGAACCATTGATCTAAAACCTTTATGATTTTAAACACGTCGATCACATCTCCACTTTAACTTCTCTTCTTCAAGTAGAACAATCCCATCTTCTACAGTCTCTCCACATTAACTGAAGTCCCTAATGCCTCGTACTAATCGTGGTTGGAAAAATGTTGGATTCCATTATTAACGAAGAAGTAGCTGGACATTTGGAAAAACAAAATTCGGTCAGGCAGATGCAGCATGGATTTATGAAGGTGAAGTCTTGTTTGAGAAATTTGCTGGCGTTCTTTGAGTATGTAGCGAACAGGGTGGATAAAAGGGAATCAGTGCGTGTGGTGTATTTGGTCTTCCAGAAGGCATTTGACAAGGTGCCACATAAAAGGGTACTGCACAAGATAAAAGTTCACGGGATCGGGGGTAATATATTAGCATTGACACAGGATTGGCTAACAAACAGAGAACAGAGAGTCGGGATAAATGGTTCATTCTCTGGTTGGCAACGAGAAACTATGGGGTGCTGCAGGGATCAGTGCAGGGACCCCAACTATTTACTATCTCCATTCACAGCTTGGAAAAGGGACTGAGTGTAACGTAGCCAAGTTTGCTGATGATAAAAGGATTGGAGGAAAAGCAATGTGTGAGGAATATACACACTATCTGCTAAAGGACATAGACAGGTTAAGTGAATGGGAAAAAATTTGGCAGATGGAGTATAATGTTGGAATATGTGAGGTCATGCACCTTGCAGAAAAAAAAATCAAACAGCATGTTATTATTTAAATGGAGAAAGATGGCAACGTGCCTCCGTACAGCGGGACGTGGGGGTACTTGTGCATGAAACACAAAAGGATAGTATGCAGGTATAGCAAGTGATCAGGATGGCCAATGGTAGCTTGGCTTTTATTGCAAAGGGGATGGAGTATAAAAGCGGAGAAGTCTGCTAGAGCTATATAAGGTATTGGTGAGGCCACACCTGGAATACTGCATGCAGTTTTGGTTTCCATATTTATGAAGGATAAAATTGCTTTGGAGGCAATTCAGAGAAGGTTCACTCAGTTGATTCCGTGGATGAGGGGGCTGACTTATGAGGAAAATTTGAGTCGGTTGGCCCTCTACTCATTGGAATTCAGAAGAATGAGAGGTGATCTTATCGAAACGTATAAGATTATGAGGGGGCTTGTCAAGTTGGATGCAGAGAGGATGTTTCCACTGATGGGAGATACTAGAACTAGAGGGTATGATACTAGAATAGTTTTCATCTCATGAAAAACTGAGATGAGCACAAATTTCTTCTCTCAGAGGGTGGTAAATCTGTGGAATTCCCTTCCTCAGAGAGCTGTGGAAGCTGGGACGTTGAATACATTTAAGACAGAAATAGACAGTTTCTTAAATAATAAGGGGATATGGGTTTATGGAGAGCGGGTCCGGAAGTGGACCTGAGCCCATGATCAGATCATCCATGATCTTATTGAACAGCGCAGCAGGCTCGAGGGACCGTATGGCCTACTCCTGCTCCTCATTCTTATGTTCTTATGTTCTTATAATTTACTAAATCTCCTCGCAAACTTCTCGGCTGTAAGGAGAGCAGCCCGAGATTATCCAGTCCCTCCACATAATTATAATCCCCATCCCTGATACATTTCCAGTAAATCTCTTCTGCACCCTAGCGAAAGTCTTCATGTCCTTCCTAAAGTGTGCTGGCCAGAATTGGACACAATACTCCAGCTGGGGCCGAACTCGTGTTTATAGTCATTCATCCCTGGTACCAATCTGGTAAATCTTCCCTCACACTTCTCTGCTGTAAGGAGAACAGCCCCAGCTTCTCCAAATCTGTCCGTGTAGCGAGAGCTTGCATCCTACCGTCCGGTACACACAATGGCAGCGAGCTCCAGGCGGGCACTGACCAGTCCTCAACAGCGAGAAAGGGGAGGAAAAATGAGCGGCTGAAGTCGATGATGCGTTAAAAGAATTTCTAAAATGATTATCTGTTTTTTTAATTACATAACGGAAAAATATCCTGACTGCCCTGTCTAGAATTTCTATCCAGTGCCACTTCCCCAGCCACTCCCTCTCCGGAAATGTTGCCATTTTATTTCTTGTCAGTTTTTTGGGGGGGATGGTATTAAATATAAATATTAGCCATCGCTCTCTCTCTTATTTGTTGATATATATTAAAGCTCGGTGAAGGAATTGGGTGCAGAAAATTCCATCTGAGGAATACTCATCGATGGGAGCAGAAAAACTGCAAAGGAAAAAAATAATAATCGGTTGAGCTGAGGGAGGGATGGAGGGGGGGAGAAGTGGAGCAAGGGAGGGGTGGCGTGTTGGAGGGGTGAGAAATGGACGGAAGGAGGGAGGGATGGTTGCAGGGAGGGAGAGTTTGATGGAGGGAGTGATGGAGGGAGGGAGGGAAGGAGAGACAGGTGGAGGATAGAAGGGATGGAGGGAGGAAGCGATGAAGGGAGGGAGTGAAGTAGAGTCGGGTGGAGTGTGGGAGGGATGGAGGGACGGAGTGATGGTGTATATGTCAATTTACCCGAACAAAATTCTTATTGATTTTGAGCACCTCTATTAAATGGCCCATAACCTGCTCGGCTCCAAGCAGAACAGTCCCAGCTTCCAGCTGCTCTGATAGTGCATCTGACACACTGTAAAACTACAGTGTAATCGGTGAGTCCTTGTGCTTCAGGCACTTCCAGATGTTCCTTGCGTATTCGCTGACACTTTTACATAGATCCAGTGGAAATTCCAGTGTGGGAATGACATCCCAGGCAAGATAGGAGAACTCGTCCCTGATAATAAACGGACCGGAGTAAGACTGGGCTCAGGCCCTGAACTTCAGACACGATGAGCTGAATGGCAACATTTTAAAATACATGCTGTGATATGGTCGAGCCTCGGCTCAGTGGGATCACTGTCAGCTTTGATTCAGAAGTTCAGATACTAAACTCTACTCCAGTGACCTGAGCCCATAATCTATGCCGACACGTCCGGTGCCAGTACTGAGGGAGTGCAGCACGGTCAGAGGTGCTGTCGTTCAGGACAGACATTAAACTGATTCCTCTTCTTCCCACTCAGGTGGATTTAAAGGTCTCATGGCACTATGTTAAAGTGCAGATGAGTTCTCCAGGGTTCACAGCGCGAATGTTTATCCCTTAACCAACATCTGAAAAATAGATGATCTGATCATTATTTCATTGCTGTTGGTGGGATCTTGATGTGCACCAATTGGCTGCCACACTTCCTACATTACAACAGTGACTAAACTTCCAAAGTAATTCATTGTCTGTAAATCATTTTGGGATATCATTAGATCATGAAAGGCGCTATATGAATTCAATGTGTATCTAAATATCAACATTTCAAAATACAAGTTGCAATATGTTAAATGCTCAGATAATCCTGTGATTGTCGGCACTCCTCTGGTTACTGGTTTAAATTATTTAGTTTCAGTTAGTTAAATCTTCCATTAAATTGAGATGCAGTGGAATAACAGCCTGTTCAGAGATGTTCCACTGATTTCAGCAACATACCTTTAAGAACTGAATTATTCATTTAAATATTTATTCCCTTTGATATAAATCACATCTGTTGCAATTGAACAAAACTGAAGTTAACGTCATTTTTCGACATATTTCTACTTCTGTCAATATTCTTAAAATAAGCCATTGTTGTGAGTTGAGCCCAATCAATAAGTGACTATGTTGATCTGATTTTGCTGCCATGGACATTTCATGGCCAGCAGTGAGGCGTTTATGTAAATAAACACAGAAATAGAAATCCCAGATTAGAGCATTGAGCAACAGAGACACAATAAAAGTTTCCCCACCAACAAAACATAGAAATAAAGACAGAGAGAAATGCAAATCTCTCAACAGATTCCAGCAACAATTGTTTTTTGGTACATTTCTCTAAATTATAGGAGAATAAAGTAAAGATGATACCCACGGACAGAATGGGGAAAGATTGCTTCTCGTCAGCATTTACAGCAACATCACAAAGGTGATAGTGGAGATTTGTGTATCCTCTGCCTCTCAATTTTCCATTTTCCTCCTATCTCTCAAGAATGGATCATTGACATTCCCCCACAACTAGATGTCAACATCTAACAAAAGATTTCCTTCAGCCATAAGGATCTGCCTCGGACCAAATTGATTGGAGTGCACAGAGGGGGTTTTAGTCCAAAATGTGACCTGTGCATTAAATGGCATGGGAGTTTTTGATGGGACAGTTTAGAGGTATCTTTACTCTGTATCTGACACATGCTGCACCTGCCCTGGCAGTGTGTGATGGGACAGTATAGAGGGAGCATCACTCTGTCTCTAACCCGTGCTGTTATTGTTCTGTGCAAGTGTGATGGGACAGTATAGTTGGAGCTTTACTCTGTATCTGACACATGCTACATCTGCCCTGGGAGTTATATGTCTAGAGCAGTAATACCTGACACTGCGTGTAGTGTAATATAAAGAGAGACATATTCTCGTGCAGTAATAACGGTAACAGGGTCTAGTCTAATATAAAAAAGAGACATGTTCTAATGCAGTAATGTTAAAGGATGGAGATACTGTAATATAAGCAATGTCCTCGTCTAGTTTAATATAAACAGAGACAGGATCTTTTGTAATCGGAACAAATGCAAGGCATATTCCATTAATATCTGAGACAGGGCCTAGTACAATATTAATAGTTCAAATGCAGTACGAACAGAGGTAGTGGCTAGTACTGTAATGACTGATACAGGGATATTGTTTATTGGTTCCTGACATGTGGGTGTGGGTGTCGCTGGCAAGGCCAACATTGAATGTATTTTCCTAATTGGCATTGAGAAGCAGTTGGTGAGCTGCCACCTTGAACCGCTGCAGACCTTGTGGAGAAGGTACTCACACAGTGTTAGGGACGGGGTTTAAGAATTTGGCCGAGTGTCTATGAAGGAAAGATAATACATTTCAAAGCCAGATTGGTGTGTGATTTGGAGGGGTACGTGGAGATGATGGTGTTCCCATGAGCCTGCTGCCCTTGTCCTTCTATGTGGAAGAAGTCGTAGATTTGGAAAGTTCTGTCGAAGATGTCTTGGCGAGTTACTGCAATGCATCTTGTGGATAGTAATCACTGCAGACATGGTACGCCGGTGGTGAAGGGAGTGAATATTTAACATGGTGTGTTGGGTTATATAAACTGGCACAGTGTCTTGTGTAGTTATAACTGAGGACAGGCTCTGGTGTATTATAGAATCATAGAATGGTTACAGCACAGAAGAGGGCCATTAGGCCTTTATAACCCGTGTCGCTCTCTGCAAGAGAATTTGAACCAGTCCAGTCCTCCGTCCTTTCCCGTAGCCATGTGAATTTTCTTCCTTCAAGTACCTATCCAATTCCCTTTGGAATGCCATGATTAAATCTTCGCCCACCGCCTTTCAGGCATTGCATTTCAGATCATAACCACTCGCTGCATACAAACGTTTTCCTTATGTCGCCTTTGGTTGTGTCAATCACTTTAAATCTGTGTCCTCTGTTCTCGACCCTTCTGCCAATGGGAAAAGTTCATCTCCAGCTACTCTCTCGAGACCCCTTATGATTCTGAACACCTCATTCAAATCTCACCTCAAACGTCTTTGCTCTAAGGAGAACAACCCCAGCTTCTCCAGACTAGACCACATAACCGAAGTACCTTATCCCTGGAACCACACGTTAATATTTTCTGCACCCTCTCTAAGGCATTCACATCCTTCCTAAAGTGCGGTGCCCAGAATTGGACACAATATTCCAGTTGAAGCCTAATCAGTGTTTTTTACAGGTTCTACATAATTTCCTTGCTTTTGTATTCTATGCCTCTATTTAGTAAGCACATGCTCCCATATGCTTTTTAAACCAATTTCTCAATCTGCCCTGCCACATTCAATGATTTATCCACATATAGCCTGAGGTCTCTGTGTTCATCATACCCTTTAGAATTGTACCCTTTGGTTCATTTTGGCTCTCCTCGTTCTTCCTACCAAAATGTATCACTTCAAAATTTTCTGTGTTTCATTTTCCATGCATCCGTCTATTCTACCAGCAAGTCTACATCTGTTTGAAATATATAATAACCCTCCTCACTGTTCACTATACTTCCAAGCTTTGAGTCATCTGCAAATATTAAAATTGTGCCCTTACACCCAATATAATTCATGAATATAAATCAAGAAAAGCAGTGTTCCTCGCACCAACTGCTGCAGAACACCACTGTATAGCTTCCTCCAGTCCAAAAAAAACACTACTCTCTGATTCCTGTCACTCAGTCAATTTCATATCCAGGCTGCCACTGTCCCTGTTATGCTATGGGTTTCAACTTTGCTGGCACGGATATTATCAAGGCACTTTATCAAACACCTTTTCTAAGTCCACCACATCAACGATATAAACTGAGCCTGGGTCTAGTGCAGTAATGAGAGAAACAATTAGTCAGGTAATTACATATATACTAACCTCATGCCAGGTACAGGTGCAGTTTCATGTTTACCATCACTTGCACCAATCATCATATACTTGAGGTGTATATCAGGAGATTCTGTGTGATGGTGAATGATTGTTGGATAATAAAGCGCAGAGACTGGTGGCTGGCTGCTCATTATCCTCGATGTAATTTAATCCCTTTTCCCACTGAATACAGCGGACAGACATGTTCACCTTGGTAAGGGAATCGTCAGTGTGACATCAGTCTCTAAAGTAGAGCGTGCAAGACAATGTGTTATCAATAAATGTTAAAGGTATTAAACGATCGGCAATTAGCTGTTGAATAAAATAAAATGCTGAAAAATAATGGTTGAAGATAATCATTTAACATTGTGGAATGTTCTTGCACACATTATAATTTGTACATACACACACATACAAACATGTACATAAACACACACACATACACACACACATATACATACACATATAGAAAAAACTTTGTGTGTTCTCTTTTCAGTTGATCGTCTTAGCCAGATGAGAGATTGAACTCCGGTGGATATTGGGAGCCTGCAGCCGCCCATCCGGCGGTGTTGTGAGATCACGGTTCCAGGCTCGGTCTGACACAATCAGTGGGTCACGTGAATGCTCAAAAGAAAATACTGCAGGAAAAACAATCCTTAACATTAAAGAACTGGGAGCAATTGGCACAGGAGAAGACAAGTGTGAATTAGTGACCTTTAACACACAGGGTGCCACTAAGTAGTGTAAAGTGCAGTGAATTGCTCACCTTCAGTCCTGTCCCTCAATCCCAGTCCATCTCTGGGAGATTGTTACAAGATTCACCCCATCCTCTCAACACAAATATTACCCATACAATACCAGATCAATACGACATTACACAAAACTACTGTTAGCTATTAACGAAATTAAACTGATGTTCCAACCAAAAAAAAGTATTGCATCCTCCTATCGACACACATAAATATCTTTATTTATAGTAATATCTATCCACCGTCTATATAGCTTCTGTCTCTCTAACAGACGCATGGCAAAAATAACTATCTGTTGTACAATAAATAGATATATAGTCCCTGGAGAGGGAGTTCATCCCAAAACTATCTGAGACCGCGGAGAAAGTGAGACACCCTGAGCCTCAGTTGACACAAACAGACATTGTCTTATGAAGTCAATGGATACATGGCCCAGTTTAACATAAAGGCAGACAGGGTCTAGTGTAACAGAAAGAGAGACAGGATCTAGTGTAATATAAAGAGAGACAGGGTCGAGTGTAATATAAAGAGAGACAGGGTCTAGTGTAAGATAAAGAGATACAGGGTCTAGTGTATATAAACAGAGACAGGGTCTAGTGTAATATAAGGAGAGACAGGGTCCAGTGCAAAAGAAACAGAGACACGGTCTCGTGTAATACAAACAGAGACAGGGTCTAGTGTAATATAAACAGAAACAGGGTCTAGTGTAATTTAAATAGTGACAGCGTCTAGTGTAATATGAACAGAGGCAGCGTCTAGTGTAATTTAAGAGAGACAGTGCCAAGTGTAATGTAAGCAAAAGAACATTAGAAATCTGAACAGGAGTGGGCCACCTCGAGCCTGCTCGCCATTGAATAAGATCATGGCTGATCTGATCATGGACTCAGGTGCATTTCCCTGCCCGATCCCAATAACCCTTTATTCTCTTAGAAACATAGAAACATAGAAAATAGGTGCAGGAGTAGGCCATTCGGCCCTTCTAGCCTGCACCGCCATTTAATGAGTTCATGGCTGAACATTCAACTTCAGTACCCCATTCCTGCTTTCTCGCCATACCCCTTGATCCCCCTAGTAGTAAGGACCTCATCTAACTCCTTTTTGAATATATTTAGTGAATTGGCCTCAACAACTTTCTGTGGTAGAGAATTCCACAGGTTCACCACTCTCTGGGTGAAGAAGTTCCTCCGCATCTCGGTCCTAAATGGCTTACCCCTTATCCTTAGACTGTGACCTCTGGTTCTGGACTTCCTCAACATTGGGAACATTCTTCCTGCATCTAACCTGTCTAACCCCGTCAGAATTTTAAAAATTTCTATGAGGTCCCCTCTCATTCTTCTGAACTCCAGTGAATACAAGCCCAGTTGATCCAGTCTTTCTTGAAAGGTCAGTCCCGCCATCCCGGGAATCAGTCTGGTGAACCTTCGCTGCACTCCCTCAATAGCAAGAATGTCCTTCCTCAGGTTAGGAGACCAAAACTGTACACAATACTCCAGGTGTGGCCTCACCAATGCCCTGTACAACTGTAGCAACACCTCCCTGCCCCTGTACTCAAATCCCCTTGCTATGAAGGCCAACATGCCATTTGCTTTCTTAACCACCTGCTGCACCTGCATGCCAACCTTCAATGACTGATGTACCATGACACCCAGGTCTCTTTGCACCTCCCCTTTTCCTAATCTGTCACCATTCAGATAATAGTCTGTCTCTCTGTTTTTACCACCAAAGTGGATAACCTCACATTATCCACATTATATTTCATCTGCCATGCATTTGCCCACTCACCTAACCTATCCAAGTTGCTCTGCAGCCTCACAGCATCCTCCTCGCAGCTCACACTGCCACCCAACTTAGTGTCATCCGCAAATTTGGAGATACTACCTTTAATCCCCTCATCTAAATCATTAATGTACAGTGTAAACAGCTGGGGCCCCAGCACAGAACCTTGCGGTACCCCACTAGTCACTGCCTGCCATTCTGAAAAGTATCGCTCAAAGATCTTTCTATCTCCGCCTTAAATATATTCAATGACCTAGTCTGCAAAACTCTCTGGGGCTGAAAATTCCATGGATGTACATACCTCTGAGCGAAGAAATTCCCCGTTAGTTCAGTTTCAAAAGTGCAGCTTGTTTTTCTGAGACTATGTCCCCTAGTTTTATTTTCCCCTATGAGTGGAAGTATCCTTTCTGCATCCACAATGTCGAGTGCCTTCATTATCGTATAATTTGCAATAAGATCACCTTTCATTCTTCTGAACTCCAATTTTTATTGGCCCAACCTACTCACACTATCTTCATAATTCAACACCCTCATCTCCGGAATCAACCTTCAACGGAAAGCCTCCAATGCAGGTATATCCTTCCTTAAATACAGAGGCTAATACTGGACGCAGTACTCTAGATGTGGCTTCACCAATATCCTGTCGAGTTTTGCCCATTCACTTAGTCTGTCCATATCCCTTTACAGGTTATTGGTGTCCTCCTCACAATTTTCTTTCCCACCCTTCTTTTTATCATCTGAAAATTTGGCTATATTATACTGGGTCCCTTCATCCAAGTCATTACTATCGATAGTAAATAGTTGAGATTCCACCACCGATCCCTGCGGCATACCACGAGATACTGTTTGCCAATCTGAAATTGACCCATTTATCCCGACCCTCCGATCTGTTAGTGAGCCAATCCTCTATCCATGCCAATATATTGCCTTCAAACCCGAGAACTTTTATCTTGTGCAGTAAACTTTTATGTGGCACCATATCGAATACCTTCTGGAAATCCAAATACGCTATATCCACTGGATCCCCCTAATTCACCCTGCTCGTTTCATCCTCAAAGATCTCCAGCAAAGTTGTCAATCATGTCGTCCCGTTCATGAAACCATGCTGATTCTGCTTGATTGTATTTTGCTTTTCCAAATGTCCCGCTACTGCTTCCTTAATGCATGTCAGCATTGTCCCAATGGCAGATGTTCCGCTCACTGGTCTATAGTTTCTTGCTTTTTGTCTGCCTATTTTTTAAAATAGGGGCACTACATTTGCAGGGTTCCAATCCGCTGAGACCGCCCCAGAATTCAAGGAAGTTTGGTAGATTACAACCAAAGCATCCACTATCTCTGCAGCCACTTCTTTTAGGGCCATAGGATGTAACCCATCAGGCCTTGGGGACTTGTCCGTCTTTAGTCCCATTATGTTACCGAGTACAACTTCATTAGTAATAGTGATTGTAATAAATTCCTCCCTCCATATAGCCCCTTGATTTTCCACAATTTGGATGTTTTTAGTGTCTGCTACCATGAAGACCGATACAAAATATTTGTTCAACGTCTCTGTCATTTCCCTGTTCTCCATTATTAGTTCCCCAGTCTCATCCGCTTGATAACCAACATTTACCTTAACCGCTCTTTTGCTTGTTATGTACCTGTAGAAACTCTTACTATCTGTTTTTATATTTCGCGCTAGTTTACTTTCATAATCTATCTTCCCTCTCTTCATCATTTGTTTCGTTGTTCATTGCTGGCTTTTAAAAGTTTCCCAGTCCTTTGGCCTCCCACTAGTCTTGGCCACACTGTATGCCTTTATTTCCAATTTGAAACCATCCTTATTTCCTTAGTTAGCCACGAATGGTTATCCCCTCTCTTACAGTCTTGCCTTCTCATTGGGATGTATTTTTGTTGCGAGTTATGAATTATCTACTTAAATGTCTGCCACTGCTCATCAACCATCCCATACTTTTATCTATTTTCCTAGTCCGCTTTAGCCACAACTGCCCTCATACCTTTGTAGGCTCCTTTATTGAAGCTTTGGACAGTGGTTTGAAAATCAACTCTCGCGCTCTCCAACTGAATTTGAAATTCAACCGTGTTATAGTCATTCATAGATTAGTATGGCACAGAAGGTGATAATTCAGCCCACAGAGTCTGCGCCGGCTCTTTCGAAGAACAATCCAGTTACTCCCACTCCCGTGCACTTTCCCTATATCACTGCATTTTTTCCTCCTTGTAGTATTTGTACAATTTCTTTTTGAAGGAAACTATTGAATCTATATCTCCCACCCTACGAGGCAGTACAATACAAATCTTAACCAGTGGTTGCATAGAAAATTGCGGGGTCCAAATATCGCCTCTGGTTCTTTTGTTAATCACCTTACATCTGAAAAAGTTTCTAATTATTTACTCTATCTAAACCGTTGATGAATTTAAACAGATCTATCAAATCTCCTCTTAGACTTCTCTCCTCCAAGGAGAACAATCCCATATTCTCCACTTTTTACATATTAACTGAAGTCCCTCATGCCTGGTAATAATATTGGTTGGGAAAATGTCGGAGTTCATTATTAAAGAAGCAGTAGCAGGACATTTGGAAAAGCAAAATTCGGTGAGGCAAAGTCAGCATGGATTTATGAAGGGGAAGTCATGTTTGACAAATTTGCTGGAGTTCCTTGAGTATGTAGCGAACAGGGTGGATAAAGGGGAACCATTGGATCGGGTGCTTTGGACTTCCAGAAGACATTTGACAAGGTGCCACATAAAAGGTTACTGCACAAGATAAAAGTTCACGGGGCTGGGGTTAATATATTAACATGGATAGAGGATTGGAGCAAAGAACAGAGAATCAGGATAAATGGTCCATTCTCTGATTGGCAACCAGTAACTAATGGCATGCCGCAGGGATCAGTGCTGCGACCCCAACTAATTACAATCTACATTAACTACTTGGAGAAGGGACTGAGTGTAACGTAGCCAGGTTTGCTGGCGATAAAAAGATGGGAGTAAAAGTAGTGTGTGAGGAGGACACAAGAAATCTGCAAAAAGACATAGACAGGCTAAGTAAGTGAGAAAAAAATTGGCAGATGGAGTATAATGTTGTAAAGTGTGAGGGCATGCACTTTGGCCGAAAAAAATCCAAGAGCATTATTATTTAAATGTAGAAAGATTGCAAAGTGCCGCAGTACAGCGGGACCTGGAGGTATTGTGCATGAAACACAAAAGGACAGTACGCAGGTACAGCAAGTGATTAGGAAGGCCAATGGTATTTTGGTCTTCATTGCAAAGGGGATGGAGTATAAAAGCAGGTAAGCCTTGCTACAGCTATATAAGGTATTGCTGAGGCCACATCTGGAATACTGCATGCAGTTTTGGAGTACATATTTACAAAAGGATATACGTGCTTTGGAGGCAGTTCAGAGAAGATTCACTAGGTTGATTCATGGGATGAAGGGTTTGACTAATGAGGAAACGATGAGTAGTTTGGGCCTCTACTCATTGGAATTCAGAAGAATGAGAGGAGATCTTATCGAAACTTATTAGATTATGAAGGGGCTTGACAAGGTGGATGAAGAGAGGATGTTTCCACTGATGGGTGAGACTAGAACTCGAGGGCACGATCTTAGAAGAAGGGGCCACCCATTTAAAACTGAGATGAGGAGAGATTTCTCCTCTCAGAGGTTGTACATCTGTGGAATTCGCTGCCTCAGAGAGCTGTGGAAGGTGGGATATTGAATAAATTTAAGGCAGAGATAGACCGTTTCTTAAACGATAAGGGGATAAGGGTCTATGGGGAGCGGACGTGGAAGTGGAGCTGAGTCCATTGTCAGATCAGCCATGATCACACTGAATGGCGCAGTAGGCTCGAGGGGTCGTATGGCCCACTCCTGCTCCTCTTTATTATGTTCTTATGTTCTTATAATTTACTAAATCTCCTCTTAACCTTTTCTAATCTAAGGAGAACAGCTCCAGTTTCACCAGTCTCTCCACATAATTTCAATCCCCCATCCCTGATACATTTCCAGTAAATCTCTTCTGTACTCCATCGAAAGTCTTCACGTCCTTCCTAAAGTGTGGTGCCCAGAATTAGATACAATACTCCAGCTGGGGCTGAACTAATGTTTCTAGTCATTCATCCCTGGTACCAATCTGGTAAATATCCCCTCACCATTCTCTGCTGTCAGGAGAACAGCCCCAGCTTCTCCAAGTCTGGCCACGTAGTGAGAGCTTCAATCCTACCGTCCCGTACACACAATGAAGCGAGCTCCAGGCGTGCACAGGCCCGTCCTCAACCGCGAGAAGGCGGAGGAAAAAAGAACAGCTGAAAGCCGACGATGTCTTGAAATTTTTTAAAATTGTTATCTTATTTTTTTTATTTAAAAAAGGAAAGATATCGCGACTGCCCCAATCAGAATTTCTACCCAGTGCCGGTTCCCCAGCCAACTCCCTCTCCTGAAAGGTAAGCATTTCATTTCTTGTCAGTTTTATTTAGCGTGGGGGCTTCAATATATATATTTGCCATCGCGCTCTCTCTTACTTATTAATACATATGAAACCCCGCTGAAGGAATTGGGTGCAGAAAATTCCAGCTGAGGAATCGTCATCGATGAAGCTGAAACATTGCAAAGGGAACAATAATAATCGTTTGGGCTGAGGGAGGAAAGAGTGGAGGGTGGAGTGGAACAAGGGAGGGATGAAGTATGGTGGAGTATGGAGGAATGGTGGAGGGATGGACAGAGGGAGGGAGGGATGGCTGCAGGGAGGGAGCGATTGATGGAGGGAGGGATGGAGGTATGAACGGAGGTAAGAATGAAGGGAGAGAAGTAAGGAGAGACGGGTGGAGGGCGAGAGGGATGGTGGGGGGAGTGATGGAGTATCTCCCAATTTACCCGATCAAAACTCTTCATGATTTCAAACACCTCTATTAAGTGGCCCATAACGCGCTCGGCTCTAAGGAGAACAATCCCAGTTTTCAGCTGCTTTGATGGTGCAGCTCACACAGTGTAAAACTCAAGTTCCGTGAGCCCTTCTGCCTAGGGCACATCCAGATGTTCCTTGCGGAGTCGGTGTCACTTTTATATGGATCCAGTGAAAATACCAGTGTGGGAATGACATCCCGGGCAAGATAAGAGAACTCGCCCTGATAATAAATCGATCAGTGTAAGACTGGGCGCAGGCACTGAACGTCAGACACGATGAGCTGAAAGTGAACATTTTAAAATACAAGCTGTGATATGTTCAAGCCTCGGCACAGTGGGATGACTCTCGCCTGTGATTCAGAACGTCACAGATACTAAACCACATTCCAGAGACCTGAGCCAATAATCTATGCCGACAAGCCCGGTGCCAGTTCTGAGGGAGTGCTGCACGGTCCGAGATAACGTCTTTCAGGGCAGGCAATAAGATGAGGCCTCATCTTTCTGCTCAGTTGGATTTAAGGGATTCATGGCACTATATTGAAGAGCAGATGAGTTCTCCAGGGTTTCCAGCGCAAATATTTATACTTCAACCAACATCTGAAAAACAAATTATTTGATCAATATGTCATGCTCTTTGTGGGAGCTTGCTGTGCACACATTGGCTGCCACGTTTCCTACATTACAACAGTGAGCACACTTCCAAAGTAATTCATTGGCTGTAAAGCACTTTGGGACATCATGAGGTCAAGAAAGGCACTATATAAATGCAGGGTATTTCTAAATGTCAACACTTGTAAATACAAGTTGATATATGTGAAAAGCTCAGATATTAATGTGATTGTAGGATACTCCTCTATTCACTGGTTTTACTTGTTTAGTTTCAATGGTTTAAATCTTACACTAAGTGGAGATCCAGTGGAATAGCAGCCTGTTCAGAGATGTTGCATTAATTTCGGCAGTAGATCTTTCAAAACTGAATTATTAATCTTACTATGTATTTCTTTGATATAAATGACATCTGTTCTAATTGAACAAAACTGAAGCAAACCTCACTGTTGTGGATGTTTCTATTAATGTTGTACCAACATTTAATAATTTTAAAATAAACAATTGTTGTGATAGGAGACGAATCAATAAGTGACTCTGTTGATCTGATTTTGCTGCCATGAACACTTCATGGGAACCAGTGAGGCGGTTATGTAAATAAACACAGAAATAGAAGTCCCAGATTAGAATATTGAGTGACAGAAACAATTTAAATGTTTCCCCACCAATACAGCATAGAAATAAACCGAGAAAGAAATGAAATTTCTCAACGGATTCCAGTAGCAATGTTTGGGGGGACATTTCTTAAATTATAGGAGAATAAAGTAAAGATGATACCCAGGGACAGAATGGTGAAAGATTCGATTCGCCGTCTCTAGTAACATTACAAATGTGTCAGTGGAGATTCCCTGTATCCTCTCCATCTCCTATTTCCACTTTTTGTATTGTCTCTCACGAATGGATAATTGGCCATCTCCCACAACTAGATATTAAAATCTAACAAAAGTTTTCCTTGAACCCTAATGATACGCCTCGAACCAACTTGATTGGAATGCGCAGAGGGAGATTTAATCCAGGATGTGACCTGTGCATTAAACGATCTGGGAGCGTTTGATAGGACAGTGTAGGGAGAGCTTTACTCTGTATTTAAACTGTGCTCTACAGTGTCCCTGGGAGTGTTTGATGGGACACTGTAGAGGTCGCTTTACTCTGGATCTGGCACATTCTGCACCTGTCATGGGAGTGTTTGATGGGACAGAGTCGAGGGAGCTTTAAACTGTATCTAACCCGTACTGTACCTGTCCTGGGAATGTTTGATTAAAATGTAGAGGTCGGTTTACTCTGTATCTGACGCATGCTGTACCTGACCCGTGAGTTACAGTGTTTAGTGCATTAATAACGGTGACAGGGTCTAAATTAACATAAACAGAGACATTGTCTCGTTTAGTAAAGTGAAATGATGGGGCTAGAGTAATATAAACAGTGTCCTTGTCGAGTTTAATATAAACAGAGACAGGGACTTGTGTAATAGGAATAAAGGCATTGCCTATTCCAGTAATATATGAGACAGGGCCTAGTACAATATTAATAGTTCTATTACTGTAATGACTGAGGTAGGGCCTAGTGCAGTAAGTACTGATACAGGGACATTGTTTTATTCGTTCCTGTAATGCAGGTGTGAGAGTCATTCGGCCCATATAGACCATGCCGCTCTCTGCAAGAGTATTTCAGCTAGTCCACTCCCCCGCCCTTTTCCGTAGCCCTGTGATTGTTCTTCCTTCAGGAACTTATCCAATTCCATGCCATGATTGAATCTGTCTCCACCACTCTTTCAGGCAGTGCATTCCAGATCCTAAGTTTTCCTCGTGTCGATTTAGGTTGTTCTGCCAATGCGACAAATCTGTATCCTCTGTTCTCGACCTTTCCGCCAATGGGAACAGTTTCTCTCCAGTTGCTCTGTCTCGACCCCTTATGATTCTGAACACCTCTATCAAGTCTCATCTCAAACTTCTCTGCTCTAAGGAGAACAACCCCAGCTACTCCAGTCAATCCACATAACTGAAGTACCTTATGCCTGGAACCACAGGGAAATCTTTTCTGCACCCTCTCTAAGACGTTCACATCCTTCCTAAAGTACGGTGCCCAGAATTTGACACAGTAATAGCTTGAGGCCGAAACCGTGTTTTACACAGGTTCATCATAATTTCCTTGCTTATATATTATATGCCTCTATTTATGAAGCCCAGGAACCCATATGTTTTTTAAAACACTTTCTCAACCAGCCCTGCCACCTTCAAATAATTTTGCATATATACCCCCAGGTCCCTGAGTTCATCACAGCTTTTAGTACTGTACCCTTTAGTTAATTTTAATCTCCTCGTTCTTCCTTCCAAAATGTATAACTTCACACTTTTCTGCATTCCATTTGCCACGTGTCCGTCTATTCCACCAGCATGTCGCTGTCCTCTTGAAGTCATCACTATCCTCCTCTCCTCACTGTTCACTAAACTTCCAAGCTTTGAATCGTTTGAAAATGTTGAAATTGTACCGAGTACACCCGAAACTAGGTCATAATTATAAATCAAGAAAAGCAGTGTTCCTAGTACCAACCGCTGAGAAACACCACTGTATACCTTCCTCCAGACCAAAAAAAACCACAGCTCTCTGATTCCTGTCACTCAGCCAATTTCATATCCATGAAGTCACTGTCCCTTTTATTCTATGGGATTTAACTTTTCTGGCAAGGATATTATCAAAGCACTTTATCAAATGCCTTTTGGAAGTCCATCACATCAACTATATAAACTGAGACTGGGTCTACTGCAGTAAAAACTGCGATGGGGTCTAGTGTAATGAGAGAGACAATATTCAGATAATTACAGATTTATTAACCTCATGCCAGGTACAGGTGCAGTTTCATGTTTACCATCACTTGCACCAATAATCATACACTTGAGGTGTATATCAGCGGATTCTGTGTGATGGTGAGGTGATCACTGGACAATAAAGCGCAGAGACTGGTGCCTGGCTGCTCATTATTCTCGGTGTGATTTAATCCACTTTCCCACTGAATACTGCGGACAGACATGGTCACCTTGGTAATGGAATAGTCAGTGTGACATCACTTTCTAAAGAAGAGCACTCAAGACAATGTGTTATCAATAAATGTTAAAGGTATTAAACGATCTGCAATTAGCTGTTGAATAAAATAAAATGCTGAAAAATAATGGTTGGAGCTAATAGTTTATCTTTGTGAAATGCACTTGCACACCTTATGAATGATGTGCATTGTAAATACACACACACACATATATATACACACACACACACATATACACGCACACACATGCACACACATACATACACAGACATACAACACACATACACACACACACATACATATGCACACACATAAACACACACACACACATGCACACACACACATACATATAGAAAACACTGCGTGTGTGCTCTTTTCAGTTGTTCGTCTTAAGCAGATGAGTTGTTCTTCCGGTGGATGTTTGGACCCTGCGGCCGCCCATCCGGCGGTGATGTGAGGTCACGGTTCCAGGCTCTGTCTGTCACAATCAGTGTGCCATGTGAAAGCTCAATAGAAAATACTGCAGGAAAAACAATCCTTAAAATTAAAGAACTGGGAGCAATTGGCACAGTACAACACAAGTGTGAATTAGTAACCGTTAACACACAGAGTGCCACTAAGTATTGCAAAGTGCAGTGAATTGCTCAGATTCAGTCCTGTCCCTCAATCCCAGTCCATCTCTGGGAGATTGTTACAAGATTCACCCCATCCTCTCAACACAAATATTACCGACACAATGCCAGATCATTTCGACATTGCCCACAACTCTTGTTACCTATTAGTGAAACTAAACATATGTTTTAACCAAAAAAGTATTGAATATTCCCACCCACACACATATATATCTTTATTTTTATTAATATCTATCCACCGTCTATATATCTTCTGCTTATCTAACAGTCGCAGAAATAACGGAGACAGGGTATGTTGTGCAATAAATAGAGATATATTCATTGGAGTGGGAGTTTATCCCAAAACCATCTGAGACCGGAGCGAAGTGAGACACGCTGAGCCTCGGCTGACACAAACAGACATTGTAACATTATAAGACCATAAGAATATAAGAAATAGAAGCAGGAGTAGACCATACGGCCCCTCGAGCCTGCTCAGCCATACAATACGAAGATGGCTGATCCGATCATGGACTCAGATCCACTTCCTTGCACGCTCGCCGTAACACATTAATCCCTTATCGCATAAGAAACTGTCTATCTCTGTCTTAAATTTATTCAATTTCCCGGCATCCACAGCTCTCGATGGCAGTGCATTCCACAGATTTACAACCCTATGAGAAAATAAGTTCCTCCTCATTCCAGTGTTAAATGGACGGTCCCTTATTCTAAGATTATGCCCCTAGTTTTAGTCTACCCTATCAGTGGAAACATCCTTTCTGCCTCCAGCTTTTCGATAAGATCACCTCTCATTCTTCTGAATTCCAATGAGTAGATGCCCAACCTCCTCAACCCTTCCTCGTAAGTCAAGCCCCTCATCTCCGCAATCAACCTAGTGAACATTCTCTGGACTTCCTACAAAGGAAGTATAACCTTTCGTAAATGTGGAAAACAAAGCTGTACGCAGTTTTCCAGGTGTGGCCTCACCAATACTCTGTATAACTGTAGCAAGACCAACCTGCTTTTATACTCCATCCCCTTTGCAATAAAGGCCAAAATTCCATTGGCCTTCATGATCACTTCCGTTCCCTGCATATTAACCTTTTGTGTTTCATGCACAAGTACCCCTAGATCCCGGTGTAGTGCAGCACTTTGCAATTTTTCTCCATTTAATTAAAAAGTTGCTCTTTGATTTGTTCTGCCAAAGTGCATGATCTCACACGTTCTTACATTATACTCCATCTGTCAATTTTTTCCCACTCACATGGCCTGTCTGCGCCCTTTTGCAGATTTGTTGTGTCTTCCTTACACATTGCTTTTCCTCACATCTTTGTACTTTGTATCGTCAACAAACTTCTCTGTGTTATACTCGGTCCATTCATTCAATTTGTTAGTATAGATTGTAAATAGCTGGGGCCCCAGCACTGATCCCTGCGGCACGCCACCATTTACTGATTGCCAAACCGAGAATGAACAATTTAGCCCGACTCTCTGTTTTCTGTTAATTAGGCAATCCTCTATCAATGCTAATATATTACCCCAACCCCGTGAAGGTTTATCTTGTGAAGTTATCTTTAATGTGGCACCATGTCAAATGCCTTCTGGAAGTCGAAATACACCACATTCACTGGTTCCCCTTTATCCACGCTGTTCGTGACATCCTCAAAGATTTCCACCAAATTTGGCAAACAAGACTTCCTCTCCATAAATCTATGCTGAGTCTGCCTGAGCGAATTATGATTTTCCAAATATCATGCTACAGCTTCTTTAAAAATGAACTCCAACAATTTCCCAAACACAGATTTTAGGCTATCTGATCTATGGTTACCTGCTTTCTGGCTGTCTCCTGTTTTTAAATAGGGGCCTTACATTTGCAGTTTTCCAATCTGCTGGGTTTTCTTGTGAAGTGCAATGATACGTGACCTAGTCCAACATAAAGGGAGACCGGGTCTAGTGTAATATAAACAGAGGCAGGGCCTAGTGTAATATAAATAGCTACAGTGCCCAGTGCAATATAAATATAAAAATATAAGTACATAAGAACTAGGAGCAGGAGTAGGCCAACTGGCCGCTCTAATCTGCTCAGTCATATAGTAAGGTCATGGCTGATCTGATCATGGAGTCAGCCCCACTTCCCTGCCCGCTCCCAATAATTTTTTATTCCCTTATCGCTCAAAGATCTGTCTGTCTCCGCCTTAAATATATTGAATGTCTAGCCTCCACAGGTTTCTGGGGCATAGAGTTCCATAGATATGCAATCCTCGCAGAGAAGAAATTCCTCCTCATTTCAGTTTTAAATGTACTGCCCCTTATTCTGAGACTATGTCCCCTAGTTTCTTTCTCCCCTTTGAGTGGAAATATCCTCTCTGAATTCATCTTGTTGAGCCCCATCGTTTTCCAATCTTTCAGTAAAATCAGCTCTCATTCTTCTGAACTCCAATCTGTATAGGCCCAACCGACTCAACCTATCTTAATAAGTCAACTACCTCCTCTCCAGACTCATGCTAGTAAACCTTCTCTGGACAGTCTCCAATGTAAGTATATCCTTCCTTAAATAGGGAGACCAAAACCTTATTGCAGTACTCTAGTACAATATCGTGTACAGTTCTGCCCACTCACTTAGCCTGTCTATATCCCTTTGCAGATTTTTTGTGTCCTCACAATTTTCTCACCCATCTTTATATCATCAGCAACCTAGGCTACATTACACTCAGTGCCTTCATCCAAAGTCATGACTATAGATTGTAAATAGTTGAGGACCAAGCACCGATCCCTGCGGCACCCCACTAGTCACTGTTTGCCAACCGGAAAATTACCCAACTATCCCGACTCGCCGATCTGCTAGTTAGCCAACACTCTACCCATGCTAGTATATTAACACCAATCCTGTGAACTTTTATCTTGTGCAGTAACCTTTTATGTGGCATCTTATCGAATGCATTCTGGAAATCCAAATACACCACATCCACTGGTCACCCACTATCCACCCTGCTTGTTACATCTTCAAATAACTCCAGCAAATTTGTCAAACATGATTTCCCTTTCATTAAACCATGCTGACTCTGCTTGATGCTTTTCTTAATGTCCCGCTACTGCTTACTGAATGGAATCCAGCTTTATTCCAATGGCTGACGTTCGGCTTATTGACCTATAGTTCCTTGCTTTTTTTCCGTCTTCTTGTTTAAATAGGGGGCGTTATATTTGCAGTTTTCCAATCTACTGGGTCCGCCCCAGAATCCAGGGAATTTTGGTAGATTACAGCCAAAGCATCCACTATCTCTGCAGCCACTTATTGTGGACCCTAGGATATAAGCCGTCAGGTCCAGGGGACTTGTCCGTCTTGAGTCCCATTATTTTACCGAGTACTACTTCATTAGTGATCGTGATTGTAATACGCTCCTCCCTCCCTATAGCCCCTTGATGTTCCAATATATTAATGTTTTTAATGTATTCTACCGTGAAGACAAATACAAAATATTTCTTCAACGACTTTGCCATTTCTTTGGTCTCCATTATTAATTGCCCAGTCTCATCCTCTCGGTGACCAATATTTACTTTAGCCAATCTTTTCCTTTTTATGTACCTGTAGAATCTTTTACTACCTGTTTTTATATTTCGGGCTAGTTTACTTTCATAATCTATCTTCCCTCTCTTTATGTTTCATTATTTCTTTGCTAGGTTTTTAAAGTTTCCTAATCCTCTGACCTCCCACTCCTCTTGGCCAAATTGTATGCATTTGTTTGCAATTTGATACCATCCCTTGTTTCCTTAGTTAGCCCCGGATGGTTATCCCTTCTCATGCAGTGTTGCCTTCTCATTGGGATATATTTTTGTTTCGAGTTATGAAATATCTCCTTAAATGTCGGCCACGGCTCATCAGCTGTCCATCCTTTTATTTATTTTCCCAGTCCACTTTAGCCAACTTTGCCCTCATAGTGTCCTTCATTTAAACTTAGGACACTGGTTTGTGAATCGATTCTCACCGACCACCGCCCACCCCCCCTTCCCCCCGCCGCAACTGAATTTGAAATTCAACCATGTTATGGTCACTCATAGATTAGTACGGCACACAGGGTGGCATTCAGCCCATAGATTCTGTGCCAGCTCTTTCGAAGAGCAATCCCATTAATGTCAATCCCCCGCTCGTTCCCTATATCCCTGCATTTTTTCTCCTTCAAATACTTACACAATTTCCTTTTGAAGACTACTATTGAATCTGTATCTACCACCCTATTATGCAGTACACTCTAAATCCTAACCAGTGGTTGCATAGAGAATTTCGTCTACATATCGCTTCTTGTCCTTTTGTCAATCACCATCCATCTGAAACAGTTTCTGTTTATTTACTCTGTCGAATGATTGATATTTTCAAAAAAGTCTATCAAATCTTCTCTTCGACTTCTCTCCTCTAAAGAACAGAATCCCATCTTCTCCTGTCTCTTCACATTAACTGAAGTCCCTCATCCCTGGTACCATTCTCTTACACATGCCCTCAACCGTGCCCCCTCCAAGGAGAGCAATCACATCTTCTCCAATCTCCACTTTAACTGAAGTCCCTCATGCAGGTACCAATCTACTGAATCACCCCTCACCCTTCTCTGCTGTATGGAGAACAGCCCCAGCCTCTCCAAGTCTGTCCGTGTAGCGAGAGCTTGCGAGCTACCATACCGTACACACAATGGCAACAAGCTCCAGGCGGGCACTGGCCCATTCTCAACAGCGAGAATGGGGAGTGAAAACGAGAAGTGAAAGTCGGCGATGATTTAAAACAATTTTAAAGATGTTACCCTTCTATTTTTTATTTATGAAAGGGAAAAATATCCCGACTGACCCAACGAGAATTTCTACCCAGTGCCAGTTCCCCAGCCAACTCCCTCTCCGGAAAGGTCACCATTTTATTTCTCATCAGTTTGTTTTTCGGCAGGTGGATGAAATATATCCATTTGCTGTCGCTTTCTCTCTTATTTGTTAATATAAGAAATTGGGTGCAGAAAATTCAAGCTGAGGAATCCTCATCGATGGGAGCAGAAAATCTGCAAAGGGAAAATAAGAAACGGCTGAGCTGAGAGAAGGATGGAGGTAGGGAGGAGGGGAGCAAGGAAGGGGTGGTGTGATGGAGGGGTGAACATAAGAACATAAGAATTATGAACAGGAGTAGGCCATCTAGCCCTTCGAGCCTGCTCCGCCATTCAATAAGATAATGGCTGCTCTGGCCGTGGACTCAGCTCCACTTACCCGCCCGCTTCCCATAACCCTTAATTCCCTTATTGGTTAAAAATCTATCTATCTGTGACTTGAATACATTCAATGAGCTAGCCTCAACTGCTTCCTTGGGTAGAGAATTCCACAGACTCACAACCCTCTGGGAGAAGAAATCCCTTCTCAACTCGGTTTTAAATGGGCTCCCCCTTATTTTGAGGCTGTGCCCCCTAGTTCTAGTCTCCCCGACCAGTGGAAACAACCTCTCCGCCTCTATCTTGTCTATCCCTTTCATTATTTTAAATGTTTCTAGAAGATCACCCCTCATCCTTCTGAACTCCAATGAGTAAATACCCAGTGTACTCAATCTATCATCATAACATAATGAGGTGGAGGGATGGTCGGAGAGTGGGAGGGATGGGTGCGGGGAGGGAGAGATTGATGGAGGGAGGGATGGAGGTATGGAGGGCTGGAAATGGAATGAGCGTGACACGGATGGTGGGAGGGAGTGATGAAGGGAGGGAGGGAAGGTGAGACTGGTGGAGGGTGGGAGGGATGGAGGGAGGGAGGGATGATGGATGGGAGGGAAGGAGAGACGTGTGGTGGGAGGGAAGTATATTGGGAGAGAGTGATGGAGTATCTCCCATTTTACCCGATCAAAACTCTTCATATTCTTGAGCACCTCTGATAAGTGGCCCATAACCTGCTCGGCTCTAAGGAGAACAATCCTAGCTTCCAGCTGCCATGATGGTGCAGCTCACACAGTGTAAAACTCAAGTTCCGTGACTCCTTCTGCCTCGGGCACTTCCAGATGTTCCTTGTGGAATCGCAGTCACTTTTATATCGACCCGGTGGAAACCCCAGTGTGGGAATGACATCCCAGGCAAGATCAGAGAACTCGCCCGTGATAATAAGCGGATCGAAGTAAGACTAGGCTCAGGCCCTGAAATTCAGGCAGGATGAACTGAATGACAACACTTTAAAATGCAAGCTGTGATATGTTCAAGCCTTGGCTCAGTGGGATCACTCTCGCCTCTGACTCAGAATGTCACAGATACTAAACCACACTCCAGAGAACTGAGCCCATAATCTATGCCGACATGACCGCTGCAAGTACTGAGGGAGTGCTGCACGGTCAGAGCTGCCGTCTTTCGGGGCAAACATTAAACTGCGGCCCCATTTTCCCACTCAGGTGGATTTAAAGGATTCATTGCACTATCTTAAACAGCTGAGGAGTTCTTCAGGGTTTCCACGGAAAACATTTGTCCCTCAAACAATTTCTGCAAAACAGATTATCTGATCATTATTTCATTGCTGTGTATGGGATCCTGCTCTGCACAAATTGGCTGCCACATTTCCTACATTACAACACTTCCAAAGTAATTAATTGGCTTTAAAGCATTTGGGACATTATGAGGTCACGAAGGGCGCGATATAAATGCTAGTTCTTTCTAAATGTTAATATTTTTAAATACAAGGTGTGATATGTGAAACGCTCAGATATTACTGATGGTCACTGGTTGAACTTGTTTAGTTTCAATGGGTTAAATCTTCCACGAAATGGAGATCCAGTGGAATAGCAGCATGTTCAGAGATGTTCCACTGATTTCAGCTGCAGAACTTTCAGAACTGAATTATTCATTTTAATATTTATTTCCTTGATATAAATCACATCTGTTCTAATTGAACAAAACTGAAGCCAACGTCACTTTTCGACATATTGCTACTTCTGTGTACCCACTGTCAATATTCTTCAAATAAGCCATTGTTGTGAGTTGAGACTAATCAATAAGTGACTCTGTTGTCATTATTTTGCTGCCATGAACACTTCGTAGGAACCATTGAGGCCTTTATGCAAATAATCACAGAAATAGATGTCCCAGATTAGAGTATTGAGCATCAGAGACACCATGAATGTTTCTTCACCAACACAGCATTGAAATAAAGATAGACAGAAATGCAAATCTCTCAACAGACACCAGCAACAATTGTGTTTTGGTATATTTCACTAAATTTTATTGGAATAAAGGAAAGATGATACCCACGGACAGAATGGGGAAATACTCCTTCTCGTCAGCATGTACAGCAAAATCACTAATGTGATAGAGGAGGTTTATGCTTAAAGGTGTACCTGCCCTGGGAGTGTGTGATGGGAGATTGTAGATGGAGTTTTACTCTGTATCTGACATATGATGTACCTGCCCTGGGAGTGTTTGATGGGGTAGTGTTGAGGGAGTTTTTCTCTGTATCTAACCCACACTCTACCTGCCCTGGGTGTATGTGATGGGATAGTATAGAGGGCACTTGACTCTGTACCTGACACATGCTGTACCTGGCATGAGAATGTTTGATGGTGCGATGTAGAGAGCGCTTTACTCTGTATCTAACACATGCTGAACCTGGCCTGGAAGTTACAGAGTTTAGTGCAGTAATAACTGAGACCGGGTCCAGTGTAATATAAACAGAGAAATGGTCTAGTTTAGTAATGGAAAAGGTTGGGGCTAGTGTAACATAATCCATGTCCTGGTCTAGTTTAATATAAACAGAGACAGGGTCTTGTGTAATAGGAATAAAGGCATGCCATATTGCAGTAATATCTGATATCGGGCCTAGTACAATATTAATAGTTCTAGTGCAGTAATAACTGAGATAGGGCTCCGTGCAGTAATTACTGATGCAGGGACATTTCTTTATTCGCTTCTGGCATATGGGTGTGGGTGTCGCTGGCAAGGCAAACATTGATGGTCTATTCCTAATTGGCCTTGATAAGCAGATGGTAAGCTGCCCCTTGAACCGCTGCAGTCCATGTTATGAACGGACCTCCACATTGTTTGGTAGCGGGTTCCAAAATTTGACCCAGTGACTATGAAGGAACGGTAATAAGTTCCTAGGTCAGGATGATGTGTGATTTGGAGGGATACACGGAGGTGATGGTGTTCCCATGAGCACGCTGCCCTTGTTCTTCTTGGTGGAAGAGGTCGCAGGTGTGGAAAGGGCTGTCGAGGATATCTTGGCGAGTTGCTGCAAAGCATCTTGGGGGTTTTAATCACTGCAGACATGGTGCGCCGTTGGGGGTGGGAGGGATTATTTAATGTGGTGGATGGAGTAAAATAAACTTGAGATGGGTCTACTGTAGTGTAGTGGAGTCTTTTTGTGTCCTCGTCACACATTGCTTTTTCTCCCATCTTTGTATCATCAGAAAACCTGGCTATGTTGCTCTCGATGCATTCTTCAACGTCGGTAGATTGTACATAGAGGGGTTCCCAGCACTGATTCCTGCAGCATCCCACTAGTTACTGAATGCCAACCCGAGAATGAACCTTTGATCCTGTCTCTCGGTTTTCTGTTAGTCAGCTAATCCTCTATCCATGCTAATATATCAGCCCGAACCCCGTGAATGTTTATCTTGTGCAGTAACCTTTTATGTGGCACCTTATCAAATGCCTTCTAGAAGCCCAAATACATCACATCCACTGGTTCCGTTTTACCCACCCTGTTTGTTACCTCCTCAAAGAATTCCTGAACATTTGTCAAACATGACTTCCCCTTCATAAATCCACGCTGACTCTGCCTGACCGAATTTTGCTTTTCCAAATATCCTGCCACTGCTTCTTTAATAATGGACTCCAACATTTTCCCAAGCGCAGATGTTAGACTAACTGGTTTATAGTTTCCTGCTTTTTGCCTGCATCCTTTTGCAAATAGGAGCATTAAATTTGTAGTTTTCCAATCTGCTAATCACCTTAACACTGTGTCCTTTGTTCTCGATCTTCCCACCAATGGGAACAGTTTCTCTCTACCTACTCTATCTAGACCCCTTATGATTCTGAACACTTCTATGAAATCTCATCTCTACCTTTCTGCTCTAAGGAGAAAAGTTCCAACTTCTCCAGGCTATCCACATAACCGAAGTACCGTATCCTTGGAACCACAATTGTAAATCTTTTCTGAATCCTCTCTAAGGCCTCACATCCTTGCTAAAGAATTGGACACAATATTCCAGGTGAGGCTTAACCAGTGTTTTATAAACGTTCATCATAACTTCCTTTCTTTTGTACTCTATGCGTGTATTTACGAAGCCCAGCATCATGTAAGCTATTGACCATTGTCTCAACCGGCCCTGCCACCTTCAATGATTTGTGCACATATACCATCAGGTCACTGTGTTCATGCACCTACTTTAGCATTGTACACTTTAGTTTATTTTTCCTCTCCTCATTCGTCTTATCAAAGTGATTCATTTCACACTTTTCTCCGTTTCATTTGCCACGAGTGTGCCCATTCTACCAGCATGTCTACGTCATCTTGAAGTCATCACTATCCTCCTCACTGTTCACTCTACTTCCAAATTTTGTATCATCTACAAATTTCGAAATTTTACCCTATACTCCTAAGTCTAAGTCATCAATATAAATGAAGAAACGCAGTGTTCCTAGTACCAATCGCTGCAGAATACCACAGTATACCTTCCCCCAGTCCAACACAAAATAACTGGTCACCACTACACTGTGGTTCCTGTCACTCCGCCAATTATGTATACCATGCTGCCACTGTTCTCTTTATTCTGTGGGTTTAAATTTTTATGGCAAGGATATTATTAAGGCACTTTATCAAACAACTTTTCGAAGTCCACCACATCAACCTTATAAACTACGACTGGGTAAATAGTGCGACGGGGTCTGGTGTAGTGAAAGAAATAATGCCAGATAATTAGAGATTTATTAACCTTCTGCCAGGTACAGGTGCAGTTTCATTTTTTACCATCATGGGCACTAATCATAGAAACATAGAAAATATGTGCAGGAGCAGGCAATTCGGCCCTTCGAGCCTGCAGCACCATTGAATATGATCATGGCTGATCATACAACTTCAGTACCCCACTCCTGTCTTCTCTCCATACCCCCTGATCCCTTTAGCCGTAAAGTCCACATCTAACTCCCTTTTGAATATATGCAACGAACTGGACTCAACAAATTTCTGTGGTAGAGAATTCCACAGGTTCACACTTCTCTGGGTGAAGAAGTTTTTCCTCATCTCTGTCGTAAATGACTTACCCCTTATCCTTAGACTGTGACTCCTGGTTCTGGACTTCCCCAACATCAGGAACATTCTTCCAAGATCTAACCTGTCCAATCCCGTCAGAATTTCATATGCTTCTCTGAGATCCCCTCTCATTCTTCTAAATTTCAGCGAATATAAGGCTAGTCAATCCAATATTTCTGCATATGTCAGTCCTGCCATCCCGCGATTCAGTCTGGTGAACTTTGGCTGCACTCCCTCAAGGTATATATCAGAGCTTTCTGGGTGATGCTGAGGTGATCACTAGACGATAAAGCGCAGAGACTGGCGTTTGGTTGCTCATTATCCTCGGTGTGATTTAATCCCGTTTCACACTGAATACTGCGGACAGAAATGGTCACCTTGGTAACAGAATGGCCAGAGTGACATCATTCTAAACAAGAGCACGCACGAGAATGGGTTAACAATAAATGTTAAAGCTATTAAACGACCTGCAATTGCATTTTGAATGAAGTAAAATGCTGAAAAATATTGGCTGAAGCTAATCATTTGTCTTTGTGGAGTGCACTTGCAGACATTATGAATGTGTGCAAGTGTTTCGTACACACACACACACATACACTCACACACACACACACACACACACACACACGCACACACACACACACACACACATAAACACACACACACACACATAAACACACAAACGCACAGACACACAAACACACATAAACATATACCAAACACTTTTGTGTTCTCTTTTCAGTTGTTCATCTCACAAGGTGAGAACATATTTTCCGGTGGATATTAGGACACTGTGGCCGCCCATCCGGCGGTGCTCTGAGATCACGGTTCCAGGCTCTATCCTACATAATCAGTGGGTCACGTCAAATACTGGATGAAAAACAATCCTTAACGTTAAAGAACTTGGAGAAATAGGCACAGGACAACACAAGTGTGAATTAGTAACCTCAAACCCACAGATTTTGCTAGTAGTTCAAAGTGCAGTGAATTGCTCACCTTCCATCCTGTCCCTCAATCCCAGTCCATTACTGGAAGATTGTTACAAGATTCACTCATCCTTTCAACACATTTATTACCGTCATAATAACAGATCAATTAGAGATTGCACACACGTGCTGATAGCTGTTAACAAATCTAAGCATATACTTCCAAACAAAAAAGTATTGCATCCTCACATCCACACATATATACATCTTTATTTATATTAATATCTGTCAATCCCTCTTTATATCTCCTGCCTATGTAACAGACGCATGTGCAAGTGCTGAAATAACTGAGGCAGGGTCGATAGTATAAGAAATACAGACAGGGTCCAGCGCACTAATAGTTTAGACAAGATCTAATGTAATATGAAGAGAGACAGGCATTTATTATAATATATTTCAGCCATGGTCTATGGCAGGAATTACTGATGCAGTGCCTAGTGTAATATAAACAGAGACATGGTCGAGTTTAATATAAACTGAGACGGAGGTAGGGATGGGTGCACGGAGTGAGCGATTGATGGAGGGAGCGATGGAGGAATGGAGGAGTGGAGCAAGGAAGGTGTAGTGTATTGGACGGGTGGAGTGCGGACGGAGGGAGGGAGAGGTGTGTCCAAGGAGGGAGCGATTGATGGAGGCAGGTATGGAGGGCGAGAGGGATAGAGAAATGGAGTGATGAAGGAATGGAGAGAAGGAGAGGCGAGTGGTCAGAGGGAATGATGAATTATCTCCCAATTTACCCGATCAAATCTTTTCCTGATTTTGAACACCTCAATAAATGGCCCATAACTTGCTCGGCTCTGAGGAGAACAGTCCCAGCTTCCAGCTGCTCTGATGTTGCAGCTCACACAATACAAATCTCTTAAGTCTGTGAGTCGTTCTGCCTGGGGCACTTCCAGATGTTCCCTGTGGAATCACTGACACTTTTATATGAACCCAGTGAAAATCACAGTGTGGTAATGATATCTCAGGCAAGATGAGAGAACTCGCTCCTGATGATAAATGGAGCGTTGTAAGACTGGGCTCAGACCCTGAACTTCAGACATGATGAGCTGAATGGCAGCATTTTAAAATACAAGCTGTGATATGTTCAAGATTCGGCTCAGTGGGATCACTCTCGCCTCTGATGCAGAAGGTCACAGATACTAAACCCCGCTCGAGAGAGCTGAGCCGATAATCGAAACCGACACGCCTGGTGCCAGTACTGTGGAAGTGCTGGATGAATAAGGTGGATGAATTAACTGTGCAAATAGATGTTAACGGATATGATATGATTGTGATTACGGAGACGTGGCTCCAGGATGATCAGGGCTGGGAACTCAACATCCATGGGTATTCAACATTCAGGAAGGAAAGAGTAAAAGGAAAAGGAGCTGGGGTAGCATTGCTGGTTAAAGAGGAGATTAATGCAATAGTTAGGAAGCACATCAGCTTGGATGATGTGGAATATATATGGGTAGAGCAACAGAACATCAAAGGGCAAAAAACGTTAGTGCGAGTTGTGTACAGACCTCCAAACAGTAGCAGTGATGTTGGGGAACGCATCAAACAGGAAATTAGGGGTGCATGCAATAAAGGTGCAGCATTTATCATGGGTGACTTTAATATGCATATAGATTGGGCTAACCAAACTGGAAGCAATACGGTGGAGAAGGATTTCCTGGAGTGCATAATGGATGGTTTTCGAGAGCAATATGTCGAGGAACCAACTAGGGGGGGAGGCCATCTTAGACTGGGTGTTGTGTAATGAGAGAGGATTAATTAGCAATCTCGTTGTGCGAAGCCCCTTGGGGAAGAGTGACCATAATATGATGGAACTCTACGTTAGGATGGAGAATGAAACAGTTAATTCAGAGACCATGGTCCAGGACTTAAAGAAGGGTAACTTTGAAGGTATGAGGGTGAATTGGCTAGGATGGATTTGCGAATAATACTTAAGGGGTAGACTGTGGATGGGCAATGGCAGACATTTAGAGACCGCATGGATGAACTACAACAATTGTACATCCCTGTCTGGTGTAAAAATAAAAAAGGAAAGTTGATGAACCGTGGCTATCAGGGACATCAGTGATAGTATTAAAGCCAAGGAAGTGGCATACAAATTGGCCAGAAATAGCAGTGAACCTGGGAACTGGGAGAAATTTAGAACTCAGCAGAGGAGGACAAAGAATTTGATTAGGGCAGGGAAAATAGAGTACGAAAGGAAGCTTGCAGGGAACATTATGACGGACTACAAAGGTTTCTATATTAATGTAAAGAGAAAAAGATTAGTAAAGACAAACGTAGGTCCCCTGCAGTCAGAATCAGGGGAGGCCATAACGGGGAACAAAGAAATGGCAGACCAATTGAATATGTACTTTGGTTCGGTATTCACGAAGGAGGACACAAACAACCTTCCGGTTATAAAAGGGGTCGGGGGGTCTAGTAAGGAGGAGGAACTGAGGGAAATCCTTATTAGCCGGGAAATTGTGTTGGGGAAATTGATGGGATTGAAGGCCGATAAATCCCAGGGCCTGATGGACTGCATCCCAGAGTACCTACGACGGTGGCCTTGGAAATAGCGGATGCATTGACAGTCATTTACCAACATTCCATTGACTCTGGATCAGTTCCTATCGAGTGGAGTGTAGCCAATGTAACTCCACTTTTTAAAAAAGGAGGGAGAGAGAAAACAAGGAATTATAGACCGGTCAGCCTGACCTCAGTAGTGGGTAAAATGATGGAATAAATTATTAAGGATGTCATAGCAGCGCATTTGGAAATAGGTGGCATGATAGGTCCAAGTTAGCATGGATTTATGAAAGGGAAATCATGCTTGACAAATCTTCTCGAATTTTTTGAGGATGTTTCCAGTAGAGTGGACAAGGGAGAACCAGTTGATGTGGTATATTTCGACTTTCAGAAGGCTTTCGACAAGGTCCCACACAAGAGATTAATGTGCAAAGTTAAAACACAAGGGATTGGGGGTAGTGTGCTGACATGGATTGAGAACTGGTTGTCAGACAGAAAGCAAAGAGTAGGAGTAAATGGGTACTTTTCAGAATGGCAGGCAGTGACTAGTGGGGTACCGCAAGGTTCTGTGCTGGGGTCCCAGCTGTTTACATTGCACATTAATGATTTGGACGAGGGGATTAAATAAAGTATCTCCAAATTTGCGGATGTCACTTAGTTGGGTGGCAGTGTGAGTTCCGAGGAGGATGCTATGAGACTGCAGAGTGACTTGGATAGGTTAGGTGAGTGGGCAAATACATGGCAGATGAAGTATAATATGGATAAATGTGAGGTTATCCACTTTGGTGGTAAAAACAGAGAGACACACTATTATCTGAATGTTGACAGATTAGGAAAAGGGTAGGTGCAACGAGACCTGGGTGTCATGGTACATCAGTCATTGAAGGTTGGCATGCAGGTACAGCAGGCGGTTAAGAAAGCAAATGGCATGTTGGCCTTCATAGCGAGGGGATTTGACTACTGGGGAAGAAGTAAGAAGGCTGCAATGTTAAGTGAGTGGGCAAGAACATGACAGCTTGAGTATAATGTGGTGAAGAGTGAAGTTACGCACTTTGGTAGGACAAATAGAAACGCAGATTATTTTTTGAATGCTGAGAAACTGGGTAATGTTGTTATTCAGAAAGACCTGGATGGCCTTGTACACGAATCACAGAAAGCTAAAATAGAGCCAAAGTGAGCAATTAGGAAAGCAAATGGTAAGCAACATTTTATTGCAAAGGGATTGGAGTATTAGATCAAAGAAGTCTTCATGCACTTATATAGGGCCTTGCTGAGACTACAACTGGTGTATTGTGTACAGTTTTGTTCTCTTACCTAAGGAAGGATACACTTGCCTTCGAGGTAGTGCATCTAAGGTTCATCAGACTGATCTGATTCCTGCGATGGCGGCGGGGTGGGGGGGCGGGGAGGGAGTGTGCGGGGTGGGGTGGGGGGATGCTGTCCTATGAGAAGAGATTGAGTATCTAATGTCCATATTTACTAGAAAATCAGAACATAAGAACATAAGAATTGGGAGCAGGAGTAGGCCATACGGTTCCTCGAACCTGTTCCGTCATTCAACGGGATCATGGCTGATCTTCTACCTGAATTTCACTTCCCTGCACTGTCCACATATCCGAATGAAAACATATGCAGGGCTTCGGGGAAAGGGCGGGGGATTGGGTCAATTATACAAAGTACTTCAAGTGTGGTCTAACCAAGTTTCGTATAACTTTTGCACTTTTCAATTCAATCCCTCTAGAAATAAACCCGAGTACAGTTTTTATTCTTTTTATGGCATTATTAACCTGCGTCGCTACTTTTAGTGATGTGTGTATTTGCACTCTCAGAGACCTTTGTTCCTCCATCCCACTTAGATTCTTATTTTAAACGTGATAAGTGACATCCTTATTTTTCTTACCAAAATGTAATAACTCATGCTTGTCTGTGTTGGAACTAATTAGTCAATTCATGCATTCTTGTAATTCGTTGCAGTGTTCCTCAGTATTTACACACCGACCCGCCCACCCCACGTGCATTCGAAAATTTAGAAGTTGTGTATTTGACTCCAAAATCTAAAATGTTAATATAAGTTGTGAACAATAGTGGACACAGCACTGATCCTTGTGGGATCTCTCTTTCTATCTATCTATCTATCTATCTATCTATCTATCTATCTATCTATCTATCTATCTATCTATCTATCTATCTATCTATCTATCTATCTATCTATCTATCTATCTATCTATCTATCTATCTATCTATCTATCTTACTATCTATCTATCTATCTATCTATCTAGCTATCTATTACAGGGTTATGTGCGGTACTGATACTCCAGCTGACTGCTGCTATTGATATGGTGTCTGAGGCATTGGATATATTTCCTTTCCTGGGATATGGGAACAGTTACACACATTTGCACAACGAAAAAATTAAATTTAACTCCAGTACTATTACTGGGTAGATGTGTATATAAATAGGTCTTTTGACAATGTAACGGTTTTGAAGTTGGCTTCCAGGCATGCGGTCAGCAGTGAGAAAACAGACCTTTGTTGGACTGCAAAGAATCCCAAATGCTTCCTGTAAATGACACTGGTGTTCGAGGCTCGCTGAAGGCAGTCGGTTGGGTTACTGCCAAATATTGTGTCGGTCAGAATAGCGTGAACAAGAATGGGAGAAAGATGGTATTTAACTATTTGAACATGCAATTATTCAGTCGAACTTTTAAAATAAGAAACATTTTACATGGTATAACATCACTAGAATGATTTTCCGTAAATTCCATGCTCACCACATTAAAAATAGGATCGGAAAATAATGAATTGATCAACACGGTATCTAATGAAAACTATTTCCAAATAAAGACCATTCTGGACCATTCAGTCCCTTTATTCAGTACAGGATACACCGTGTTCCTGTTACCCGTGTCTGTTACATAGTCGGTCGCTATTAAAGTTAGCTGCAAGGATTTGGATATCGAGGTTTGCTGATCACATTATCGGTTCTGATTCACAAGTTTCTCTCATAAAACGCAGGTCTGAAGCGGGACGGACCCACTTTCTTATGTGTCTCCGTCAACTCACTCCTGAATCATCAGTCAAGCGGACTTATTTTACAGCTAAATTTACAAACGGCTGTCGTCGGGTCACAGACTCAGGGGCAGTTAGTGAAATGCAATGAGAGACAATTGTGTAATGTGAGGAGTATGATCTCATCTCCAGACCAAAAGTGTGTAGCTTTAGCCAAGTACACCGTAAATAGAATCACATTACCCATCTCCCGCACTCGGTTACATAGGTGATAACAATTCAGATTATAGGGATACTTTATTGGTACAGATGCATGGATAGATAGCGGGAGATGGAGAAACAGAAACTGGCAGTATCTTTAGACCCTGATAATGTAATTCAATCTCAGAGATTCACATCCTCTGTGAAGGAGTGAGGAAATAAAGGGATTTAATTTACAGTCCAGATGTGAGTCCATTCTGTTGGTGATGTGGAAGGTGTGATGTGAATCCAGAAACCGCCTCTATCAGTGAATCAATGGGCGGCGCCTGCAACCTCGCCCCCATCTCCCGGGTATTTAACTGCCGGTCACTGGGACCGCAATACAACAGTCTGGGAGTGGGTTTGTTCAGTGAGTTCTTGCCGGAACCATTCACCACACATTGCCAGGAGGATGAGGTCGGCGATTTCTCTCAGTCTGTTACTGGCTTTCTTTTCCCGTGAGTAGTTTTTATTGTCCAATCTCTCACTGTTACTGTCTCAGTGTTAGTCTCTCTCTGGAATGTTACAGAGTCAGGAATCATTTCACCAGGATTGAATCTTCGGGTATTTTGATTATTTTTACAGGTGTCCAGTCGGATGTGGTGTTGACTCAGCCCGAGGCAGAGATCAGGATTCCCGGAAGCTCCCTGAGACTGACCTGTAAAACCAGCGGCTTCGATCTTGGTGGCAGCTACATGTACTGGATCCGCCAGAATCCCGGACAGGGGCTGGAGTGGCTGGTTCAGTATTACAGTCCATCGAACAAGTATTACGCCGCAGGGATTGCGAGCCGATTTACTGCATCCAAAGACACTTCAAACAACATCTTTGCGCTGGACATGAAGAATCTGAAGAGCGAAGACACCGCCATCTATTACTGTGCAAGGTACCACAGCGAGAGGAACCAGGGCTGGACCTGTACAAGAACAGATCGAGGGGGAATTCAACAACTGACATCATAACCTGATGGTCATTAATTGTGTCAAATGCAATGTTACCGGCAATGTACAGAACAAGACCATAAACCGCTTCTTACAAAACTAACACACTGAGAATTCAATGGTGAAAATATAACACACTAACCCATGTACTGAGGGGAGGTTTTGATTATGCTCCTGTTTAATGTTAACCGTGTCAGCAATTGCAGAGCTGGAGGTGATGCTCGATTCACTGTGCCTGGTACATGCAGGGAGCTGGTTAGAACTGTGTTCACTTTCAATTGTGCTATGTAAACTGTTGGCTAAATTCTAAATTTGATCAGAAGCGAATGTGTATTGGAAGTGAATGTCTATTTGACGTGAATGTTGAGAGTCAGTACTGAGCAGAGAGTGAGTGCAGTATGTGTGCGGGTTCCTGTCACTGTGGGACTGCGGGAGTGGGTACATTGCCAAGGACTACTGGGGACAAGGGACCATGGTGACGGTGACTGCAGGTAAGGAACATTCACTCATTCAGTAACTCTTGTATTTGTGTCTTTATTTTATATTTCTGTTTATTTTAATAATTATTTCGTTCACTGAAACTTAGGTTCAGTGGATTTTGTTTTGAGATTTTTTGCAATGTTCAATGTGATTCTGCTGCAAAGTGATTATAGAATTCAACTGTTTCTCCACAGAAAATGTTGTTGATGTGATTTGGTGTTTATTTGCTGACGAGACGTGTGCCTGGGTTACTCTAAATACATTATGGTTTTTACACTGTTTGATGTTTCTGCAATGTTTAATTTTGGTGACCATTAATTGCTGCAGTTTTTCTGATCGAATGCAAACATTGTGTTTAAATGTGTTTAAAAGAACATTGTAGGCACAAAACAGAAAGCTTAGCGACCAGTAAATAATCTTAAGGAATTTTAAGTTTTTTAATGAAAATTGGATTGTCATCTACTGACCGAATGTTCCCGAACTCTCAGATTCAATACGTGAGCTGTTACTGTAATTAAGTACTGAACAATTAACATATTTCACGCTGGGACACATTAAATTAATATTATTAACATTATTATAATGTAGCAATATCATCACGTTTTATTAAATATGCTATAATATCAACATTAATGTATTTAACATGATCTGTCTAATCACAATTCTGCTCTCATTATTTTATATTTCTGTTGAATTCAATCTTTAGTTATTTCAGTGTTAGGCGGGTTCAGTGATTTTGTAATGAGATTTTTTGCAATGATACATTTGATTCTGTTGAAAGGGTTGATGAAATGAAGGATCTGCTCCATGAAAGGTTCTGTCGAGGGATTCCGCCCCTCAGTGATGTGATTTAGTGTTGATCTGCTGAGGAGAGATGTGCCTGTGTTACTCAGAATACCTAGAATTTGTGAATCTAGGCGTTTCTACAATGTTCAGTATCGGTGTCAGCGGGCAGCAGCAGGTTTGTGCTCGAATGCAAACACGAAATGTGTTTGAAACTGTTTGAAAACAGTTTATAGGCAGAGAACAGGACGGGTTTAGAAATCAGAAATCATTGAAAGGTATTTTAACATAACAATTATACAAGTGATAATTATATATTCAACTATTAATTTATGTTTACGATGCTGATATTTTATTGTGCGAAATGTAACTAATTGCCATCTGAATAATTAATGTGTTCAGTATGTAGTTGAATTAAATTAATATTAACCAACCGATTATAATGCGATAATATCTCCCAGTGTTATTAAAATATGCTATAAGTCCAATGTTAATTTATTTAATATTATTCGCCTTCCAAAATCCTGCTCTACACTGGGCTCCATTAAAGGAAGCAGAAACTTTTAGAGGCTGGATACAGTTATTAATTATGCCTGCAATTATTTCATTAACAACATACTCATTCCACCGCTGTGTTCAGTTTGAGTCGGGAGTTCAATTACTTGCTACCTCCTGTATACACAGATGAATGACTGAGTGCAATTAATTATAACTTAAAGCCGTGTTGCAAATTGCATTTTGTCAATTTAATATATCTGCCGGGGTATGACATTCTCACTGTGCAGGCGAAAATTGTTATTGAATCAATATTGTGTGTTGTTTGATAGAATTATTACTAAATTAATCTTGAACACTTTGCAAGACCAAAAGCTGAGAGACAGGCGTCGCTGGCAGTCAAAGAATTTTTCATGTAATTATATTTAAGTTCAAGGCAGGTTCCGACTGCGTATGGCTGGAGACAGGCAAATAATCCATTGAAATACAAGCAGATTAATTTACTTACAAAAGGTTTTCCTTATTTTGAATTTAAAACAAAATCTATTCTCCCAAAACGCTGATGTATGCGGAATAGAACGGTAGACAAAGCACAGATAATATCTGAGAGTTATGTTTAATTCTTATGAATGTTAAATTGATGAACAAAGTCTCACCTCATTCAGTTTCAGTGTCGCATATGGTCTGAATGATTTGTTATCCTCCAGTTTTACACTGACCATTCTGGAAACTATTTTCAAGAAGTAGCAGAATATATTTAATCATTAATTTGCGGGCATTATGTGAATAACGGGAGTGAACTATAAAACATTGTCTGTGTTATTAAACAGCGGAGGCTCTGCTATTGACTTTAAGCTGCACGGGTGGGTTTTAATTAATAAAACCATTTTTGGGGTTTAAGATTGAGGAGAATATTTCAGCTCGAGATTCCAGTATTAGTAAACAAGCGGTTTACAACCATCGGAGTTGTGACCTCGGCTGGACAGAGAACTATTTAAAATAGTCCACCCCTAAATCCATCATGTGAAATGTTCTCTGCGAATAGACGCAGTTTTTGCTATATCAGAAACATGCAGAGTTTAAAAAGATGTCGGTCGAGAGCGGGACAGTGGTAGAACTGCGTGATTATTGTCAATTATTCAAATTTGATTCGATTTAAGTAAATATAAGGTATTTTTCTGAGAATTTATGTATTAATATGCTGCTTAATATTTTAATATTCATGAATTGTTATTGTAAGTTAAGTTAATCTTAATATATCACAAGTTACCAGGCAGAAAAAGGTTTTAATATTATTATTAATTAAATGCATTAGTAAGGCTGAAATTCAACAACGTTAATTTAATTTCAAAAGTTCCAGGTACGTGTGCTTCTGAGCAGGAAGAGCCAGATAGGCACTCAGATTATTTTCAATAATCAGCTAACATGAACATTAACTTAGACAGTAACATCAGTGCTAATTCATTAAACATAAACGGTCCATTACAATTGTGTTGCATACTGGTCAGTATTACAATTATTGCAAAATCTCAATGGTTGCAGATAATGTTTAATTAATTCATAAGTTAATTTACAAAACAATGCATGTATAACCCGGCTGTGCTGAGTTTGATAAGGTGTCGCTGCAGATTTTAGTGAATTAACTTCTTGTTTTGCCTCGATGATTTTACAGGTTATATTTACTGATGAAAATATATAAAATCAGTGGGTGATCAGGTTTCAATGTAGATGTCCCCTGGATTGTGACATTCTGAATATGTCACCAAGTCCCGTGTGACGGGCAGCAAATTCCCGTGGAATGTGAATTATTTCCAGATACTTACTTTCAGGGAAGTTAATTTTTACACGGTTTACAAGATAGTTGACAGAGATGGAAAAATGGCTGGATGTTGAAGTTTCTCTCAAATTAATATCAGTTTAATTTCAAAGAATCTGCAGAGTTGCGGTGGTTGGAAATTGGCAAGAAATAAATTAGAAATCAAACAACTTCATTGAAATTAATAGATTGAACTGGTCTCTCTGCCTGGAGCACAGTTTCGTCTGTTCTGTTTATGTGCGCCTGCTCACTGTGTGAGAATCAGGAGTCCTCCTGACGGGTTGTAAAACTTCTGGATTGTGATCCTGTATTGCGGGGAGTGTCATTTAACTCAGTTATTTAAGAAACTGGCATAGGTGAGAAACGTGAAAGATTGACTTTGAGGTTGTGGAGTCTCCGCAGAAATGAGATCGTTAATCCAGATTATGATAGTCAGAAGAAGCAGTTCCGAAACACCATGGGGAGACAGTAGAAGGAGCTTTAATCAGTTTCTAACCCGGTAGTACCTGCCCTGGGAGTGTTTGATGGGACAGGGCAGAAGGAGCTTTACTCTGTATCTAGCCCATGCTGTACGTGCCCTGGGAGTGTTTGATGGGACAGTGTAGAGGGAGTGTTACTCTGTATTTAGCCCATGCTCTATGTGCCCTAGGAGTGTTGATGGGACAGTGTAGATGGAGCTTTACTCTGTATCTTGACCCATGTTGTACCTGCCCTGAGAATGTTTAATGGGACACTGTAGAGGGAGCTTTACTCTGTACCTGTCTTGGGAGTGTTTGATGGGACAGTGAAGAGGGAGCTTTATTCTGCAACTAACCCGTGCTTTACCTTAAATGGCAGTGCTTGATGGGACATTGCAGAGATAGCTTAATCAGTATTTCAACTTTTATTTACAAGGACGTGGAGCTTAATTGGTTCCTTCAATATAGATTGATCTTCTATTTAATCAGAGCTCTAGGTGAGCTGGTGCGCTTTAATGGATCAGTGTATCGGAAGCTTTTATTTGTACTTGTGATAATTGTGCTTAATCTAATCGGTCAATTTGATAATGCATTTTAAGATAAGACATTTCGTAGCACATCTCTGCAGTACTTCAGCTGGGAATGTTTGACGGGATAGCACAGATAACGTATTACACTGTGTGCAACCCTTGCTATACCTGTCCTGACCCACACGGCAGCATAGCGGGAGCTTTGCTCTCTTATCCGTACTATATCTGACCTGAGAGTGCTTGGTCAGGCAGTGTTCAAGGCACCGTTATCTGCGTCTAACAGATAGCAGATAAACTGCTCGTGCCAGATATATACAATAAATCGTCCCATTGCCCAGATTAAACAACGCACATTCATTGATGTTTATATTCTTTCTGAAAAAAATGCCCAATTTTTAATGAGTTATTAATGTTTGAACATTTTGAGCATCAGATTACTATTGAACACGATTGGCCTGATCCTCAGCTCACTTTCAGAACAAACCGTTTCAGGAAGTGAATAACGCTCCAGAAAGCAGTGCCTGTTCTGATCTGTTGGGAGGCTGTAAGATATTTTCACAATTTAAATGGAGAATATCGGGACTGCCGCTTCAAATGACCGTCATGAGGACCTCATGTTTAGAAACATTATGTTGTTCAATTCTTCCTGAGAAGGTTAAAGGCAGGGACAAACTATGACGAGATGCAGCTATTGGCCTGGGTCACAAGACAAGGCACACAGTCACTGATCTGCAATTCTGTGAAACATTTAAAGAGATAGAGACAACCTGCAATACGTCATCATTCACAATGAACTTTAAGCCTTTATAACAGCATGCGATTGACTAATTTGCGTCAGATTTATAAGATCCTTTTCTGAAATATCCTCTTTCATTCTAATGAACAATAAAAGTAGATCTGGTAGAGGTGTCCAAAATATGAAGCGTTTCCTTCCATTAAATCTAGAAGAACTATTCCCACTGACTCGTATAGAATGATAGCATCTCACAACACTGAAAAGACCATTCAGGCATCGTGCCTGTGCCGGCTCTGAAAGAGCTGTCCAATTTAGTCCAACTCCCCAGGGTTTTCCTTGTAAACGTGCAAATGAATCCTGACGTAAAGGATGAACTGCTGGAGCATTCCTGAAATTACCAACCCTCTGTGTGAAAAAATGTCCCCAATTTCCCCTTTCGATTTTCTACCAATTATTTTAAATCTGTGACCTTTGGTTACGCACCTTCTTTCCATCGAAAGCTGTTTCTCCCTACTTGCTCTATCAAAACCTGTCATAATGTTGAATATCTCACTTAGGTCTCCTCTTAACCTCTGCTCTAAGGAGAACATCCCAGCTTCTCCAATCTCTCCACATAACTGAAGATCCCATCCCTGGCATCATCCTGGTAAAAGCCTCCCCTCTACACTCCCCAAGGGCTTGACATCCTTCCTACATTGTTGTTCCAGAATTGTGCACAATACTCCAGCTGAGGTCTAACACGTGATCTGTAAGTTTAGCATAACCGCCTTGTTTTTGTAGTCAATGTCCCATTTACAAAGTCAAGTATCCCATACGCTTTCATAATAGTCTAACCAGTTTGCCCTGCGCCCTTAAAAGATTTGTGAATATGTACATCTAGATATCTCTGTTCGTGCATCCCCTCAAAATAATACTATTTAGATTATACTGCCTCTCCATCTTCCATCCAATGTGCATCGCCTTCTCAATGATTCGCATTAAATTGCAATTGCCATGTTCCGGCCCATTTCACTGGACCATCTGTCTCCTCATGGAGTCTGCTGCTATCATGTTCACTATTGGCTACGTTGCTAAATTCGAAATTGCATTCCCTATACCCAAGTCCAGGTCATTGTTACATAACAAGAACAACAATGGGAATTGAAATGGGCCATTTAAGGAGAAACTTCCAATTAACCGGAATTTGGAATGGTATTTTATTCGGATTATTAATTGAGTGGCAGGGAGGAGGAAACTCAAGAGACATGCATTCAATAGGATGGGATAGAGTCCAGATCACAGTGTGCTGAAGGACATCGCTCTCCCTCAAATACTGAGAAAGAAAGGGAGAGATTCAACTCAATCGCGATTCATCTACAGACTGAATCTTAGAAACTAGACTATGGAAATGCTACCTGTTGAATTATGTGGTAGGCAAATTTAGAGGGTTTTTTGCTGACGTGCGAGGCAGGAATTCCGCTGTTACTTTGAAGTGCAGTCACTGTTGTTTTGTAGGGATACGCCGCAGGCAATGTGCACAGAGTAAATTTCCCCAAACTGCAATAAAGGACCAAAAATGGTGCTGATTGAGAAATAAATGATGGCCGAAAAAGCAGGAACACGTCTCTGTTCTTCGATTGTATGATCCAATGAAGGATTCTTTATTGACGAGTTATGTAAAAGTTCTTGTTGTGTAATGTGATAGAGCTCGGGGATAGAGAGGTGTGTTCCTGACAGGGGCATCGACAGGTGCTTATGACGGAACTGACAGAAGCTCAAATGCCCGTGTAGTCTTTGATGGGGAAATGGTGGAATTAGTTTATTCTGCAGTCAAATTTCGAGTTGTTTATTTCTTTTATAAGCACGGATTACAGAGTCTAACTTGTTCAATGGGCCATTCCTTCCCAGTAACACCGTCTCCCCCCACCCTCTACGCCCTGCTCTCCTCCTGTGAACAACCCAGCGCCGATGGCTCCATCACGTACGGCTGTTTGGCAATGGACTACTCCCCCGACATCACCAGCCTTTCCTGGAAGAAAGATAAAGTGCCGATCACCACTGGATTGAAGACCTACCCGCCAGTGCTCAACAAGAAGAGAACCTACACCCAGAGCAGCCAGTTAACCATCACCGAGTCAGAGGTGGGGAGCAGCACAATCAACTGCGAGGTTCGACGTGGTGTGTCGGTCTGGGCCATCACAATACCAGGTTAGTGGTGTGGGATACAGGGCAAACTGTGATAAGATGAGAAATTATGTTTAACTTGCATCGGAACTTGATCAGACAACACTTAGAGTACTGTGTACAATTCTGCTCTCTGTATCATAGTTATAATGCTGTGCACAGTTCTAGTCTCCTTATCACATTTAGAATATTGTTTAAAGTTCTGGTTTCCATCTCGTACTTAGAATATTATGCATAATTCTGGTCTCCTTATCACACTTAGAGTACTGTGCATGGTTCTGGTCCCCATATCGCACTTAGAATATTGTGCACAGTTCCGGGCTGCATATTACACTGAGAATTCTGTGCACAGTCCTGCTCTCTGTAACTGCCAGGTTTGTGTTAGTCTGACAGCAAAGAACCCGTTAAAATATAAGGACACTTTGCATTTCTTAATCATTTATTTTGCAAGCAATGTCAGTAATATGTCTTCTCTTGAAGATCCTGAACGGGACATCGTTCCTCCAACTGTTCTCCTCACACTGAGTTCCACTGAACAAATCACCAGCAGCAGATATGCAAGCGCCGTGTGTTCAATCATCGATTTCAGGCCAAAGTCACTGACTGTGAATTGGCTGAAGAGTGGACAACTCATGGATTCGGGCTTCGTCACCTCTCCCGTCTTTGAGGTGAACGGGAACTTCTCGACGGCCAGTCGGCTGACAGTCCCCGCCGAGGAATGGTTCACCGGCTCGGTCTACACCTGCCAGGTCACTCATCAAGGGGTCACGCAAAACCATAACTTCAGCAGATCTCAGGGTAAGAGGCACAATCCCGGGAGGTTCCAGACCATTCTGAGCGCTGATCTCAGTCAAGACTTTTACTGGAATTAGTAAAAAGCACAGAACTATTCCTAATTTCCAATCATGCAGTTTGTGTATTCTTGTGATACAAACTTGCCTTTATACAGCGCCTTCAGCGACCACAGACTGACCCAAAGCGCTTGCCAGCCAATGAATTAAGTTGTGAAATGTGGTCACAGTTGTAATGTACAAAGTGCGGCAGTCATTTAGTGCACAGCAAGCTCCCACAAACAGCAGTGTGATAATGACCATTTTTTTTGTTTAGTAGTATTTCTTGAGGGATAAATATTTCCAGGCCACCAGGGACAACTCCTCTGCTTTTCATTGAAATATTTCAAGGGGAACGTTTATGTCCACCTGAGAGGCCAGACGGATCCTCGGTTTAACACCTGATCTGAAAGCCGGAACCTCCGATAGTGCACCACGCCCCCAGTACTGCACTGGGAGACTCAGCTTACATTTTGTGATCAAGTATCTGGAGTGGGACTTCAACCCACGATCTTCTGGTTCATGATTCCTCATTGTTCAGGATATATTAACCTCGCCAAAGAAGATTTCTCCCTGCTCTAACTCCAGGCAGTGAGTGAAGTGTCCTTAGTCTCAGGTATATCCTGAGTTGGCTGATCATATACAGAGTGGCAGTCGGAGTCTGGAACCCTTTACCGCTAACTGTCCAGGAACCCACTGCTAGAATGGGCATTTACCCTATTCTGAGCACTGAGCCCAATTCTGGGTTGCGCAACTCAGGAAGGATATACTGGTCGTGGAGGCGGTAAAGTGCATGTTTACCTGAATTATACCGCGACTAATAATATAAAATGAGCAGGAGACGAATATAGAACGTTAAGAGATGATCCAATTGACATGTTTAAGTTGATAAATGGAATTGATCGAGTAGATACAGAAAAAATTATTTAGTTTGATGAAAGAATCGAGAACAAGTAGCAGAACCTTAAAATTAGAGCTAGGCCGTGCAGAGGTGATGTCAGAAAGGATTTTCTCACAGGAAGACTAGTGCAAGTCGGGATTTCCCTCCCCAAAAGCTGCTGACGGTTGCTTTCAATTGAAAAGTTGAAAATTGAGATTGATAGATTTTTGTTCGTCAAAATTATCAAGGGTTACATAACCAAGGCGTGAAGATGGTGTTGATGATCTAACTGGATGGCAGGACAGGATGGATGGGCTGAATGGCCTCCTCCTGTTCCTCTGTTGCTATTAATGCCCTGAGGTCATATTTCACCCTGACTCTCTCTCACCAAACATGATAAATGTTCAGTAATTACAGAAATTGACAAACTACCTCACATCATTACAAATGACGCCCGACCACAAAGATTCCTTGGAACTCCATTCTCCCGATATTGCACTTCTCCTCTGACGGGGGATGTGACTGGTACCTGCACATTTTCACCGCAACAAAAAACGCAGCAAGAGACCAGAAATTTAACTTTGTTTCCTGTTGACCTATAAATCCTGAAATTAATTTGACACTGGTTTTGAACCAGTATAATGCTGGTGTAGACCTCTTGAACTTCGGGCTATTCGGGCTTCAGCTTTTATAACCAGTGGAGATGCATTTGGGTGCAAGGATCTATAGACGGGTGTAAAGGAGCAAGGGATTTCAGGAAGAGCGCAATTCAATGCCTAACACAATTGCACCCCATCTATTCCCATTTTACGCCGGGTATTTGCTTCACAGCCCATTACAGGTGGCTCTGGCTGAAAATACACAGGAAATGTTACAGGTCTACCGGAATCGTTGCCAATTCATTGTCTTCCAATAACGCTGGTGTTGAGGCAACAGCAAGAGGTTGATATCTAAAAAGTGATTTATTCCCCTTAAAGAGTTAAGGCTAAATATTGGTATCCTGATTCTGAAGCTGCAGCTTTTCTTGACTATCATTCCTGTTTTGCAGTGGATGTCCCATGCAGCGATTCAAAAATCACTCTTCGCTCACCATCACTGGAACAGATATTACTGGAGGCGACGGTGACCTTAACCTGCGTCGTGTCAGACGCTCCTTATGGGCTCACTGTGACCTGGACTCGAGAAAAGGAGGCTTTGAAATCAGAAATTGCCGTCCAACCGGGAGAGCATCCCAACAGCGTGATCAGCAACTTAAAAATCTCGACACAAGACTGGCTGAGTGGGGATAAATTCTACTGCGTGGTGAGCCATCAGGATATGCCGACACCGATCAGAGAATCCATCCACAAGGAGAAGGGTGAGCGTTGAGATTGTTGCAATAAGTGACTATTTCTGCTGCATGTGCAAGGGCCAATTCATTATTTAAAGTGTTTAATGGGCTAATCTGATCATTCAGTTTGCTAATTCCACGAACTCAGCACTCTGGGACCTGATGTTGTGTATGTTAGGGGAAACTGGATAAGTCCATGAGCGAGAAAGGGTATGGTATTAGGGTTAGATTAAATTAGCTAGGAGGAGGCTTGTGTGGAACATACACACCGGCATAGACCAGTTGGCCAAATCTCCTTGTTATGTGCAGTAAATTGTATTTAATTTTCCACACCAATCCTTCAAGATTTCAGAGTGAAAGATTGTGTTCCCTCTGCTGCGGGATGGAAAACCAGAGGGGCCCCAGAGGGGAAAAGGAAAAGCTTTAAAATTCAACGCAGTTTCCATTTCTTTCACATCTAACCACCTGAAATTGGCTGAATTTTAATGAGGAAGGCGAGTTGTGGGCGGTGGTCTCACAGGTCACCCGGGAGAATGGGAGGATTGGAAGCCGAGTGAGGAGGTCTCATATCACGGGGGGTGGGTTTTATAGGGACCCTGGATCCAGGGAGTATGTGTAAGGGCAATTATCACCTGGTTGCAGAAGTCCCCGCCTCGCTGTAACTGCAGGGATTTACACAGTGTGTCCAACCGGACCAGCGACAGTTAAACACCAAATGGTGGCTAAAAAAGAGCATTCAGCCTAATTTAAATACATTACTCAAATATAATATTACAACTGGGAGTGGGCTAGTTGATGTCGGGATTACGATTTTTAACAATTTAAATACCTCCACGCCCAAAACCCGCCCGCTGTATTCGTTTAAAGTTCCTCCATTGTCTCTGGAACTGTCCAGTTCATTGTTCTTTATTGTAACTGTTTACAGCGAAAGATCCACGGGAACCAGCCGTGTCTGTCCTCCTGCCCTCGGCAGAAGAAGTCTCCGCTCAGAGGTTGGTCAGCCTCACCTGCTTAGTGAGAGGTTTCTCCCCCCGAGAGATCTTCGTCAAATGGACCGTCAATGACAAGCCGGTGGATTCGGGCAACTACAAGAACACCGAGGTGATGGCGGAGAACGGCAGCAGATCCTTCTTCATGTACAGCCTGCTATCCATTGCAGCCGAGGAGTGGGCCAGCGGCGCTTCTTACTCCTGTGTGGTGGGACATGAAGCGATCCCCTTGAAGATCACCAACAGAACCGTCAATAAATCCAGCGGTAAACCCAGTTTCGTCAACATTTCCCTTATTCTTATGGACACCGTCAATTCTTGTCAATGAGAATCTCTCGATTGCATTTCCGTTCTTAAATTAAAAACAATAAAGGGTTTTTTGTCCAATCGTGAGTTAAACACACAGCCGCTCAATTAACTATGTTTCCTATTTTTGCCAATGTGAGCGCTGTTTATCTGAAGTAGGGTGTTTGCGCGCCTCGGTCCCAATGCTTGTACAGCCAGCGCTCCCAGCTCAGATACACCATGGGTTGGAGACTGGGTGAAGTTCTCTTATTACAGAATTCCTGAAAGTAACTTCAGCAGAGAGAGAGTAAAGGCTAATTTTAATTCACTGTACCTCTCACAGCCACCAGCGAGAGGGGAATGGGAAATGTGTAATTCACGTAACCCCCACTGCCCCTCCTGCAGGGAGATGGGAAGTGAACCACTCTCTTTTAAATGCACTAAGTTGTTATCAGTACAATGTCACATTCTAACCCATGGTCTAAAGATTTTAAACTTGCCACATGAGTATTATCTTCTGAAATAACTGTTTATTCCACGTAATATTTTTAAATAGGGTTGGGGTGCAACAGTTCCTGTTAATTGTAAACTAACATGCTGAATTCTAATGGGCCATATCTAAACTGGTGATTTAATCCTCTGCTAGTTTCTCACAGTTGTGTCCCTGATGTTTCTGAGGCCCATCGGTTGAATTGTTGCATTCCTTCGGCTGACATCACATTGCGCCTCACACAGGACACATTTACACAGAGCAGGGAGAATACTTGTGAAAATGAGTTTGTCTGTGTTCATATGTAAGTGTGTTGATGATTTTTTATAAGTGTGTGTGTTTTTGTGTAAGTGCACAATTACACACAAACACACATAGACTTACATATAAAGACATACATTAACACTCTGACACATAATATTATACATAACTAGAATATAATGAAAACCATCATTGTCAAATCCAGTTCTTGATGCTCTCTGAAAATTTTAACAATAGCAATAATACACGTCAATCTAAACGCACACTTACACAATGGATACTTACACACACTTACACACACACAGACACACACATCAATCCACACAGACACTGACATAAAGCACACCTACACACACATAAACACATACATCAATCCACACACACACTTACACAAAACACACTTTCACACACATAGACATACGCACCAATCCATACACATACACTTACAAAACACCACTTATACACACATAAATGCATACATCAATCCACACACACACACACACTTACACAAAACACACACACACTCGTAAACAAACGCATCAATCCAAACACACATTTACACTAAACACACATACACTTACATGCAAACATACTATTGCACTTAGACACATACATCAATCAAAACACACACTTTCACAAAACACACACACACAAATTTACCTGCAAACCCATTGTTACACATAAACACACACACGCTTAAACCTAAACATGAACAACACTGATACATAGCCATACACTTACAGAAAAACACACAACTGAACAGACTTACACAAGCATGAACACGCATATAAATCCAAACACAAACTAACACAAAACAAACACACACAAACTTATAGGCATACACAATGTTACACGAAAACTCACACACGCACACTTACACCTCAACAAAAACAAACACTTATAAATAACCATACACATACACTTGTAGGGAAACACACACATGAACATACATATACACAAGGATACACATACACATAAGCACACACATGAACACCCTTGCACACACACACACACACCCCACACACAGACACACACAAACACTTAGATATGAACATGCTTACACATAAAAGTACACACACTCACCTACACCAAATCGCACACTCGCAACTAAATATAAAAACACACACTTACATGCATTCTTAAACAAAACATAAACAAAGATATACACACACATACACAATCTTACAAATACACACACGCACAACCTCACAGATCAACACCCTCACAGGGAAACACAAACACTGACTAATCCAGAACAAGAGATAGTCATACAGTGATATAGACATTAAAGAGCACAAACAAAAACGTCAGGCTTTAGAAGAATGTAGAACTAAGATGCATTTTTATGACGGACAATGTATCCAACGCTTGGCCTGAATAAATAATTCCTGATACCATAATATCTCACAATTCACTATTCTGGTCTTACATATACACTGGATCAATGTAGTTGTTGCAAACTGACATGTTATTTATGTTCAGAGCATTGCCGTAACAAATAAAAAAACAAGTTTATAACTCACAACTGATCTCTTACCTAGCCTCCTTGGCAGCCTCCAACTAAGTAATTACGTTAACCTAGCGGAAAAATAATCGATATCCTGCTGTAAACCTTCCTCGATGTTTCATCGTCTTATTTCCGAATGATAGATCGTTGCAATGTCATCCAAAATCAATTAGCCTCTGACATGGAAGCAAAACTATCATTTTTTCCAAAACGGACGACAGGGGGATCGTAAAGGAAGAGCGGCTGTGGAGTGAGGAACAGTGAGAGATTGTTGAGAGTGATTAACTTAACACAAAATATACATTGAAAGTCCAATTAAAGAACAAACTAATACATTAAGGGAAAAAAGAGAATATAAAATAATAGCATGATACCCGGGATTAATAAACGATCTGAATATATTTCCTCCGTACATCCCCGTAGATTCCTCAGACCACATCTGGAATGAAGACTATGAGGACGAGAGCGGCAACATCTGGACAACCGCTTCCACATTCATCATCCTGTTCTTCCTGAGCATTTCCTACAGCACTGCCGTCACTCTGGTGAAGGTTGGAAAATTCAATCCGCTCACACTTCCATCTGACTGAAGCCGTTTGACAAATCTCTGGATGTTTCATTAATAAAAACCCTGAGATAAATGCCCCAGACCACTAAACTTCCGCTTAATTCTTTTATCTCACTTTTGCAGCTCAAGTGATGATCTGAATTTCGGCCGCCGTGGATGTTCCTCATCTGTTTATCATGTCTGTGTCACTAAAAATAAAATATATCCTCTTGGTGATTCTCAGAGTAAAATGCCTTCATTTACTAGATCCGAATCAGTATCTGAGAAATATATAACTGGGATTTCCATCTTTCTGTTTGAAATGTGTGCGATAATTGTGGCTGTAATGTAACTGCATCTCAGAGTTTCACCGTGCCTTGTACATTTCATGTGTAAATAAATAACTTTTCTCATTCTTATTCACAAGTGTTCCCTTCCCTTTATGCTGAGCCCCTGTTCACTCGCTCTGATGTCTGTCACAACTGTACAGATAGCGGCAGCTCTGACATGAGAAATAGGAGAAGGAGTCGGCCCGACGGACCCTCGAGTCTGCTCCGCCATTCAATAAGATCCGGGCTCACTATCGACCTCAACTCCACTTTCCCGCCCGATAGCATATCCGTTGCTTCACCTAGAGTCCAAAAATCTAACTATTTGAGCCTTTGAATTTATTTAGAGACTCAGCATCCACAGCCGACTGGGGCAGGGAATTCCAAACATTCACAACCCTCTGAGTGAAGAAATTCCTCCTCATCTCCGTCTTAAATGGCCGATCCTTTATCCGGAGAGAGTGCTCCCTAGTTCTAGAGTGTCCAGCCGGGGAAAACAAACCTTCAGCATTTAACTTGTCATGCGCCCTCAGAATGTTATGTTTCAATCAGATCACCTCTCATTATTCTAAACTCCAGAGAGTACAGGCCCAATCCGCCTGTATTCGGTTCTCAAAGTATTGCTCAGTTATATTCACTTTATGTTCACTTTTTTACACTTCCCTGTAAATTGTTTTCTGTGAAATTGTTAATAAATCTCGAATGACAAATGAAGTAACTTGGACTTTGCTGTATTCCTTTCTCCACGGCTCCTGTACACTGCTCCATTTTCCCTGTCACACTGTGTTTTATTTGCCTGACAGGTATGTTTCACCCGTTCTATCTGGGTTGTGATTGAACCCAAGTTCCATTGGTGAAGGACCCATGGCGCCACCCAGTGTCCCATCGGAGAAAAGACATCTCTACCGCAGCCTTGTTGTATCTGGTCCCAGAAGCGGAATTGCGGCACAACGACCAGGTGCACCATGCAGTCTCCACTAATATTATGATCTGTCACAGTCACATGGCAGGTTCTGTGAAAAAACAGGTCTCTGTCCCGTCACAGATTTTCACAGTTCAGTACACGGCAGAGTAAGTCTCCCTTTCACTGTCCCATCAAACTCTCCCAGGGCAGGTACAGCACGGGTTAGAAATCTGACACAAACGCCCAAGGTAGCACAACACCGGAGAATGGCCCCCAATAGGGTGAGCCTGTGCTGGCGTAATAGGGTGAGCCTATGCTGGCCCAATAGGATGAGCCAGGCTGGCCCAATAGGGTGAGCCCATGCTGGCCCAATAGGGTGAGCCCGAGCTGGCCTAATAGGGTGAGCCCGGGCTAGCCCAATAGCGTGAGCCCATGCTGGCCCAATCGGGTGAGCCCATGCTGGCCCAATAGGGTGAGCCGGGTTGGTCAAATAGGGCGAGCCCAGGCAGGCTGGCTCAATCGGGTGAGCCCAGGCTGGCTCAATAGGATGAGCCAGGCTGGCCCAATAGGGTGAGCCCATGCTGGCCCAATAGGGTGTGCCTGTGCTAGCCCAATTGGATGAGCCCAGGCAGGCCCAATAGGGTGAGCCCATGCTGGCCCAATAGGATGAGCCAGTGTTGGCCCAATAGGGTGAGCTCAGGCTGGCCCAATAGGGTGAGCCGGGCTGGCCCAATAGGTTGAGCCGGGCTGGCCCAGGGTCACCATACAACAGTCAGCACAACTAGACTCCCTGTCAGGGGCCACTGACCTGGGCACAAACATGTGTCCAATCTAACTGTCAGACACGCTGAAGCCCCGCCCATCCATTATCCCTGCCGAAAGGGCCGCGCAAACACCGCCATACTCGCCCTGACCAAGATGGCGGCCACTGAGCCCGCTCCCCTGGGAAGCTCACTGACTGGGCCTGGAACCGGGCTGTGATTCGGTTCTTGGGGACGAGCCCGGGTGTGTGTAAAGCAGATGGTGCGGTGTGTTGCCTCTCGGGCCTGGGCCCGCACTCGGGCTGCGTGTCCCGCCTGGGGTTTATTAACGCAGGAATCGATTGATTCTGCACTTTTTGACAGACAGGCGACAAGCCCCGCCCCATCCGGGCACGAATCATTCCATGCATGTGGTGCAGAGAAATAAAACTCGGGTAAGGCACTTGGGCTGGGGGAGGCGTCCACTGGGACTGGGGTAAGGCACTCGGACTGCAGTAATGCACTTTGGATGGGGGAGGCTTGCACTGGAACTAGGGTAAGGCACTTCGGCTGGGGGAGGCATACACTTGGACTGGCTAGGGCACTTCAGCTGGGGGAGGCGTGCACTGGGACTGGGGTAAGGCACTTGGGCTGGGGGAGGCATGCACTGGGACTGGGGTAAGGCACTTTAGCTGGGGTGGGGGCATGCACTTGGAATGAGGTAAGGCACTTCGGCTGGGAGATGCATGCACTGGGACTGGGGTAAGGCACTTCGGCTGGGGGAGGCATGCACTGGGACTGGTATAAAGCACTCCAGCTGGGGGAAGCCTGCACTGGGACTGGGATAAGTCACTTCGTCTGGTGGGGGCATGCACTCGGAGTGGGATAATGCACTTCGGCTGGAGGAGACTTCCACTGGGACTGGGGTAAGGCACGTTGGCTGCGGGAGGCATATACTGGGACTGGGGTAAGGCACTTTTGCTGGGGGAGGCATGCACTGGGTCTGTTGTAAGGCACTTTGGCACTGGATGCATGCACTGGATCGGGTTAAGGCACTTTGGCCGGGGAGGCATATACTAGGACTGGAGTAAGGCACTTCGGCTGGGGAGGGATGCACTGCGACTGGAGCAAGGCACTTTGGCTTGCAGTCGCTGTCTTCTGGGAGTTCTGCCTCTGTTGTTTCAGGAAGTCAAAGTGGATCAAGTTACAATTTTCAAAGTCAGTGAGACGTTGGGATGGGTGGTTTCAGTTACACATTCGAGTGAAACCTCAGGCTGTGGCTTATCCTCCAAAGGATCCAATCATGCAAAAAGGTTGGAGCATGGCGGCCATTTTTGCAGTACAAATAAGCACATCCTTTATTAAATCGCTCCCTCCCTCCACCCATCTCTGACCCCCTGTCTCACCCACCGCGCATGCTTAGCTCACACTGCCTGGCTGATTGACGGCAGCTCCCGCCCAATAGGGAGAGCAGTTGTGGAGCTGGTGGTCTGGGTGGGCGGTTAGTCTTCCAACCAATCGGCGTGTGCAAGGGGTGCGGCTTGCTGTATTGTATAGGGTTAATCACATAGGGTTAATTATGATATTTCGACATTTACAGTGTGTTTCTGCTTCATGCCTCGTGGAATGTTGTTGATGCAGAGAGAGAGAGAGAGATGGACCTTGATGCGCACACCATCTTTTTTATGGGACAGTCGGCGCCTCGAGGTCTCGTGCTTTGTGAAAGAACAACTGGGGCCTTACTGATTAGGAGTTGGCCATAAGCCATATGCACCCATGTTTGTTCAATAGTGTAAAGGAATGGAACTGTCCAGTAGCTCTTTTCACTTCACCTTGGACCATGATTCACGAGCGGTGACGGGACCCCCAAGGCTCCAGACTAGCCGTCGTTGCTGAGTTCCCGACGGGCCGAAGGCTTTGAGCTTTGTTGCATCTTATCATACTTCTCTTTTCTTCATAAACTGTATTATGTTTCTTTTCCCTCAGTAAACGGTGTTTTATCTTTACTTCATTTGTCTTGTCTCTTATTTAACATTCATCCAGATCCCGAACCTGGGTCTATTATTATCGATCCAAAAAATGTTGGCATCACGAACAGGATCTGGTAAAATGTTTAAGAGAAAAGACAAGGAGCAGTCTCCTCCTGCGGGAGAGAAGTATATAATACCAGGGTGGAGCACGAGAGATGAGGGTTTTGGCTCTCTTGCCAATGTTCTAGCCCAGTTTGCACCCCTGCAACATTGGGATATGCAGTTATTGGAACAGAGCAAAGATAGAACCGTAGCCCACGCGGTACTGTCTCTCCTGGATGAAGAGGGCTTCCCACAGGAGAAAAGTAATCCCTCACAAATGGGATGGATTTTGTTGACAGCATTAAAGACGATGTGTAAACAACTTAAGGAAAGTGAGGCAGAAAACCTAGAGTTAAAAACAGCTGTTAAGGTTTTTCGAAAGTCAAAACTCGACTCTGACTGAAGCGGTCCACACTGCACAACAACAGGTGGACAAGCTCAATGAACAATCAGAAACTTTAATATGCCATCTGGTGACAGTACAACATTATTAAAAAGCCAGACGACGGAAATTACAGATAGATCGGTCAAAGGTACGTGCATTGGTAGCTGGACCCACTTGGGATCCGGCTCATTGGGAAGGAGACATCTGGTACTCCTCTGACTCAGAATATGAATGGTCAGATGGAGAGGGGGGGAACGGGAGGAAACTAAAAACCCTCCCCCATACGCTCCGAGCAAGAAAGCTAGACCCCTTATGACAAATAAGGTGAAACAGCAAGATGGGGAACAGCCAGTAACCACTCGAGGGGTGCGTGACTTCACCACTTGTGAGTTACAAGAAATAGGGTCTCGATTTCGCAAAAAACCCGAGGAATCATTGTCAGAATGGCTAACCCGGATTTGGGATCAGGGAGCATCAGGCGTAATACTTAACCCTGAAGAGTTAATAAAAATGAGGACTATGATTACGGACTACCATATTACAGCAGTGCTACGGAATGTCCAGGGCACAGGTTCGCTATGGGACATGGTTACTATAGGGGTCCAGCAAAATATCCCTCTGCCGTTGATTGGGAAGGGGAGGTAAAACCTTGGAGTACTGTGGTGGAGGGTGCGATACAATTGCACAACATGGAAACACAGGGAGGAACATATCACCAACAATATGGGGGGCCAGATCAGGAGCTCTTTACTGCAGGAATGCAGAGCAGGCTGATGAAGAGTGACCCTCCTATGATGAGGGGTGCGCTACGTGCATTATTGGGACCAGCCCAAGAGCAGCGGGTAGGGGATGCTTTCCTGTTGTTAGGACAGTTAGAGGATGTAGAAGATAGTGTGCGAGAGTCGAGAACGGCTAATGTAGAGGGGGATCGGGACCAGCGACAAGGTTCGACCTCTGGGAAAGATATAGGGTCAGGAAAGACAAAAAAAAAGAATTGCGCAGAGGGACATGTACGCGGCTTTATTGAAAGCAGGGGTCCCCAAGGAAAAAAATTGATGCAATCCCAACAGGAGCAATGTATTCTATGTGGAAGCAACACTGCGTCCCGGGAACAGGGAAGGGTAAAAGGAGGGAGGTAAGGGAGACTAAGTCGGATAGCGTCAAGTCTGCGGATGCGGAGAAACCATCTCCCACTAGTCTATATCCCAGCGTAGAAGAGCTGTGGAAGGCTAGTAATCCCCTCGACTGGGGTGTGGCCGGGATCCGGGAGTGCTCCCCGTTAGAACCACATCAACCCAAGCTCCCGGGGATCTGAGGCCACACATTCCGATTACGATACATTGGCGGGGTGGGGGCGAACATACAAAGAGATGTTGCTTTACTAGACACAGGGGCAGAAGTTACTATTATCCATGGAAACCCTAGGAAACACACAGGGACCTGTATGATGATTAATGGGTTCGGAGGGGGCAGAAACGCCCGCTGTCCGAACAACTATCAGAATGGCGTTGGGAAATGGGCCTCCGCGCTGCGTAACGGTCTTAATATCGGCAGTAAAGGAGCATATTATTGGGATGGACCTTTTAAAGGGAACCACACACAACATCTCGTTCGGGCGATTCTCATTCTGGATATGGGCGATCATTGAGATTGCAGAGGAAGCAAAGTGGGAACCAGTGGTAATACCACGGCCATTGCGTATAGTGACTATGAAACAGTACCAAATACCTGGGGGACACAAAGAAATAGGGGAAACCATACAAGGGCTCTTGGAGGCGGGAATCATTAGACATGTGGTGTCCCCTACAAAAGCCCTGTTTGGCGTGTGCAGAAATCCGACAAAAGTTGGAGGATGACTGTGGATTACCGACAACTGAACAAATGTGCCCCTCCCCTGGCAACCGCTGTCCCAGATGTAGTAACTATAACAGAGCGGCTGTCTGAAGAAGGTGCGGAGTGGTATGCGGTAACCGACCTGGCCAATGCCAGTTTCGCCATTCTAATAGCAGAAGAATCACAGCACCAGTTTGCACTCACTTGGGAAGGGAGGCAATACACGTTTAAACGCCTACCTCAAGGTTACCTACATAGCCCTACCCTATGCCATGGATTGGTGGCCCGGGACCTGGAGATGTGCACGTTGGCTCCTAATATCTCACTGGCACACTATATCGATGATGTACTAATAAGGGGTCCCACCGAGGCTGTGGTGTCAGAAGCCCTAGCTACTTTAGTCCAACACATGCGAGATCTGGGCTGAGAGATAAATCCGAAGAAGGTGTAGGGCCCTAGCCAGATTGTCCAGTTTGTGGGGATCCAATGGTCTCGGGGTGAGCGCATCATACCTGAGCCTGTGAGGAATAAAATTAAAGAAATGGCCACCTCCACGAATAAAACTGAGACACAACGGTTCGTGGGACTATTGGGTTACTGGAGGAGACATATACCTCACCTCACGTTGCTATTAAAATCGTTGTATGCCGCAACTCGTAAAAAGGCCCACTTCGAGTGGGGAAAGGAACAACAGGTGGCTTTTGATGCAGCCAAAGTAGCCGTAGCTCAAGCTTTACCCCTAGCCCCACGAGTGCCTGGACAGCCTTTTGAGCTCCAGGTATCCGTTACCAATGATACAGCAGTATGAAGTTTGTGGCAGGTTCAACATGGCACTCGTATACCGTTAGGGTTCTGGTCTAGAACATTGACAGATGCTGCTGCTCGTTACACTCCATTTGAGAAACAATTATTAGCATGTTATTGGGCCCTAACAGAAACAGAAGGACAGACAGGGGACGACAAAGTCAGTTTAAGACAAGACCTACCCATATTATCCTGGGTTCTCTCAGAAAATGAGACACAAAAGGTCGGGCGAGTGCCGCAAAGCTCCATAGTGCGCTCGAAATGGTATATCGCAGACAGAGCAAGTAAAGGGAAAGAAGGAATCACCCGACTACATGAGCATGTGGCTGGATACCCACAAACAGCTGAGAGTGAACTTACGCAGTCGTCTGTCAGTTTAACCAAAGAGTCACCGATCTCCTGGGATGTGTCTTTTGAACAGTTAACACCCGAAGAACGTAGCCATGCCTGGTTCACAGGTGGCTCAGCGGTCTGGCGAAATGGCCTTCGGTGATGGCGAGCCGCTGCCTTCAATCCAAAAAAACAGACAATTGTGCATGATGAGGGCGTGGGAGACTCCAGCCAGCAAGCAGAACTAGCAGCTGTAGTCCCTGCGCTAGAAGAGGAACAGCAACAAATACACATATATACTGACTCATGGGCAGTAGCCAATGGCATGGCGGGCTGAATGCGAAACTGGCATGAACATAACTGGCAAATAACTGGGAAAGACTTGTGGGGAAAGTACCTATGGGAACAAATATGTTCCAAATCCCAGAAGATGAAAATAACTGTATATCATGTGGACACCCACATGAAAAACACTTCAAAGACTTCTGAATATAATAACACAGTTGATAATATAGCCCGGGTACGGGCTGTCAAAGAGGCGGAAGAGGAAGAATATGGCATAGGCAAGTGGGCCCACCACAAATCTGGACATTTGGGCATTCAGGGTACGATACAGTGGGCACGAAATGGGGGGTTACATTTGACTACGGACGGTGTTAATCAGATCATAAACACCTGTGAAATTTGTCAAAAGGTGAAGCATTTCCCCCTACAACGACAATTAAGAGAGGGACTCAACCAGCAGAAACATGGCAAGTTGATGATGTAGGACCTTTACCATTGCAACAACGGTTCCAATATTTGCTCACTGTTGTTGATACCTATTCTATACTTTTGATCGCTTATCCTGTGACTAAAGCGAATCAACCAAGTACGATTAAAGGACTGGAGAATTTAATCACATACTACGGTGAACCAGCAGAAGTACAGTCCGATAATGGGTCGCACTTCACAGGTCAAACAGTGCAACAGTGGGCGGTAGATAACGAGATCTATTGGATGTTTCACATACATTACTATCCGCAAGCTGCAGGTTTAATGGAACGCATGAATGGATTACTTAAACAACAGATTAAAATATTAACTCCCACTAACACATTGCAAGGGTGGTTAAAGATTTTCCCACAAGCAGTGCGCAATCTGAATCACCGACCATTGTGGGGGGAAACTCCCATAAGCCACATGTTAGGCAAAGTTAGTGTCCCTACTATTGAAAAAGAAAATCAGACTCAGGACACAGTTTGTGAAGGAGGAAAAGTGTGGGTGCAGTACCCCCAGAAACACTTACAAGCAGGGGAAATCTTAGTGAAAGGAGAACGAAACACTTATTGGGTGCTCCTGACCGGTCAAGATGTTCCTCCATCTGTTGACAAGGGTAAATTGACTAAACGGTGCTGAATTAATATAATTATGCTTCCTCCCACAGGAATTCAGCCCAAAATGGCGACTTACCAACTCGTGCTGGCCAGCCTCTGTGTCTCGTTATCTGTGACTGTGCTACTTCCATCCTCAAACACAGCATGGGGTGGCGGATAGCTAACACTGATCGTATGCAAGACAATTACTAACCTTCCTCCACACTGTAGACCTAACTCGTTAAGCTCAATTTCTAAAAGATAATCAAAAGGTCACTGACGAATTGAGCAAACGAGGGCGTATTCTTCATACTCTGCAAGTTGCTATGAGTTACAGTGAAGGCGCCTTGGTCAGAGTTGCGACAACGGTCAATGACCTTACTGTACACCATTGGTGGGACACCTTTTACGAATGGTCCCCAAAGACATCTGCCCCTTTGAAGCTGTTACTACATCCTATCGTTGTTTTACTCATCGCGTTATTACTGATATTTATGTATGCTTTGATGTAGATTGTGGGCGTTGTTCGCGCAAACATAATATGTAACTGATGCATTACGCTTTCAACTCGATTATATTACTTAGAATGTCTAAATATCAAGATTGGATAGTATTGTATAGGGTTAATCACATAGGGTTAATTATGATATTCCGACACTTACAGTGTGTATTCTGCTTCATGCCTCCTGGAATGTTGTTGATCCAGAGAGGGAGAGACCTTGATGCGCACACCATCTTGTTTGTGGGACGATCAGCGCCTCGAGGCCTCATGCTTTGTGGAAGAACATCTGGGGCCTTACAGATTAGGAGTTGTCCATAAGCCACATGCACCCATGTTTATTCAACAGTATAAAGGAACGGAACTGTCCAGTAGCTCTTTGAATTTCACCTTAGACCGTGATTCGCGAGTGGTGCCAGGACCCCTAAGGCTCCAGACCAGCCGTCGTTGCGGAGTTCCCGACGGGTCGAAGGCTGTGAGCTTTGTTGCATCTTATCATACTTCCCTTTTCTTCGTAAACTGTATGATGTTTACTTTCTCTCAGTAAATGGTGTTTTATCTTTACTTCATTTGTCTTGTCTCTTATTTAACATTCATCCACATCCCGAATCTGGATCTATTATTATCGATCCAAAACACATGCTCGCACAAGTCTTTTACACAGGTTATACAATACAAGCAGCTTGTTGGAGCATAAAATGTTTCTAGCTTTCTCAAAAGCAATTACTTGTTATTTTCCCCCATACCCAGTTCTCACCTTTACGCAATAACACATGTAAGGGCTCTAAGAGGGTGCTTAACCCCGGTAGAAATTTGCCAAAATAGTTGAGAAGTCCCAGGAACGACCGCAGCTCCATGATGTTCTGTGGCCTGGCCTCTGTCTTGGCGTCTGTGGGCCGAATGCCGTCCGCCGCAATCTTTCTCCCAAAAAACTCCACTTCTATTGCCATGAAAACGTATTTCGACCTCTTCAGCCGCAGCCCTACGCGATCCATTCGACGGAGGGCCCCCTCTAGGTTTGTAGGTGCTCCACAGTGTCCCGACCCATGACCAATATGTCGTCCTGAAAGACCACTGTGCATGGCACCGACTTGAGTAGGCTCTCCATGTTTCTCTGGAAGATCGCTGCAGCCAACCGAATTCCAAACGGGCATCTGTTGGAGATGAACAGTCCCTTGTGCGTGTTGATGCAGGTGAAGCCCTTCGAAGTCTCCTCCAGCTCCTGCGTCATGTAGGCCGAAGTTTAGTCGAGCTTGGTGAACGTCTTGCCTCCTGTCAGCATCGCAAATAGGTAGTCTGCCTTAGGTAGTGGGTATTGGTCCTGTAGCGAGAAATAATTAATAGTTACTTTATAATCGCCGCAAATCCTGACTGTGCCATCACTTAGGAACAATCGGGCTGGCCCACTTACTGAATTCCACTGGGGAGATGATGTCCTCGCATTGCAGCCTGTCCAACTCGATTTCCACTCTCTCCCTCATCATGTGAGGTACCGCTCGCACCTTGTGGTGAATGGGCCGTACCTCTGGGACCAAGTGGATGAGCACCTTCGCCCCGGTAAAAATGTCTAATGCCTGGCTCAAAAAGGGAAGGATATTTTTAAGAATCTGGGTACATGAGGCCTCATCGACATGTGATAGCGCTGGGATGTCATCCCAGTTCCAGCGGATTTTGCCCAGCCAACTCCTTCCAAGCAGTGTGTGGCCATCGCCCGGGACAATCCAGAGTGGCAGTTCATGCACCGTGCCCTCGTAGGTGACATTGACCATGGCGCTGCGCAGGACAGTGATGAGCTCTTTGGTGTACGTTCTCAGTTTCGTGTGCATGGGGCTCAGGGCTGGTATGAGAGTCTTGTTGCACCACAGTCTCTCAAACATCTTTTTACCCATGATGGATTGGCAAGCGCTAGTGTCCAGTTCCATGGCTACGGGTAAGTCATTCAATTTAACATTTAGCATTATAGGTGGACATTTTGTCGAAAATGTGTACAGCCCGTCTACTTCAGCATCTGCCTCCTCTCTCTGAGGCTCGAAATTGCTTTTATCCACCATGGACCGATCTTCCTCTGCCACGTGGTGGTCAGCAGGTTGCAAGCTCGTTGGAGGAGCCCCATTGTTCCACAGCTGTTGCAAACATACCCTTTGGAGCGGCATGAATAGGCTGAATGGAAGCCTGCACAACGCCAACAAGGTGTGAATTACCTTGCATTCATCCTTTGTTGCGGAATCTGAGTCATCTGGGTCACCTGAGGCCTTCTGGCTGTTGCAAACTCGTGGTTTCTGCCCTGTACATTTCTGCCCACAAACACAGTTCCAATTAATTTGTGAACATTGCAAGCACTTGTGTGCTGAGAGATTTGTTTGGTGTTATCACTGACGGACATAAACGCCTGTGCTATTTCAATGGACTTACTGAGGGTCGGTGTCTCTTCAGTCAAAAGTTTTCGTCAGATGGTCTCGTGGCCAATGCCCAGTACAAAAAAGTCTCCGAGCAGCTGCTCCAGGTAGCCATCATATTCACATTGTCCTGCAAGTTGCCTTAGCTCGGCGATGTAGCTCGCCACTTCCTGACCTTCAGATCGCTGGCACATGTAGAACCGATACCACGCCATCAGCACGCTTTCCCTCGGGTTAAGATGCTCCCGAACCAGTGCACACAGCTCCTCATACGACTTATCTGTGAGTTTCACTGAAGCCAGAAGATTCTTCATGAGGCTGTAGGTCGGTGCCCCGCAAACCGTGAGGAGGACTGCTCTCCTTTTCGCAGCACCTCCTTCTCCATCCAGCTCATTGGCTACAAAGTACTGGTTTAGCCGTTCGACAAAGGCTTCCTAGTCCCCATCCTCCAAGAGCTTCTCCAGGACGCCCACAGTTTGCTGCATCTTTCCATTGGATTTGCATAGTCGTCGCCAGTTATTGTGTTCCTAACAGAGATGAGACTGCACACAGGGAGGTTAAAGTAACAGTGACCTCAGTCTTTATTTAGGCACTCCAGAATGAGGAACAGGCCTTAGGGGCTGGCTTATATACAGTGCTCCCAAGGGATGCTGGGATCCCTTGGGACTTCAGGGGATGTGATACCTGTTGGCAGAACATGTGAGTGCATGCTTTACAGATACAGAACACACCCCTCCCCCAACTCGTGCTCTCTACCCTCCCCCCACAACTCGGGCTCCCTCCCCTCCCACCCACCACACTCTGGCTCGGGCTCCCTCCCCTCCCGACTCGGGCTCCTTCACCCTCCCCTCTCCTACCGACTCGGGCTCCTACATCCTCCCCTCCCCCCCGACTCGAGCTATCACCACACCCCACCCCGCAACTCAGGCTACTCCTCTCCCCCACAACTGGGGCTTCTCACCTCCCCCAACTGGGGTTCCTCCCCACCCCCCAACTCGGGCTCCTCTCCTCCCCACAACTCAGGCTCCTCCCCTTCCCCCTCTCCCCAAAAAACTTTGGCATTCCCCCTCCCCCACTCCCCCAACTCGGGCTCTCCCCCTCCCTCACCCTCTCCCCCAACACGGGCTCTCCCCCTCCCTCTCTCCCCCAACGCGGGCTCTCCCCCAACTCGGGCTCTCCCCCTCCACCTCTCCCTCAACTCGGGCTCCCCCTCCCCCTCTCCCCACACTCGGGCTCCCCCTCCCTCTCTCCCCCAACACGAGCTTTCCTCCTCCCCCTCCCCCTCCCCCGCAACCCGGGATCCCCCCTCCCCCTCAATCGGGCTCTAACCCTCTACCCCAACTCGGGCTCTTCCCCTCCCCCTCTCCCCCAACTTGTGCTCTCCCCATACCTCCTCCCCCAACTCAGGCTCTCCCTCTCCACCCCTCTCCCCCAACTCGTTCTTTCTCCCTTCCCTTCTCCACCAACTCCGGCTCCCCCAACCCCGTCTCTCCCCCTACCCCAACTCGGGCTCGCCCCCTCCCACCTGAAGGTACTGACTCTGGCTGGGTTCAGTTCTACACTCACTCGTTCCCTTCCCCTGAAGGTGCTGACACTGATTGGGTTCAGTTTTACAGTCACTGGCTCCGCTCCCCTGAATGTACTGACTCTGGCTGGGTTCAGTTCTACACTCACTAGTTCCCTTCCCCTGAAGGTACTGACTCTGGCTGGGTTCAGTTCTACACTCACTGGTACCCATCTACTGAAGTGCTGACTCTAGCTGGGTTGAGATCTACACTCACTGGTTCCCCTCCGCTGAAGGTACTGACTCTGGCTGGGTTCAGTTCTACACTCACTGGTTCCTCACTGTTTGTGAAATGCTCCTGAACTTTATTAAATACACACAGCAGAAGCCCATGAATGTGATGCTAGATCACTGACTCATGAACAGCCAGCAGTGTTGAGCCTCCTGAGGATTCGATCCCTTTACGGCCAGTATTTACAGGAGCTGGGACACGGGAAATTATACATTTGTTCACTAAAAATAGTAATTTCGACTTAATTTACAGACGCTCCCTGAACAATCCCCATTTTCCCTCCATTTGCAAACGCTCCCTGATCGGTACCCATTTCTCCATTTACGGACACTCCCTGTCCAGTCCCCATTTCTCCCAAATTTACAGAAGCTTCCTGACCAGTCCCCATTTCTCCTCCATTTACAAACGCTCCCTAACAGGTCCCCATTTCTCCATTAACAGACACTCCATGACCGGTCCTCATTTCTCCTCCATTTAAAGACACTCCCTGACCGGTCCTCATTTCTCCTCCATTTACAGACACTCCCTGACCGGTCCTCATTTCTCCTCCATTTACAGACACTCCCTGATCAGTCCCCATTCCTCCTCCATTTACAGATGCTCCCTGACCAGTCCCCATTTCTCCATTTACGGACGCTCCCTGACCAGTTGCTATTTCTCCTCCATTTACAGACACTCCCTGACCACTCCCCATTTCTCCTCCATTATAGACACTCCCTAACTCGCTGGGGATTTCCCAGCACTTCCTGCTGGTTCCAGAGTCTGTGTCTGAAACTGGCGGGTGGTTGTGGTGCAGCGGATAATGCGACGTGTTGTCTCTTAAACTCCAGGAGGAATCGGGATTTTGTGTTGTGGCTTAAACAGATGGAACCCTGTGAGGTGGAGTAAACATTGCATCATCTGTTAGTGAAAGGGATTCATTCAGGACAATCAGCAGGGTTTCAGGAAATCACACAGTGCAGTGAGAAAGGAAATAAATGTTGTGTAGATGGATTGTCAAAAGGTGTTTGATAAGATGCCGGACAGGAGGCTTGTTGACCAAATTAATGCTCACAGTATTAAAGGGAGTGGGGCAGCGTGGAGAGGAAGTTGGGTCAAGGGCAGAAAATAGAGAGTGGCGGTTAATGGAGGTTCTTCAGACTGGGGGGATGTAAACAGTGGTGATCCCAGAGTCAGTGTTGGAATCTTTGCTCTGCTCAATATAGAGAAATGATCTGGGCTTGGGTATATGGGGCACACAAGCAAAATCTCCAGGGAACACCAAAAAGGGCACATGGCTAACTGTGAAGAGGATTTAAGTGCCTTCATTGTCAATACACAGGTTAATAATTGGGCAGGTAGATGTGAAATGAAAGTTAATGCAGATAAATGTGCTGCGATAGATTTCGGGAAGAAGAAAAAGGGAGGAAATGTATATTAAATGGTAAAACTTTCAATGGAGTAGAGGATCAGAGAGATTTAGGATTGTAGGATTCCAGCTAATTCCATGTCTTATTGAGGATCGAGAGACGAGTGTTAGAACACAAGAACATAAGAAATAGGAGCAGGAGTAGGCCATCTGGCTCCTCGAGTCTGCTCCGTCATTCAATAATATCATGGCTGAACTGCTCCTGGCCTCTAATCAACTTCCTTGCCCGCTCCCCATAACCCTTCACTCCCTGATCGCTCAAAAATATGTCTATCTCCACCTTAAATATATTCAATGATTATTATTAGAAACATTAAGATTTTAAGAACTGTAATTTGAGCAGATTCTCTGTGCTCTACCACATCAGAGTAAAGATGCAAGTCCCGCGTGTCCACAGTAACTGACACCAGGTCAGTCCGCTGGATGGTACCTCGGGTGCCCTGAGCTTGATCTCCGGTGTCTCTAGTCCCCACTGCCCTCGTACATCAGTCACCCCTCACTTTTATGCCCTGCACTGGTCCATCTCTGGCACTGGACTCTTCTTTGTCTTGTCTGCTGGGTTTGGGCAGGATACGAGGAAAAGACAGCTAGAACGTCTCTAATCCGTGATTTACAAGGACACTTTCCCTGGTTCCCAGCAGTTACTTTTCTTCAATAATTTTCTCATTATCCCTAAACTCCCCTGCCTGCTGTTAGTTGTTAGTTCTTATAGTTTCACAATTATAGGTATAAGCATCACGCGTTATATTCTAATCTATTGTGTTACTCAATCTGGTTTAAGCTTACATTCTGTTCTTTTCCCTGATCTGATTACAGATTGCAACTGTGGATTCAGTGAATGGAATGTCTTATCAGTGTTGCCATGGTGACCTGTCTGCAGTGAATCGATTGTTTGAGTTTCTAACTCAGACTAAACTTATCTTTCCCATGATGCACATTTAAGTCAAAGTCAATGTATTTTAGCCATTTTATGTTGATAACGTGGTTAAAGAAGCAGAAAGGGTCCTATGGTTTATAAATAGGGCTGTGTAGTACAAAAGGGCAGAGGTCATGTAAACGTGCACAAATCATTGGTTAGGCTGCAGTTCGAGTATTGTGTCAGGTTTTGGGGATCTTACACCAGGAAGGATATCGAGGCCATGGAGAGGGTGCAGAGAGATTCACTGAGATGATACCAGGGAAGAGAGGCTTTAGTTATCAGGGCAGATTGGAGAAACTGGGACTCTTTTCACTATAACAAAGGGTCATTGGAGACCAGAGGGAGGTGTTCAAAGTTTGATCGGTAAGTGAGGAAAAACTATTTATACCAGTCGGTGAGTCAGTAACTCGAGGGCATCAAATTCAAATCATCACTAAAAGGCTCAGACCCAGGGGTGAGCTATCGAACACACTATACAACAATGTTCGGGAGACTCACTGTCCCTCCGGATCTGTGTCCAGGGGAGGAACCGATGGGTTTTCCTTATCTTTGGGTTAAATTATGTTCTCATCGATGTGATGGATGTCAGTGTTTGGGAATGGGTCATTCTGAGCATCTTGTGTCTGCCTAAAGCACTTCCAGGGCAGGTAAAGCACGGGGTTAGATACAGAGTAAAGCTACCTCTACACTGTCCCATCAAACACTCCCAGGGCAGGTACAGAACGGGTTAGATACAGAGTAAAGCTCCCTCTACACTGTCCCATCAAACACTCCCAGGACAGGTACTGCACAGGATTGCTGCACTGTCAGTGTTGCCATCTTTCAGATGAGTCGTTCAAACGAGGCCCCATCAGCTCTCAACCAATATCACTCAAACAGATTCTCTGGCCATTGCTGTTCATGGCAGCTTGCTGTGTGCAAATCATCTGCTGCATTTCCTATACTACAACAGTGAATGCACTTCAAATGTACTTTGGTGTTGTTGCACTTCATTGGCTGCAAAGCACTTTGAGGTCATGTGAGGTGCTGCATAAGGACAGGTCTTTGTTAAATGAAGGAGAAAAGTTCCAAAAAAGGAACAGTTAGTAACAGTACAACAATTAGTCTCTTCTTATATTGGAGAATTCAAGGAATCGACACACTGTGTGTTGGAACCAACGCTGATTTATTTGTCAGATATCCAGAACATTAAATCCAGCCCAGTTACAGGAGAAACACAGCCCGACTGTCAGAATGAACACGATTCAGTCCTGATGTGATTCACAGCAGAATCCAAACCTGCAGTCACTTGTGAACTCGCAGGTGTCTCAGCAGGTTGTATGGGGCAGTGAATCCCTTCCAACAGATGGAACAGGTGAATGGCCTCTCCCCAGTGCGAACCCGCTGGTGTGTCAGCAGGTTGGATTTCTGAGTGAATCGCTTCCCACACTCTGAGCAAGTGAACGGCCTCTCCCCAGTGTGAAATCGCTGGTGTGTCAGCAGGTTGTATGGGGCAGTAAATCGGTTCCCACAGACGGAGCAGGTGAACGGCCTCTCCCCAGTGTGAGTGCATTGGTGTTTCCTCAGATCATTTCTGCTTTTAAAGCTCTTCTCACAGTCAGAACATTTAAACGGTTTCTTATTGGTGTGAACAAGTTGGTGTGCCAGTAGGTTGGATGAACAAGTGAATCCCTTCCCACACACGGACACAGGTGAATGGCCACTCCCCAGTGTGAACTGGCTGGTGTGCCAGTAGGCTGGATGAATCACTGAATCCCTTCCCACACATGGAGCAGATGAACGGCCTCTCCCCGGTATGTACTCGCTGGTGTCTCAGCAGGTGGGATGGCCGAGTGAATCCTTTCCCATACTCTGACCAGGTGAACGGCCTCTCCCCAGTGTGAATGCGCTTGTGAATTTCCAGCTCAGAACGGGTAATTGAATCCCTTCCCACAGTCTCCACATTCCCACGGTTTTTCCATGCTGCTGGTATCTCTCCAGATTGGATGATCAGTTGAAGCCTCGCCCACACACAATACGTTTACAAATTCTCTGCGCTGTGAATGGTGCGATGTTTTTTCAGGCTGTGTAACTGGTTAAAGCTCTTTCCAAAGGCAGTGCCATGGAACACTCTCACTCGGCTGTGTGTGTCTCAGTGCTTTTGCAGTCACACTGAAGTTTGGAATATTTGCCTGCAGGTAGAAGAGACAAACATTTCTCCTTCCACATTCAAAGGCCAATGATATTCATGTTGCGGTGGATCAAGTGACTCTGTGAGATCTTGGTGATGTTTGGTTCCAGTTTCCCATCTGCAAATCTTCCCCTTCTAATCCCCTGAAAAAGGAGTTTACAAAAGTCATCCCTACTCCCCATGTTGAAATCCAAACCCATTACATCATTGCCAATATTTTTTCCTTCTTGCTGAAGGTATTGACTCTGGCTGGGTTCAGTTCTACATTCACTGAGTCCTCTCCCTCTCCTCCCCTGAAGGTGCTGACACTGGTTGGATTCAGTTCTACACTCAATGGTTCCCCTCCCTCTCCTTCCCTGAAGGTGCTGACTCTGGCTGGTTTCAGTTCTACACTCACTGGTTCCCCTCCTCTGAAGGTGCTGACTCTGGCTAGGTTCTAGTTAGGCCACAGCTAGAGTACTGTGTGCAGTTCTGGTCACCACGTTACAAGAAATATGTGATTGCACCACTCAGGGTACAAAGATTTACGAGGATGTTGCCTGGACATGAGAATTTTAGCTATGAGGACAGATTGGATAGACTGGGGTTGTTTGTTTAGGAAAAGAGGACGCTGAGGGGAGACCTCATTGAGGTGTATAAAATTATGCGGGGCCTAGATAGAGTGGATAGGAAGGATCTATTTCCCTTAGCAGAGGGTCAATCGCTGGGGGTGCATAGATTTAAAGTAATTGGTGAAATGTTTAGATGGGATTTGAGAAATCTTTTCACCGAGAGGATGGTGGGAGTCTGGAACTGACTGCCTGAAAGGATGGTAGCGGCAGAAAACCTCATAACATGTAAAAGTACTTGGATATGCACTTGACGGGCCTAGATAGAGTGGATACGAAGGACCTATTTGCCTTAGCAGAGGTGTCACCTGTGGCTCAGTGAGTCAGAAGGTTGTGGGTTCAAGTCCCATTCCAGAGACTTGAGCACAAAAAATCTACGCTGACACTCCAGTGTCACTGCACTGTCGGAGGAGCCATCTTTCGGATGAGGCTTTAAACCGAAGCCTGGTCAACTCTCTCTCTGGTGGACGTAAAAGATCTCATGGCACTATTTCGAAAAAGAGGAGGGAAGCTACTCCCGGCGTCGTGGCCAATATTTGTCCTTTAATCAAAATAACAAAAACAGTTTATCTGGTCTTTGTCACATTGCTGTCTGTGGGAGTTTGCTGGTCACAAATTAGCTGCCGCCTTTCCCACATTACAACAGTGACTACACACCAAAAGTACTTCATTCTCTGTGAATAGCTTTGAGACGTCCGGTGTTCGTGAAAGGCGCTATATAAATGTACGGCTTTCTTTATTGTGCCGTAACCTACAGAGCTACAGACCAAGAGCTGTACAGTGGGATGAGGCTGCAGAGCTATGTGCCAGCCGGCAGGGACACGGTGGGCTGAATGGCCTCCTTCTGTGCTGTCAATGTCAGGGATTCGATGATGTCACAGGTCTCACCAGCAGCTGAGCTGCCTGATTGGTGATTGACAGCCGAGAGTCTGCGCATGCACACCGGGAAAAGCGTCCGGCACAGCGCCCCCCTCGCGATCGCCATCGGTAATAGTCGCGCATGCCCAGGGGACACCAACCTCCTCCTCCCCCCCACACTCGGAGCTGCGCCTGTGCACTCGGATCCTGTGGTGTGGAGTCGGCGCGGCGCCTTCTGGGGAAAGGCGTTTGTGTCCGTTAAAGTGCTGCGAGCGGTGATGCAAAGCGACTTTCCTCCACTCCGATTGGGTAGAGAATTGCGCGGGGGAGCGGGGGGGATAGGGAGAGAATAAAGGGAAATCCAAATCCGAGAGCCGCCCATCCGGGTCCCCGTGACCAGTTTTCACCAGTTTGGCGGAGCGCGCTCGAGGGACATGTGACCGGGCCTGATTGACGGGAGCTTCCAACCAATGCGGAGCGAGCGGGTCGGGTTGGAGGAACGAGCCAGCGACAGGTCCTCCAACCAATTGGGGAGCCCGAGGGGCGGGATTTGTGCCACTGATTGTCTGAGCCACAGGGCGCGACCTTGTGCAGTCCCTTGTTCAGGGCCTGGGGCCAGAGGAGGCTATGGGCCTTTATTGTGCGCCCTTTTGGACACATCATCATCATCATCATAGGCAGTCCTTCGGAATCGAGGAAGACTTGCTTCCACTCCTGAAGTGAGTTATTTGGTGGCTAAACAGTCCAATACGAGAACCACAGACTGTGTCACTGGTGGGCGGGACAGGTTTGCTGCACACTCCTTCCGTGCCTGAACTTGACCTCTTCATGCTCTCGGCATTGAGACTCAAAGTACTCAATGCCCTCCTGGATGCACTTTCTCCATCCAGGGCAGTCTTTGGCCAGGGACTGCCAGGTGTCAGTGGTGATGTCGCACTTTATCAGGGAAGCTGTGAGGGTGTCCTTGTAACATTTCTGCTGCCCACATTTGGCTCGTTTGCCGTGGACACAAGGCTCTGGGGCTCACAACCCACTGGCTCACATTTTAATGCAGATTTTTAAAATTCATCCTTTTAATATAGACTTGTTAAATTCATCAATAAAAGCAGACAAACCCCGTGCTTCTGTGGAATAGTCGGGAGGAGACCAGCATCGCGAGACCTGAGCGGACGTGGGAGTACAAAGGGTAGTGGCAGCTTGGAGCAGCGGCAGTCAGGAGGAGTCCAGCATCACGAGACTTGATTGGATGCGGGAGCACAAAGGGCAGCAGTCAGGAGGAGGCCAGCATCGCGAGACCTGAGCGGACGCGGGAGTACAAAGGGCAGCAGTCAGGAGGAGGCCAGCATCGCGAGACCTGAGCGGACGCGGGAGTACAAAGGGCAGCAGTCAGGAGGAGGCCAGCTGCAGCAGGAACATAAAGTGAAAAAAAATCGAAATCGAAGTGTGACGTCACAGCCAAGAAGGTAAGTGTTTGGCTGGTGGATATGTGACTTTATTTTCTTTAAGAAATCTTTGGTATTGTTGTAGGTTTGGAACTGCAATTAAATATATGTGATCTTTATTATCTAAGGAGAACCAGTTGATTAAATCGGATGTGTGCTGAAACAGTTTGGGTGGAGATAAGGAATAATAAAGGGAAAAAGTCACTTGGTGGGTGTATTCTATAGGCCCCCGAACAGCAGCAACTCTGTTGGTCAGAATATAAACCACGAAATAGAGGGGGCTAGTAAAAAGGGAACAGCAGTAATCATGGGTAATTTTAATCTCCATATTGATTGGACAAATCAAATTGGTCAGGTAGCCTTGAGGAAGAGTTCATCGAGTGCATAAGGGATGGGTTCCTTGAACAGTATATAACGGAACCAACCAGGGGGCAAGCTATCTTAGATCTGGTCCTGTGTAATGAGACAGGATTAATAAACAATCTCCAAGTAAAAGATCCCCTTGGAATCAGTAGCATGATTCAATTTCAAATTCAGATGGCAGGGGGATGGGAACCTATGTAGGGAGGCAGAGGGAAATAAAAGGGAGACAGAGGCAAAAGAGAGAAAGGAGAATAGTAAAAGTGGAGGACAGAGAATCCCAAGGGCCACATTACAGCAAAATTATAAAGGGACAATGTGTGTTAAAAAGACAAAGCTGAAGGCTCTGTGTCTTAATGCAAGGAGTATCCGTAAAAAGGTGGATGAATTAACTGTGCAAATAGATGTTAACAGATATGGTGTGATTGGGATTACAGAGACGTGGCTCCAGGATGATCAGGGCTGGGAACTCAACATCCACGGGTATTCAACATTCAGGAAGGATAGAATAAAAGGAAAAGGAGGTGGGGTAGCATTGCTGGTTAAAGAGGAGATTAATGCAATAGTTAGGAAGGACATTAGCTTGGATGATGTGGAATCTATATGGGTAGAGCTGCAGAACACCAAATGGCAAAAAACGTTAGTGGGAGTTGTGTACAGACCTCCAAACAGTAGTAGTGATGTTGGGGAGGGCATCAAACAGGAAATTAGGGGTGCATGCAATTAAGGTGCAGCAGTTATCATGGGTGACTTTAATATGCATATAGATTGGGCTAACCAAACTGGAAACAATACGGTGGAGGAGGATTTCCTGGAGTGCATAAGGGATAGTTTTCTGGACCAATATGTCGAGGAACCAACTAGGGGGGCGGCCATCCTAGACTGGGTGTTGTGTAATGAGCGAGGAATGTGTAATGTGAGGCCCCTTGGGGAAGAGTGACCATAATATGGTGGAATTCGACATTAGGATGGAGAATTAAACAGTTAATTCAGAGACCATGGTCCAGAACTTAAAGAAGGGTAACTTTGAAGGTATGAGGCGTGAATTGGCTAGGATAGATTGGCGAATGATACTTAAGGGGTTGACAGTGGATGGGCAATGGCAGACATTTAGAGACTGCATGGATGAACTACAACAATTGTACATCCCTGCCTGGTATAAAAATAAAAAGGGAAGATGGCTCAACCGTGGCTATCAAGGGAAATCAGGGACAGTATTAAAGCCAAGGAAGTGGCATGCAAATTGGCCAGAAATAGCAGCGAACACAGGGACTGGGCTAAATTTAGCACTCAGCAGAGGAGGACAAAAGGTTTAATTAGGGCAGGGAAAATAGAGTACGAGAAGAAGCTTGCAGGGAACATTAAAACGCACTGCAAAAGCTTCTATCGATATGTAATGAGAAAAAGATTAGTAAAGGCAAACGTAGGTCCCCTGCACTCAGAATCAGGGGTAGTCATAACGGGAAACAAAGAAATCGCAGAACAATTGAACGAGTACTTTGGTTCGGTATTCACTAAGGAGGACACAAACAACCTTCCGGATATCGAAGGGGTCAGAGGGTCTAGTAAGAAGGACGAACTGAGGGAAATTCTTATTAGTTGGGAAATTGGGTTGGGCACATTGATTGGATTGAAGGCCGATAAATCCCCAGTGCCTGATGGATTGCATCCCAGAGTACGTAAGGAGGTTGCCTTGGAAATAGCGGATGCATTGACAGTCATTTTCCAACATTCCATAGACTCTGGATCAGTTCCTATGGAGTGGATGGTAGCCAACGTAACCCAACTTTTTAAAAAATGAGGGAGGGAGAACAGGGAATTATCGAACAGTCAGTCTGACATCGATAGTGGGTAAAATGATGGAATCAATTATTAAGGATTTCATAGCAGCGCATTTGGAAAGAGGTGACATGATAGGTCCAAGTCAGCATGGATTTGTGAAAGGGAAATCATGCTTGACAAATCTTCTGGAATTCTTTGAGGATGTTTCCAGTAGAGTGGACAAGGGAGAACTAGTTGATGTGGTGTATTTGAACTTTCAGAAGCCTTTCGACAAGGTCCCACACAAGAGATTAATGTACAAAGTTAAAGCACATGGGATTGGCGATAGTGTGCTGACGTGGATTGAGAACTGGTTGGCAGACAGTAAGCAAAGAGTAGGAGTAAATGGATATTTTTCAGAATGGCAGGCAGTGACTAGTGGGGTACCGCAAGGTTCTGTGCTGGGGCCCCATCTGTTTACATTGTACATTAATGATTTAGACGAGGGGATTAAATGTAGTATCTCCACATTTGCGGATGACACTAAGTTGGGTGGCAGTGTGAGCTGCGAGGAGGATGCTATGAGGCTGCAGAGTGACTTGGATAGGTTAGGTGAGTGGACAAATGCATGGCAGATGAAATATAATGTGGATAAATGTGAGGTTATCCACTTTGGTGGTAAAAACAGAGAGACAGACAATTATCTGAATGGTGACAGATTAGGAAAAGGGGAGGTGCAACGAGTCCTGAGTGTCATGGTGCATCAGTTATTGAAGGTTGGCATGCAGATACAGCAGGCGGTTAAGAAAGCTACTGGCATGTTGGCCTTCATAGCTAGGGGATTTGAGTACTGGGCAGGGATGTGTTACTACAGTGTATAGGGCCTTGGTGAGGCCACACTGGAGTATTGTGTACAGTTTGGTCTCCTAACTTGAGGAAGGACATTCTTGCTATTGATGGAGTGCAGCGAAGGTTCACCAGACTGATTCCCGGGATGGCGAGACTGACATATCAAGAAAGATTGGATCAACTGGGCTTCTATTCACTGGAGTTCAGAAGAATGAGAGGGGATCTCATAGAAACGTTTAAAATTCTGACGGGTTTAGACAGGTTAGATGCAGGAAGAATGTTCAAAAATGTTGGGGAAGTCCAGAACCAGGGATCACAGTCTAAGGATAAGGGGTAAGACACTTACGACAGAGATGAGGAGAAACTTCTTCACTCAGAGTGGCGAAACTATGGAATTCTCCACCACAGAAAGTTGTTGAGGCCAATTCACTCAATATATTCAAAAAGGAGTTAGATGTAGTTCTTACTGCTAGGGGGATCAAGGGGTATGGCGAGAAAGTAGGAATGAGGTACTAAAGTTGCATGTTCATCCATGTTGGAATACAAAGTCGGAAAGTGTGAGGTCATCCACCTTGGGGAAAAAAAACAAAAATTGGGAATATTATTTGAATGGGAAGAAATTACAACATGCTGCGGTGCAGAGGGACCTGGGGGTCGTTGTGCATGAAACTCTTTTGAGTTTACCTGCGAAAACATAAAACATTAAAGAGTGCCACCCGACCTGGGTGACACTCCAGACATTTACAAGGCCCTTTTTTTCCCCCCTTTTTTTTTTGTGTTTTTCTTTTTTTGGTTTTTTTTTGGGCACTAAAATCACAATCTTTCCCCCAGTGCCCCCTATAAAAGGGAAGGGGACACTAAAAGCACCGGCAATTAAAACAAATTAACTTTAAAACGTAAAATCAAATTAAAATTTGGTTGCCGGGCGTGATGATGCACTCCAGTCCCTCCGGTGCCCACCTCTCGCGGAAGGCCGCGAGCGTACCAGTGGACAGCGCATGCTCCATCTCCAAGGACACCCTGGACCGGATGTAAGAGCGGAAGAGAGGCAGGCAGTCAGGTTGAACGACCCCCTCGACCGCCCGCTGCCTGGACCGGCTGATGGCACCCTTGGCCGTGCCCAGGAGCAGTCCTACGAGGAGGCCTTCGGACCTACCCGCTCCCCTCCGCACAGGGTGCCCAAAGATCAGGAGAGTGGGACTGAAGTGCAGCCAGAATTTCAGGAGCAGCCCCTTCAAATAGTGGAACAGGGGCTGCAACCTCGTGCATTCAATAAAAACATGGAACACGGACTCCTCCAGACCGCAGAAATTGCAGGCGGCCTGGGAGTCCGTGAACCGGCTTAAAAATTTGTTGCACGGCACTGCTCCGTGCACCACCCTCCAGGCCAAGTCCCCGATGAATAGTGGGAGGACCCCTGCGTAGAGTGCCCTCCATCGGGGACCCCCGCCTCCTCCGGACGGCAAGATGGTACGCCATGGCGTGTCCGGACGGCCGGCGAGGATGGCAAAGTTGAAGGTGTGCAGGAGCAGCCTGTACAGGAAACCCCTCCGCGCGGAACTGAAAGGCACGGAGGGGATTTCCCGGACGCGGCTCAAGTTGTGAGGCGCCGGCCCCCGAGGGAGGTTCCGGGGTTTGGCGCCGATGAGGAATTCCGTCCGGACGGGGGTCAGTTCGGACGGGATCTCCCCACGTGCTTGAGCCTCCTCGATGCACCTAACGGAGTCAGGGCCCAGAGCTGTTTTTAGCGACTCGATGGCATCGGCCGCGTGGCGGACGTTGGCAGAATTTAGGCACCGCGCCAGCGTGTCTGGCGCCATCCAGCCCGCTCCTCCGCCATCGAGCAGGTCCCTGACCCTGGTCACCTCACCAGCCACAGCCCTCTCTTCCGACCGCCACATAAAGCCTCGGCCGTGGAGGTACGGATTCCCGAGCAGCGGTTCCTGCAGGACGGCCGCCACTCCAGCCGGCGGAGAGCTGCGCTTGGTGGAGACTTTGTTCCAGACCCTGATGAGTTCCCTGTAAAAGACAGGCAGCTCCCGGAGGGCGGTCCTGGCACCCCCCAAGTTCACAAACAGGAGCTGCGTGTCATAATTGAGGTCGAGCTGCTGGCGGAAGAAATACCTCGCCAGAGCACACCACCTAGGAGGGGGCTCGACGTAAAAGTATCTCTGCAGGGTCTGAAGACGGAAAGTCGCGAGCTGGGCGCTGACGCACACCAACGACTGACCGCCCTCCTCAAGCGGGAGACTCAAGACCGCGGCAGAGACCCAGTGCTTCCTGTTGTTCCAGAAGAAGTCCACCAGCTTCTTCTGTATCTTGGCGACAAACGCAGGGGGAGGGGTCAAAGTGACCAGCCGGTACCACAGCATTGCGGCCACCAGCTGGTTTATGACTAGCGCTCGACCCCTGTAGGACAGCACTCGGAGCAGTCCTGTCCAGTGCTCTAGGCGAGCGGCGACCTTGGCCTCCAGCTCCTGCCAGTTCGCCGGCCAGGCTCCCTCGTCGGGGCTAAGGTAGACTCCCAGATAGAGGAGATGGGTCGTGCTCCAGGCAAAAGGCCTGAGCTCCTCCGGCAGGGAGTCCACCCGCCACTGACCCACCAGGAGTCCGGAACATTTCTCCCAGTTGATCCTGGCGGAGGACGCGGCCGAGTAAATCTCCTGGCACTCACGCATCCTCCGCAGGTCAGCGGGATCCTCTACCGCGAGGAGCACGTCAGCGGCGTAAGCCGAGAGGACGACCTCCACGCCCGGCCCTTGCAGAGCCAGTCCCGTCAACCTCGTCCGCAAGAGGCGCAGGAAAGGCTCCACGCAAACAGCATATAACTGGCCGGACATGGGGCATCCCTGGCGCACCCCTCTCCTAAAGCGAAGGGGCGCCGTCAAGGACCCGTTAACCTTAATCAGACACTCCGCGGCGGCGTACAAAAGTCGGATCCGGGCGACGAAATGCGTCCCGAACCCGAAAGCACGCAGAGTTCCGAGCAGATAGTCGTGATCCACCCTGTCGAACGCCTTCTCTTGGTCGAGGGATAGGAAGGCGACCGACAGACCAGCCTCCTGGGAACAATGGATGAGGTCCCGGACCAGATGGATGTTATCGTGGAATGTCCGGCCCGGGATCGTGTATGACTGGTCGGGGTGGATCATGTGGTCCAGCACGGCACCAAGGCGAGCAGACATCGCCCTGGCGAAGATTTTGTAGTCCGTGCTGAGGAGGGAGACCGGGCGCCAGTTCTTAAGGAGGCAGAGATCGCCCTTCTTAGGCAGCAGGACGATGACTGCCCTGCGCCAAGAGAGGGGCATCTCCCCGGTCGCCAGACTTTCCCCCAGGACCCGCGCGTAGTCGCTCCCCAGGACGTCCCAGAACGCCCTGTGGAACTCCTCGGTCAGCCCGTCCAGCCCCGGGGATTTTCCCCTCGAGAGCCGGGCGAGGGCACCGGTCAGCTCCGCCAGGCTTAGCGGAGCTTCCAGATTTTCGGCGCCCTCCGGGCCGACCTTCGGCAGGTCCTCCCACAAAACTCTACGCGCTTCCTCGCTGGACGGATCCGGAGAGAACAGAGCCCCGTAATATTCACGGACCCTGTTGTTGACGCCCTCCGGATCCGAGACGAGAGAGCCGTCGTCGGCCAGCAGCGTCAAGAGCTGCTTACGGACACTCTGCCTTTTTTCCATCGAGTAGAAGAAGGGGGAGCCGCGGTCCAGATCCCGCAGGAACCGGATCCGCGACCTCACGAACGCGCCTCGGGACCCGACGAGCTGCAGGTCCTTCAGCGCGGCCTTCTTCGCTTCGTACACCGTCCGCAGGGCCGGGTCCTGGACGACTTGACCGAGACGGGCTTCCAGGTCAAGCACCTCTTTTTCTAGGCGCCCGACTCTGGCCGCCCGCCTCTTGGTCGACCCCCTCGCGTACTCTTGACAGAAGACGCGGACGTGAGCCTTGCCCACGTCCCACCATAGCCTCAAGGAGGGGAAGCCCCCCTGCTTCCTTCTCCAGTCGGACCAGAATCGACGGAACGAGTCCTGGAACCGCACGTCCTCCAGCAGCCGGTTGTTAAAGTGCCAGTACGCGGACCCCGTCCTCGCGCGGAGCGAAGCGAGCTCCGCCCACACCAGGTGGTGGTCCGAACACGGCACCGGCCGCATGGAGGCCGCCGGGACGCAGGAAACGTACGCCCGAGACACGTAAAGGCGGTCGACTCTAGACCATCCAACTCCAGGCCTCACCCAAGTAAAGGCGCTGGAGTCGGGGTGGAGATTTCGCCAGACGTCCACCAAGTCGAAGGACCCGACGAGGTCCCTCAACTTCTCCATCGCCGTCATGCACTGCGGGGCACCGGACCGGTCCCTCGCCTCGAGGGTGCAGTTAAAATCCCCCCCGAGGACAATGCAGTCGCCGACGTCGACGGAGCCAAGAAGAGCGGACACCTCTTCAAAGAAGCGCGTTTGCTGCGGGCCGGGATGAGGGGCGTGCACGTTCACGAGATGGAGCGGCACGTCCCCCAGGCGAACCGTTACGTGCAGCAAGCGGCCTGGCACGGGCTCCTCGACCCCCAAGATCTCCGGCTGAAAATGCGGGCCCAGCAAGATGGCCATCCCACTAGAAATGGCGGTGAGGTGGCTCATGCGGACCTCTCCTTGCCATTCCAGGAGCCACATGGCTTCGTCTCCCGGAACGGTGTGGGTTTCTTGCAAGAAGCACACCGCATATTTCCCCTCCCGCAGGAGCGAAAAATTTTCAAATCTACGGCGTGCCCCTCTGCCGCCGTTGATGTTGAGGCTGGCTATGGTTATCTTCATGGCAAAAGCATAGTGCAACCTCTACCTTAACCTATTGTGGGGGAGGGAGCGGAGTCTTTTGTTGAACTCCGCTCCCTCCGCAGCCCAGCGAGGAGTCCCTCGAGCTCGCGCAGCTCAAGGTGCTGCTCCTTTGTCAAGGGCCCGCCCGCGGCCAAGGTTTTAACGGTGGCGCGGACGGATCCCTTGATCAGCTCCGGCTCGGACCATTTTTCCAGGGCCAGTCGGGCTTGGTCGCGGCGACCCCGGCTCTGGGGCAAAAAGTCCCGGAGTTCCTTTGCAGGAATGAGGAGGGCCTCAGCGGCGGCCGCGAGCAGATCCACCGCCTCACTGGCGGTGGTCTCTAGGTCTTCACCCGCGTCCCCCACCGAGTCCCCGTCCTCCTCCGGGAGGTGGCCGCCAGCAGCCAGCCCATCGACCGCACAAGGTACGGCAAATGAACCGGCCGCTCCAACCGGCCCTGGCACTGCCCCGATCCCACCCCCAGGATCGTCGGCAGAGGAGTCCCCACTGGGCTCTTTTAAAAATGGTGCTGGGTCGGGAATTGACAGCGGAAGGGGTTCCCCCTCCGCCCCAGGAACCGGAGAACAAGGAGAGACCCGGCCATAGGAGATCCCCAGGATCCCCAAGTGCTCCAGCTCCAAAGTAAGAGGCGAGGGTGGGTGTTCCTCCCCCTCCCCGCTGCCACCCCCCGGCCCAGCATCTACAGTTTCATTAAAAACAGTAAATTGTGTTTCTGCCGGGTCGAGCGACTCCCGGGGCAAGTTGGGTATTGGCTGGGCGGGCTCAGGTTCGGCCTTTTCGGCCTCGCCCGCCTCAGTCCCCGGGACGCCCGGCCCGGCGGCTACGCATTCCTCCGCGGTCCCCACGCCCCCCACGACAGGCAGATCTTCCACTCCATCCCCGGGAGGCAGAGGCTGGGCAGCCTCAACTGTTTCACCCTCCCCGGGGACAGACTCCTCCCGCCTACGGCGCTGCTTGGGGGCGCTGGTTGGGGACGCGGGACACGCGGCGGGCACCAACTCCTCCACGGAGGGATGTTGTTCCCCCTCCGTCTCATCGGAGCCGTGCCTCCTTTTGTTCCTGGGGGTGCGCGGAGGCAGGGAGACCCCCATGTCTGCCGAGGCCTCCCGCTCCGCCCCCCCCTTTTCCTTTCCTTTCCCGCGCCCGGGCCCCTCTGTGGTGTTATTCAAGGGCTCGGGCACGGGCTCGGGGCACCACGCGCTCGCCGGTGACTGGGTTGGGCTGAGCGCGGTGGTCAAATTATCTGGCGCACCGAGGGGTCCCGCCTCTAGATGTTTTGCCTTCTTCCGCGCCTTCTTTCCGGTCGGACGCTCTCCCTCCCCCCCGCCGGAGGCCCTGAAAACAAAGGCCTCCGACGATGCCCGCGCACCCATGGCTCCCGGCACGCGGACGCAACTAGGGGGAGGGGTGGCGGCGGCGCCAGCCTTGGCCGCCTTCGGTGGTTTGGCGGCCTTGGAGGCGGGGCAGTTCTTACGAACATGCCCCACCTCCCTGCAGGCATGGCACCGCACGCCGTCCGACGTCCAGAAGACGCGGTAGGCAGTCCCCTCGTGCACCACATTAAAATTCCCCTCCGTCGTGTCCTCCCGCGCCAGCCGGACAAAGAGCTGGCGGCGGAAGGAGAACACGTGGCGCAGGCTGTTCTCCCTGAGGCCGAGCGGTATGGGGTTGATCCCCGACCTTACCTCCCCCAGTTGGTGTAGGTGAGGGAGGAGGAGCTCAGCGGGAACAAAGGGCGGGACGTTTGAAATGATGACCCTCTGCGCGGTGGCCTCGAGAGGGTCCACCGGCAGGAACGTCCCGCCCACCGTGAGCCCCTTTTCAAGGGCCAGGGACACCGCCCGCTCCGACCCCAGGCCTTCCCAGACATCTTGGAGGCTGCGACAATGGCCGAGGGGCCGACTACCCCAGCCATCGCCCGCACGCACTCCTCGATGGTCATTGTGGGGTGAGTGTAGCTCTTGACCCCGTGTTTTTTAGTAATGAGTCTGAAAGGTGGCAGGGCAGCGGGTGGCGCAGGAGGGGCCGTGGAAGCGGTTGCCACCTGCGCATACGTCCTTGCTGGCCCTGCCACCGGCGTGGATGGGGTCGCCATCACGGGGTCCCTTTAAGGGCTACACCCACCCCAAAGTCACAGGCCTTAATGGTCTTTAATGGCCTCGTATATTAACTGAGCAGAGGAGCCCTTAACGAGGCACCTCTCCCCTCGTTGACAATTGGGGAGAGGCCTTGCTCCCTCTGCTCAGTTGTCTTAATTGGGTTTTGTTTTTTAAAATTAGGAAGAAAAGGGGCCTCAGAGAGAGAGGGGAGAAACAGAGGGTAACGGAGAAAGAGAGAGGGGGGCGGGAAGGGGGGGGGGGGCTGCGAGCGCAGGTCTCCCCTCGCAGCTGTGGGTGGGTGCACTCCCCAGATGGCAAAACACACAAAAAACACAGTCTTTGGGTTGGTCTTCAGGTGGGGGGAGAAGACGTCTTCACCTGGGGTAGCTAGAGCCACCAGGCACACAATCCTAAACGATCTTTAATAGGATGATTAATGACAATCTTCAGCCTGGTAGCTCCAGATATCCCAGGCTAGGCAAATGTGGGGGGGTGCGGGGGGTTCCAATTGTGGGGGGGGCCTAGTTGTAAGCAAGGCCCCCACACACACTTCCACACACACACACACCCCCCGCGATGTTCCGGCCCTCAGTGGTCTTCTTTCCTCCCCCCACCGATACAACAAAGTCTGTTTGGGGAAATGCACCCACACCCACCTGTAGAATGTTGGGTCTCCCTCCTTCCACACTGGATGATGTTGGTTTTTCCCCCTCTCTCCAACTCCTTGCAGAATGGTAAAAAAGATGTTAAAGAGTTTTCTGCTTTTTCCTCCTCTCCCTCTGGGTTAAAGTTGGTAGTGAAGCCCCTTCCTTCCCTCTCTTCCTGGGCTGGTCTCAGGGCTCTCCAGGCAGGAGCACAAGTTGCTAGCTGCTTCTCTCACTGCTCACAGCTCCAACTGAGCAGGACACGCCTCCACTGCTCTACCATTGGTCCTTGTGCATGAAACTCTTTTGAGTTTACCTGCGAAAACATGAAACATTAAAGAGTGCCACCCGACCTGGGTGACACTCCAGACATTTACAAGGCCCTTTTTTTCCCCCCTTTTTTTTTGTGTTTTTCTTTTTTTGGTTTTTTTTTGGGCACTAAAATCACAATTTTTCCCCAGTGCCCCCTATAAAAGGGAAGGGGACACTAAAAGCACCGGCAATTAAAACAAATTAACTTTAAAACGTAAAATCAAATTAAAATTTGGTTGCCGGGCGTGATGATGCACTCCAGTCCCTCCGGTGCCCACCTCTCGCGGAAGGCCGCGAGCGTACCGGTGGACACCGCGTGCTCCATCTCCAAGGACACCCTGGACCGGATGTAAGAGCGGAAGAGAGGCAGGCAGTCAGGTTGAACGACCCCCTCGACCGCCCGCTGCCTGGACCGGCTGATGGCACCCTTGGCCGTGCCCAGGAGCAGTCCTACGAGGAGGCCTTCGGACCTACCCGCTCCCCTCCGCACAGGGTGCCCAAAGATCAGGAGAGTGGGACTGAAGTGCAGCCAGAATTTCAGGAGCAGCCCCTTCAAATAGTGGAACAGGGGCTGCAACCTTGTGCACTCCATAAAAACATGGAACACGGACTCCTCCAGACCGCAGAAATTGCAGGCGGCCTGGGAGTCCGTGAACCGGCTTAAAAATTTGTTGCACGGCACTGCTCCGTGCACCACCCTCCAGGCCAAGTCCCCGATGAATAGTGGGAGGACCCCTGCGTAGAGTGCCCTCCATCGGGGACCCCCGCCTCCTCCGGACGGCAAGATGGTACGCCATGGCGTGTCCGGACGGCCGGCGAGGATGGCAAAGTTGAGGGTGTGCAGGAGCAGCCCGTACAGGAAACCCCTCCGCGCGGAACTGAAAGGCACGGAGGGGATTTCCCCGAGGCGGCTCAAGTTGTGAGGCGCCGGCCCCCGAGGGAGGTTCCGGGGTTTGGCGCCGATGAGGAATTCCGTCCGGACGGTGGTCAGTTCGGACGGGATCTCCCCACGTGCTTGAGCCTCCTCGATGCACCTAACGGAGTCAGGGCCCAGAGCTGTTTTTAGCGACTCGATGGCATCGGCCGCGTGGCGGACGCTGGCAGAGTTTAGGCACCGCGCCAGCGTGTCTGGCGCCATCCAGCCCGCTCCTCCGCCATCGAGCAGGTCCCTGACCCTGGTCACCTCACCAGCCACAGCCCTCTCTTCCGACCGCCACATGAAGCCTCGGCCGTGGAGGTACGGATTCCCGAGCAGCGGCTCCTGCAGGACGGGCGCCACTCCAGCCGGCGGAGAGCTGCGCTTGGTGGAGACTTTGTTCCAGACCCTGATGAGTTCCCTGTAAAAGACAGGCAGCTCCCGGAGGGCGGTCCTGGCACCCCCCAAGTTCACAAACCAGAGCTGCGTGTCATAATTGAGGTCGAGCTGCTGGCGGAAGAAATACCTCGCCAGAGCACACCACCTAGGAGGGGGCTCGACGTAAAGGTATCTCTGCAGGGTCTGAAGACGGAAAGTCGCGAGCTGGGCGCTGACGCACACCAACGACTGACCGCCCTCCTCAAGCGGGAGACTCAAGACCGCGGCAGAGACCCAGTGCTTCCTGTTGTTCCAGAAGAAGTCCACCAGCTTCTTCTGTATCTTGGCGACAAACGCAGGGGGAGGCGTCAAAGTGACCAGCCGGTACCACAGCATTGCGGCCACCAGCTGGTTTATGACTAGCGCTCGACCCCTGTAGGTCAGCACTCGGAGCAGTCCTGTCCAGCGCCCTAGGCGAGCGGCGACCTTGGCCTCCAGCTCCTGCCAGTTCGCCGGCCAGGCTCCCTCGTCGGGGCTAAGGTAGACTCCCAGATAGAGGAGATGGGTCGTGCTCCAGGCAAAAGGCCTGAGCTCCTCCGGCAGGGAGTCCACCCGCCACTGACCCACCAGGAGTCCGGAACATTTCTCCCAGTTGATCCTGGCGGAGGACGCGGCCGAGTAAATCTCCTGGCACTCACGCATCCTCCGCAGGTCAGCGGGATCCTCTATCGCGAGGAGCACGTCATCAGCGTAAGCCGAGAGGACGACCTCCACGCCCGGCCCTTGCAGAGCCAGTCCCGTCAACCTCGTCCGCAAGAGGCGCAGGAAAGGCTCCACGCAAATGGCGTATAACTGGCCGGACATGGGGCATCCCTGGCGCACCCCTCTCCTAAAGCGAAGGGGCGCCGTCAAGGACCCGTTAACCTTAATCAGACACTCCGCGGCGGCGTACAAAAGTCGGATCCGGGCGACGAAATGCGTCCCGAACCCGAAAGCGCGCAGAGTTCCGAGCAGATAGTCGTGATCCACCCGGTCGAACGCCTTCTCTTGGTCGAGGGATAGGAAGGCGACCGACAGACCAGCCTCCTGGGAACAATGGATGAGGTCCCGGACCAGATGGATGTTATCGTGGATTGTCCGGCCCGGGACCGTGTATGACTGGTCGGGTGGATCATGTGGTCCAGCACGGCACCAAGGCGAGCAGACATCGCCCTGGCGAAGATTTTGTAGTCCGTGCTGAGGAGGGAGACCGGGCGCCAGTTCTTAAGGAGGCGGAGATCGCCCTTCTTAGGCAGCAGGACGATGACTGCCCTGCACCAAGAGAGGGGCATCTCCCCGGTCGCCAGACTTTCCCCCAGGACCCGCGCGTAGTCGCTCCCCAGGACGTCCCAGAACGCCCTGTGGAACTCCACGGTCAGCCCGTCCAGCCCCGGGGATTTTCCCCTCGAGAGCCGGGCGAGGGCACCGGTCAGCTCCGCCAGGCTTAGCGGAGCTTCCAGATTTTCGGCGCCCTCCGGGCCGACCTTCGGCAGGTCCTCCCACAAAACTCTACGCGCTTCCTCGCTGGACGGATCCGGAGAGAACAGAGCCCCGTAATATTCACGGACCCTGTTGTTGACGCCCTCCGGATCCGAGACGAGAGAGCCGTCGTCGGCCAGCAGCGTCAAGAGCTGCTTACGGACACTCTGCCTTTTTTCCAGCGAGTAGAAGAAGGGGGAGCCGCGGTTCAGATCCCGCAGGAACCGGATCCGCAACCTCACGAACGCGCCTCGGGACCCGACGAGCTGCAGGTCCTTCAGCGCGGCCTTCTTCGCTTCGTACACCGTCCGCAGGGCCGGGTCCTGGACGACTTGACCGAGACGGGCTTTCAGATCGAGCACCTCTTTTTCTAGGCGCCCGACTCTGGCCGCCCGCCTCTTGGTCGACCCCCTCGCGTACTCTTGACAGAAGACGCGGACGTGAGCCTTGCCCACGTCCCACCATAGCCTCAAGAAGGGGAAGCCCCCCTGCTTCCTTCTCCAGTCGGACCAGAATCGACGGAACGAGTCCTGGAACCGCACGTCCTCCAGCAGCCGGTTGTTAAAGTGCCAGTACGCGGACCCCGTCCTCGCGCGGAGCGAAGCGAGCTCCGCCCACACCAGGTGGTGGTCCGAACACGGCACCGGCCGCATGGAGGCCGCCGGGACGCAGGAAACGTACGCCCGAGACACGTAAAGGCGGTCGACTCTAGACCATCCAACTCCAGCCCTCACCCAAGTAAAGGCGCTGGAGTCGGTGTGGAGATTTCGCCAGACGTCCACCAAGTCGAAGGACCCGACCAGGTCCCTCAACTTCTCCATCGCCGTCATGCACTGCGGGGCACCGGAGCGGTCCCTCGCCTCGAGGGTGCAGTTAAAATCCCCCCCGAGGACAATGCAGTCGCCGACGTCGACGGAGCCAAGAAGAGCGGACACCTCTTCAAAGAAGCGCGTTTGCTGCGGGCCGGGATGAGGGGCGTACACGTTCACGAGATGGAGCGGCACGTCCCCCAGGCGAACCGTTACGTGCAGCAAGATCTCTGGCTGAAAATGCGGGCCCAGCAAGATGGCCACCCCACTAGAAATGGCGGTGAGGTGGCTCATGCGGACCTCTCCTTGCCAATCCAGGAGCCACGTGGCTTCGTCTCCCGGAACGGTGTGGGTTTCTTGCAGGAAGCACACCGCATATTTCCCCTCCCGCAGGAGCGAAAAATTGTCAAATCTACGGCGTGCCCCTCTGCCGCCGTTGATGTTGAGGCTGGCTATGGTTATCTTCATGGCAAAAGCATAGTGCAACCTCTACCTTAACCTATTGTGGGGGAGGGAGCGGAGTCTTTTGTTGAACTCCGCTCCCTCCGCAGCCCAGCGAGGAGTCCCTCGAGCTCGCGCAGCTCAAGGTGCTGCTCCTTTGTCAAGGGCCCGCCCGCGGCCAAGGTTTTAACGGCGGCGCGGACAGACCCCTTGATCAGCTCTGGCTCGGACCATTTTTCCAGGGCCAGTCGGGCTTGGTCGCGGCGACCCCGGCTCTGGGCCAAAAAGTCCCGGAGTTCCTTTGCAGGAATGAGGAGGGCCTCAGTGGCGGCCGCGAGCAGATCCACCGCCTCACTGGCGGTGGTCTCTAGGTCTTCACCCGCGTCCCCCACCGAGTCCCCGTCCTCCTCCGGGAGGTGGCCGCCAGCAGCCGGCCCATCGACCGCACAAGGTACGGCAAATGAACCTGCCGCTCCAACCGGCCCTGGCACTGCCCCGATCCCACCCCCAGGATCGTCGGCAGAGGAGTCCCCACTGGGCTCTTTTAAAAATGGTGCTGGGTCGGGAAATGACAGCGGAAGGGGTTCCCCCTCCGCCCCAGGAACCGGAGAACAAGGAGAGACCCGGCCATAGGAGATCCCCAGGCTCCCCAAGTGCTCCAGCTCCAAAGTAAGAGGCGAGGGTGGGTGTTCCTCCCCCTCCCCGCTGCCACCCCCCGGCCCAGCATCTACAGTGTCATTAAAACCCATAAAATGTTTTTCCGCCGGGTCGAGCGACTCCCGGGGGAAGTTGGATAATAGCTGGGCGGGCTCAGGTTCGGCCTTTTCGGCCTCGCCCGCCTCAGTCCCCGGGACGCCCGGCCCGGCGGCTACGCATTCCTCCGCGGTCCCCACGCCCCCCACGACAGGCAGATCTTCCACTCCATCCCCGGGAGGCAGAGGCTGGGCAGCCTCAACTGTCTCACCCTCCCCGGGGACAGACTCCTCCCGCCTACGGCGCTGCTTGGGGGCGCTGGTTGGGGACGCGGGACACGCGGCGGGCACCGACTCCTCCACGGAGGGATGTTGTTCCCCCTCCGTCTCATCGGAGCCGCGCCTCCTTTTGTTCCTGGGGGCGCGCGGAGGCAGGGAGACCCCCATGTCTGCCGAGGCCTCCCGCTCCGCCCCCCCCTTTTCCTTTCCTTTCCCGTGCCCGGGCCCCTCCGTGGTGTTATTCAAGGGCTCGGGCACGGGCTCGGGGCACCACGCGCTCGCCGGTGACTGGGTTGGGCTGAGCGCGGTGGTCAAATTATCTGGCGCACCGAGGGGACCCGCCTCTAGATGTTTTGCCTTCTTCCACGCCTTCCTTCCGGTCGGACGCTCTCCCTCCCCGCCGCCGGAGGCCCTGAAAACAAAGGCCTCCGACGATGCCCGCGCACCCATGGCTCCCGGCACGCGGACGCAACTAGGGGGAGGGGTGGCGGCGGCGCCAGCCTTGGCCGCCTTCGGTGGTTTGGCGGCCTTGGAGGCGGGGCAGTTCTTACGAACATGCCCCACCTCCCTGCAGGCATGGCACCGCACGCCGTCCGACGTCCAGAAGACGCGGTAGGCAGTCCCCTCGTGCACCACATTAAAATTCCCCTCCGTCGTGTCCTCCCGCGCCAGCCGGACAAAGAGCTGGCGGCGGAAGGAGAACACGTGGCGCAGGCCGTTCTCCCTGAGGCCGAGCGGTATGGGGTTGATCCCCGACCTTACCTCCCCCAGTTGGTGTTGGTGAGGGAGGAGGAGCTCAGCGGGAACAAAGGGCGGGACGTTTGAAATGATGACCCTCTGCGCGGTGGCCTCGAGAGGGTCCACCGGCAGGAACGTCCCGCCCACCGTGAGCCCCTTTTCAAGGGCCAGGGACACCGCCCGCTCCGACCCCAGGAAGAACACGGCCTTCCCAGACATCTTGGAGGCTGCGACAATGGCCGAGGGGCCGACTACCCCAGCCATCGCCCGCACGCACTCCTCGATGGTCATTGTGGGGTGAGTGTAGCTCTTGACCCCGTGTTTTTTAGTAATGAGTCTGAAAGGTGGCAGGGCAGCGGGTGGCGCAGGAGGGGCCGTGGAAGCGGTTGCCACCTGCGCATACGTCCTTGCTGGCCCTGCCACCGGCGTGGATGGGGTCGCCATCACGGGGTCCCTTTAAGGGCTACACCCACCCCAAAGTCACAGGCCTTAATGGTCTTTAATGGCCTCGTATATTAACTGAGCAGAGGAGCCCTTAACGAGGCACCTCTCCCCTCGTTGACAATTGGGGAGAGGCCTTGCTCCCTCTGCTCAGTTGTCTTAATTGGGTTTTGTTTTTTAAAATTAGGAAGAAAAGGGGCCTCAGAGAGAGAGGGGAGAAACAGAGGGTAACGGAGAAAGAGAGAGGGGGGTGGGAAGGGGGGGGTGCTGCGAGGGCAGGTCTCCCCTCGCAGCTGTGGGTGGGTGCACTCCCCAGATGGCAAAACACACAAAAAACACAGTTTTTGGGTTGGTCTTCAGGTGGGGGGAGAAGACGTCTTCACCTGGGGTAGCTAGAGCCACCAGGCACACAATCCTAAACGATCTTTAATAGGATGATTAATGACAATCTTCAGCCTGGTAGCTCCAGCTATCCCAGGCTAGGCAAATGTGGGGGGTTGGGGGGGGTTCCAATTGTGGGGGGGGCCTAGTTGTAAGCAAGGCCCCCACACACACTTCCACACACACACACACCCCCCGCGATGTTCCGGCCCTCAGTGGTCTTCTTTCCTCCCCCCACCGATACAACAAAGTCTGTTTGGGGAAATGCACCCACACCCACCTGTAGAATGTTGGGTCTCCCTCCTTCCACACTGGATGATGTTGGTTTTTCCCCCTCTCTCCAACTCCTTGCAGAATGGTAAAAAAGATGTTAAAGAGTTTTCTGCTTTTTCCTCCTCTCCCTCTGGGTTAAAGTTGGTAGTGAAGCCCCTTCCTTCCCTCTCTTCCTGGGCTGGTCTCAGGGCTCTCCAGGCAGGAGCACAAGTTGCTAGCTGCTTCTCTCACTGCTCACAGCTCCAACTGAGCAGGACACGCCTCCACTGCTCTACCATTGGTCCTTGTGCATGAAACTCTTTTGAGTTTACCTGCAAAACATAAAACATTAAGACCATGCCACCCGACCTGGGTGACACAGCAGACATTTTCAAGGCCCCTTTTTTTTAAATTATTTAATTGGGTTTTTTTTGGGGCGCTAAAATCAAATTTTCCCAGTGCCCCCTATAAAAGGGGAGGGGGACACTAAAAGCACCGGCAATTAAAACAAATTAAACTTTAAAACGTAAAATCAAATTAAAATTTGGTTGCCGGGCGTGATGATGCACTCCAGTCCCTCCGGTGCCCACCTCTCGCGGAAGGCCGCGAGCGTACCGGTGGACACCGCGTGCTCCATCTCCAAGGACACCCTGGACCGGATGTAAGAGCGGAAGAGAGGCAGGCAGTCAGGTTGAACGACCCCCTCGACCGCCCGCTGCCTGGACCGGCTGATGGCACCCTTGGCCGTGCCCAGGAGCAGTCCTACGAGGAGGCCTTCGGACCTACCCGCTCCCCTCCGCACAGGGTGCCCAAAGATCAGGAGAGTGGGACTGAAGTGCAGCCAGAATTTCAGGAGCAGCCCCTTCAAATAGTGGAACAGGGGCTGCAACCTTGTGCACTCCATAAAAACATGGAACACGGACTCCTCCAGACCGCAGAAATTGCAGGCGGCCTGGGAGTCCGTGAACCGGCTTAAAAATTTGTTGCACGGCACTGCTCCGTGCACCACCCTCCAGGCCAAGTCCCCGATGAATAGTGGGAGGACCCCTGCGTAGAGTGCCCTCCATCGGGGACCCCCGCCTCCTCCGGACGGCAAGATGGTACGCCATGGCGTGTCCGGACGGCCGGCGAGGATGGCAAAGTTGAGGGTGTGCAGGAGCAGCCCGTACAGGAAACCCCTCCGCGCGGAACTGAAATGCACGGAGGGGATTTCCCCGAGGCGGCTCAAGTTGTGAGGCGCCGGCCCCCGAGGGAGGTTCCGGGGTTTGGCGCCGATGAGGAATTCCGTCCGGACGGGGGTCAGTTCGGACGGGATCTCCCCACGTGCTTGAGCCTCCTCGATGCACCTAACGGAGTCAGGGCCCAGAGCTGTTTTTAGCGACTCGATGGCATCGGCCGCGTGGCGGACGTTGGCAGAATTTAGGCGCCGCGCCAGCGTGTCTGGCGCCATCCAGCCCGCTCCTCCGCCATCGAGCAGGTCCCTGACCCTGGTCACCTCACCAGCCACAGCCCTCTCTTCCGACCGCCACAAAACGCCTCGGCCGTGGAGGTACGGATTCCCGAGCAGCGGTTCCTGCAGGACGGCCGCCACTCCAGCCGGCGGAGAGCTGCGCTTGGTGGAGACTTTGTTCCAGACCCTGATGAGTTCCCTGTAAAAGACAGGCAGCTCCCGGACGGCGGTCCTGGCACCCCCCAAGTTCACAAACAGGAGCTGCGTGTCATAATTGAGGTCGAGCTGCTGGCGGAAGAAATACCTCGCCAGAGCGCACCACCTAGGAGGGGGCTCGACGTAAAGGTATCTCTGCAGGGTCTGAAGACGGAAAGTCGCGAGCTGGGCGCTGACGCACACCAACGACTGACCGCCCTCCTCAAGCGGGAGACTCAAGACCGCGGCAGAGACCCAGTGCTTCCTGTTGTTCCAGAAGAAGTCCACCAGCTACTTCTGTATCTTGGCGACAAACGCAGGGGGAGGGGTCAAAGTGACCAGCCGGTACCACAGCATTGCGGCCACCAGCTGGTTTATGACTAGCGCTCGACCCCTGTAGGACAGCACTCGGAGCAGTCCTGTCCAGCGCCCTAGGCGAGCGGCGACCTTGGCCTCCAGCTCCTGCCAGTTCGCCGGCCAGGCTCCCTCGTCGGGGCTAAGGTAGACTCCCAGATAGAGGAGATGGGTCGTGCTCCAGGCAAAAGGCCTGAGCTCCTCCGGCAGGGAGTCCACCCGCCACTGACCCACCAGGAGTCCGGAACATTTCTCCCAGTTGATCCTGGCGGAGGACGCGGCCGAGTAAATCTTCTGGCACTCACGCATCCTCCGCAGGTCAGCGGGATCCTCTACCGCGAGGAGCACGTCATCGGCGTAAGCCGAGAGGACGACCTCCACGCCCGGCCCTTGCAGAGCCAGTCCCGCCAACCTCGTCCGCAAGAGGCGCAGGAAAGGCTCCACGCAAACGGCGTATAACTGGCCGGACATGGGGCATCCCTGGCGCACCCCTCTCCTAATGCGAAGGGGCGCCGTCAAGGACCCGTTAACCTTAATCAGACACTCCGCGGCGGCGTACAAAAGTCGGATCCGGGCGACGAAATGCGTCCCGAACCCGAAAGCGCGCAGAGTTCCGAGCAGATAGTCGTGATCCACCCTGTCGAACGCCTTCTCTTGGTCGAGGGATAGGAAGGCGACCGACAGACCAGCCTCCTGGGAACAATGGATGAGGTCCCGGACCAGATGCATGTTATCGTGGATTGTCCGGCCCGGGACCGTGTATGACTGGTCGGGGTGGATCATGTGGTCCAGCACGGCACCAAGGCGAGCAGACATCGCCCTGGCGAAGATTTTGTAGTCCGTGCTGAGGAGGGAGACCGGGCGCCAGTTCTTAAGGAGGCGGAGATCGCCCTTCTTAGGCAGCAGGACGATGACTGCCCTGCGCCAAGAGAGGGGCATCTCCCCGGTCGCCAGACTTTCCCCCAGGACCCGCGCGTAGTCGCTCCCCAGGACGTCCCAGAACGCCCTGTGGAACTCCACGGTCAGCCTGTCCAGCCCCGGGGATTTTCCCCTCGAGAGCCGGGCGAGGGCACCGGTCAGCTCCGCCAGGCTTAGCGGATCTTCCAGATTTTCGGCGCCCTCCGGGCCGACCTTCGGCAGGTCCTCCCACAAAACTCTACGCGCTTCCTCGCTGGACGGATCCGGAGAGAACAGAGCCCCGTAATATTCACGGACCCTGTTGTTGACGCCCTCCGGATCCGAGACGAGAGAGCCGTCACGGCCAGCAGCGTCAAGAGCTGCTTACGGACACTCTGCCTTTTTTCCAGCGAGTAGAAGAAGGGGGAGCCGCGGTCCAGATCCCGCAGGAACCGGATCCGCGACCTCACGAACGCGCCTCGGGACCCGACGAGCTGCAGGTCCTTCAGCGCGGCCTTCTTCGCTTCGTACACCGTCCGCAGGGCCGGGTCCTGGACGACTTGACCGAGACGGGCTTCCAGGTCGAGCACCTCTTTTTCTAGGCGCCCGACTCTGGCCGCCCGCCTCTTGGTCGACCCCCTCGCGTACTCTTGACAGAAGACGCGGACGTGAGCCTTGCCCACGTCCCACCATAGCCTCAAGGAGGGGAAGCCCCCCTGCTTCCTTCTCCAGTCGGACCAGAATCGACGGAACGAGTCCTGGAACCGCACGTCCTCCAGCAGCCGGTTGTTAAAGTGCCAGTACGCGGACCCCGTCCTCGCGCGGAGCGAAGCGAGCTCCGCCCACACCAGGTGGTGGTCCGAACACGGCACCGGCCGCATGGAGGCCGCCGGGACGCAGGAAACGTACGCCCGAGACACGTAAAGGCGGTCGACTCTAGACCATCCAACTCCAGGCCTCACCCAAGTAAAGGCGCTGGAGTCGGGGTGGAGATTTCGCCAGACGTCCACCAAGTCGAAGGACCCGAATAGGTCCCTCAACTTCTCCATCGCCGTCATGCACTGCGGGGCACCGGAGCGGTCCCTCGCCTCGAGGGTGCGGTTAAAATCCCCCCCGAGGACAATGCAGTCGCCGACGTCGACGGAGCCAAGAAGAGCGGACACCTCTTCAAAGAAGCGCGTTTGCTGCGGGCCGGGATGAGGGGCGTACACGTTCACGAGATGGAGCGGCACGTCCCCCAGGCGAACCGTTACGTGCAGCAAGCGGCCTGGCACGGGCTCCTCGACCTCCAAGATCTCCGGCTGAAAATGCGGGCCCAGCAAGATGGCCACCCCACTAGAAATGGCGGTGAGGTGGCTCATGCGGACCTCTCCTTGCCATTCCAGGAGCCACGTGGCTTCGTCTCCCGGAACGGTGTGGGTTTCTTGCAGGAAGCACACCGCATATTTCCCCTCCCGCAGGAGCGAAAAATTGTCAAATCTACGGCGTGCCCCTCTGCCGCCGTTGATGTTGAGGCTGGCTATGGTTATCTTCATGGCAAAAGCATAGTGCAACCTCTACCTTAACCTATTGTGGGGGAGGGAGCGGAGTCTTTTGTTGAACTCCGCACCCTCCGCAGCCCAGCGAGGAGTCCCTCGAGCTCGCGCAGCTCAAGGTGCTGCTCCTTTGTCAAGGGCCCGCCCGCGGCCAAGGTTTTAACGGCGGCGCGGACAGACCCCTTGATCAGCTCTTTTTCCAGGGCCAGTCGGGCTTGGTCGCGGCGACCCCGGCTCTGGGCCAAAAAGTCCCGGAGTTCCTTTGCAGGAATGAGGAGGGCCTCAGCGGCGGCCGCGAGCAGATCCACCGCCTCACTGGCGGTGGTCTCTAGGTCTTCACCCGCGTCCCCCACCGAGTCCCCGTCCTCCTCCGGGAGGTGGCCGCCAGCAGCCAGCCCATCGACCGCACAAGGTACGGCAAATGAACCGGCCGCTCCAACCGGCCCTGGCACTGCCCCGATCCCACCCCCAGGATCGTCGGCAGAGGAGTCCCCACTGGGCTCTTTTAAAAAAATGGTGCCGGGTCGGGAAATGACAGCGGAAGGGGTTCCCCCTCCGCCCCAGGAACCGGGGAACAAGGAGAGACCTGGCCATAGGAAATCCCCAGGCCCTCCAAGTGCTCCAGCTCCAAAGTAAGGGGTGAGGGTGGGTGTTCCTCCCCCTCCCCGCTGCCACCCCCCGGCCCAGCATCTACAGTTTCATTAAAAACAGTAAATTGTGTTTCTGCCGGGTCGAGCGACTCCCAGGGGAAGTTGGGTATTGGCTGGGCGGGCTCAGGTTCGGCCTTTTCGACCTCGCCCGCCTCAGTCCCCGGGACGCCCGGCCCGGCGGCTACGCATTCCTCCGCGGTCCCCACGCCCCCCACGACAGGCAGATCTTCCACTCCATCCCCGGGAGGCAGAGGCTGGGCAGCCTCAACTGTTCCACCCTCCCCGGGGACAGACTCCTCTCGCCTACGGCGCTGCTTGGGGGCGCTGGTTGGGGACGCGGGACACGCGGCGGGCACCGACTCCTCCGCGGAGGGATGTTGTTCCCCCTCCGCCTCATCGGAGCCGCGCCTCCTTTTGTTCCTGGGGGTGCGCGGAGGCAGGGAGACCCCCATGTCTGCCGAGGCCTCCCGCTCCGCCCCCCCCTTTTCCTTTCCTTTCCCGCGCCCGGGCCCCTCTGTGGTGTTATTCAAGGGCTCGGGCACGGGCTCGGGGCACCACGCGCTCGCCGGTGACGGGGTTGGGCTGAGCGCGGTGGTCAAATTATCTGGCGCACCGAGGGGACCCGCCTCTAGATGTTTTGCCTTCTTCCGCGCCTTCTTTCCGCTCGGACGCTCTCCCTCCCCCCCGCCGGAGGCCCTGAAAACAAAGGCCTCCGACGATGCCCGCGCACCCATGGCTCCCGGCACGCGGACGCAACTAGGGGGAGGGGTGGCGGCGGCGCCAGCCTTAGCCGCCTTCGGTGGTTTGGTGGCCTTGGAGGCGGGGAAGTTCTTGCGAACGTGCCCCACCTCCCTGCAGGCATGGCACCGCACGCCGTCCGACGTCCAAAAGACGCGGTAGGCAGTCCCCTCGTGCACCACATTAAAGTTCCCCTCCATCGTCTCCTCCCGCGCCAGCCGGACAAAGAGCTGGCGGCGGAAGGAGAACACGTGGCGCAGGCTGTTCTCCCTGAGGCCGAGCGGTATGGGGTTGATCCCCGACCTTACCTCCCCCAGTTGTTGTAGGTGAGGGAGGAAGAGCTCAGCGGGAACAAAGGGCGGGACGTTTGAAATGATGACCCTCTGCGCGGTGGCCTCGAGAGGGTCCACCGGCAGGTACGTCCCGCCCACCGTGAGCCCCTTTTCAAGGGCCAGGGACACCGCCCGCTCCGACCCCAGGAAGAACACGGCCTTCCCAGACATCTTGGAGGCTGCGACAATGGCCGAGGGGCCGACTACCCCAGCCATCGCCCGCACGCACTCCTCAATGCTCATTGTGGTGTGAGTGTAGCTCTTGACCCCGTGTTTTTTAGTAATGAGTCTGAATGGTGGCAGGTCAGCGGGTGGCGCAGGAGGCGCCGTGGAAGCGGACACCGCCTGCGCATACGTCCTTGCTGGCCCTGCCACCGGCGTGGATGGGGTCGCCATCACGGGGTCCCTTTAAGGGCCACACCCACCCCAAAGTCACAGGCCTTAATGGTCTTAATTAGGCCTCTTATCTAAAAGACTGAAGCAGAGGAGCTCTTAACGAGGTACCTCTCCCCTAGTTGGCAATTGGGGAGAGGCCTTGCTCCCTCTGCTCAGTTGTCTTAATTGGGTTTTTTTTTTAAATTCAATTTGGAAGGAAGGGCTCTCAGAGTGAGAGGGGAGAAACAGTGTAACAGAGAAAGAGAGAGGGGGGTGGGAAGGGGTGGGGACTGCGAGGGCAGGTCTCCCCTCGCAGCTGTGGGTGGGTGCACTCCCCAGATGGCAAAACAAAAAGTCTTTGGGGTGGTCTTCAGGTGAGGGGAGAAGATGTCTTCACCTGGGGTAGCTGGAGCCACCAGGCACACACTACCAACGATCTTTAATTGGGTGATTAAGAAAACAATCTTCAGCCTGGTAGCTCCAGCTATCCCAGGCTAGGCAAATGTGGGGGGTGGGGGGGGTTCCAATTGTGGGGGGGGCCTAGTTGTAAGCACGGCCCCCACGCACACTACCACACACACACACACCCCCCGCGATGTTCCGGCCTCAGTGGTCTTCTTTCCTCCCCCCACCGATACAACAAAGTCTTTTTGGGAAATGCACCCACACCCACCTGTAGAAATGGTAGAGTCTCCCTCCTTCCACACTGGATGTTGTTGGTCTTTTCCCCCTCTCTCCAACTCCTTGCAGAAGTGGTAAAGTTGTTGAAAAGTTTTCTGTTCTCCTCCTCTCCCTCTGGGTAAAAGTTGGTGTTGAAGCCCCTTCCTTCCTTCTATTCCTGGGCTGGTCTCAGGGCTCTCCAGGCAGGAGCACAAGTTGCTAGCTGCTTCTCTCACTGCTCACAGCTCCAACTGAGCAGGACACGCCTCCACTGCTCTACCATTGGTCCTTGTGCATGAAACTCTTTTGAGTTTACCTGCGAAAACATAAAACATTAAACGGTGCCACCCGACCTGGGTGACACTCCAGACATTTACAAGGCCCTTTTTTTTTTTCCCCCCCTTTTTTGTGTTTTTTTTTGTGTTTTTCTTTTTTTGGTTTTTTTTTTGGGCACTAAAATCACAATTTTCCCCAGTGCCCCCTATAAAAGGGAAGGGGGACACTAAAAGCACCGGCAATTAAAACAAATTAAACTTAAAAACGTAAAATTAAATTAAAATTTGGTTGCCGGGCGTGATGATGCACTCCAGTCCCTCCGGTGCCCACCTCTCGCGGAAGGCCGCGAGCGTACCGGTGGACACCGCGTGCTCCATCTCCAAGGATACCCTGGACCGGATGTAAGAGCGGAAGAGAGGCAGGCAGTCAGGTTGAACGACCCCCTCGACCGCCCGCTGCCTGGACCGGCTGATGGCACCCTTGGCCGTGCCCAGGAGCAGTCCTACGAGGAGGCCTTCGGACCTACCCGCTCCCCTCCGCACAGGGTGCCCAAAGATCAGGAGAGTGGGACTGAAGTGCAGCCAGAATTTCAGGAGCAGCCCCTTCAAATAATGGAACAGGGGCTGCAACCTTGTGCACTCCATAAAAACATGGAACACGGACTCCTCCAGACCGCAGAAATTGCAGGCGGCCTGCGAGTCCGTGAACCGGCTTAAAAATTTGTTGCACGGCACTGCTCCGTGCACCACCCTCCAGGCCAAGTCCCCGATGAATAGTGGGAGGACCCCTGCGTAGAGTGCCCTCCATCGGGGACCCCCGCCTCCTCCGGACGGCAAGATGGTACGCCATGGCGTGTCCGGACGGCCGGCGAGGATGGCAAAGTTGAGGGTGTGCAGGAGCAGCCCGTACAGGAAACCCCTCAGCGCGGAACTGAAAGGCACGGAGGGGATTTCCCCGAGGCGGCTCAAGTTGTGAGGCGCCGGCCCCCGAGGGAGGTTCCGGGGTTTGGCGCCGATGAGGAATTCCGTCCGGACGGGGGTCAGTTCGGACGGGATCTTCCCACGTGCTTGAGCCTCCTCGATGCACCTAACGGAGTCAGGGCCCAGAGCTGTTTTTAGCGACTCGATGGCATCGGCCGCGTGGCGGACGTTGGCAGAATTTAGGCGCCGCGCCAGCGTGTCTGGCGCCATCCAGCCCGCTCCTCCGCCATCGAGCAGGTCCCTGACCCTGGTCACCTCACCAGCCACAGCCCTCTCTTCCGACCGCCACATAAAGCCTCGGCCGTGGAGGTACGGATTCCCGAGCAGCGGTTCCTGCAGGACGGCCGCCACTCCAGCCGGCGGAGAGCTGCGCTTGGTGGAGACTTTGTTCCAGACCCTGATGAGTTCCCTGTAAAAGACAGGCAGCTCCCGGAGGGCGGTCCTGGCACCCCCCAAGTTCACAAACAGGAGCTGCGTGTCATAATTGAGGTCGAGCTGCTGGCGGAAGAAATACCTCGCCAGAGCGCACCACCTAGGAGGGGGCTCGACGTAAAGGTATCTCTGCAGGGTCTGAAGACGGAAAGTCGCGAGCTGGGCGCTGACGCACACCAACGACTGACCGCCCTCCTCAAGCGGGAGACTCAAGACCGCGGCAGAGACCCAGTGCTTCCTGTTGTTCCAGAAGAAGTCCACCAGCTTCTTCTGTATCTTGGCGACAAACGCAGGGGGAGGGGTTAAAGTGACCAGCCGGTACCACAGCATTGCGGCCACCAGCTGGTTTATGACTAGCGCTCGACCCCTGTAGGACAGCACTCGGAGCAGTCCTGTCCAGCGCCCTAGGCGAGCGGCGACCTTGGCCTCCAGCTCCTGCCAGTTCGCCGGCCAGGCTCCCTCGTCGGGGCTAAGGTAGACTCCCAGATAGAGGAGATGGGTCGTGCTCCAGGCAAAAGGCTTGAGCTCCTCCGGCAGGGAGTCCACCCGCCACTGACCCACCAGGAGTCCGGAACATTTCTCCCAGTTGATCCTGGCGGAGGACGCGGCCGAGTAAATCTCCTGGCACTCACGCATCCTCCGCAGGTCAGCGGGATCCTCTATCGCGAGGAGCACGTCATCGGCGTAAGCCGAGAGGACGACCTCCACGCCCGGCCCTTGCAGAGCCAGTCCCGTCAACCTCGTCCGCAAGAGGCGCAGGAAAGGCTCCACGCAAACGGCGTATAACTGGCCGGACATGGGGCATCCCTGGCGCACCCCTCTCCTAAAGCGAAGGGGCGTTGTCAAGGACCCGTTAACCTTAATCAGACACTCCGCGGCGGCGTACAAAAGTCGGATCCGGGCGACGAAATGCGTCCCGAACCCGAAAGCGCGCAGAGTTCCGAGCAGATAGTCGTGATCCACCCTGTCGAACGCCTTCTCTTGGTCGAGGGATAGGAAGGCGACCGACAGACCAGCCTCCTGGGAACAATGGATGAGGTCCCGGACCAGATGGATGTTATCGTGGATTGTCCGGCCCGGGACCGTGTATGACTGGTCGGGGTGGATCATGTGGTCCAGCACGGCACCAAGGCGAGCAGACATCGCCCTGGCGAAGATTTTGTAGTCCGTGCTGAGGAGGGAGACCGGGCGCCAGTTCTTAAGGAGGCGGAGATCGCCCTTCTTAGGCAGCAGGACGATGACTGCCCTGCGCCAAGAGAGGGGCATCTCCCCGGTCGCCAGACTTTCCCCCAGGACCCGCGCGTAGTCGCTCCCCAGGACGTCCCAGAACGCCCTGTGGAACTCGAGAGCCGGGCGAGGGCACCGGTCAGCTCCGCCAGGCTTAGCGGAGCTTCCAGATTTTCGGCGCCCTCCGGGCCGACCTTCAGCAGGTCCTCCCACAAAACTCTACGCGCTTCCTCGCTGGACGGATCCGGAGAGAACAGAGCCCCGTAATATTCACGGACCCTGTTGTTGATGCCCTCCGGATCCGAGACGAGAGAGCCGTCGTCGGCCAGCAGCGTCAAGAGCTGCTTACGGACACTCTGCCTTTTTTCCAGCGAGTAGAAGAAGGGGGAGCCGCGGTCCAGATCCCGCAGGAACCGGATCCGCGACCTCACGAATGCGCCTCGGGACCCGACGAGCTGCAGGTCCTTCAGCGCGGCCTTCTTCGCTTCGTACACCGTCCGCAGGGCCGGGTCCTGGACGACTTGACCGAGACGGGCTTCCAGGTCGAGCACCTCTTTTTCTAGGCGCCCGACTCTGGCCGCCCGCCTCTTGGTCGACCCCCTCGCGTACTCTTGACAGAAGACGCGGACGTGAGCCTTGCCCACGTCCCACCATAGCCTCAAGGAGGGGAAGCCCCCCTGCTTCCTTCTCCAGTCGGACCAGAATCGACGGAACGAGTCCTGGAACCGCACGTCCTCCAGCAGCCGGTTGTTAAAGTGCCAGTACGCGGACCCCGTCCTCGCGCGGAGCGAAGCGAGCTCCGCCCACACCAGGTGGTGGTCCGAACACGGCACCGGCCGCATGGAGGCCGCCGGGACGCAGGAAACGTACGCCCGAGACACGTAAAGGCGGTCGACTCTAGACCATCCAACTCCAGGCCTCACCCAAGTAAAGGTGCTGGAGTCGGGGTGGAGATTTCGCCAGACGTCCACCAAGTCGAAGGACCCGACCAGGTCCCTCAACTTCTCCATCGCCGTCATGCACTGCGGGGCACCGGAGCGGTCCCTCGCCTCGAGGGTGCAGTTAAAATCCCCCCCGAGGACAATGCAGTCGCCGACGTCGACGGAGCCAAGAAGAGCGGACACCTCTTCAAAGAAGCGCGTTTGCTGCGGGCCGGGATGAGGGGCGTACACGTTCACGAGATGGAGCGGCACGTCCCCCAGGCGAACCGTTACGTGCAGCAAGCGGCCTGGCACGGGCTCCTCGACCCCCAAGATCTCCGGCTGAAAATGCGGGCCCAGCAAGATGGCCACCCCACTAGAAATGGCGGTGAGGTGGATCATGCGGACCTCTCCTTGCCATTCCAGGAGCCACGTGGCTTCGTCTCCCGGAACGGTGTGGGTTTCTTGCAGGAAGCACACCGCATATTTCCCCTCCCGCAGGAGCGAAAAATTGTCAAATCTACGGCGTGCCCCTCTGCCGCCGTTGATGTTGAGGCTGGCTATGGTTATCTTCATGGCAAAAGCATAGTGCAACCTCTACCTTAACCTATTGTGGGGGAGGGAGCGGAGTCTTTTGTTGAACTCCGCTCCCTCCGCAGCCCAGCGAGGAGTCCCTCGAGCTCGCGCAGCTCAAGGTGCTGCTCCTTTGTCAAGGGCCCGCCCGCGGCCAAGGTTTTAACGGCGGCGCGGACAGACCCCTTGATCAGCTCTGGCTCGGACCATTTTTCCAGGGCCAGTCGGGCTTGGTCGCGGCGACCCCGGCTCTGGGCCAAAAAGTCCCGGAGTTCCTTTGCAGGAATGAGGAGGGCCTCAGCGGCGGCCGCGAGCAGATCCACCGCCTCACTGGCGGTGGTCTCTAGGTCTTCACCCGCGTCCCCCACCGAGTCCCCGTCCTCCTCCGGGAGGTGGCCGCCAGCAGCCAGCCCATCGACCGCACAAGGTACGGCAAATGAACCGGCCGCTCTAAACGGCCCTGGCACTGCCCCGATCCCACCACCAGGATCGTCGGCAGAGGAGTCCCCACTGGGCTCTTTTAAAAATGGTGCTGGGTCGGGAAATGACAGCGGAAGGGGTTCCCCCTCCGCCCCAGGAACCGGAGAACAAGGAGAGACCCGGCCATAGGAGATCCCCAGGCTCCCCAAGTGCTCCAGCTCCAAAGTAAGAGGCGAGGGTGGGTGTTCCTCCCCCTCCCCGCTGCCACCCCCCGGCCCAGCATCTACAGTTTCATTAAAATCAGTTTGTGTTTCTGCCGGGTCGAGCGACTCCCGGGGGAAGTTGGGTATTGGCTGGGCGGGCTCAGGTTCGGCCTTTTCGGCCTCGCCCGCCTCAGTCCCCGGGACGCCCGGCCCGGCGGCTACGCATTCCTCCGCGGTCCCCACGCCCCCCACGACAGGCAGATCTTCCATGCCATCCCCAGGAGGCAGCGGCTGGGCAGCCTCGACTGCCTCACCATCCCCGGGGACAGACTCTTCGCGCCTGCAGCGCAATTTGGGAGCGCTGGTTGGGGACGCGGGACACGCGGCGGGCACCGACTCCTCCGCGGAGGGATGTTGTTCCCCCTCCGCCTCATCGGAGCCGCGCCTCCTTTTGTTCCTGGGGGCGCGCGGAGGCAGGGAGACCCCCATGTCTGCCGAGGCCTCCCGCTCCGCTCCCCCCTTGTCCTTTTCTTGCCCGCGCCTGGGCCCCCCTGTGGTGTTATTCAAGGGCCCGGGCACGGGCTCGGGGCACCCCGCGCTCGCCGGTGACTGGGTTGGGCTGAGCGCGGTGGTCAAATTGTCTGGCGCACCGAGGGGACCCGCCTCTGGATGTTTTGTCTTCTTCCGCGCCTTCCTTCCGGTCGGACGCTCTCCATCCCCCCCGCCGGAGGCCCTGAAAACAAAGGTCTCCGACGATGCCCGCGCACCCATGGCTCCAGGCACGCGGACGCAGCTAGGGGGAGGGGTGGCGTTGGCGCCAGCCTTGGCCGCCTTCGGTGGTTTGGCGGCCTTGGAGGCGGGGCAGTTCTTGCGAACGTGCCCCACCTCCTTGCAGGCATGGCACCGCACGCCGTCCGACGTCCAGAAGACGCGGTAGGCAGTCCCCTCGTGCACCACATTAAAATTTCCCCCCGTCGTCTCCTCCCACGCCAGCCGGACAAAGAGCTGGCGGCGGAAGGAGAACACGTGGCGCAGGCTGTTCTCCCTGAGGCCGAGCGGTATGGGGTTGATCCCTGACCTTACCTCCCCCAGTTGTTGTAGGTGAGGGAGGAGGAGCTCAGCGGGAACAAAGGGCGGGACGTTCGACACGATGACCCTCTGCGCGGTGGCCTCGAGAGGATCCACCGGCAGGAACGTCCCGCCCACCGTGAGCCCCTTTTCGAGGGCCAGGGACACCGCCCGCTCCGACCCCAGGAAGAAAACAGCCTTCCCAGACATCTTGGAGGCTGCGACAATGGCCGAGGGGCCGACTACCCCAGCCATCGCCCGCACGCACTCCTCAATGCTCATTGTGGGGTGAGTGTAGCTCTTGACCCCGTGTTTTTTTGTAATGAGTCTGAATGGTGGCAGGGCAGCGGGTGGCGCAGGAGGTGCCGTGGAAGCGGTTGCCACCTGCGCATACGTCTTCGCTGGCCCTGCCACCGGCGTGGATGGGGTCGCCATCACGGGGTCCCTTTAAGGGCTACACCCACCCCAAAGTCACAGGCCTTAATGGTCTTTAATGGCCTCGTATATTAACTGAGCAGGGGAGCCCTTAACGAGGCACCTCTCCCCTCGGTGACAATTGGGGAGAGGCCTTGCTCCCTCTGCTCAGTTGTCTTAATTGGTTTTGTTTTTTTTTTGTAAATTTGGAAGGAAGAGGCCTCAGAGAGAGAGGGGAGAAAGAGAGTAGCAGAGAAAGAGAGAGGGGGGTGGGAAGGGGGGGGGGACTGCGAGGGCAGGTCTCCCCTCGCAGCTGTGGGTGGGTGCACTCCCCAGATGGCAAAACACAAAAGTCTTTGGGGTGGTCTTCAGGTGGGGGGAGAAGATGTCTTCACCTGGGGTAGCTGGAGCCACCAGGCACTCCTAACGATCTTTAATTGGGTGATTAAGAAAAACAACAACAATCTTCAGCCTGGTAGCTCCAGCTATCCCAGGCTAGGCAATTGGGGGGGGGGTGGGGGGGGTTCCAATTGTGGGGGGGGGCCCAGTTGTAAGCAAGGCCCCCACACACACTACCACACACACGCACACCCCCCGCGATGTTCCGGCCATCAGTGTTCTTCTTTCCTCCCCCCACCGATACAACAAAGTCTTTTTGGGAAATGCACCCACACCCACCTGTAGAATGGCGAGTCTCCCTCCTTCCACACTGGATGTTGTTTGTCTTTTCCCCCTCTCTCCAACTCCTTGCAGAATGGTAATAAAGATGTTTAAAAGTTTTCTGTTCTCCTCCTCTCCCTCTGGGTTAAAGTGGTGTTGAAGCCCCTTCCTTCCTTCTCCTCCTGGGCTGGTCTCAGGGCTCTCCAGGCAGGAGCAAAAATTGATAGCTGCTCCTCTCTCTGCAGCTCAGCCAACTGAGCAGGACACGCCTCCACTGCTCTACGATTGGTCCTTGTGCATGAAACTCTTTTGAGTTTACCTGTGAAAACATAAAACATGTATCCGTGCCACCCGACCTGGATGACACACACAAGACATTTACAAGGCCCTTTTTTCCTTTTTTTGGTTTATTTTTTGTGTTTTTTGTTTTTTTTTTTTTGGTTTTTTTTGGGCACTAAAATCACAATTTCTCCGGTGCCCCGGTTAAAAGGGAAGGGGACACTAAAAGCACCGGCAATTAAGACAAATTAAACTTTAAAACGTAAAATCAAATTAAAATTTGGTTGCCGGGCGTGATGATGCACTCCAGTCCCTCCGGTGCCCACCTCTCGCGGAAGGCCGCGAGCGTACCGGTGGACACCGCGTGCTCCATCTCCAAGGACACCCTGGACCGGATGTAAGAGCGGAAGAGAGGCAGGCAGTCAGGTTGAACGACCCCCTCGACCGCCCGCTGCCTGGACCGGCTGATGGCACACTTGGCCGTGCCCAGGAGCAGTCCTACGAGGAGGCCGTCGGACCTACCCGCTCCCCTCCGCACAGGGTGCCCAAAGATCAGGAGGGTGGGACTGAAGTGCAGCCAGAATTTCAGGAGCAGCCCCTTCAAATAATGGAACAGGGGCTGCAACCTCGTGCACTCAATAAAAACATGGAACACGGACTCCTCCAGACCGCAGAAATTGCAGGCGGCCTGGGAGTCCGTGAACCGGCTTAAAAATTTGTTGCACGGCACTGCTCCGTGCACCACCCTCCAGGCCAAGTCCCCGATGAATAGTGGGAGGACCCCTGCGTAGTGTGCCCTCCATCGGGGACCCCCGCCTCCTCCGGACGGCAAGATAGTACGCCATGGCGTGTCCGGACGGCCGGCGAGGATGGCAAAGTTGAGGGTGTGCAGGAACAGCCCGTACAGGAAACCCCTCCGCGCGGAACTGAAAGGCACGGAGGGGATTTCCCCGAGGCGGCTCAAGTTGTGAGGCGCCGGCCCCCGAGGGAGGTTCCGGGGTTTGGCGCCGATGAGGAATTCCGTCCGGACGGGGGTCAGTTCGGACGGGATCTCCCCACGTGCTTGAGCCTCCTCGATGCACCTAACGGAGTCAGGGCCCAGAGCTGTTTTTAGCGACTCGATGGCATCGGCCGCGTGGCGGACGTTGGCAGAGTTTAGGCGCCGCGCCAGCGTGTCTGGCGCCATCCAGCCCGCTCCTCCGCCATCGAGCAGGTCCCTGACCCTGGTCACCTCACCAGCCACAGCCCTCTCTTCCGACCGCCACATAAAGCCTCGGCCGTGGAGGTACGGATTCCCGAGCAGCGGCTCCTGCAGGACGGCCGCCACTCCAGCCGGCGGAGAGCTGCGCTTGGTGGAGACTTTGTTCCAGACCCTGATGATTTCCCTGTAAAAGACAGGCAGCTCCCGGAGGGCGGTCCTGGCACCCCCCAAGTTCACAAACAGGAGCTGCGTGTCATAATTGAGGTCGAGCTGCTGGCGGAAGAAATACCTCGCCAGAGCGCACCACCTAGGAGGGGGCTCGACGTAAAGGTATCTCTGCAGGGTCTGAAGACGGAAAGTCGCGAGCTGGGCACTGACGCACACCAACGACTGACCGCCCTCCTCAAGTGGGAGACTCAAGACCGCAGCAGAGACCCAGTGCTTCCTGTTGTTCCAGAAGAAGTCTACCAGCTTCTTCTGTATCTTGGCGACAAACGCAGGGGGAGGGGTCAAAGTGACCAGCCGGTACCACAGCATTGCGGCCACCAGCTGGTTTATGACTAGCGCTCGACCCCTGTAGGACAGCACTCGGAGCAGTCCTGTCCAGCGCCCTAGGCGAGCGGCGACCTTGGCCTCCAGCTCCTGCCAGTTCGCCGGCCAGGCTCCCTCGTCGGGGCTAAGGTAGACTCCCAGATAGAGGAGATGGGTCGTGCTCCAGGCAAAAGGCCTGAGCTCCTCCGGCAGGGAGTCCACCCGCCACTGACCCACCAGGAGTCTGGAACATTTCTCCCAGTTGATCCTGGCGGAGGACGCGGCCGAGTAAATCTCCTGGCACTCACGCATCCTCCGCAGGTCAGCGGGATCCTCTATCGCGAGGAGCACGTCATCGGCGTAAGCCGAGAGGACGACCTCCACGCCCGGCCCGTGCAGAGCCAGTCCCGTCAACCTCGTCCGCAAGAGGCGCAGGAAAGGCTCCACGCAAACGGCGTATAACTGGCCGGACATGGGGCATCCCTGGCGCACCCCTCTCCTAAAGCGAAGGGGCGCCGTCAAGGACCCGTTAACCTTAATCAGACACTCCGCGGCGGCGTACAAAAGTCGGATCCGGGCGACGAAATGCGTCCCGAACCCGAAAGCGCGCAGAGTTCCGAGCAGATAGTCGTGATCCACCCTGTCGAACGCCTTCTCTTGGTCGAGGGATAGGAAGGCGACCGACAGACCAGCCTCCTGGGAGCAATGGATGAGGTCCCGGACCAGATGGATGTTGTCGTGGATTGTCCGGCCCGGGACCGTGTATGACTGGTCGGGGTGGATCATGTGGTCCAGCACGGCACCAAGGCGAGCAGACATCGCCCTGGCGAAGATTTTGTAGTCCGTGCTGAGGAGGGAGACCGGGCGCCAGTTCTTAAGGAGGCGGAGATCGCCCTTCTTAGGCAGCAGGACGATGACTGCCCTGCGCCAAGAGAGGGGCATCTCCCCGGTCGCCAGACTTTCCCCCAGGACCCGCGCGTAGTCGCTCCCCAGGACGTCCCAGAATGCCCTGTGGAACTCCACGGTCAGCCCGTCCAGCCCCGGGGATTTTCCCCTCGAGAGCCGGGCGAGGGCACCGGTCAGCTCCGCCAGGCTTAGCGGAGCTTCCAGATTTTCGGCGCCCTCCGGGCCGACCTTCGGCAGGTCCTCCCACAAAACTCTACGCGCTTCCTCGCTGGACGGATCCGGAGAGAACAGAGCCCCGTAATATTCACGGACCCTGTTGTTGACGCCCTCTGGATCCGAGACGAGAGAGCCGTCGTCGGCCAGCAGCGTCATGAGCTGCTTACGGACACTCTGCCTTTTTTCCAGCGAGTAGAAGAAGGGGGAGCCGCGGTCCAGATCCCGCAGGAACCGGATCCGCGACCTCACGAACGCGCCTCGGGACCCGACGAGCTGCAGGTCCTTCAGCGCGGCCTTCTTCGCTTCGTACACCGTCCGCAGGGCCGGGTCCTGGACGACTTGACCGAGACGGGCTTCCAGGTCGAGCACCTCTTTTTCTAGGCGCCCGACTCTGGCCGCCCGCCTCTTGGTCGACCCCCTCGCGTACTCTTGACAGAAGACGCGGACGTGAGCCTTGCCCACGTCCCACCATAGCCTCAAGGAGGGGAAGCCCCCCTGCTTCCTTCTCCAGTCGGACCAGAATCGACGGAACGAGTCCTGGAACCGCACGTCCTCCAGCAGCTGGTTGTTAAAGTGCCAGTACGCGGACCCCGTCCTCGCGCGGAGCGAAGCGAGCTCCGCCCACACCAGGTGGTGGTCCGAACACGGCACCGGCCGCATGGAGGCCGCCGGGACGCAAGAAACGTACGCCCGAGACACGTAAAGGCGGTCGACTCTAGACCATCCAACTCCAGGCCTCACCCAAGTAAAGGCGCTGGAGTCGGGGTGGAGATTTCGCCAGACGTCCACCAAGTCGAAGGACCCGACCAGGTCCCTCAACTTCTCCATCGCCGTCATGCACTGCGGGGCACCGGAGCGGTCCCTCGCCTCGAGGGTGCAGTTAAAATCCCCCCCGAGGACAATGCAGTCGCCGACGTCGACGGAGCCAAGAAAAGCGGACACCTCTTCAAAGAAGCGCGTCTGCTGCGGGCCGGGATGAGGGGCGTACACGAGATGGAGCGGCACGTCCACCAGGCGAACCATTACGTGCAGCAAGCGGCCTGGCACGGGCTCCTCGACCCCCAAGATCTCCGGCTGAAAATGCGGGCCCAGCAAGATGGCCACCCCACTAGAAATGGCGGTGAGGTGGCTCATGCGGACCTCTCCTTGCCATTCCAGGAGCCACGTGGCTTCGTCTCCCGGAACGGTGTGGGTTTCTTGCAGGAAGCACACCGCATATTTCCCCTCCCGCAGGAGCGAAAAATTGTCAAATCTACGGCGTGCCCCTCTGCCGCCGTTGATGTTGAGGCTGGCTATGGTTATCTTCATGGCAAAAGCATAGTGCAACCTCTACCTTAACCTATTGTGGTGGAGGGAGCGGAGTCTTTTGTTGAACTCCGCTCCCTCCGCAGCCCAGCGAGGAGTCCCTCGAGCTCGCGCAGCTCAAGGTGCTGCTCCTAGGTCAAGGGCCCGCCCGCGGCCAAGGTTTTAACGGCGGCGCGGACGGACCCCTTGATCAGCTCTGGCTCGGACCATTTTTCCAGGGCCAGTCGGGCTTGGTCGCGGCGACCCCGGCTCTGGGCCAAAAAGTCCCGGAGTTCCTTTGCAGGAATGAGGAGGGCCTCAGCGGCGGCCGCGAGCAGATCCACCGCCTCACTGGCTGTGGTCTCTAGGTCTTCACCCGCGTCCCCCACTGAGTCCCCGTCCTCCTCCGGGAGGTGGCCGCCAGCAGCCAGCCCATCGACCGCACAAGGTACGGCAAATGAACCGGCCGCTCCAACCGGCCCTGGCACTGCCCCGATCCCACCCCCAGGATCGTCGGCAGAGGAGTCCCCACTGGGCTCTTTTAAAAATGGTGCTGGGTCGGGAAATGACAGCGGAAGGGGTTCCCCCTCCGCCCCAGGAACCGGAGAACAAGGAGAGACCCGGCCATAGGAAATCCCCAGGCCCTCCAAGTGCTCCAGCTCCAAAGTAAGGGGCGAGGGTGGGTGTTCCTCCCCCTCCCCGCTGCCACCCCCCGGCCCAGCATCTACAGTGTCATTAAAACCAATAAATTGTTTTTCTGCCGGGTCGAGCGACTCCCGGGGGAAGTTGGATAATAGCTGGGCGGGCTCAGGTTCGGCCTTTTCGGCCCCGCCCGCCTCGGTCCCCGGGACGCTCGACCCGGCGACTACGCATTCTTCCACTGGCCCCACGCCCCCCCCACGACAGGCAGATCTTCTATGCCCTCCCCAGGAGGCAGCGGCTGGGCAGCCTCGACTGCCTCACCCTCCCCGGGGACAGACTCCTCGCGCCTGCAGCGCAATTTGGGAGCGCTGGTGGGGGACGCGGGACACGCGGCGGGCACCGACTCCTCCACGGAGGGATGTTGTTCCCCCTCCGTCTCATCGGAGCCGCGCCTCCTTTTGTTCCTGGGGGCGCGCGGAGGCAGGGAGACCCCCATGTCTGCCGAGGCCTCCCGCTCCGCCCCCCCCTTTTCCTTTCCTTTCCCGTGCCCGGGCCCCTCCGTGGTGTTATTCAAGGGCTCGGGCACGGGCTCGGGGCACCACGCGCTCGCCGGTGACTGGGTTGGGCTGAGCGCGGTGGTCAAATTATCTGGCGCACCGAGGGGACCCGCCTCTAGATGTTTCTTCTTGTTCCGCGCCTTCTTTCCGGTCGGACGCTCTCCCTCCCCCCCGCCGGAGGCCCTGAAAACAAAGGCCTCCGACGATGCCCGCGCACCCATGGCTCCCGGCACGCGGACGCAACTAGGGGGAGGGGTGGCGGCGGCGCCAGCCTTGGCCGCCTTCGGTGGTTTGGCGGCCTTGGAGGCGGGGCAGTTCTTACGAACATGCCCCACCTCCCTGCAGGCATGGCACTGCACGCCGTCCGACGTCCAGAAGACGCGCTAGGCAGTCCCCTCGTGCACCACATTAAAATTCCCCTCCGTCGTGTCCTCCCGCGCCAGCCGGACAAAGAGCTGGCGGCGGAAGGAGAACACAGGGCGCAGGCTGTTCTCCCTGAGGCCGAGCGGTATGGGGTTGATCCCTGACCTTACCTCCCCCAGTTGTTGTAGGTGAGGGAGGAGGAGCTCAGCGGGAACAAAGGGCGGGACGTTCGACACGATGACCCTCTGCGCGGTGGCCTCGAGAGGATCCACCGGCAGGAACGTCCCGCCCACCGTGAGCCCCTTTTCGAGGGCCAGGGACACCGCCCGCTCCGACCCCAGGAAGAAAACAGCCTTCCCAGACATCTTGGAGGCTGCGACAATGGCCGAGGGGCCGACTACCCCAGCCATCGCCCGCACGCACTCCTCAATGCTCATTGTGGGGTGAGTGTAGCTCTTGACCCCGTGTTTTTTTGTAATGAGTCTGAATGGTGGCAGGGCAGCGGGTGGCGCAGGAGGTGCCGTGGAAGCGGTTGCCACCTGCGCATACGTCTTCGCTGGCCCTGCCACCGGCGTGGATGGGGTCGCCATCACGGGGTCCCTTTAAGGGCTACACCCACCCAAAGTCACAGGCCTTAATGGTCTTTAATGGCCTCGTATATCAACTGAGCAGAGGAGCCCTTAACGAGGCACTTCTCCCCTCGTTGACAATTGGGGAGAGGCCTTGCTCCCTCTGCTCAGTTGTCTTAATTGGTTTTGTTTTTTAAAATTAGTTAGAAAAGGGGCCTCAGAGAGAGAGGGGAGAAACAGAGGGTAACGGAGAAAGAGAGAGGGGGGTGGGAAGGGTGGGGGGCTGCGAGGGCATGTCTCCCCTCGCAGCTGTGGGTGGGTGCACTCCCCAGATGGCAAAACACACAAAAAACACAGTCTTTGGGTTGGTCTTCAGGTGGGGGGAGAAGACGTCTTCACCTGGGGTAGCTGGAGCCACCAGGCACACAATCCTAAACGATCTTTAATAGGGAGATTAATGACAATCTTCAGCCTGGTAGCTCCAGCTATCCCAGGCTAGGCAAATGTGGGGGGTGGGGGGGGTTCCAATTGTGGGGGGGGCCTAGTTGTAAGCACGGCCCCCACGCACACTTCCACACACACACACACCCCCCGCGATGTTCCGGCCCTCAGTGGTCTTCTTTCCTCCCCCCACCGATACAACAAAGTCTTTTTGGGAAATGCACCAACACCCACCTGTAGAAGATGTAGAGTCTCCCTCCTTCCACACTGGATGTTGTTTGTCTTTTCCCCCTCTCTCCAACTCCTTGCAGAATGGTAAAGATGTTCAAAGTTTTCTTTTCTCCTCCTCTCCCTCTGGATAGAAGTTGGTGTTGAAGCCCCTTCCTTCCTTCTTTTCCTGGGCTGGTCTCAGGGCTCTCCAGGCAGGAGCTCAAGTTGCTAGCAGCTCCACTCACTGCTCACAGCTCCAACTGAGCAGGACACGCCTCCACTGCTCTACGATTGGTTCCTTGTGCATGAAACTCTTTTGAGTTTACCTGCAAAACATAAAAACATTAAACGGTGCCACCCGACCTGGGTGACACTCCAGACATTTACAAGGCCCTTTTTTTCCCCCCCTTTTTTTTTGTGTTTTTGTGTTTTTCTTTTTTGGTTTTTTTTTGGGCACTAAATTCACAATTTTCCCCAGTGCCCCCTATAAAAGGGAAGGGGACACTAAAAACACCGGCAATTAAAACAAATTAAACTTTAAAACGTAAAATCAAATTAAAATTTGGTTGCCGGGCGTGATGATGCACTCCAGACCCTCCGGTGCCCACCTCTCGCGGAAGGCCGCGAGCGTACCGGTGGACACCGCGTGCTCCATCTCCAAGGACACCCTGGACCGGATGTAAGAGCGGAAGAGAGGCAGGCAGTCAGGTTGAACGACCCCCTCGACCGCCCGCTGCCTGGACCGGCTGATGGCACCCTTGGCCGTGCCCAGGAGCAGTCCTACGAGGAGGCCTTCGGACCTACCCGCTCCCCTCCGCACAGGGTGCCCAAAGATCAGGAGAGTGGGACTGAAGTGCAGCCAGAATTTCAGGAGCAGCCCCTTCAAATAGTGGAACAGGGGCTGCAACCTTGTGCACTCCATAAAAACATGGAACACGGACTCCTCCAGACCGCAGAAATTGCAGGCGGCCTGGGAGTCCGTGAACCAGCTTAAAAATTTATTGCACGGCACTGCTCCGTGCACCACCCTCCAGGCCAAGTCCCTGATGAATAGTGGGAGGACCCCGGCGTAGAGTGCCCTCCATCGGGGACCCCCGCCTCCTCCGGACGGCAAGATGGTATGCCATGGCGTGTCCGGATGGCCGGCGAGGATGGCAAAGTTGAGGGTGTGCAGGAGCAGCCCGTACAGGAAACCCCTCCGCGCGGAACTGAAAGGCACGGAGGGGATTTCCCCGAGGCGGCTCAAGTTGTGAGGCGCCGGCCCCCGAGGGAGGTTCCGGGGTTTGGCGCCGATGAGGAATTCCGTCCGGACGGGGGTCAGTTCGGACGGGATCTCCCCACGTGCTTGAGCCTCCTCGATGCACCTAACGGAGTCAGGGCCCAGAGCTGTTTTTAGCGACCCGATGGCATCGGCCGCGTGGCGGACGTTGGCAGAATTTAGGCGCCGCGCCAGCGTGTCTGGCGCCATCCAGCCCGCTCCTCCGCCATCGAGCAGGTCCCTGACCCTGGTCTCCTCACCAGCCACAGCCCTCTCTTCCGACCGCCACATAAAGCCTCGGCCGTGGAGGTATGGATTCCCGAGCAGCGGTTCCTGCAGGACGGCCGCCACTCCAGCCGGCGGAGAGCTGCGCCTGGTGGAGACTTTGTTCCAGACCCTGATGAGTTCCCTGTAAAAGACAGGCAGCTCCCGGAGGGCGGTCCTGGCACCCCCTAAGTTCACAAACAGGAGCTGCGTGTCATAATTGAGGCCGAGCTGCTGGCGGAAGAAATACCTCGCCAGAGCACACCACCTAGGAGGGGGCTCGACGTAAAGGTATCTCTGCAGGGTCTGAAGACGGAAAGTCGCGAGCTGTGCGCTGACGCACACCAACGACTGACCGCCCTCCTCAAGCGGGAGACTCAAGACCGCGGCAGAGACCCAGTGATTCCTGTTGTTCCAGAAGAAGTCCACCAGCTTCTTCTGTATCTTGGCGACAAACGCAGGGGGAGGGGTCAAAGTGACCAGCCGGTACCACAGCATTGCGGCCACCAGCTGGTTTATGACTAGCGCTCGACCCCTGTAGGACAGCACTCGGAGCAGTCCTGTCCAGCGCCCTAGGCGAGCGGCGACCTTGGCCTCCAGCTCCTGCCAGTTCGCAGGCCAGGCTCCCTCGTCGGGGCTAAGGTAGACTCCCAGATAGAGGAGATGGGTCGTGCTCCAGGCAAAAGGCCTGAGCTCCTCCGGCAGGGAGTCCACCCGCCACTGACCCACCAGGAGTCTGGAACATTTCTCCCAGTTGATCCTAGCGGAGGACGCGGCCGAGTAAATCTCCTGGCACTCACGCATCCTCCGCAGGTCAGCGGGATCCTCTATCGCGAGGAGCACGTCATCGGCGTAAGCCGAGAGGACGACCTCCACGCCCGGCCCTTGCAGAGCCAGTCCCGTCAACCTCGTCCGCAAGAGGCGCAGGAAAGGCTCCACGCAAACGGCGTATAACTGGCCGGACATGGGGCATCCCTGGCGCAACCCTCTCCTAAAGCGAAGGGGTGCCGTCAAGGACCCGTTAACCTTAATCAGACACTCCGCGGCGGCGTACAAAAGTCGGATCCGGGCGACGAAATGCGTCCCGAACCCGAAAGCGCGCAGAGTTCCGAGCAGATAGTCGTGATCCACCCTGTCGAACGCCTTCTCTTGGTCGAGGGATAGGAAGGCGACCGACAGACCAGCCTCCTGGGAACAATGGATGAGGTCCCGGACCAGATGGATGTTATCGTGGATTGTCCGGCCCGGGACCGTGTATGACTGGTCGGGGTGGATCATGTGGTCCAGCACGGCACCAAGGCGAGCAGACATCGCCCTGGCGAAGATTTTGTAGTCCGTGCTGAGGAGGGAGACCGGGCGCCAGTTCTTAAGGAGGCGGAGATCGCCCTTCTTAGGCAGCAGGACGATGACTGCCCTGCGCCAAGAGAGGGGCATCTCCCCGGTCGCCAGACTTTCCCCCAGGACCCGCGCGTAGTCGCTCCCCAGGACGTCCCAGAACGCCCTGTGGAACTCCACGGTCAGCCCGTCCAGCCCCGGGGATTTTCCCCTCGAGAGCCGGGCGAGGGCACCGGTCAGCTCCGCCAGGCTTAGCGGAGCTTCCAGATTTTCGGCGCCCTCCGGGCCGACCCTCGGCAGGTCCTCCCACAAAACTCTACGCGCTTCCTCGCTGGACGGATCCGGAGAGAACAGAGCCCCGTAATATTCACGGACCCTGTTGTTGACGCCCTCCGGATCCGAGACGAGAGAGCCGTCGTCGGCCAGCAGCGTCAAGAGCTGCTTACGGACACTCTGCCTTTTTTCCAGCGAGTAGAAGAAGGGGGAGCCGCGGTCCAGATCCCGCAGGAACCGGATCCGCGACCTCATGAACGCGCCTCGGGACCCGACGAGCTGCAGGTCCTTCAGCGCGGCCTTCTTCGCTTCGTACACCGTCCGCAGGGCCGGGTCCTGGACGACTTGACCGAGACGGGCTTCCAGGTCGAGCACCTCTTTTTCTAGGCGCCCGACTCTGGCCGCCCGCCTCTTGGTCGACCCCCTCGCGTACTCTTGACAGAAGACGCGGACGTGAGTCTTGCCCACGTCCCACCATAGCCTCAAGGAGGGGAAGCCCCCCTGCTTCCTTCTCCAGTCGGACCAGAACCGACGGAACGAGTCCTGGAACCGCACGTCCTCCAGCAGCCGGTTGTTAAAGTGCCAGTACGCGGACCCCGTCCTCGCGCGAAGCGAGCTCCGCCCACACCAGGTGTTGGTCCGAACACGGCACCGGCCGCATGGAGGCCGCCGGGACGCAGGAAACGTACGCCCGAGACACGTAAAGGCGGTCGACTCTAGACCATCCAACTCCAGGCCTCACCCAAGTAAAGGCGCTGGAGTCGGGGTGGAGATTTCGCCAGACGTCCACCAAGTCGAAGGACCCGACCAGGTCCCTCAACTTCTCCATCGCCGTCATGCACTGCGGGGCACCAGAGCGGTCCCTCGCCTCGAGGGTGCAGTTAAAATCCCCCCCGAGGACAATGCAGTCGCCGACGTCGACGGAGCCAAGAAGAGCGGACACCTCTTCAAAGAAGTGCGTTTGCTGTGGGCCGGGATGAGGGGCGTACACGTTCATGAGATGGAGCGGCACGTCCCCCAGGCGAACCGTTACATGCAGCAAGCGGCCTGGCACGGGCTCCTCGACCACCAAGATCTCCGGCTGAAAATGCGGGCCCAGCAAGATGGCCACCCCACTAGAAATGGCGGTGAGGTGGCTCATGCGGACCTCTCCTTGCCATTCCAGGAGCCACGTGGCTTCGTCTCCCGGAACGGTGTGGGTTTCTTGCAGGAAGCACACCGCATATTTCCCCTCCCGCAGGAGCGAAAAATTGTCAAATCTACGGCGTGCCCCTCTGCCGCCGTTGATGTTGAGGCTGGCTATGGTTATCTTCATGGCAAAAGCATAGTGCAACCTCTACCTTAACCTATTGTGGGGGAGGGAGCGGAGTCTTTTGTTGAACTCCGCTCCCTCCGCAGCCCAGCGAGGAGTCCCTCGAGCTCGCGCAGCTCAAGGTGCTGCTCCTTTGTCAAGGGCCCGCCCGCGGCCAAGGTTTTAACGGCGGCGCGGACGGACCCCTTGATCAGCTCTGGCTCGGACCATTTTTCCAGGGCCAGTCGGGCTTGGTCGCGGCGACCCCGGCTCTGGGCCAAAAAGTCCCGGAGTTCCTTTGCAGGAATGAGGAGGGCCTCAGCGGCGGCCGCGAGCAGATCCGCCGCCTCACTGGCGGTGGTCTCTAGGTCTTCACCCGCGTCCCCCACCGAGTCCCCGTCCTCCTCCGGGAGGTGGCCGCCAGCAGCCAGCCCATCGACCGCACAAGGTACGGCAAATGAACCGGCCGCTCCAACTGGCCCTGGCACTGCCCCGATCCCACCCCCAGGATCGTCGGCAGAGGAGTCCCCACTGGGCTCTTTTAAAAATGGTGCTGGGTCGGGAAATGACAGCGGAAGGGGTTCCCCCTCCGCCCCAGGAACCGGAGAACAAGGAGAGACCCGGCCATAGGAGATCCCCAGGCTCCCCAAGTGCTCCAGCTCCAAAGTAAGAGGCGAGGGTGGGTGTTCCTCCCCCTCCCCGCTGCCACCCCCCGGCCCAGCATCTACAGTGTCATTAAAATCAGTTTGTGTTTCTGCCGGGTCGAGCGACTCCCGGGGGAATTTGGGTATTGGCTGGGCGGGCTCAGGTTCGGCCTTTTCGGCCTCGCCCGCCTCAGTCCCCGGGACGCCCGGCCTGGCGGCAATGCATTCTTCCGCTGGCCCCACGCCCCCCAAGACAGGCAGATCTTCCACTCCATCCCCAGGAGGCAGCGGCTGGGCAGCCTCGACTACCTCACCCTCCCCGGGGACAGACTCTTCGCGCCTGCAGCGCAATTTGGGAGCGCTGGTGGGGGACGCGGGACACGCGGCGGGCACCGACTCCTCCGCGGAGGGATGTTGTTCCCCCTCCGCCTCATCGGAGCCGCGCCTCCTTTTGTTCCTGGGGGTGCGCGGAGGCAGGGAGACCCCCATGTCTGCCGAGGCCTCCCGCTCCGCCCCCCCCTTTTCCTTTCCTTTCCCGCGCCCGGGCCCCTCTGTGGTGTTATTCAAGGGCCCGGGCACGGGCTCGGGGCACCCCGCGCTCGCCGGTGACTGGGTTGTGCTGAGCGCGGTGGTCAAATTATCTGGCGCACCGAGGGGACCCGCCTCTAGATGTTTTGCCTTCTTCCGCGCCTTCTTTCCGGTCGGACGCTCTCCCTCCCCCCCGCCGGAGGCCCTGAAAACAAAGGCCTCCGACGATGCCCGCGCACCCATGGCTCCCGGCACGCGGACGCAACTAGGGGGAGGGGTGGCGGCGGCGCCAGCCTTGGCCGCCTTCGGTGGTTTGGCGGCCTTGGAGGCGGGGCAGTTCTTACGAACATGCCCCACCTCCCTGCAGGCATGGCACCGCACGCCGTCCGACGTCCAGAAGACGCGGTAGGCAGTCCCCTCGTGCACCACATTAAAATTCCCCTCCGTCGTGTCCTCCCGCGCCAGCCGGACAAAGAGCTGGCGGCGGAAGGAGAACACGTGGCGCAGGCTGTTCTCCCTGAGGCCGAGCGGTATGGGGTTGATCCCCGACCTTACCTCCCCCAGTTGGTGTAGGTGAGGGAGGAGGAGCCCAGCGGGAACAAAGGGCGGGACGTTTGAAATGATGACCCTCTGCGCGGTGGCCTCGAGAGGGTCCACCGGCAGGAACGTCCCGCCCACCGTGAGCCCCTTTTCAAGGGCCAGGGACACCGCCCGCTCCGACCCCAGGAAGAACACGGCCTTCCCAGACATCTTGGAGGCTGCGACAATGGCCGAGGGGCCGACTACCCCAGCCATCGCCCACACGCACTCCTCAATGCTCATTGTGGGATGAGTGTAGCTCTTGACCCCGTGTTTTTTAGTAATGAGTCTGAAAGGTGGCAGGGCAGCGGGTGGCGCAGGAGGGGCCGTGGAAGCGGTTGCCACCTGCGCATACGTCCTTGCTGGCCCTGCCACCGGCGTGGATGGGGTCGCCATCACGGGGTCCCTTTAAGGGCTACACCCACCCCAAAGTCACAGGCCTTAATGGTCTTTAATGGCCTCGTATATTAACTGAGCAGAGGAGCCCTTAACGAGGCACCTCTCCCCTCGTTGACAATTGGGGAGAGGCCTTGCTCCCTCTGCTCAGTTGTCTTAATTGGGTTTTGTTTTTTAAAATTAGGAAGAAAAGGGGCCTCAGAGAGAGAGGGGAGAAACAGAGGGTAACGGAGAAAGAGAGAGGGGGGTGGGAAGGGGGGGGGCTGCGAGGGCAGGTCTCCCCTCGCAGCTGTGGGTGGGTGCACTCCCCAGATGGCAAAACACACAAAAAACACAGTCTTTGGGTTGGTCTTCAGGTGGGGGGAGAAGACGTCTTCACCTCGGGTAGCTGGAGCCACCAGGCACACAATCCTAAACGATCTTTAATAGGGAGATTAATGACAATCTTCAGCCTGGTAGCTCCAGCTATCCCAGGCTAGGCAAATGTGGGGGGGTGGGGGGGGTTCCAATTGTGGGGGGGGCCTAGTTGTAAGCACGGCCCCCACGCACACTACCACACACACACACACACCCCCCGCGATGTTCCGGCCCTCAGTGGTCTTCTTTCCTCCCCCCACCGATACAACAAAGTCTGTTTGGGGAAATGCACCCACACCCACCTGTAGAATGTTGGGTCTCCCTCCTTCCACACTGGATGTTGTTGGTCTTTTCCCCCTCTCTCCAACTCCTTGCAGAAATGGTAAAGATGTTGTAAAGTTGTCTGCTTTTTCCTCCTCTCCCTCTGGGTGAAAGTGATGGTGAAACCCCTTCATTCCTTCTCTTCCTGGGATGGTCTCAGGGCTCTCCAGGCAGGAGCTCAAGTTGCTAGCTGCTCTCCTCACTGCTCACAGCTCCAACTGAGCAGGACACACCTCCACTGCTCCACGATTGGTTCCTTGTGCATGAAACTCTTTTGAGTTTACCTGCAAAACATAAAGACATTAAACGGTGCCACCCGACCTGGGTGACACTCCAGACATTTACAAGGCCCTTTTTTTCCCCCCTTTTTTGTTTTTTTTGTGTTTTTTCTTTTTTTCTTTTGTTTTTTTTTTGGGCACTAAAATCACAATTTTTCCCCAGTGCCCCCTATAAAAGGGAAGGGGACACTAAAAGCACCGGCAATTAAAACAAATTAACTTTAAAACGTAAAATCAAATTAAAATTTGGTTGCCGGGCGTGATGATGCACTCCAGTCCCTCCGGTGCCCACCTCTCGCGGAAGGCCGCGAGCGTACCGGTGGACAGCGCATGCTCCATCTCCAAGGACACCCTGGACCGGATGTAAGAGCGGAAGAGAGGCAGGCAGTCAGGTTGAACGACCCCCTCGACCGCCCGCTGCCTGGACCGGCTGATGGCACCCTTGGCCGTGCCCAGGAGCAGTCCTACGAGGAGGCCTTCGGACCTACCCGCTCCCCTCCGCACAGGGTGCCCAAAGATCAGGAGAGTGGGACTGAAGTGCAGCCAGAATTTTAGGAGCAGCCCCTTCAAATAGTGGAACAGGGGCTGCAACCTCGTGCATTCAATAAAAACATGGAACACGGACTCCTCCAGACCGCAGAAATTGCAGGCGGCCTGGGAGTCCGTGAACCGGCTTAAAAATTTGTTGCACGGCACTGCTCCGTGCACCACCCTCCAGGCCAAGTCCCCGATGAATAGTGGGAGGACCCCTGCGTAGAGTGCCCTCCATCGGGGACCCCCGCCTCCTCCGGACGGCAAGATGGTACGCCATGGCGTGTCCGGACGGCCGGCGAGGATGGCAAAGTTGAGGGTGTGCAGGAGCAGCCCGTACAGGAAACCCCTCCGCGCGGAACTGAAAGGCACGGAGGGGATTTCCCGGAGGCGGCTCAAGTTGTGAGGCGCCGGCCCCCGAGGGAGGTTCCGGGGTTTGGCGCCGATGAGGAATTCCGTCCGGACGGGGGTCAGTTCGGACGGGATCTCCCCACGTGCTTGAGCCTCCTCGATGCACCTAACGGAGTCAGGGCCCAGAGCTGTTTTTAGCGACTCGATGGCATCGGCCGCGTGGCGGACGTTGGCAGAATTTAGGCGCCGCGCCAGCGTGTCTGGCGCCATCCAGCCCGCTCCTCCGCCATCGAGCAGGTCCCTGACCCTGGTCACCTCACCAGCCACAGCCCTCTCTTCCGACCGCCACATAAAGCCTCGGCCGTGGAGGTACGGATTCCCGAGCAGCGGTTCCTGCAGGACGGCCGCCACTCCAGCCGGCGGAGAGCTGCGCTTGGTGGAGACTTTGTTCCAGACCCTGATGAGTTCCCTGTAAAAGACAGGCAGCTCCCGGAGGGCGGTCCTGGCACCCCCCAAGTTCACAAACAGGAGCTGCGTGTCATAATTGAGGTCGAGCTGCTGGCGGAAGAAATACCTCGCCAGAGCACACCACCTAGGAGGGGGGTCGACGTAAAGGTATCTCTGCAGGGTCTGAAGACGGAAAGTCGCGAGCTGGGCGCTGATGCACACCAACGACTGACCGCCCTCCTCAAGCGGGAGACTCAAGACCGCGGCAGAGACCCAGTGCTTCCTGTTGTTCCAGAAGAAGTCCACCAGCTTCTTCTGTATCTTGGCGACAAACGCAGGGGGAGGGGTCAAAGTGACCAGCCGGTACCACAGCATTGCGGCCACCAGCTGGTTTATGACTAGCGCTCGACCCCTGTAGGACAGCACTCGGAGCAGTCCTGTCCAGCGCCCTAGGCGAGCGGCGACCTTGGCCTCCAGCTCCTGCCAGTTCGCCGGCCAGGCTCCCTCGTCGGGGCTAAGGTAGACTCCCAGATAGAGGAGATGGGTCGTGCTCCAGGCAAAAGGCCTGAGCTCCTCCGGCAGGGAGTCCACCCGCCACTGACCCACCAGGAGTCCGGAACATTTCTCCCAGTTGATCCTGGCGGAGGACGCGGCCGAATAAATCTCCTGGCACTCACGCATCCTCCGCAGGTCAGCGGGATACTCTACCGCGAGGAGCACGTCATCGGCGTAAGCCGAGAGGACGACCTCCACGCCCGGCCCTTGCAGAGCCAGTCCCGTCAACCTCGTCCGCAAGAGGCGCAGGAAAGGCTCCACGCAAACAGCATATAACTGGCCGGACATGGGGCATCCCTGGCGCACCCCTCTCCTAAAGCGAAGGGGCGCCGTCAAGGACCCGTTAACCTTAATCAGACACTCCGCGGCGGCGTACAAAAGTCGGATGCGGGCGACGAAATGCATCCCGAACCCGAAAGCGCGCAGAGTTCCGAGCAGATAGTCGTGATCCACCCTGTCGAACGCCTTCTCTTGGTCGAGGGATAGGAAGGCGACCGACAGACCAGCCTCCTGGGAACAATGGATGAGGTCCCGGACCAGATGGATGTTGTCGTGGATTGTCCGGCCCGGGACCGTGTATGACTGGTCGGGGTGGATCATGTGGTCCAGCACGGCACCAAGGCGAGCAGACATCGCCCTGGCGAAAATGTTGTAGTCCGTGCTGAGGAGGGAGACCGGGCGCCAGTTCTTAGGGAGGCGGAGATCGCCCTTCTTAGGCAGCAGGACGATGACTGCCCTGCGCCAAGAGAGGGGCATCTCCCCGGTCGCCAGACTTTCCCCCAGGACCCGCGCGTAGTCGCTCCCCAGGACGTCCCAGAACGCCCTGTGGAACTCCACGGTCAGCCCGTCCAGCCCCGGGGATTTTCCCCTCGAGAGCCGGGCGCGGGCACCGGTCAGCTCCGCCAGGCTTAGCGGAGCTTCCAGATTTTCGGCGCCCTCCGGGCCGACCTTCGGCAGGTCCTCCCACAAAACTCTACGCGCTTCCTCGCTGGACGGATCCGGAGAGAACAGAGCCCCGTAATATTCACGGACCCTGTTGTTGACGCCCTCCGGATCCGAGACGAGAGAGCCGTCGTCGGCCAGCAGCGTCAAGAGCTGCTTACGGACACTCTGCCTTTTTTCCAGCGAGTAGAAGAAGGGGGAGCCGCGGTCCAGATCCCGCAGGAACCGGATCCGCGACCTCACGAACGCGCCTCGGGACCCGACGAGCTGCAGGTCCTTCAGCGCGGCCTTCTTCGCTTCGTACACCGTCCGCAGGGCCGGGTCCTGGACGACTTGACCGAGACGGGCTTCCAGGTCGAGCACCTCTTTTTCTAGACGCCCGACTCTGGCTGCCCGCCTCTTGGTCGACCCCCTCGCGTACTCTTGACAGAAGACGCGGACGTGAGCCTTGCCCACGTCCCACCATAGCCTCAAGGAGGGGAAGCCCCCCTGCTTCCTTCTCCAGTCGGACCAGAATCGACGGAACGAGTCCTGGAACCGCACGTCCTCCAGCAGCCGGTTGTTAAAGTGCCAGTACGCGGACCCCGTCCTCGCGCGGCGCGAAGCGAGCTCCGCCCACACCAGGTGGTGGTCCGAACATGGCACCGGCCGCATGGAGGCCGCCGGGACGCAGGAAACGTACGCCCGAGACACGTAAAGGCGGTCGACTCTAGACCATCCAACTCCAGGCCTCACCCAAGTAAAGGCGCTGGAGTCGGGGTGGAGATTTCGCCAGACGTCCACCAAGTCGAAGGACCCGACCAGGTCCCTCAACTTCTCCATCGCCGTCATGCACTGCGGGGCACCGGAGCGGTCCCTCGCCTCGAGGGTGCATTTAAAATCCCCCCCGAGGACAATGCAGTCGCCGACGTCGACGGAGCCAAGAAGAGCGGACACCTCTTCAAAGAAGCGCGTTTGCTGCGGGCTGGGATGAGGGGCGTACACGTTCACGAGATGGAGCGGCACGTCCCCCAGGCGAACCGTTACGTGCAGCAAGCGGCCTGGCACGGGCTCCTCGACCCCCAAGATCTCCGGCTGAAAATGCGGGCCCAGCAAGATGGCCACCCCACTAGAAATGGCGGTGAGGTGGCTCATGCGGACCTCTCCTTGCCATTCCAGGAGCCATGTGGCTTCGTCTCCCGGAACGGTGTGGGTTTCTTGCAGGAAGCACACCGCATATTTCCCCTACCGCAGGAGCGAAAAATTGTTAAATCTACGGCGTGCCCCTCTGCCGCCGTTGATGTTGAGGCTGGCTATGGTTATCTTCATGGCAAAAGCATAGTGCAATCCTCTACCTTAACCTATTGTGGGGGAGGGAGCGGAGTCTTTTGTTGAACTCCGCTCCCTCCGCAGCCCAGCGAGGAGTCCCTCGAGCTCGCGCAGCTCAAGGTGCTGCTCCTTTGTCAAGGGCCCGCCCGCGGCCAAGGTTTTAACGGCGGCGCGGACGAACCCCTTGATCAGCTCCGGCTCGGACCATTTTTCAAGGGCCAGTCGGGCTTGGTCGCGGCGACCCCGGCTCTGGGCCAAAAAGTCCCGGAGTTCCTTTGCAGGAATGAGGAGGGCCTCAGCGGCGGCCGCGAGCAGATCCACCGCCTCACTGGCGGTGGTCTCTAGGTCTTCACCCGCGTCCCCCACCGAGTCCCCGTCCTCCTCCGGGAGGTGGCCGCCAGCAGCCAGCCCATCGACCGCACAAGGTACGGCAAATGAACCGGCCGCTCCAACCGGCCCTGGCACTGCCCCGATCCCACCCCCAGGATCGTCGGCAGAGGAGTCCCCACTGGGCTCTTTTAAAAATGGTGCTGGGTCGGGAAATGACAGCGGAAGGGGTTCCCCCTTCTCCCTGGTCTCCCGCTGCTCCCTGGGCCCTCCGGCTTCTGACCTCTCTTCCTGTTGGTTCCCAGGGCCATCAATCACCACTCGCCAACATTACACTGACAGATTAAGTTGAGAGGCTCAGAGGAAGAAATAAAATGGGGCCGTGAATCTGAGTTAAGAAATAAAATTAGAGAAGCATAATTAAAGTTATGAACAAAACTATTTAAAGTCAAATCAAATGAATTGTTGCATTTAATACATCCTTCTGGGCCAAATGGGAAACAAGTGATGTGTGGGCTGTGCAGAGTGTCTGTGCCCAGTTACACAGCGTGTCCCTGGCTCCCCGCTCCAAGTGCACATGTTTCAGCTCACATCCAACTGAGTGGATAAACCTCGCCCGTCTAAACCCCATCACACAAATAGCAGCATTTGATGTTTAGTTCTGCTCAACCTTTATAAACACCGGTTAGGCCTCAGCTGACACATTGTGCTCAATTCTGGGCACCACACTTTCAGAAGGGTATCTGCACCTTAGAGAGGGAGCAGAAGAGATTTACTAGAATGGTCCGAAGGAGGAGGGACTTCAGTTATGTGGAGATACTGGAGAAGCTGCGGTAATTCTCCTTGGAACAGAAAAGGTTAAGAGGAGATTTGGTAGAGTGTTCAAAATCATGAACGGTTTTAATAGACTAAATAAGGAGAAACACTTTCCAGTGGCAGAAGGGTCGGTAACCAGAGGACACAGAGTTCAGGTGATTGGCAAAAGAAGCAGAGGCGACATGAGGAACCATTGTATAAGCAGCGAGTTGTTGCAATCTGGAATGCACTGCCTGATAGGGCGGTGGAAGCAGATTCAATAGTGGCTTTCAAAAGTGAATTGGATAAATACTAAAGGGACAATATTTGCAGAGCTATGGGGAAAGAGCAGGGGAGTGGAACTAACTGGATAGCTCGACCATAGAGCCAGCACAGGCACGATGGGCCGAATGGTCTCCTGCGCTTTCATTCTATGAAAATGGCGGATGATCTTATCCAGAATGCTGCGACCACATATCCCCAGAAAACCAAGACCGCCTATTTCCACCTGTGTAATATCGGCCATCTCCATCCCTGCCTCAGCTCACCCTCTGCTGAAACCCTCGTCCATTCCTCGGTTACCTCTCGACTTGACTATTCCAACACACTCCTGGCTGGCTTCCCACATTCTACCCCACGTAATCTTCACCTCATCCAAAACTCGGCTTCCCGTGTCCTAACTCGCACCAAGTCTCGTTCACCCATCACCTCCTGTGCTCACTGACCTACATTGGCTCCCGGTTAAGCAACACTTCGATTTCAAAATTATCATCCCTTGTTTACAAATCCCTCCATGGCCTCGCCCCTCCCCATCTCTGTATTCTCCTCCAGCCTCACAACCCCCAGAGATGTCTGCTCCCCTCTAATTCTGCCCTCCTGAGCATCCCTGATTATAATCGCTCCACCATTGGTGGCCTTGTCTTCTGCTGCCCAGGCCCCAAACTCTGGAACTCCCTCCCTAAACCTCTACCTCCTCCCTGAAAGCACTGATTCTGGCTGGTTTAAATTCTACACTCACTGGTTCCCCTCCCCTGAAGGTACTGACTCTGGCTGGGTTCAGTTCTACACTCACTGGTTCCCCTCCCCTGAAGGTACTGACTCTGGCTGGGTTCAGTTCTACACTCACTGGTTCACCTCCCCTGAAGGTACTGACTCTGGCTGGGTTCAGTTCTGCACTCACTGGTTCCCCTCCCCTGAAGGTACTGACTCTGGCTGGGTTCAGTTCTACACTCACTGGTTCCCCTCCCCTGAAGGTACTGACTCTGGCTGGGTTCAGTTCTGCACTCACTGGTTCTCCTCCCCTGAAGGTACTGACTCTGGCTGGGTTCAGTTCTACACTCACTGGTTCCCCTCCCCTGAAGGTACTGACTCTGGCTGGGATCAGTTCTACGTTCACTGGTTCCCCTCCCCTGAAAGCACTGACTAAGTCTGGTTTCAGTTCCACACTCACTGGTTCCCCTCTCCTCCCCTGAAGATGCTGACTCTGTCTTGTTTCAGTTCTACACTCACTGGTTAACATTAGATATAGGAACAGCAGCAGGCCATGCGGCCCCTCGAACCTGCTCCGCCATTTAATACGATCATGGCTGATCCGATCAAGGACTCAGGTCCCCTTCCCTGCCCGCTCCCCATAACCCCTTATCATTTAAGAAAGTGTCTATTTCTGTCTGAAATTTATACAATGTCCCAGCTTCCACAGCTCTCTGAGGCAGTGAATTCCACACATCCACAACCCTCAGAAGAAATTTCTCCTCATCTCAGTTTTAGATGGAGGCCCCTTATTCTAAGATTATGCCCTCTAGTTCTAGTCTCCCCCATCAGTGAAACATCCTCTCTGCATCCACCTTTTCACAGCCCCTCATAATTTTAAATGTTTCGATACGATCACCTTTCTATCTTCTGAATTCCAATGAGTAGAGGCCCAACCCACTCAATCATTTCACATAAATCAACCCCCTCATCCCTGGAATCAACCGAGTGAACCTTCTCTGAATTGCCTCCAAAGCAAGTATATCCTTTCGTAAATACAGAAACCAAAACTGCATGCAGTATTCCAAGTGTGGCCTCACCAATACCCTGTACAACTGTAGCAAGACTTCCCAGCTTTTATATTCCATCCCCTTTGTAATAAAGGCCAAGATTCCATTGGCCTTCCTGATCACTTGCTGTACCTGCATACTGATCTTTTGTGTTTCATGCACAAGTCCCCCCAGGTCCGGCTGTACATTAGCACTTGGTAATCTTTCTACATTTAATAATAATTTGCTCTTTGATTTTTTTTTCTGCCCATGTGCATGACCTCACACTTTCCAACATTATACTCCATCTGCCAAGTTTTTGCCAACTCACTTAGCCTGTTAATGTCGTTTTGCAGATTTTGTGTGTCCTCCTCACACATTGGTCTTCCTCCCATCTTTGTATCATCAGGAATCTTGGCTACACTACACTCGGTCCCTTCTTCCAAGTCGTTAATATAGATTGTAAATAGTTGGGGTCCCAGCACTGATCCCTGCTGCAACCCGCAAGTTACTGATTGCCAAACTGAGAATCAACCATTTATCCCGACTCAATATTTCATTATAAGTCAACCCTCTCATCTCCGGAATCAACCTTTTCTCAACTGTCTCTCCTTTCCTCCCCTGAACATGCTGAATCTGTCTGTTTTCAGTTCTGCACTCCCTGGTTCCCCTCCCTCCACTCTGTCCCCTCCCCTTAAGGTGCTGTCTCGGGCTGCAATCAGTTTTACACTCACTGGTTCCCCTCTCATCCCCTGAAGGTACTGACTCTGGCTGGGTTTAGTTCTACACTCACTGGTTCCCCTCCCCTGAAGGTACTGACTCTGGCTGGGTTCAGTTCTACACTCACTGGTTCCCCTCCCCTGAAGCTGCTGACTCTGCCTGGGTTCAGTTGTATACTCAGTGGTTCCCCTCCCTCCCATCTGCCCCGTTGCTTAAAGCGCTAACTCTGACTGTGTTCAATTCCACACTCACTGTTTCCCCTCCCTCCCCTCTCCAGCAGGCAGAGTTTAGGGAGCTAGGAGAGAGATTAAAAAGCAGGACCTCAAAAGGTCGTAATCTCCGGATTCCTCCCGATGTCACAAGTTAGTGACTTCAGAAACAGGTCGATAGAGCAGATGAATACCTGGCTGGAGAGATGGTGCAGGCGGGAGGGCGTTACTTTCCTGAGGCACTGGGACGGCTTCTGAGGGAGGTGGGACAAGGCCAAACCAGATGGGTTGCACCTCAACAGAACCGGGACCAATATCCTCGCGGGGGGGTTTGCTAGTGCTGTTGTGGAGAGTTTAAACCAGCTTGGCAGGGGGATGGGAACCTGAAAATAGAGTCAGTAGGGAGGGGAGTAACGCTGGAATTAGAAAGCAAAAATAAAGAAAGTGAGTTTGAAGGAGAGAGGAAACAAGCAGCATAAAAGTGTAAAAAAGCAAACTTAAAGGCACTTTGTCTAATTGCACGTAGCATTTGTAACAAAATAGATGATTTGACGGCACAAATAGATACAAATGTGTATGATCTGATAGCCATTACAGAAACGTGGTGGCAAGGTGACCAGGACTGGGAATTAAATATTCAGCGGTACTGGACAATCCAGGAGGACAGACAGAAAGGAAAAGGAGGTGGGGTAGCTCTATTGAAAAACGATGGAATCACTGCAATAGTAAAAAACGATATTGGCTCAAATGATAAGGATGTTGAAACAGTTTGGGTGGAGATAAGGAACAATAAGTCACTAGTGGAAAAAGTCACTGGTGGGTGTAGTCTATAGGCACTGTAACAATAGCTACGCTGTTGGTCAGCGCATAAACCGTGAAATAGTGGGGGCTTGTAAAAATGGAACAGCAATAATCATGGGTGATTTTAACCTCCATTTTGATTGGACAAATCAAATTGGTCAGGGTAGCCTTGAGGAGTTGTTCATAGAGTGCATAAGGGACAGGTTCCTTCAGCAGTATGTAACGGAACCAACCAGGGGGCAGGCCATCTTAGATCTGGTCATGTGTAATGAGACAGGATTAATAAACAATTTCCAAGTAAAGGATCCCTTGGAATGAGTGATCATAGCATGATCTTAATTTGAAATTCAGATGGTGGGTGAGAAAGTTGGATCTCTAACCAGCGTACTAATCTTAAATAAAGGAGACTATGTAGGTATGAGGGCAGAGTTGGGTAAAGTGGACTGGGAAAATAGATTAAAGTGTAGGACGGTTGATGAACAGTGTTGTACATTTAAGGAGATCTTGCACATCTCTCAAGAAAAATATATTCCAGTGAGGAGGAAAGGGTGTAAAATAAAAGCTAGCCATCCGGGGCTAACTAAAGAAATAAAGGACGGCATCCTATTAAAAACAAGGGAATACAAAGTGGTCAAAACTAGTGGGAGGACAGAAGACTGGGAAGCTTTCAAAAGCCAGCAAAGAATGACTAAAAAAATTAACAAGAAAGGGAAGATAGACTATGAAAGTAAACTAGCACAAAATATAAAAACAGATAGCAAGAGTTTCTATAGGTATATAAAAAGGAAAATTGTGGCTAAAGTCAATGTTGGTCCCTTAGAGGACTAGACCGGGGAATTAGTGATGGGGAACATGGAGATGGCAGAAATTCTGAACAAATATATTCTATCAGTCTTTACGGTCGAGGACACTAACAATATCCCAACAGTGGACAGTCAAGGGGCAACAGGGGGGAGGAACTTAATACAATCACTAAGAAGGTGATACTCAGTAAGATAATGGGATAAAAGGTGGATAAATCCCCTGACATGATGGCTTGCATCCTAGGGTCTTAAGAGAAGTAGCAGCAGGGACAGTGGATGCATTGGCTGTAATTTACCAAAATTCCCTGGATTCTGGGGAGGTCCCAGCGATTGGAAAACTGCAAATGTAACGTCCTTATTTAAAAAAGGAGGCAGACAAAAAGCAGAAAGCTCGAGACCAGTTCGCCTAACTTCTGTTGTTGGGAAAATGTTGGAGTCCATCATTAAAGAAGCAGTAGCAGGATATTTGGAAAAGCAAAATTCGGTCAGGCAGAGTCAGCATGGATTTATGAAGGGGAAGGCATGTTTGACAAATTTGCTGGAATTCTTTGAGGATGTAACAAACAGGGTGGATAAAGGGGAACCAGTGAGTGTGGTGTATTTCGACTTCCAGAAGGCATTTGACAAGGTGCCACGTAAAAGGTTACTGCACAAAATAAAAGTTCACAGGGTTGGGGGTAATATATCAGCAAGGATAGAGGATTGGCTAACTAACAGAAAACAGAGTCGGATAAATGGTTAATTCTCTGGTTGGCAACCAGTAACTAGTGGGTTGCTGCAAGGATCAGTGCTGGGACCCCAACTATTTACATTCTATATTAAAGAACTTGGAAGAAGGGACTGAATGTCATGTTGCTGAGTTTGCTGACGATACAAAGGATGGGAGGAAAAGTAATATGTGAGTGCACATATAATCTGCAAAATGACATAGACAGGCTAAGTGAATGGGAAAACATTTGGCAGATGGAGTATAATATTAGAAAGTGTGAAGTGATGCACCTTGGCAGAAAAAAATCAAAGAGCAAGTTATTATTTAAATGGAGTAAGATTGCAAAGTGCTGCAGTACAGCGGGACCTGGGGGTACTTGTGCATGAAACACAAAAGGATAGTATCAGGTACAGCAAGTGATCAGGAAGGCGAACGGAATCTTGGCCTTCCTGATCCATGTTTATGAAAGGATATACTTGCTTTGGAGGCAGTTCAGAGAAGGTTTCGGGGATGAGGGGGATGACTTATGAGGAAAGGTTGAGTAGTTTGGGCCTCTACCCATTGGAATTCAGAAGAATGAGAGGTGATCTTATCGAAACGTATAAGATTATGAGGGGGCGGGACAAGGTGGAGGCAGAGAGGATGTTTCCACTGATGGGGGAGACTCGAACTCGAGCGCATAATCTTAGAATCAGGGGCCACCCATTTAAAACTGAGATGAGGAGGAATGTCTTCTCTCAAAGGGTTGTAAATCTGTGGAATTTGCTGCCTCAGAGAGCTGTGAAAGTTGGGTCATAGAAACATAGAAAATAGTTGCAGGAGTGGGCCATTCGTTATTTTTGTGACTGGAAGGCTGTTTCCAGTGGGGTTCTGCAGGGCTCAGTGCTGGGTCCCTTGTTTTTTGTGGTATATATCAATGACTTGGACTTCAATGTTAGGGGTATGATTAAGAAGTTTGCAGGTGACACTAAAATAGGCTGTGTGGTTGAGAATTAAGAAGAAAACTACACACTGCAGGAAGCTATAAATGTACTGGTCAGGTGGGCAGTAAAGTGGCAAATGGAATTTAATCCGGAGTAGTGTGAGGTAATGCATTTGGGGAGCTCTAACAAGGCAAGGGATTACACATTAAGTGCTACAACACTGAAAATTGTAGAGGAACAAAGGGACCTTGGAATGTAGGTCCACAGATCCCTGAAAGTGGCAGGCCAGGTAGATAAGGTGGTTAAGAAGGCATATGGAATACTCGCCTTTATTAGTCGAGGCATGGAATACAAGAGCTAGGAGGTTATGCTTGAACTGGTTAGGCCGCAGTTGGAATACTGTGTGCAGTTCTGGTCATCACATTACAGGAAAGATGTGATTGTACTGGAAAGGGTACAGAGGAGATTTACAAGAATGTTGCCTGGACTGGAGAATTTTGGCTATGAGGAAAGATTGGAGATGCAGAGTCCATTTTCTTTGGAACAGAGGACACTGAGGGGAGACCTGATGAAAGGGTATTAAATTATCTGGATAGAGTGCATAGGAAGGACCTGTTTCCCTTGGCAGAGTGGTCAATAACAAGGGGGCACAGATTTAAAGTAATTGGTTTAGAGGAGATACGAAGGGAATTTTCTTCACCTCGATGTTTGTGCGGGTCTGGAACTCACTGCCTGAAAGGGCGGTAGAGGCAGAAACACTCAGCACATTTGAAAAATACTTGGATGTGCACTTCAAGTGTCATCACCGACAGGGCTACGGACCGAGAGCTGGAGAGTGGGATTAGGCTGGATAGCTGTTTGTCGGCCGGCACGGACACGGTGGGCTGAAATGGTCTCCTGCCATGCTGTAAATTTCGATGATTTTATGATTAATGACCTAGATGAAGGGACCGAGTGTAATGTATCCAAATTTGCTTATGATACAAAACTAGGTGGGACAGTAAGCTGTGTGAACACAAGAGTCTGCAAGATATATATATATAAATAGACTATGTGAGTGGGCAGTAAGGTGGCAGATGGAGTATAATGTAGGGAAATGTGAGGTTATTCACTTTGGTAGGAACAACAGAAGAACAGAGTATCTTTTAAATTATGGGAAACTTTTAAACGTTGGTGTTTGGAGAGATTTGGGGTGCCCTTGTGCAAGACACACAGAAAGTGAGCATGCAGGTACGCAAGCAACAAGGAAGGCAAATGGTTTGTCCTTTATTGCAAGGGGTTCGAGTATAAGAGTAAGGAGGTCTTGCTACAATTGGTGAGACCACACCTGGAGTACTGGGCACAGTTTTGGTCTCCTTATCGAAGGCCGGAACTTCTTGCCTTGATGACGGTGCAACAAAGGTTCACAAGATTGATTCCTGGGCTGCTTATGATGAGATAGTGTGTAGAATGGCCCTATACACTCTCGAGTTTAGAATAATGAGAGGTGATCTCATTGAAACATATAAGGTTCTGAATGGGATTGACAGGTTAGATGCTAAGAGGTTGATTCGCCTGGCTGGACTGTTTGGAACTTGGGGGCACAGTCTCAGGATAAGTGGTATGCCTTAATATAACATAAGAACATAAGATTTCAGAGCAGGAGTATGCCATTCGCCCAAAAGCCTGCTCTGCCATTCAATGAGATCATGGCTGATCTTCGACCTCAACTCCACTTTCCTGCACTATTCCATATCTCTTGATTCCCTTAATTTACAAAAATCTATCGATCTCTGTCTTAAATATGCTCAAAGACAGAGCCTCCAAAGCCCTCTGGGGTCGAGAATTACAAAGATTAATGAGTAAAGAAGTTTCTGCTCTTCTCAGTCCTAAATGGCCAACCCCTTATTTTGAGACTGTGACCCCTGGTTCGAGACTCCTCAGCCAGAGGAAACATCCTCCCTGCATCTATCCTGTCACGCTTTGTAAGAATTTTGTATGTTTCAATGAGATCATCTCTCATTCTTCTAAACTCTAGCGAGCACATGCCAAGTCTACTCAATCTCTCCTCATAGGACAATCCTCCCACCCCAGGAACTCAGTTTGGTGAACCTTCGTTGCCATCTTCAACGGCAAGTACATCCTTCCTTTGGTAAGCAGCCAAAACTGTGCTCAATACTCCTGCTGCAATCTCACCAGGGCCCTATATAATTGCAGTAAGACGTCTTTACTCCTGTACTCAAATCCTCTTGTAATAAAGACCAACATACCATTTGCTTTCTTCGTTGCTTACTGTATCTGCATATTAACTTTCAGTGATTCGTGTACAAGGACACCAAGGTCCCTCTGAACACCAACGTTTCCCAATCTCTCACCATTTCAAATAGCTGTTTCCAGTCCACTTTGGCTCAATCACATCTCAGCTTAGTAAAATTGGCTTTTCCCCAATTGAGAACTTTTATTCCTGGTCTATCTTTGTCCTTTTCCATAACTACCCTAAATCTAACTGAATTATGATCACTGGCACCAAAATGCTCTCCCACTGATACCCCTTCCACCTGCCCAGCTTCAGTCCCTAATACTAAGTCCAGAACTTCCCACTCTCTTGTTGGGCTTGCTATGTACTGGCTAAAAATTTCTGCTGGTTGCTGACCCCTCTGTGAAGGGAAATAGCTCCTTCCTATCCACTCTATCTAGGCCCCTCATAATTTTATACACCTCATTAAGGTCTCCCCTCAGCCTCCTTTGTTCCAAAGAAATCAAACTATTCAGAGGTTTGGTGGGCTGGAGGAGGTTACAGAGATAGCGAAGGGTGAGACCCTGGAGAGATCTGAACAAGAGAATTCGTATTTTAAAGGCTGATGCCACCAGCCATCTCACCCAGCACAGAATATGACTCACTACTAACAGGAAGGATGTTACTTTAACTAGTACGAATGCATAATGCGGGGAAATCAATCTCTGTCCCTTTAACTAACAGCGTCATGGAAAGAGGGAAATGAATGAACTTCAAACACCTGATTAACTTGGCACTGAAGTGTCAGAAACTCATAATAGGAACTCCAGGAAAACAAAATACTGAGCAATGTTACGTTGTTTTGTTAACAAAAGAAATCTCGATTTAACTTTTAAAAGATAAATTGTTTCACAGGGGTTAACACAGACTCACCCGACAGGCTGACTCAGGATCCACCCCTCAAGCACCACGATTGGTTGCAGAACACGCTGCTCCCTGTGCACTCCGGCCTCTGACCTCTCTTCCTGTTGGTTCCCAGGGCAATCAATCACTACTCGCCAACAATACACTGCCAGATTAAGTTGAGGGGCTTGGAGGAAGAAATAAAACAAGACCGTGAACCTGAGTGAAGAAATAAAATTAGAGAAGCATGATGAAATAAACAAGGATAGACAATATAAACTGAAGGGTACAATCCGAAAGGGGGTGCATGAACAGTGAGACCTGCGGGTATATGTGGACAAATCACTGAAGGTGACAGGACAGGTTGGGAAAGCAGTTAAAAAAGCTTAAACAGGTTGCTGGGCATGACAGAGCAAGGAAGTTATGAAGAACCTTTGTAAAACACTGGTTCGGTCTCAACTGGAGCATTGTGTCCAATTCTGGGCATCGCACATTAGGATGTGATGGCCTGAGAGGGTGCAGAAAAGATTGACAAGAATGATTGATGAGATGAGGGACTTCGGTTACATGGATTGTCTGGAGAAGCTGGGGTTGTTCCCCTTGGAGCAGAGAAGGTGGAGAGGAGAATTGATAGAAGTGTTCACAATCATTAGGGATCTGGACAGAGTAGATAGAGAGATACTGTTCCCACTGGCAGAAGGGTAGAGAATCAGAGGAGATGGATTTGAGGTGAATGGCAAAAGAACCAAAGGTGACATCAGAAAATCTATTTTACGCAGCGAGTGGTTAGGATCCGGAAAGCACGGCCTGAAAGGGTGGTGGAGGAAGACTCAATCACAGCTTTCAAAAAAAAAGTTGGATATTATCTGAAAGAAAACATTTGCAGGGCCGGGGGAAAGGGAGGGGAGTAGACAAGGGTTCGACGGGCCGAATGGCCTTCCATGCTGTAACCATTCTCTGATTGTGTGAGCAGAACCACTCTGTTCCCTGACTCAATCTAAAGCCTTCCTGATTGTGAGCACCTGTTAAACCTGCCCTGCACCTTCACTGCTCCAAGGAGAACCACCCCAGATGCTGCAGCCGTCATCTTATTGAATGGTAGCCGGCTCGAGGGGCCAAAGGGCCGACTCATCTCCTATTTCTGATGTTCTCATGTGTTCATGTCACTGGTCCCCATCCTGCACCTGCTCCCTGCAGTAAGATGGCCGCCGCGCATGCTCCCTGCCCTGCAGCGGGACAATGGAAAGCATTGTGACATCGAGGAAGCCCCGCTCCCCCGTGGTGGGCAGCCCCGTGCTGCCCAAAGATGGCGGCCGAACTCCCGGCAAACCCCGACAGTAACCAAGGTCCGTCCCCGCCAGAAGGTGCCCCACCCGCCGACTCGGCGGCAAATCTCATCGCCCGCGCGTGTCCGTGAGAATGTGAGTCCTCAGGGAGGCTGAGCGCGCTGCCCGGGCAGCTCATCCATCCTCCGTGGGGGAGGGGACAAAACATCGTCCGTCTGCAGCTAATCTCCCACAATAGGCTGGCCCCGCGCCTGCGCACAACTCCGCCTCGCCTCACCTGGGCCCCGAGCTCAAAGGCTGCGAGCGGAGCCCACCAACAAACCCCCCAACCGCCCGCCCGCAACACTCAGCCCACAGCCAATGGCGAGGCGGCGCGGGGCACCAGCCCACCCAGCGCGTTGCTCTGCACCAATCAGTGGCGGGGGGCGGGGGCGGGGCCGGGCACCAATTAATCACTGGTCCCTGAAGGTACTGACTCTGGCTGGGTTTAGTTCTACACTCACTGGTTCCCCTCCCCTGAAGGTACTGACTCTGGCTGGGTTCAGTTCTACACTCACTGGTTCCCCTCCCCTGAAGGTACTGACTCTGGCTGGGTTCAGTTCTACACTCACTGGTTCCCCTCCCCTGAAGGTACTGACTCTGGCTGGGTTCAGTTCTACACTCACTGGTTCCCCTCCCCTGAAGGTACTGACTCTGGCTGGGTTCAGTTCTACACTCACTGGTTCCCCTCCCCTGAAGGTACTAACTGTGGCTGGGTTCAGTTCTACACTCACTGGTTCCCCTCCCCTGAAGGTACTGACTCTGGCTGGGTTCAGTTCTACACTCACTGGTTCCCCTCCCCTGAAGGTACTGACTCTGGCTGGGTTCAGTTCCACACTCACTGGTTCCCCTCCCCTGAAGGTACTGACTCTGGCTGGGTTCAGTTCTACACTCACTGGTTCCCCTCCCCTGAAGGTACTGACTCTGGCTGGGTTCAGTTCTACACTCACTGGTTCCCCTCCCCTGAAGGTACTGACTCTGGCTGGGTTCAGGTCGACACTCACTGGTTCCCCTCCCCTGAAGGTACTGACGCTGGCTGGGTTCAGTTCTACACTCACTGGTTCCCCTCCCCTGAAGGTACTGACTCTGGCTGGGTTCAGGTCTACACTCACTGGTTCCCCTCCCCTGAAGGTACTGACTCTGGCTGGGTTCAGGTCTACACTCACTGGTTCCCCTCCCCTGAAGGTACTGACTCTGGCTGGGTTCAGTTCTACACTCACTGGTTCCCCTCCCCTGAAGGTACTGACTCTGGCTGGGTTCAGTTCTACACTCACTGGTTCCCTTCCCCTGAAGGTGCTGACTCTGGCTGGGTTCAGTTCTACACTCACTGGTTCCCCTCCCCTGAAGGTACTGACTCTGGCTGGGTTCAGTTCTACACTCACTGGTTCCCTTCCCCTGAAGGTGCTGACTCTGGCTGGGTTCAGTTCTACACTCACTGGTTCCCCTCCCCAGAAGGTGCTGACTCTGGCTGGGTTCAGTTCTACACTCACTGGTTCCCCTCCCCTGAAGGTGCTGACTCTGGCTGGGTTCAGTTCTACACTCACTGGTTCCCCTCCCCTGAAGGTCCTGACTCTGGCTGGGTTCAGTTCTACACTCACTGGTTCCCTCCCCTGAAGGTACTGACTCTGGCTGGGTTCAGTTCTACACTCACTGGTTCCCCTCCCCTGAAGGTACTGACTCTGGCTGGGTTCAGTTCTACACTCACTGGTTCCCCTCCCCTGAAGGTACTGACTCTGGCTGGGTTCAGTTCTACACTCACTAGTTCCCCTCCCCTGAAGGTACTGACTCTGGCTGGGTTCAGTTTTACACTCACTGGTTCCCCTCCCCTGAAGGTGCTGACTCTGGCTGGGTACAGTTCTACACTCACTGGTTCCCCTCCCCTGAAGGTACTGACTCTGGCTGGGTTCAGTTCTACACTCACTGGTTCCCCTCCCCTGAAGGTACTGACGCTGGCTGGGTTCAGTTCTACACTCACTGGTTCCCCTCCCCTGAAGGTACTGACTCTGGCTGGGTTCAGGTCTACACTCACTGGTTCCCCTCCCCTGAAGGTACTGACTCTGGCTGGGTTCAGGTCTACACTCACTGGTTCCCCTCCCCTGAAGGTACTGACTCTGGCTGGGTTCAGTTCTACACTCACTGGTTCCCCTCCCCTGAAGGTACTGACTCTGGCTGGGTTCAGTTCTACACTCACTGGTTCCCTTCCCCTGAAGGTGCTGACTCTGGCTGGGTTCAGTTCTACACTCACTGGTTCCCCTCCCCTGAAGGTACTGACTCTGGCTGGGTTCAGTTCTACACTCACTGGTTCCCTTCCCCTGAAGGTGCTGACTCTGGCTGGGTTCAGTTCTACACTCACTGGTTCCCCTCCGCAGAAGGTGCTGACTCTGGCTGGGTTCAGTTCTACACTCACTGGTTCCCCTCCCCTGAAGGTGCTGACTCTGGCTGGGTTCAGTTCTACACTCACTGGTTCCCCTCCCCTGAAGGTCCTGACTCTGGCTGGGTTCAGTTCTACACTCACTGGTTCCCCTCCCCTGAAGGTGCTGACTCTGGCTGGGTTCAGTTCTACACTCACTGGTTCCCTCCCCTGAAGGTACTGACTCTGGCTGGGTTCAGTTCTACACTCACTGGTTCCCCTCCCCTGAAGGTACTGACTCTGGCTGGGTTCAGTTCTACACTCACTGGTTCCCCTCCCCTGAAGGTACTGACTCTGGCTGGGTTCAGTTCTACACTCACTGGTTCCCCTCCCCTGAAGGTACTGACTCTGGCTGGGTTGAGTTCTACACTCACTAGTTCCCCTCCCCTGAAGGTACTGACTCTGGCTGGGTTCAGTTTTACACTCACTGGTTCCCCTCCCCTGAAGGTGCTGACTCTGGCTGGGTTCAGTTCTACACTCACTGGTTCCCCTCCCCTGAAGGTAATGACTCTGGCTGGGTTCAGTTCTACACTCACTGGTTCCCCTCCCCTGAAGGTACTGACTCTGGCTGGGTTCAGTTCTACACTCACTGGTTCCCCTCCCCTGAAGGTACTGACTCTGGCTGGGTTCAGTTCTACACTCACTGGTTCCCCTCCCCTGAAGGTGCTGACTCTGGCTGGGTTCAGAACCAGACACTGACATCATTTACTTTGTTCCTGCACCAAGATGGCCGCGCATGCGCGCTGCTACTCACTGAATCAAAATGGAGGAACGCGGAACCTATCCTCCTGTACGAAGATGGCCGCCGTCAGCCTGGACTTATGGCCGCCGTCAGCCTGGACTTGTGACCGGGAGAAAGCCCCGAAGCTGCAACCGCCGATATTCCGGTTCTTATTCCGGGCTTGCGGCGAGCACCGGTTGTTTATGAAGCCTCCACGACTCCCTGCTGGTCGATTACTCCCCTCCGCTCCGCCGAAATGGACATTTCTCAGGAACATCTCAAAAACATGTCTCCTTCGCCATTACATGCTCCAAACACTGCCTGGGCCCGCGCCTGCGCACTGTGCTCCTGTAGACAGGGTGTGGCACATTCTCTCCCGCGGGGCATGCTGGGTACATAGGACCATGAGAAGTAGGAGCAGGAGTGGGCCAGATTCTGCACGGTTATATACAGAGTAAAGCTCCCTCTATTCTGTCCTGAAGAATCCCAGGGCAAGTACAGCACGGGTTAGTAACAATTTAAAGCTTGCTGTTCGCTGACTCATCAATCACTCCCAGGGCAAGTACAGCACATGTTAAATACACAGTAAGGATCCATCTGCACTGTCCCACCAGGTATTCCCAGGGTATGCACAGCACAGGTTACATACAGAATAAAGCTCCCTCTGCACTATCCCAAGAAACAATCCCAGGGCAGGTACAGCACAACTATTTTGTTGTTGACCTGTAAATCAAATGCATCCTGATTAAAGGAGGGAGGGGAACTATAACCGACAAAATAAACCAATTAAACTTTGGAAGGTAAACTTAAATCAAATTAAAATTTGGTTGCTGGAGGTGATGATGCACTCCAGTCCCTCCGGTGCCGACCTCTTACAGAAGGCTGCAAGAGTACTGGTGGCAGGTACAGCACATGTCAGATACAGAGTAAAGCTCCCTCTACAGTGACCTATCAAACACTCCCAGGGCAGGTACAGCACGGGTTAGATACAGAGTTAAGCTCCCTCTGCACTGTCCCATCAAACACTGCCAGGCTATGTACAGCACATGTTAGATACAGAGTAAAGCTCCATCTACAGTGATGAATCAAACACTCACCGGTCAGGTACAGCACCGGTTAGATACGGAGTAAAGCTGCCTCTACACTGTCCCATTAAACACTCCCAGTGCAGGTACAGCATGGGTTAGATACAGAGTGAAGCTCCGTCTACACTGTCCCATCAAACACTCCCAGGGCAAGTACAGCATAATTTAGATGCAGCGTAAACTTCTCTCGAAACAGCCAATCCAAAAATGCACAGGACAGGCACAACACAGGTTAGGTACACATGATCATCATCACAGGCAGTCCGTCAAAATCGAGGAAGACTTGCTTACACTTGAAAGGTGAGTTCTTACGGGACTAAGCAATCCAGTACGGCAATTACAGTCTCTGTCACAGGTGGGACATCCACTCGTTCAATGACAGGATGTGTGGGACTGGTTTGCCGCATGCTCCTACGCTTGGTTTCTGCATGCTCTCGGCGATGAGACTCGAGGTGCTCAGAGCCCTCCCGGATGCACTTCCTCAACTTAGGGCAGACGTTTGTCAGGGACTCCCAGGTATCGGGGGGTTGTTGAATTTTATCAAGGAGGCTTTGAGGGTGTCGTTGAAAGGTTTCCTCTGCCCAATGTAGGCTCGCTTGCCATGTAAGAGTTCCGAGTAGAGCCTTGCATGTGAGTCTTGTGTCAGACATATGAAAAATGTGTTGAGCCAGGGTATCCCTGGAGATTGAGCATGCAGTGTCCACCGGTAGACTCGTGGCCTTCCATGAGAGGTGAGCACCAGAGAGACTGGAGTGCATCATTCCAGAGGGAACAGAATTGTATTTTTAATTCATTTGATTTGATTTGACAAAAGTTACCTTTATGTTGATTTGTTAATTTGTGTTTTTAGTTCCCCAAAAAAACAAGGGGGCACTTTTATGAAAGTTTCTGGAGTGTGACGCCCCTCCACCCTTTAATCAGGGGGAACCTGATTATTGTTCTACTTAAAATAGTTGTGAACAATGTGGCCCACCCAATGCAGCTGGTCGAGTGTGGTCAGTCCTTCGATGCTGGGGATGTTACCCTGATCGAGGAAACACCAGGACTGGTTTGATGAGAATGGCCAGGAGATGCAAGAGCAAATTAATCACAAGCACAGGGTATTTCGAACCTAAAATAACAACCCAACTCGGGAGCAGCAAAGCAGCATTACAGACGGCTTAAGGCCGAATCCAAGAAAAAACCTGTGACCGAAAGCATAGATGGTGGGTGGAGAAATCACAGGAGTTTCAGCAGCTGGCCGACAGCCATGATGTGCGAGGATTCTTCATCGCAGTCAAGGCCACTTATGGCCCAAGCACCCAAGGCACCGCCCCATTGCTGGCCAAGAATGGGGAAACACTCATCAAGGACACTGAGGCAGACAGGACCAGCTGGAAGGAACACTTCGAAGATGTCCTTAACCGAGACTCTGCCTTTGACTCGAGTGACCTCGACTCCATCCTGCAGCATGCTAACCGCCACCATCTCAGCAAAACCTAAGCCCTGCACGAGATAGAAAAGGCCATCCGCCAGCTCAAGAACAAAAGGCAATGGGAGCGGATGGAATCCCCGCTGAGGCACTAAAGTATGGTGGAGAGGCAATATTGGCATGAATGCATGACCTCATCTCTCTCATCTGGAAGGAGGAGAGCAGGCCTGGAGATCTCAGAGATGCAGTAATCGTGACCATCTTTAACAAAGGGGACAAGTCCGACTGTGACAATTACAGATGAGTCTCCCTGTTACCAGCCACTGGGAAAGCCATCGCTAGAATCCTCCTCAACCGTCTTCCCCTATGGCTGAGGACCTCCTCCTGGATTCACAATGTGGATTTCGTCCTCTACAGAGTACAACGGACATGGAGTAGATACAGATTAAAGCTCCCTCTGCACTGTCCCATCAGACACTCCCAGGGCAAGTACAACATGGGTTATATTATGTATGCAACCCTATGTAACCAGCAATCTACCGCCATCAGAGGGCATATCTGTTGGAGTACCAAGGGATCCCAGCATCCCTTGTGAGCACTGTATATAACCAGGCCTCCCATGCTGTACGTGCACTCTGGAGTTAGAAAAAAGAGACCAAGATCACACTTACTCATGTCTACAGTACTCAATCACATTACTTTATTCTGGACATAACAATTGGCGACGAGATAATGAACCATCATGCGAAAATGCAGAGAACTGTTGGTATCCTGGAGAAATTCTCAGAAGGGGACGATTGGGAGGTCTTCATGCAGCGACTCGACTAATACTTCATGGCCAACGAGCTGGCAGGGAATGTGAATGCTGCCAAACAAAGGGCGATCCTCTTCACTCTCTGTGGGGCAACAACCTATGGCCTCATGAAGAATTTTCTTGCTCCGGTGAAACCAACAACCAAATCGTATGAAGAACTGTGTACGCTGGTCCAGGAGCACCTAAATCGGAAGGAGAGCATTCTGATGGCAAGGTATCGATTTTACACATGTCAACGGTCTGAAGGCCAGGATGTGGCGAGCTACGTCGGTGACATAAGGCACCTTGCAGGACATTGCGAATTTGATGGATGCGTGGAGTAAATGCTGAGAGATTTTTTGTGCTTGGCATTGGCCATGAGGATATCCTTCGCAAACTATTGACTGTTGAAACACCCCACCTGAGCAAAGCCATAACGATAGCCTAGGCATTTATGTCCACCAGCGACAACACCAAACAGATTTCACAGCATACAGATGTTTCGGCAAGTACTGTACACAAAGTAACATCGATTTCAGGCAGGAATGCATATGGCACAATGTGCACGCCTGCAGCTGCATGATCTCAGACGACTCAGAGTCTGCCATAAAGCGTTAATGCGAGGCAGTTAACAGCTTGTTGACACTGCGGAGGTGATCCTCGAGCCCATTAATGCAGCTTCAAACACTATGCGTTCAAAGGCTGTGGAGCAATGGGACACCTCCAGCGAATGTGCAGATGAGCTGCAAACACTGCAAAGCATCACATTGCATTGGAAGACCGATCCATGGTGGATCAAACTGAATTAGAGACTCAAACTGAGGAGGCAGAAGTGTACGGGGTACATACCTTCATCAGGAAATGTCCACCGATCATGTTAAATATTGAACTGAATGGAATTCCGGTATCCATGGAATTGGACATGGGTACGATTCAGTCCATCATGGGAAAAGGGCCTTCGACAGGCCCAAGCTGAGCCCCATTCACACCAAACTGAAAACTTACACTAAAGAGCTGATCCCTGTCATTGTCAGCACAGTATTACAAGTCTCTTATGATGGAACAGTACACGAACTACCACTAAGGATAGTGTCAGTAGATGGCCCCACACTATTCGGCAGAAGCTGGCTGAGAAAAATATGCTGGAACTGGGATGGCATCTGAGCGCTTTCATCCATCGATGATGCCTCATGTTCCCAGCATCTGAGCAAGTTTCCATTGTTGTTTGAGCCAGAGATCGGAAGTTTCTTGAGGGCGAAGGTGCAGAACCACTTGATTCACCGTACATGACCCATCCATCACAAGGCAAGGACAGTGACATATATGATGCGAGAGAAAGTGGAGATCGAGTTAGACAGGCTGCAACGAGAGGGCCAGTCAGGTTGTTCTGGTTCTCATGGGCGATGTCACGGTCAGAATTTGTGGGGACTATAAAGTAATGATTAACCATTTTTCGCTGCAGGACCAGTACCCGCAACCCAAGGCAGACAAACTATTTGTGACACTGGCAGTAGAAAAGACATTTACCAAGTTGGACCTGACCTCGGCCCACATGATGCAGGAGCTGGCGGAATCTTAAAAAGGCCTCACCTGCATCAACACGCAAAGGTCTGTTCATCGACATTAGATGCACGTTTGGAATTCGATCGACAGTGGCTATTTTTCAAATGGACATGGAGAGTCTGCTAAAGTCGGTTCTGCACATTATGGTTTTCCAGGATGATATACTGGTCACAGGTCGGGACACCATCGAGCACGTGCAGAACGTGGAAGAGGTTCTAAGTCGGCTAGATCATGTGGGACTCAGGTTGAAACGCTCGAAGTGTGTTTTCTTGGCGCCAAAGGTCGCGTTCTTAGGGAGAAGAATCGTGGCCGATGGCATCAGACCCACTGACACCAAGACGGAGGCCATCAAGAATGCGCTGAGTCCACAGAACGTGACGGAGCTGTGGTCCTTCCTGGGGCTCCTCAATTATTTTGGTAATGTCCTACCCGGGTTAAGCACCTTGCTAGAACCTCTACACATATGGCTGCGCAAAGGAGATTATTAGGCATGGGGGAGATCAAAAGAGACTGCTTTTGAGAAAGCCCAAAATCTGTTATGTTCCAACAAACTGCTTGTCCTGTATGATTCATGAAAATGTTTAGTACTAGCTTGCGATGCATCTTTGTACGAGCACGGGCGTGTGTTACAATATGTAAACGAATTGGGAACATTGCAACCGGTCGCCTATGCGTCCAGGAGCTCGTCCAAGGCCGAAAGGACCTACAGCATGATTGAAAAAGAAGGTCTGGCATGCGTTTACGGGGTGAAAAAATGCACCAGTATCTGTTTGGGCTTTAGTTCGAGTTAGAAACTCACCATAAGCCGCTCATATCGCTATTCACAGAGAGAAAAGGTATTAACACAAATGCTTCTGCTCACATCCAAAGATGGGTGCTCACGCTGTATGCATATACGTATGTAATTCATCACTGGCCAGGCACAGAGAACTGCGCTGATGCCCTCAGTCGGCTACTTTTCCCACCACCGGCGTGGAAATGGCACAGCCTGCAGACTTGCTCTTGGTGATGGATGCATTTGAAAATGAAAAGTCACCCATTACGGCCGCGAGTTGAGGACCTGGACCAGCCAGGATCCTTTACTGTCCCTTGTAAAAACGGTGTCCTCCATGGGAGCTAGTCCTGCGCCCCAGCGGAGATGCATGAAGAGATCAAGCTGTTCCAGCAGCGTAAAGACGAAATGCCCATACGGACTGTCTTTTGTGGGGTAATCACGTAGTTTTGCCCAAGAAAGGCAGGGAAATGTTCAATCACGACCTACACTGTGCCCACCCAGGCATAGTAAAGATGAAAGCTATAGCCAGACCCCATGCGTGGTGGCCTGATATCGACTCAGATTTGGAGTCTTGCGTGTGCCAAGGCACGACTTGCTCGTAACTCAGCAGTGCACCGAGGGCCACCCAAGTTTCTGGTCATGGCCCTCCAAACCGTGGTCTAGGATCCACGTTGACTTTGCCGGCCCATTTCGAGGCAAAATATTCTTCGTTCTTGTGGATGTTTATTCTAACTGGAATGAGTGTGTAATAATGTCTGTAAGCACGTCCACTGCCACCCTAGAAAACCTACGAACCACGCACGGCCTGCCTGATGTCCTTGTCAGCGACAACGGGCCGTGCTTCACCAGCGCTGAATTCAAGAAATTCATGACACGCAATGGGATCAAGCACATCACATCTTCACCGTTCAAGCCCGCATCCAATGGCCAGACAGAACGTGCAGTCCAACGCATCAAGCAAAGCTTGAAATACATGTCAAAAGGCTCCCTGCCGAACAACCTGTCCCGAGTGCTGCTCAGCCACTGCACCAGACACCATTCCCTCACCGGGGTTCCCCAGCTGAGCTGCTCCAGAACAGGGTGCTCAAAACAAGGCTTTCTCTCGTTCACCCTGATCTCCATGATCAAGTCGAGGGCAGGCAGCATCAACAAAGCATGTACCATGATCACACAAATTTGTCACGCGATATTGAAGTCAATGACCCTGTATTTGTGCTCAACTATGGATCTGGTCCCAAATAACTTGCTGGCACTGTCATAGCCAAAGAAGGGAGGAGGGTGTTTCAGGTCAAACTCGCAAATGAAATAACTTGCAGAAAGCATTTGGACCAAACCAAACTGCGATTCACAAACAGCCACAAGCAACCAAGTTCGACCATCCGACACACACGCAAGTGGCAACCAACATCATGGTTGACCACGTAGCTGAACTCATCATCCCCAGCAGCCCGGCAAGGTCAGCTGCGCAGCAGACCAGCGAAGAACCAACCAACTCACCTGCACCTGTATTTGTACCGAGACGATCGACTTGGGAGCGAAAAGCCCCAGATCGCCTCAACTTGCAAATAAGTGTACTTTGACATTAGGAGGGAGTGATGTTATGTATATAACTCTATGTAACCAGAATTCTACCACCACCACAGGGCGTATCTGTTGCAGTCCCAGGGGATCACAGCGTCGCTTGGGAGCACTGTATATATGCAGACATTCCATGTTGTACGTGCACTCTGAAGTTAGAATAAAGAGACAGGTCACACTTATTCACGTCTACAGTACTCAATCACTTTACTTTTTCTGGACTTAACAGGTTAAATATAGAATAAAGCTCCCTCTATACTGTTCCGTCAAACGTTTCCAGTGCAAGTACAGCACAGGTTAGACACAGACTACATCTCCCTCTAACTTGTCCCAGCCATTCCAGGGCAGATACAGCATCTGTTAGATGTCGAGAAAATTTCCCTCTTTACTGTTCCAGTGGATATTCGTGGGGCTGGTGTAGCACGGGTGAGATACAGAGTAAATCTCCCTCTACACTGTCCCATCAAACACTCCCAGGACAGATACAGCATAGGTTAGAGACAGAGTAAAGATTCCTCTACACTGTCTCAGTAACCATTCCCTGGGCAGGTACAACCAAGCTCATGGTCTTCAGGGCTGTAGTAATACCCGCCCTCCTGTATGGCTCAGAGGCATGGACACTGTGCAGTAGACAATTTTTCTCGCTGGAGATTTATCACCAATGATGTCTCCGCAAAATCCTACAAATCACCTGGCAGTACAGGCACACCAACATCAGCGACCTCGTCCAGGCTAACGTCCCCAGCATTGAAGCACTGAACACACTCGATTAGCTGCGCTGCACAGACCACATAGTTCGCATGCCAGACACGAGACTCCCAAAGCAAGTGCTCTATGCGGAGCTTCTTCACGGAAAATGAGCCAAAGGTGGGCAGCGGAAACGTTACAAGGACACCCTCAAAGCCTCCCTGATAAAGTGTGAGATCCCCACTGACATCTGGGAGTCCCTGGCCAAAGACCACTCTAAGTGGAGGAAATGCATCCGGGAATCTCATCGCCAAGAGCATGCAGAAAACAAGTGCAGGCAGTGGAAAGAGCGTGCTGCAAAGCAGTCCCTTCCTTCAACGACTATGTGTCCCACCTGTGACAGAGTCTGTGGCTTTCGTATTAGACTGTTCAGCTACCAAATAATTCACTTCATGTGTGGAAGAAAGTCTTCCTCGATTCCGAGGGACTGCCTATGATGATGATGAGGACAACACAGGTTAGATGCAGAGTAAAGCTCCCTCTACAATGTCTCACCAGACATTCCCAGGCAGATACAGCTTTGGTTCTTGAAGGTTAAATCTCCCTCTAGCCTGTCCCAAACACTCCCAGGGTAGGTACAGCATTGGTTAGATACAGAGTTAATCTCCCTCTACACTGTCCCATCAAACACTCGCAAAATAGGCACAGCATGGGTTAGTCAGAGAGTAAAACTCCCCATAGACTTATCCATCAAACACTCCCATCGCAGTTTCGGCATGGGTTAGATATAGAGGACAACTCCTGCGACATTGTCCCATCAAATACTCCCAGCGCAGGTACAGCACAGGTTACATACACTGTAAAGCTCTCCCGACCCTGTCCATCAAACACTTCCAGGACAGTAAAGCACGGGTTAGATACAGAGTAAATCTCCCTCTACACCGTCCCATTAAACACACCCAGGGGATGAACAACACGGGTTAGATACTGAGTAAAGCTTACCCTACACTCTTCTATCAAACACTCCGTGGAAAGATGCAGCACGGATTAGCTAAGAGAGAAAAGCTTGCTTTCCACTATCGCATCAAGAACTGCCAGAGCAGGTACAGCATGGGTTAGACAGAAAGGTTTAGGCTGGGTTTTCCAGAACTTGGGGCCTGGGCAACAGAAGGCACAGCCACCAATTATAATCAGGGATGCTCAGGAAGACAGATATTTCAAGGGTGGGGTGGGGTGGGGGGGGTGGGCGGAGGGGTGGGGGGCGGGGCTGGTGGCGGTGTGGTGCTGGTTGGGGCTGGAGGTGTTTACAGAGCTCGGGAGGGGCGAGGCCATGGAGAGTTTTGAAAATAAGTATTGAATTTTGAAATCAAAGCGTTTCTGAACCAGAATCCAATGTAGTTCAGCGAGCACAGGGCTGATGGGTGAGCTGGACTTGGTGAGAGTTAGGGCACGGGCAACCGAATTTTGGATCAACTTAAGTTTATGCAGGTGAGAATGTGGCAGGAGTGCGTTGTAATAGTCAAGTCCAGAAGTAACAAAGGCAGGGATGAGGTGTCAGCAGCGGATGAGCTGAGGCAAGGGCGATGTTACAGAGCTGCAAATATGCATTTTTAATTATGGTGTGGATTTATGGTCAAAAACATACTTCAGGGTTAAGTATGGCACCAAGGTTGCAAACATTCCGGTTCAGGCGCAGACACAAGTTGGGGAGAGGGATTGAGTCGGTGGCCAGGGAACTGAGTTTGTGGCAATGAAAATTACAAATTTAGAATATTTCACAGACTATCACGTGCAAAATGTGTGGATGCATTTTAAAATTCAATCGGTTCCACAGCCAGGTTACAGAAAGTAACTGATTTCAAATCTTATGCAAGGCAGTTCAATAAAGGGGCGGTTCAAAGGATTTCAGCTGAGTTTAAAGTAAGAAACTGCAGTTAAGTCTACTACAACTACAACTCGTGTACTCAAACGGAACAAGTTTGGGGTTTGATATAATAGAAGGTGAACTGGGTGAGAAATGATGTAAGTGAGATGAAGAAAAAGCCCTAAAATGGAACAGTCGGTAACAGAACATCAATTAGTCTCCTCTGATCATGGAGGAATCAAATATTCGACACACTGTGTTTGAAAGGAAGATAATTTGTTCAACATTTATACAAGATATTAATCTCCAGCCCCCATATATAGGGGTTATTAAGAGAATTAGAAACAAACAAGAGCTGCCACAATGAACATGGTTCAGTGCCCAAAGTAATCCCAGTAAATCCTGTTCTAGTTACAAATGCAGCTTTTCTCCTCAGACCATTTAAAACTGAGATGAGGAGGAATTTCTTCTCTCAGAGGGTTGTAATCTGTGGAATTCTCTGCCCCAGAGAGCTGTGGAGGCTTGGTCATTGAATATATTTAAAGTTGAGGTAGACAGGTTTAACAGAGTTGCTCACACTTAGGAAGGCTTTAGATTGAGTCAAGGAACAGAGTGGTTCTGCTCACACAATCGGAGAATGGTTACAGCACGGAAAGCCATTCGGCCCGTCGAGCCCTTGCCGGCTCCCAGCTAGTCCCATTGCCCGCCCTTTCCCCCGATCCAGCAAATGTTTTCTTTCAGATACTTATCCAATTCCCTTTTGAAAGCTGTGATTGAGTCTGCCTCCACCACCCTTTCAGGCGGCGCATTCCAGATCCTAACGACTCACTGCATAAAATAGATTTTTCTTCCATTATCTTTGGTTCTTCTCCTCATCCACTTTAAATCCGTCTCCTCTGGTTCTCGACCCCTCCACCAATGGGAACAGTATCTCTCTATCTACTCTGTCCGGACCCCTCATGATTTTGAACTCCTCTGTCAATTCTCCTCTCAACCTTCTCTGCTTCAAGGAGAGAAACCCCAGCTTCTCCAGTCAATCCACGGAACTGAAGTCCCTCATCTCGTGAATCATTCTTGTCAATCTTTTCTGCACCCTCTCCAAGGCCTTCACATCCTAATCTGCGGTGCCCAGAATTGGACACAACGCTCCAGTTGAGACCGAACCAGTGTTTTACAAAGGTTCATCATAACCTCTTGGGTTTTGTACTCTGTGATGCTCAGGATCCTGCAAGCATTTTTAACTGCTTTCCCAACCTGTCCTGCCACCTTCAGCGATTTGTCCACATATACCCGCAGGTCTCATTGTTCATGCATCCCCTTTAGGATTGTACCCTTTAGTTTATATTGTCTCTCCTAGTTCAAAAAAATCATGCTTTTCTAATTGTATTTTTCAACTCAGTTTCATGGCCTCATTTTATTTCTTCCTCCGAGCCCCTCAACTTAATCTGGCAGTGTAATGTTGGCGAGTGGTGATTGATTGCCCTGGGAACCAACAGGAAGAGAGGTCAGAGACCGGAGGGCCAAGGAAGCAGCGTATTCTGCAACCAATCACGGTGCTTGAGGGGTGGATCCTGAGTCGGCCTATCGGGTGAGTTAAACAATTTATCTTTTAAAAGTTAAATCGAGATTTCTTTTGTCAAAAAAACAGTTTAACATCTGTCAATAATTGATTTCCATTTATGAGTTCCTATTATGAGTTTCAGACACTTCAGTGCCAAGTGGACCAGGTATTTAAAGATCATTCATTTCCCTCTTTCCATGCCGCTGTTAGTTAATGGGACAGAGATTGATTTCCTCTCATTATGCATGCGTAGTAATAAACGTAACATCCTTCCTGTGGAAATGAGTTACATTCTGTGTTGGCGAGATGGCTGGTGGCATCAGCCTTTAAAATACACATTCTCTTGTTCAAATCTCTCCACGGTCTCTCCCTTCCCTATCTCTGTAACCTCCTCCAGCCCACCAACCCTCTTAATAGTTTGTTTTCTTTGGAACAGAGGAGGCTGAGGGCAGACATTAATGAGTTGCATAAAATTATGAGGGGCCTAGATAGAGTGGATAGGAAGGACCTATTTCCCTTCGCAGAGAGGTCAGCAACCAGCAGAACCTTTTAGTCAGTATATAGCAAGCCCAGCAAGAGAGGGGGAAGTTCTGGACTTAGTATTAGGGACTGAAGCTGGGCAGGTGGAAGGGGTATCATTGGGAGAGCATTGGTGCTAGTGATCGGAATTCAGTTAGATTTAGGGTAGCTATGGAAAAGGACAAAGATAGACCAGGAATAAAAGTTCTCAATTGGGGAAAAGCCAATTTTACAAAACTGAGATGTGGTTTAGCCAAAGTGGACTGGAAACAGCTACTTGAAATGGTGAGAGATTAGGAAATGTTGCTGTTCAGAGGGACCTTTGTGTCCATGTACACGAATCACTGAAAGTTAAAATGCAGGCACAGCAAGCAATTAAGAAAACAAATGGTATGTCGGCCTTTATTACAAGAGGAGTTGAGGATAATAGTAAACACAAGAAAAGGAACATAAGAAATAGGAACTGAAGTAGGCCATACCCATCAAGCCTGCTCCGCCATTCAATAACATCATGGCTGAACTGATCAGAGACTCAGCTCCACTTACCCGCCCGCTCTCCATAAACCCTTATCCCCTTATCATTTAAGAAACTATTTCTGTCTTAAATTTAATCAATGTCCCAGCTTCCACAGCTCTCTGAGGCAGCGAGTTCGACAGATTTACAACCCTCTGAGAGAAGAAATTTCTCCTCATCTGTTTTAAATGGGCGGCCCCTTCTTCTAAGATCATGCCCTCTATTTCGAGTCTCCCCCCATCAGTGGAAACATCAGCTCTGCATCCACCTTGTCAAGCCCCCTCATAATCTTATATGTTTTGATAAGATTACCTCTCATTCTTCTTAATTCCAATGGGTCGAGGCCCAAACTACTCAACTTTTCCTCATAAGTCAACCTGCTGATCCCTTATATCAACCTAGTGAACCTTCTCTGAACTGCCTCCAAAGCAATTATATCCTTTTGCAAATATGGAAAACAAAACTGCATGCAGTATTCCAGGAGTGGCCTCGCCAAAACCTTATATAGCTGCAGCAAGACTTCCCCACTTTTATACTCCATCCCCTTTGCAAAAAAGGTCAAGATACCATTGGCCTTCCTGATCACATGCTGTACCTGCATACTATCCTTTTGTGCTTTATGCACAAGTAACCCCAGGGCCTGCTGTACTGCGGCACTTTTCAATCTTTCTCCATTTAAATAATAACTTGTTCCTAGACATCTTACTGCAATTATATAGGACCCTGGTGAGACTACACCTGGAGTATTGTGTACAGTTTTGATTGCTTACCTCAGGAAGGACGTACTTACTATTGAGGATGGCAACGAAGGTTCACCAAACTGATTCCTGGGATGGGGGATTGTCCTGTGAGGAGAGATTGAGTAGACTAAGCCGATATTCTGTACAGGATTAGAAGAATGAGAGGTGATCTCATTTTAAAACATACAAAATTCTTGCAGGGCTTGACAGTGCAGATCAGAGGTGTCAAACATACGGCCCGCGGGCCAGACACGGTCCCGCAAGCCCCTTCCTCCGGCCGCCACGTGTTTTAATTTATATGACCCCTCCCCGCCCCAGTCCCGATCTTTTGATTGCTGACTGGAACACAACCTGAATTTGTCGGCCGTCACGGAACAGGAGGAGGGGGAGGGAGGCACGGGGAAGGTCAGTTGGTGTCCACGGGGAGCAATTCTGGGACAACGAGGGCACTCACACGGACTGTCAATGGGAGATAAGCTTTGAGTGAGGCAGTGAGTAGATAAATACCAAGAGAGAGGGGGAGAAGTGTCTCTGGAAATCCAGGTGATGTAACAGATGATGGGGGTTACTGCAGGGTAGGTAGTGAGGGGGTTGTGTTCCTGCACTTCTCCCCCCTCCTCGGCCCCAGTGAGGCGCTGATTTTGAAATTCTCAGCCTCCTATTCAAACCCCTCGATGGCCCCGCCCCTCCCTATCTCTGTAACCTCCTCCAGCCCCTACACCCCTCCCTATCTCTGTAACCTCCTCCAGCCCCTACTCCCCTCCTTCTCTCTGTAACCTTCTCCAGCCACTACATCCCTCTCTATCTCTGTAACCTCCTCCAGTCCCTACACCCCTCCCTATCTTTGTAACCTCCTCCAGCCCTACAACCCTCCCTATCTCTGTAACCTCCTCCAGTCCCTACTCCCCTCCCTATCTCTCTAACCTCTTCAAGCCCCTACACCCCTCCCTATCTCTCTCCTCTTCGAGCCCCGACAGCTCCCCCTATCTCTGTAACCTTGTTAGGGTTAACTTCAAACCACCACTAGGATTCTGTTAGCCTTAAAGTAAATGAAGGTTTTATTAATACAAGCCGGCAGGAGAGCTATCCTTGAAGGAATGCTCGAAGATACTGCCAGAGACATCTTACTTTATACAGTTTCAGATTATAGCATTAAGTAATTACGCAAGTTACAATTAATACATGTTGATTGATTAATACATGATTGATTGGTACAGCGCTTCCTCCAATCTGGCTTCTATATGCCTTAATTGGCAATTCCAAATACATGTTGTTATGATTCTTTTATTTAACTCTTATTTATTGATACAATTCAAATTCTATGTTATCTGTGTCCGTGCCCAGCTCCCTTTGGTCTATGAATTGGAACTTCTGCTCCTCTGTGGAAGGCATCCCACACATCCTTCCCACAGTCAGAAAAACAGGCTGTGGAATCCATTTTAAAAACCTGTTAACTCCATTTTAAAACATCGCAATTGTACTTATTAAATGTAATTACAATTTGTAATCTGCCATTTCATTCCCTCCTGTTGGTCCCTGATTATTTCTAAATAATCAGCTGACCACATATATGTTCTGAGCCATCTGTTGGAAATGGTGATATCAAGTCCATATCCCTGGGATCGCTCGTAGTTCCATCTTTTGCGGAGTCTTTACATACCACCCTTGACCATTTCCCTGGGATATTGGCACGCCACTTATATTTCTTTTTGTACATACAGTGCATAAGCACGGGGGTCTTGGTTGTTTCCCTAACGCATTACAAAGTCATTCGCATCCCTATCATGCCTACATTACATAATTAATGAGGCTGTTTGCTGTTCGGCTAGAACCATGTGGTTGTATATCTCTCTGATCTTACACATCAGATATAGTTGGATCACGGCACATATCCCTAAGTCTACCATTATTGCCACAATTGAATGCCACATCAAATGGAGGACCTCGTAGGCTTTAGGTGACCAGCCCTTAAAAATATCCCACCATGAACAACAATTTTCCTTTCCCTGCCTTATCCTGTCCTGATTCCTATGGCTCCGGTCTCGGTTTTGTTGATCAGTCGATAGCATTGGGACACTCACGACTCAAATCATGTATTCATGCCGTTTTTTTGTTTGATTCACCCTCTTTGGAATTACCAAAGGCTTTCTGCGTTCTTGGTTACGGGTCTTGGCCAATCTCTTCTTTCTGCGTCTCTTGTATCTGCCTGTACAGTCTCCCAGTAGCATCAACACCACTATCAGCTGCACTAGCACCAACACCTGAGATATAATTCTAATCCCTATCTTGTAACTTTGATCGGGTAAGCCTTGCCTATCTTTGCACTTGTTACATAACATCACCAACCAACTCAAGGCTATTACTATCTTTACTGCCACTAGGGTATGGGAAAGGATCCTTATCCAGGGATGTATAATCTCAAGTACCAAGGCGGGTTTTTCAGGTTATCCTTTATTTCACTGTCCAGTTCTTCTGCGTTCTCCTTCAGCTCTTAATATCTTTTAATGTTATTTCTTGAGCTCAGTTAAATCTTCAAGTAACAGGGAAATTGATTGTGCTTGCTCTTCCATGTAAACATCAATATCTTGCTTAATCTCTTCGCTTATATTTCATGTCATTTTCTTCCTGGCATGTCATGCGTGCTCTTCTCGCTGCCACCGACAGTCTTGGAGTAACGTAAGTTCCCAGGCTAGTTACCACAGAATATTCTCCTCGCACTTGATAGTTGTAATGTAGGTTTGGACAGGGTTTATTCCAATGACGCATCCTTCCGTAGTATTGTCAAACCCGCAGCTATCCTGCTCCCGTCTCCCACTGGATGAGGACCTATAGTTAGGCTTCCTCCTCTCCGGCAAACAGATAAAGATATTCCCCTTATATTTCCATTCTTTTTGATCTCATACTGGTCCATCGCGGATCTACTCTTCCCCTCGTATTATGTTTGTTTCCCCTCACATCCTCCTGTAACCGCATACACCCTTGTCATTCCTTTCAAAAAGGGCCACATTACAGCAAAAGTCTAAAGGGACAAAGTGTGTTAAAAAGACAAGCCTGAAGGCTCTGTGCCTTAATGCGAGGAGTATTCATAATAAGGTGGACAAATTAACTGCACAGGCAGCAATGAATGAATATGATATAATTGGCACCACGGAGACATGGCTGTCCTAAGGCTGTGTCCCCTGGTTCTGGACTTCCCCAACATCGGGAACAAGCTACCCCGCATCGAACCTGTCCCGTCCCGCCAGAATCTTTATGTTTCTATGAAATCCCCTCTCATCCGTCTAAACTCCAATGTATAAAAACCCAGTTGATCCAATCTCTCCTCACATGACAGTCCAGCCATCCCGGGAAATAGTCTGGTGAACCTTCGCTGCACTCCCTCACCAGCAAGAACGTCCTTCCTCAGATTAGGAGACCAAAACTAAACACAATATTCCAGGTGAGGCCTCACCAAGGCCCTTTACAACTGCAGTAAGAGTCTGTTGAATCTGCATTTTACTGTAACTCTGTGACATTCTGAACTGATAAAGAAATGGAATCGTGAAATGTATCTGTGTCTCTCAGTCTCTGCCTCACTCTCTACCTCTATCTCTTTAGAGATCTGTGCATGAGTTTGCGTGTTTGAGTCTTTGTCTCCCTCACTCTGCCTCGCTCTGACTCACTCTTTCTCTCCCTGTTTCTCTGTTTGTCTCGGTCTCTCAATCTGCCCGTGTCTTTCTCACAGTGTCCAGTTCTGTTGCAGTGGGATTCTCTCAGTCTCTCTGTCTGACTGGCTCTCTCTTTCCCATCATTACTGTCTGTCTATGTCTCTGCCTGCCTGTCTCTCTTTGCCTGTCTCTGTTCGATCCTGTCTCTAACCTGTTGAGTATTTCCATCATTTTCTGTTTTTATCTCTGTCTTTCTCTCTCTATCTTCTCTCACTCTATCTCTCTCTCTCTTTGTGGCTTCTTTTGTCCATGTCTTTGTCTTTGTCTCTGGTTTTCCATTACTATTTGCCTCCCTCTCTTTATGGAGCACACACACACATCTCTGTGTATGTGTGTGTTTGAGTCTTTGTCTCACTCAGTCTGCCTATCCCTCTCAGTCTCACACTTGATCTCTCTCTATTTCTCTAGCTCGCTGGCTGTCTCTTCCTGTTTCTCTGTTTGTGTCTGTCTCTCAATGTGTCTGTCTCTTTCTCATGGTGTCCAGTTCTTTTCACAGCTCGATTCCTGCTGTCTCAAAATCTACACCCGTCAGTACCTCATTAGTATAGTCGTGAGTATCCCCGCCTGTCACGCGGGAGGAAGCATTTTCGAAATGTAGAATTGTACTTCTGTTATTCGATATAGATTCTTATTAAAAGTTCCAGAGCAACATAGAAGAGTAAAAATACAGCAACAGGAGATTGGCTCTTCCAGATTTTTAGGAAACAGAGACTTTTTCAGGACTCTGCGGCGTTCTGATGCAGAGAGATGGATGATTGAGTTTTGTCTGAGTAACATTTAAAGAGGCAGAAACCCAGTAGTCGTGCCTGGGTGATTAAGGCGATGGACCAAGAAACCCATTGGGGTTTCCCCGCGCAGGTTCGATCCTGCTGACTACCGATTTCAGCATTTTTCATTCCATTTCACAATTTAACCAGATCCCTGCAAAACGGATCCTGAGTTAGGTGGAATAACGTCCCACACCTTTCAACACTGACATTTTTTTCTCATGTTCATTAATTTGCAATAATCACGATACATACGGATAGAAAAACGCAAAAATCAGCCAAATTAGCGAAAGTGATTCAGCCTGTCTATCCCTCTTTATGTCTCAGGCACTCTGTGTATGTCCGTTGGTGCGTGTATATTTTTGGTTATGTGTGTGTGTGTGTGTCTCTGTGTCTGTCTATCTGTATGTATGTCACTGTGTATGTGCAACTGTCTTTGGATATCATCACCATGAATTTGGTATGTACTGGAACTTTTTAAAAAGACTTGGGAAAAATAATACAGTTGTGAGATTTGATATCGGCTTTGCTTCAGCGGCAGCATTTTCGACTTCAAGTCCCACTCCTGAGACTTGAGCGTATAATCTTGGCTGACAGTCAAGTGCAGTACTTGGGGAATTGTGCATTGTTGAAGCTGTTGACTTTTGTATGAAATGTTAAATTGAAGCTCCGTCTGCTCTCTCCGGTGAATGTGAAAGTTCCCACAGCATTATTAGATAAAGAATAGTGAGTTGCCCCGTGTCACTTTTATATAAATATTCTGAAATGCTCACTGAAAACCTGTGTGTATGCGTGTGTCTGTGGGGGTGGAGCTCAAGCCCAGCTTCTTACAGAGACAGAATGTTAAGGTTCGCAAGTCCACAATGGCCGAGTGTATAAGTCATTGCATTTAGGATCTAATGGGTTTATACCCGCGTGGGTTCGAACCCCACTTCTGGTAACTCTTGAATTTAACACCGATTTTCTCCCATCCTACTCAGTATTACCTGAATGCCTTCTGTTGAATCTGTAACTCTGTCACACTCTCAACTGACAAAGAAATGGGATTGTGAAATCTATCTGTGCCTCCTACTCTCTGTCTTCAGAGAGCCCTGTATGTGTTTGAGTCTCTGTCACTCACTGACTCACTCTGTCTAAGGAACTACAAGCTGAATTCAGGGAGCTCGGAGTTAAATTAAAAAGTAGGACCTCAAAGGTCGCAAACTCAGGATTGCTACCAGTGCCACCTGCTAGTAGGAGCAGGAATCGCAGGATAGCTCAGATGAATGCGTGGCTTGAAATGTGGTGCAGATGGGAGAGCTTCAAGTTCCTCGGACTTTGGAACGAGTTCTGGCGGAGGTGGGACCAGAACTAAACCGGAAGGTCTGCACCTGGGCAGGACCAGAACCAATGTCCAACGTGGGGAGTGTTTGCTAGTGTTATTAGGGAGGGTTTAAAGTAATATGGCAGGGCGACGGGAGACAGAGGGAAGTAGAATGGGCGCAGAACGAAAGATTAAAAGTAAAGGTGGAGGGCAGAGAATCCCACCGCAAAAATCAAATAAGGCCACTTTACAGTAAAATTCCAAAGGGTTAAAATAACAAGCATGAAGGCTCTGTGCCTCGTTGCGAGAAGTATTCGTAAAAAGGCGGATGAATTAACTGCACAAGCAGCAATTACTGAATATGATATAATTAGCTCCAGGGTGACCAAGGCTGGGAATTCAACATTCAGGAAGCACAGACAGAAATGAAAAGGTATTGGGGTAGCATTGTTGGTTAAAGAGGAAATTAAGGCAATAGTGTAAGGAACGACATTAGCTTGGATGATGTGGAACATGTGTGGGTGGAGCTGCGGAATACCAGTGGGAAGAAAACACGAGAGGAGTTGTGTACAGATCAGCAAACAGTAGTAGTGCGTTTGGGGACAGCATCAAACAAGAAATTAAGGATGCGTGCCATAAAGATACAGCAGTTATCAAGGGCGACCTTACTCTACATGTAGATTGGGCTAACCAAACAGGAAGCAATACGGTGGAGGAGGATTTCCTCGAGCGTATTTGGGAAGGTTTTCTCGACCAATATATCGAGGGACCATCTGGAGGGATGGCCATCCTAGACTGGTTGGTGTGCAATGAGAAAGGACAAATTAGCAATCTTGTTGTGCAAGGCCCCTTGGGAAGTGTGACCATAATAAGGTAGAATTCTTTATTAAGGTGGCGAGTGACACAGTTAATTCAGGGACATGGGTCCTGAACTTAAGGAAATGAAACTTCGATGGTATGAGATGTGAATTGGCTAGAATAGACTGGCGAATGATACTTAAATGGTTGACGGTGAATAGGCAATGGCAAACATTTAAAGGTCACATAGACGAACTTCAACAATTGTATTTCCCTGTCTGGAGTAAAAATAAAACGGGGAAGGTGGCTCAACCGTAGCTAACAAGCGAAATTAATGATAGTGTTAAATGCAAGGAAGAGGCATATAAATTGGCGAGAAAAAGCCACAACCTGAGGACTGTGAGACATTTAGAATTCAGCAGAGAAGGACAAAGTGTTTAATTAGGAGGAGGAAAATAGATTATGAGAGGAAGCTTGTTGGAAACATAAAAAAGTTCTATAGATATGTGAAGACAAAAAGATTAGAGAAGACAAACGTAGGTCCCTTGCAGTCAGATTCAGGTGAATTTATAATGGGGAACAAAGAAATGGTAGACCAGTTGAACAATTACTTTGGTTCTGTCTTCACGAAGGAAGACACGCATAACCTTCCAGAAATGCTAGGGCACCGAGGATCTAGCGAGAAGGAGGAACTGAAGGAAATCCTTATTCGTCAGGTAATTGTGTGAGGGAAATTGATGGGATTGAAGACCGATAAATCCCCGGGGCCTGATAGTCTGCATTGGAAAGTACTTAAGGAAGTGGCCCTAGAAATAGCGGATTCATTGGTGATCATTTGCCAACAGTCCATCGACTCTAGATCAGTTCGTATGGGCTGGAGAGTAGCTAATGTAACACCACACTTTAAAAAAGGAGGGAGATAGAAAACGGATAATTATAGACCGGTTAGTCTGACATCAGTAGTGGGGAAAATGTAAAAATCAATTATTAAATATGAAATAGCAGCGCATTTGGAAAGCAATGACAGGATCGGTCCAAGCTGCATGAATTTATGAAAGGGAAATGAAGCTTGACAAAACTTCTGGAATTTATTGAGGATGTAACTACTTTAGTGGACAAGGGGAACCGGAGATTGTGGTGTATTTACTTTCAAAAGGCTTTCAACAAGGTCCCACACACGTATTGGTGTGGAAAATTAAAGCACATGGTATTGGGGGTAATGTACTGACGTGGATAGAGAACTCGTTGGCAGACAGGAAGCAGAGAGTCGGGATAAACGGGTCCTTTTCAGAAAAGCAGGCAGTGACTAGTGGGGTGCCACAGGGCTCAGTGCTGGGACCCCAGCTATTTACAATATACATTAATGATGTAGATGAAGGAATTGAGTGTAATATCTTCTTGTTTGCAGATGAGACTAACAGGGCGGCGGTGTGAGCTGTGAGGAGGACGCTAAGAGGCTGCAGGGTGACTTGGACAGGTTAGGTGAGTGGGCAAATGCATGGCAGATGCAGTATAATGTGGATAAATGTGAGGTTATCCACTTTGGTGGCAAAAACACGAAGGCAGAATATTATCCGTATGGCGGCAGATTAGGAAAAGGGGAGGTGCAATGGGAGCTGCGTGTCGTGGTACATCAGACATTGAAAGGTGGCATGCAGTTACAGCAGGCGGTGAAGAAGGCAAACGGTATGTTGGCCTTTATAGCTAGGGGTTTTGGGTATAGGAGTACGGAGGTCTTAATGCAGTTGTACAGTGCCTTTGTGAGACCTCACCTGGAATATTGTGTTCAGTTTTGGTCTCGTAATCTGAGGAAGGACTTTCTTGCTATTGAGGGAGTGCAGCAAAGGTTCACCAGACTGATTCCCGGGATGACAGGACTGACATATGAGGAGAGACTGGATCGACTGGGCTTGTAGTCACTGGAGTTTAGAAGCATGAGAGGGGATCTCATAGAAACATAAAACATTCTGACGGGACTTGACAGGTTAGATGCAGCAAGAACGTTCCCGATGTTGGGGAAGTCCAGAATTAGGGGGCACAGTCTAAGATAAGGGGCAGGCCATTTAGGACCGAGATGAGGAGAAACTTCTTCACTCAGAGAGTTGTTAACCTGTTGTATTCCCTATCGCTGACAGTTGTTGATGCCAGTTCATTGGCTATATTCAAAAGGAATTAAATATGGCCATTAAGGCTAAAGGCATTAAGAGGTATGGAGAGAAAGCAGGAAAGCGGTACTGAGCTTTAATGATCTGCATGAATTTATTGAATGGTGGTGCAGACTCGAAAGCCTGAATGGCCTATGACTGCACCAATTTTCTTTGTTTCTCTGTTTGTCCCTGTCTCTCAATCTGTCTCTTACTTTCTCACGGTGTCAACGTTCTGCTCCAATGGGATTCTCTCAGTCTCCCTCTCTATTTCGCTCTCTCTTTCCCATCATCCCTCTCTGTCTGACTGTCTCTCTCTTTCCCATCGTCTCTCTCTATCTGTCTATATTTCTGCCTGCCTGTCTTTCTTTGCCCTGTCTCTAACCTGCTGAGTACTTCCATCATTTTCTCTTTTAGTCTCTTTCTCTCTTTCTCGATCTGTCTCTCTCCTTGTCACTGTCTTTACCATTGACTTTCTCTCACTCTTTCCCTCTCTCTCTTAACAGATCACACACACATATCTCTGTATATGTATGTGTTTGATTATTTTTCTCACTCAATCTGCCTCTCCTTCTCAGTCTCACAATTTCTGTCTCTCGTTGTCTCTATCTCGCTGTCTGTCTCTCCCTGTTTGTCGGTTTGTCTCTGTCTCTCAATGCGTCTGTCGACTTCTCATGGTGTCCAGTTCTGTTCACAGCTCGATTCCTGCTCTCACAGAGCTGGTACCCGTCAGTTTATCGTTAATATAGTGGTGAGTATCCCCGCCTGTCACGCGGGAGACCGTGGTTCAATTCCGCGACGGGGAGGCAGTTGTTTCAAAATGTAGAATTTTACTTCTGTTTCTTGGTAGAGAAAGATATTAAAAAGTTCCAGAGCAATATAGAACTGTAAAAATACAGGTGGAGGAGATTGCCTCTTCCAGATATTGAGCGAACGGAGACTTTTTCAGGATTCTTTGGTCGCCTGCTGCACAGAGATGGATGACTGAGTTTTTTCTGAGTAACGTCTAAAAAGGCAGCCACACAGTAGTTGTGGCCGAGTGGTTAAGGCGATGGTCTAGAAATCCATTCGGTTTTTCCCGAGCAGGTTCGAATCTTGCTGACTCCGATTCTCAGCATATTGTATTCCATTTCACAATTTAACCAGGTCTCTGCCAAACTGATCCTGAGATAGATGGAATAACGTCCCACACCTTTCAACACTGACATTTTTTCTCATTTTTATTAATCTGCAATATTCACGATACATCCCTTTAAAAAATCGAAAAAATCAGTCAAAGTTGCGACAGTGATTCAGCCTGTCTATCCCTCGAGATGACGAAGGCATCTGTGCATTCCCGTTGGTGCGTGTAAATTTTTGGTTATGTGTGTGTGTGTCTCTGTGTCTGTCGATCTCTATATATGTCTCTGTGTATGAGCAACTGTCTGTGGAAATCATCACCATGAATTTGATATGTCCTGGAACTTATAAAAAAGACTTGGGGAAAATAATATGTTTGTGAACTTTTTTATCGGCTTTGATTCAGTGGCAGCATTCTCGACTGAATCAGGAGTTTGTGTCTTCAAGTCGCACTCCTGAGAATTGAGCATATCATCTTGTCTAACACTCAAGTGCAGCACTTGGGGAATTTTGCAATGTTGAAGCTATTGACTTTCGGATGAAATGTTAAATTGAAGGTCTGTCTGCACCCTCGGGTGGATATGAAAGGTCCCAGAGCATTAATCGAAAAAGAATAGGAGAGTTGCTAAAATTCTGCTACAATTGCTAAAAATGTTCGTAATTACTCACTGAAAGCCAACGTGCATGTGTTTGTCTGTGGGGTTAGGGTTGAAGCCCAGATTCTCAAAGAGACCGAATCCAGAGTCTGGAGGAATCAGTTTAGCCGTGTGGTTAAGGCGTTGGCCTCAAAATTCAATGGGGTTTTTCCCGCGTTGGTTCGTACCCCAATTATGGTATAGAAACATAGAACATAGGTGCAGGAGTAGGCCATTTGGCCTTTCTAGGCTGCACTGCCATTCAATGAGTTCATAGCTGATCATGCAACTTCAGTACCCCATTCCACTTTCTCGCCATACACCTTGATCCCCCAAGTAGAAAGGACTTCATCTAACTCCTGTTTGTATATATTTAGTTAATTGGCCTCAATAACATTCTGTGGTAGAGAATTCCACAGGTTCACCTCTCTCTGGGTGAAGAAGATTCTCCTCATCTCGTTCCTAAATGGCTTACCCCTTATACTTAAACTGTGACCCAGAGTCTTACCGCAGGGAAAGGGTCCACAGCCAGATAGGGAATGGAAGACCAGCAGGAAGAGTCGTGCAAGGAAGGTAGTGCAGGGGTCCCCTGCGGTCATCCCCCTGCAAAACAGAGGGATGTTTTGAGCACTGTTGAGGGGAATGACTCATCAGGGGAGGGCAGCAGCAGCCATGTTCATGGCACCGTGGCTGGCTCTGCTGCACAGGAGGGCAAGAAAAAGAGTGGGACAGCAATAGTGATAGGGGATTCAATGGTGAGAGGAAGATAGGCGTTTCTGCGGCCGCGAGCGAGACTCCAGGATGGTATGTTGCCTCCCTGGTTCAAGGGTCAAGGATGTCTTGGAGCGGGTGCAGGACATTCTGAAATGGGAGGGAGAACAGCCAGTTGTCGTGGTGCACACTGGTACCAACGACATAACTAAAAAAAGGGATGAGGTCCTACGAAACGAATTTAAGGAGCCAGGAGCTAAATTAAAAAGTAGGACCTCAAAAGTAGTAATCTCGGGATTGCTACCAGTGGCTCGTGATAGTCAGAGTAGGAATCGCAGGATAGCGCAGATAAATACGTGGCTTGAGCAGTGGTGCAGCAGGGAGTGATTCAAATTCCTGGGGCATTGGGTCCGGTTCTGAGGGAGGTGGGACCAGTACAAACCGGACGGTCTGCACCTGGGCAGGTCCGGAACCAATATCCTAGGGGGAGTGTTTGCTAGTGCTGTTGGGGAGGATTTAAACCAATATGGCAGGGGGATGGGAACCAATGCAGGGAGACAGAAGGAAACAAAAAGGAGGCAAAAGCAAAAGACAGAAAGGAGATGAGGAAAAGTGGAGGGCAGAGAAACCCAAGGCAAAGAACAAAAAGGGCCACTGTACAGCAAAATTCTAAAAGGACAAAGGGTGTTAAAAAAAACAAGCCTGAAGGCTTTGTGTCTTAATGCAAGGAGTATCCGCAATAAGTTGGATGAATTAATTGTGCAAATAGATGTTAACAAATATGATGTGATTGGGATTACGGAGGCGTGGCTCCAGGATGATCAGGGCTGGGAACTCAACATTCAGGGGTATTCAACATTCAGGAAGGATAGAATAAAAGGAAAAGGAGGTGGGGTAGCATTGCTGGTTAAAGAGGAGATTAATGCAATAGTTAGGAAAGTTATTAGCTTGGATGATGTGGAATCTATATGGGTAGAACTGCAGAACACCAAAGGGCAAAAAACGTTAGTAAGAGTTGTGTACAGACCTCCAAACAGTAATAGGGATGTTGGGGAGGGCATCAAACAGGAAATTAGGGGTGCATGCAATAAAGGTGTAGCAGTTATAATGGGTGACTTTAATATGCACATAGATTGGGCAAGCCAAACTGGAAGCAATATGGTGGAGGAGGATTTCCTGGAGTGCATAAGCGATGGTTTTCTAGACCAATATGTTGAGGAACCAACTAGTGGGGGAGGTATCTTAGACTGGGTGTTGTGTAATGAGAGAGGATTAATTAGAAATCTCATTGTGCGAGGCCCCTTGGGGAAGAGTGACCATAATATGATGGAATTCTGCATTAGGATGGAGAATGAAACAGTAAATTCAGAGACCATGGTCCAGAACTTAAAGAAGGGTAACTTTGAAGGTATGAGGCGTGAATTGGCTAGGACAGATTGGCGAATGATACTTAGGGGGTTGACTGTGGATGGGCAATGGCAGACATTTAGACACCGCATGGATGAATTACAACAATTGTACATTCCTGTCTGGCGTAAAAATAAAAAAGGGAAGGTGGCTCAACCGTGACTATCTAGGGAAATCACGGATAGTATTAAAGCCAAGGAAGTCGCATAAAAATTGGCCAGAAATAGCAGCGAACCTGGAGACTGGGAGAAATTTAGAACTCAGCAGAGGAGGACAACGGGTTTGATTAGGGCAGGGAAAATGGAGTACGAGAAGAAGCTTGCAGAGAACATTAAGGCGGATTGCAAAAGTTTCTATAGGCATGTAAAGAGAAAAAGGGATGGCGGGACTGACCTATCAAGAAAGACTGGATCAACTGGGCTTGTATTCACTGGAGTTCAGAGAAATGAGAGGGGACCACATGGAAACGTTTAAAATTCTGACGGGTTTAGACAGGTTAGATGCAGGAAGAATGTTCCCAATTTTGGGGAAGTCCAGAACCAGGGGTCACTGTCTGAGGATAAGGGGTAAGCCATTTAGGACCGAGATGAGGAGAAACTTCTTCACCCAGAGAGTGGTGAACCTGTGGAATTCTCTACCACCGAAAGTAGTTGAGGCCAATTCACTAAATATATTCAAAAGGGAGTTAGATGAAGTCCTTACTACATGGGGGATCAAGGGTTATGGCGAGAAAGCAGGAATTGGGTACTGAAGTTTCATGTTCAGCCATGAACTCATTGAATGGCAGTGCAGGCTAGAAGGGCTGAATGGCCTGCTCCTGCACCTATTTTCTATGTTTCTATGTTTCTATGACCCCTGGTTCTGGACTTCCCCAACATTGGGAACATTCTTCCTGACTAACCTGTCTCAAACCATCAGAATTTTAAACGTTTCTATGAGGTCCCCTCTCATTCTTCTGAACTCCAGTGAATACAAGCCTAGTTGATCCAGTTTTTCTTGATAGGTCATTTCCCGGGAATCAGTCTGGTGAACCTTCGCTGCACTCCCTCAATAGCAAGAATGTCCTTCCTCAAGTTAGAAGACCAAAACTGTACACAATACTCCAGGTGTGGCCTCACCAAAGCCCTGTACAACTGTAGCAACATCTCCCTGCCCCTGTACTCAAATCCCCTCGCTATGAAGGCCAACATGCCATTTGCTTTCTTAACCGCTTGCTGTCCCTGCATGCTAACCTTCAATGACTGATGTACCATGACACCCATGTCTCGTTACACCTCCCCTTTTCCTAATCTGTCACCATTCAGATAATAGTCTGTCTCTCTGTTTTTACCACCAAAGTAGATAACCTCATATTTATCCACATTATACTTCATCTGCCATGCATTTGCCCACTCACCTAACCTATCCAATTCACTCTGCAGCCTCATAGCATCCTCCTCGCAGCTCACACTGCCACCTAACTTAGTGTCATCCGCAAATTTGGAGATACTACATTTAATCCCCTCGTCTAAATCATTAATGTATAATTGTAAACAGCTGGGGCCCCAGCACAGAACCTTGCGGTACCCCACTAGTCACTGCCTGCCATTCTGAAAAGTACCCATTTACTCCTACTGTTTGCTTCCTGTCTGACAACCAGTTCTCAATACATGTCAGCATACTACCCCCCAATCCCATGTGCTTTAACGTTGCACATTAATCTCTTGTGTGGGACCTTGTCGAAAGCCTTCTGAAAGTCCAAATATACCACGTCAACTGGTTCTCCCTTGTCCAATAAAATCGAAACATCCTCAAAAATGTCCAGAAAATTTGTCAAGCATGATTTCCCTTTCATAAATCCATGCTGACTTGGACCTATCATGTCACCTCTTTCCAAATACGCTGCAATGACATCCTTAATAATTGATTCCATCATTTTACCCACTACTGAGGCCAGACTGACCGGTCTATAATTCCCTGTCTTCTCTCTCCTTGCTTTTAAAAAAAGTATGGTTACTTGGCTACCCTCCACGCGATAGGAACTGATCCAGAGTCAATGGAATGTTGGAAAATGACTGTCAATGCATCCGCTATTTCCAAGGCCACCTCCTTAAGTACTCAGGGATGCAGTCCATCAGGTCCTGGGGATTTATCGGCCTTCAATCCCATCAATTTCCCCAACACAATTTCCCGACTAATAAGGATTTCCCTCAGTTCCTCCTCCTTACTAGTCACTATGACCCCTTTTATATCTGGAAGGTTGTTTGTGTCCTCCTTAGTGAATACCGAACCAAAGTACTTGTTCAATTGGTCTGTCATTTCTTTGTTCTCCTTTATGACTTCCCTTGATTCTGACTGCAGGGGACCTACGTTTGTATTTACTAACCTTTTTCTCTTTACATATCTATAGAAACTTTTCACAACCCGTCTTAATGTTCCCTGCAAGCTTCTTCTCGTACTCCATTTTCCCTGCCCTAATCAAACCCTTTGTCCTCCTCTGCTGAGTTCTAAATTTCTCCCAGTCCCCGGGTTCGCTGCTATTCTGGCCAATTTGTATGCCACTTCCTTGGCTTTAATATTATCCCTGATTTCCCTTGATAGCCACGGTTGAGCCACCTTCCTTTTTTTATTTTTACGCGAGACAGGAATGTGCAATTGTTGTAGTTCATCCATGCGGTCCCTAAATGTCTGCCACTGCCCATCCACAGTCATCCCCTTAAGTATCATTCGCCAATCTATCCTAGCCAATTCACGCCTCATACCTTCAAAGTTACCCTTCTTCAAGTTCTGGGCCATGATCTCTGAATTAACTGTTTCATTCTCCATCCTAATGCAGAATTCCACCATATTATGGTCACTCTTCCCCAAGGGGCCTCACTCAACGAGATTGCTAATTAATCCTCTCTCATTGCACAAAACCCAGTCTAAGATGGCCTCCCCCCTAGTTGGTTCCTCGACATATTCGTCTAGACAACCATCCCTTATGCACTCCAGGAAATCCTCCTCCACCGTATTGCTTCCAGTTTGGTTAGCCCAAGCTATGTGCATATTAAAGTCACCCATTATAACTGCTGCACCTTTATTGCATGCACCCCTAATTTCCTGTTTTATGCCCTCCCCAACATCACAACTACTGTTTGTACGTCTGTACATAACTCCCACTAATGTTTTTTGCCCTTTGGTGGTCTGCAGCTTTACCCATATAAATTCCACATCATCCAAGCTAATGTCCTTTCTAACTATTTCATTAATCTCCTCTTTAACCAGCAATGCTACCCCACCTCCTTTTCCTTTTATTCTATTCTTTAATGTAACACAGATTTCCTCCCATTCTGATCAGTGATCCCGGATTTTCATCTGTTGAATCTGCAATTTTCTGTAACTCTGTGACACTCTGAGCCGATAACGAAATGAAATTGTGAAATGTATCTGTGTCGCTCGGTCTCTGCCTCTCTCTGACTCACTCTGTCTGTCCCTGTTTCTCTGCTTATCTCTGTCTCTCAATCTATCTCTCTCTCACGGTGTCCACTTCTGTTCCAATGGGATTCTCTCAGACTCTTTGTCTGACTGGCTCTCTCTTTTCCCATCATTTCGGTCTGTCCATCTCTTTTCTGTCTCTAATCTGATAAGTATTTCCAAAATTTTCTGTTTTAGTCTCTATCTCTCTCTCTCTATCAGTCTCTCTCCTTGGCACTGTCTTTATCATTGTCTTTCTCTCACTCTTTCCCTCTCTCTCTTAATAGATCACGCACACACATCTCTGTATATGTATATGTTTGAGTCTTTTTCTCACTCAGTCTGCCTCTCCTTCTCAGTCTCACGCTTTATGTCTGTAGTTGTCTCTATCTTGCTTTCTGGCTCTCCCTGTTTGTCGGTTTGTCTCTGTCTCTCAATGTGTCTGTCGACTTCTCACGGTGTCCAGTTCTGTTCACAGCTCGATTCCTGCTCTGACAGGTCTGGTAGCCGTCAGTTCCTCGTTAGTATAGTGGTGAGTATCCCTGCTTGTCACGCGGGAGACCGGGGTTCAATTCCCCGATGAGGAGGCAGTTGTTACAAAATGCAGAATTTTACTTCTGTTTCTTGGTAGAGATTCGTATTAAAAGTTCGAGAGCAATATAGAACTGTATAAATACAGGTGGAGGAGATTGCCTCTGCCAGATTTTGAGCAAACAGAGACTTTTTCAGGATTCTTTGGCCGTCTGCTGCACAGAGATGGATGACTAAGTTTTTTCTGAGTAACGTTTAAAAAGGCAGCGACGCAGTAGTCGTGCCCGAGTGGTTAAGGCGATGGGCTAGAAATCCATTGGTGTTTTACCGCGCAGGTTCGAATCTTGCCGACTACGATTCTCAGCATTTTTCATTCCATTTCACCAGGTCTCTGCCAAACTAATCCTGAGATAGATGGAATAATGTCCCACCCCTTTCAAAGCTGACATTTTTTTCTCATTTTTATTAATTAGCAATATTTACGATACATCCGTTTAAAAAATCGCAAAAACCAGTCAAAGTTGCGACAGTGATTCAGCCTGTCTATCCCTCGAGATGTCTAAGGCATCTGTGCATGTCCGTTGGTGCGTGTAAATTTTTGGTTATTATGTGTGTGTGTCTCTGTGTCTGTCTATCTCTATATATGTCTCTGTGTTTGTGCAACTGTCTGTGGAAATCATCACCATGAATTTGGTATGTCCTGGAACTTATAAAAAAGACTTGGGGAAAATAATACGGTTGTGAACTTTTGTATCGGCTTTGGTTCAGTGGCAGCATGCTCGACTGAATCAGGAGTTTGTGTGTTCAAGTCGCACTCCTGAGACTTCAGCATATAATCTTGGCTAACACTCAAGTGCAGCACTTGGGGAATTTTGCAATGTTGAAGCTGTTGACTTTCGGATGAAATGTTAAATTGAAGCTCCGTCTGCACCCTCGGGTGGATATGAAAGTTCCCAGTGCATTACTCGAAAAAGAATAGGAGAGTTGCCCCCGTGTCAATATTTCTAAAAATGTTCGTAAATGCTCACTGAAAGCCGATGTGCATGTGTTTCGATGTGGAGTTGGGGTTGAAGCCCAGATTCTCACAGAGACAGAATCCAGGTTCTCACAGGACCAGGATAGTGGAGTGGTTGAGGCGTTGGCCTGATAATTCACTGGCTTTTTCCGGCGTGGGTTCGTACCCCACTCATAATATCTCTTTAATTTAACACGGATTTCCTCCCATTCTGATCAGTAAGACCGGATTTTCATCGGTTGAATCAGCAATTTTCTGTAACAATGTGACACTCTGAACCGATAATGAAATGAAATTGTGAAATGAATCTGTGTCGCTCGGTCTCTGCCTCTCTCTCTCTTAAGAGAGCTGTGTATGTGTTTTTATGTTTGAGTCGTTGTCTCTCTCAGTCTGACTCACTCTGTCTGTCCCTGTTTCTCTGTTTGTCTCAATCTGTCTCATTCTCACGGTGCCCATGTCTGTTCCAATGGGATTCTCTCAGACTCTTTGTCTGACTGGCTCTCTCTTTCCCATCATTTCGGTCTGTCCATGTCTTTGCCAGTCTTTGTTAGTCCCTGCCTGTAACCTGAGAAGTATTTCCATAATTTTCTGTTTTAGTCTCTATCTCTCTCTCTCTCTCTGTTTTTCTCCTTGTCACTGACTCAATCATTGTCTTTTTCCCACTCTTACCCTCTCTCTAGTAATAGATCACACATACACACATCTCTGTATATGTATGTGTTTGAGTCTTTTTTCTCACTCAGTCTGCCTCTCCTTCTCAGTCTTACACTCTCTGTCTCTTGTTGTCTCTATCTCGGTGTCTGTCTCTCCCTGTTTGTCGGTTTGTCTCTGTCTCTCAATGTGTCTGTCGACTTCTCATGGTGTCCAGTTCTCGATTCCTGCTCTGATAGAACTCATGCTCGTTAGTATCATGGTGAGTATCTCCGCCTGTTACGCCGGAGACCGTGGTTCTACTTCCCGACGCGGTGGCAACATTTACAAAATGCAGAATTTTACTTGTTTCTTGGTGTTGATTCATATTGAAAATTCCAGAGCAATATAGAACTGTACAAATACAGGAAGAGGAGATTGCCTCTTCCAGATTTTTAGCAAACCGAGACTTTTTCCGGATTCTGTGGCCGTCTGCTGCACAGAGATGGATGACTGAGTTTTATCTGAGTAACACTTAATGATGCAGCGAGCCAGTAGTCATGGCCGAGTGGGTAAGGCAATTGGACAAAAAATCCATCGGGGTTTCTCTGCGCAGGTTTGAATCCTGCTGATTATGTTTCTCAGCTTATTTCATTCTGTTTCAAAATTTAACCACGTTACTGCAAAACTGATTCTGAGATAGATGGAGCAACGTCCCACATCTTTCGATGCAGCCACTGTTTTCTTTCTTTCATTAATCTGCAGTATTCACGATACATACGGATAAAAAAACGCAAAAACCAGCCAAAGTAGCGACAATCACACTGCCTGTCTATCCATCTATTTGTCTAAGGCAACCTGTGTATATCTTGATCTGCGTGTCATGGTACATCAGTCATTGAAAGTTGGCATGCAGGTGCAGCAGGCGGTGAAGAAGACAAATGGCATCTTCGCCTTCATAGCTAGAGGATTTGAGTATAGGAGCAGGGAGGTTTTACTGCAGTTGTACAGGGCCTTGGTGAGGCCACACCTGGGATATTGTGTTCAGTTTTGGTCCCCGAATCTGAGGAAGGACGTCCTTGCTATTGAGGGAGTACAGCGAAGGTTCACCAGCATGATTCCCGGGATGGCAGGATTGACATATGAGGAGAGACTGGATCAACTGGGCTCGTATCCACTGGAGTTTAGAAGAATGAGAGGGGATCACACAGAAACATAGAAAATTCTGACGAGATTGGACAGTTTAAAGGCTGGAAGAATGTTCTCGTTGCTGGAGAGTATGAGACCAAGGATTACAGTCTAACAGTAAGAGGTAAGCCATTTAGGACCGAGATGAGGAGAAACTTCTTCACTCAGAGAGTAGTTAACCTGCAAAATTTTCTACCGCAGAAAGTCTTTGAGGCCAGTTCGTTAGATATATTTAAAAGGGAGTTAGATATGGCCCTTACGGCTAAAGCGATCAAGGGGTATGGAGAGAAAGCAGGAAAGGGGTACTGAGGTTGAATGATCAGCCATAATGTTATTGAATGGTGGTGCAGGCTCGAAGGGCCGAATGGAATATTCCTGCACCTAATTTCTATGTCTCTATGTTTCTATGTTGATGCGTGTATATTTTTGGTTATTGTGTGTGCGTGTGTCTGTGTATGTCTATCTGTATGTATGTCTCTGTGCTTGTGCAACTGTCTGTGGAAATCATCACCATGAATTTGGTACATCCTGGAACTTTTTAAAAAACTTGTGGAAAATAATACGGTTGTGAACTTTGGTATCGGTTTTGGTTCAGTGGCTCCATTCTTGACTGAATCAGGAGGTTGTGTGTGTAAGTCCCACTCCTGAACTTGAACACATCGTCTTGGATGACACTCAAATGCAATATTTGGGGAATGTTGCATTGTTGAAGCTGTTGACAATCGGCTGAAATTTTAAATTGAAGCTCCATCTGCCCCCTCGGGTGGATGTGAAAGTTCCCAGAGCCTTAGTCGAAAAAGAATCGGAGAGCTGCGCCCGTGTCAATATTACGAAAAATGTTCGTAAATGCTCCCTGAAATCCAATGTGTCTGTGTGTTGCTGTGGGGGTGGAGCTGAAGCCCAGATTCTCACAGAGGCAGAGTCCAACCTCTGACAGGATCAGGGACAGGATGGCCGAGTGGTAAAGGCGTTGGACTAAAGGGTTTATACCCGCGTGGGTTCGAGCCTCACTTCTGGTAATTCCTTAATTAAACAGAGATTTTTCCCATCCTGCTCAGTGACACCCGATTTTCATCTGCTGAATCTCCAATTTTCTGTAACGATGTGACACTCAGAGCCGATAATGAAATGAAATTGTGAAATGTCTCTGCCGCGCTCTCTCTGAAGAGAGCTGTGTTTGTGTTTGTTTGTTTGAGTCTTTGTCTCTCTCTGACCCACTCTGTCTGTCCATGTTTCTGTGTTTGTCGCTGTCTCTCAATCTGTCTCTTTCTCACGGTGTCGCGTTCTGTTGCAATGGGATTCTCTCAGACTCTCTGTCTGACTGCCTCTCTCTGTCCCATTAACTCTGTCTGACAATGTCGTTGCCTGTCTCTGTCTCTAACCTGATAAGTATTTCCATTATTTTCTGTTTTTGTCTCGATGTCTCTCTCTCTATCTGTCTTTCTCTCTATCTGTCTCCCTCTTTTTCTCTCTCTTTGTCCCTGTCCTTTTCTCTGTCATTCCATCACTATTTGCCCCCCTGCCTTTATGGAGCACGCAAATACATCTCTGTGTATGTATGTGTTTGAGTCTTTTTCTCATTTAGTCTGATCCCCCTTTCAGTCTCATACTTTCTGTCTCTCTTTGTCTCTATCTCGCTGTCTGTCTCTCCCTGTTTCCCTGTTTGTCCCTGGTTCTGAATGTGTCTGTCTCTTTCTCACGTTGTCCAGTTCTGTTCTAATGGGATTCACTCAGTCTCTCTATCTGACTGTCTCAGTCTTTCCCATCATCTCTCTCTGTCTATGTTTCAGCCTATCTGTCTCTCTTTGCCTGTCGCTGGTAGTTCCTACCTCTAACCTGCTGAGTATTTCCATCATTTTCTGTTTCTATCTTTGTCTCTCTCGCTATCTGTCGCTCACTCTCTATCTGTCTCTCTCCTTGTCACGGTCTTTATCACTGTCTTTCTCTCACTCTTTCATCTCTCTCTTTATAGATCACACACACACATCTCTGTATATGTAGGTGTTTGTGAGTCTTTTTCTCACTGAGTCTGCCTCACTTTTCAGTCTCACCCTTTCTGTCTCTCGATGAATCTCTCTCTCGCTGTCTGTCTATCCCTGTTTGTCGGTTTGTCTCTGACGATCAATGTGTCTGTCGACTTCTGTTCACAGCTAGATTACTGCTCAAACGCAACACGTACCCTCGTCTGTAAAGTGGTGATTATCCCCGGTTGTTATGTGGGAGAACCGGGTTCAATTCCCTGACGATGCAGCAGTTTTTTCAAAATGTCGAATTTTACTTCTGTTTCTTGGTATAGATGTTATTAAAAAGTTCCAGAACAATATAGAACAGTAAAAATACAGCAAGAGGAGATTGCCTCTTCCAGATTTTTTGCAAACGGAGACTTTTTCAGGATTCTGTGGCCGTCTGCTGCACAGAGATGGACGACTGAATTTTTTCTGAGTAATATTTAAAGTGCCAGAGACACAGTAATTGTGGCCGAGTGGTTAAAGCGATGGAGTAGAAATACTTTGGGTTTTCTGCGCGTAGGTTAGAATCCTGCCGACTACGATTCTCAGCATTTTTCATTCCATTTTCAATTTAACCAGGTTTTGTCAAAACTGATCCTGACATAGATGGAATAACGTCCCACACCTTTCAACACTGACATTTTTTTCACATTTTTATCAGTCTGCAATATTCACGATACATACGGATAGAAAAATTTAAAAATCAGCCAAAGTAGTAACTCAGCCTATCTCTCCTTCGATATGTCTAAGGCATCTGTGTTTGTCCGTTGGTGCATGTATATTTGTGGTTATGTGTGTGTATGTGTCTCTGTGACTGTCTATCTGTATATATGTCTCTGTGTATGTGCAACTGTCTGTGGAAATCATCACCATGAATTTGGTGTGTCGTGGAACTTTTTCAAAAGAATTGGGGAAAATAATACGGTTGTGAACTTTTGTATCGGCTCTGGTTCAGTGGCAGCATTCTCGACGGAAAAACGCAAAAGCCAGCCAAAGTAGCGACAGTCACCCTGACTGTCTATCCGTCTATTTGTGTAAGGCACTCTGTGTATATCTTGATCTAAGTGTCATGGTACATCTGTCATTGAAAGTGGGTATGCCAGTGCAGCAGGCGGTGAAGAAGGCAAATGGCATGTTCGCCTTCATAGCTAGGGGCTTTGAATATTGGAGCAGGGAGGTCTTCCTGCAGTTGTACAGGGCCTTGGTGAAGCCACGCGTTAAATAATTTGTTAGTTTTGATCTCCAAATCTGAGGAAGGATGTCCTTGCTATTGAGGGAGCACAGCGAATGTTCACCAGCTTGATTCCAGGGATGGCAAGACTGACATATGAGGAGAGACTGGATCAACTCTGCTGGTATCCACTGGAGTTTAGAAGAATGAGAGGGGATCTCATAGAAACATATAACATTCTGACGAGATTGGACAAGTGAGAGGCAGGAAGAATGTTTCTGTTGCTGGGGAGTTCGAGAACCAGGGGTCACAGTCTAAGAATAAGGGTAAGCCATTTAGGACCGAGTTGAGGAGAAACGTCTTCACTCAGAGAGTGATTAACCTGTGAAATTCTCTACCGCAGAAAGTTGTTGAGGTCAGTTCGTTAGATATATTCAAGAGGGAGTTAGATATGGCCCTTGCGGCTCAAGGGATCAAGGGGTATGGAGAGAAAGCAGGATATGGGTACTGAGGTTGAATGATCAGCCATGATCTTATTAAATAGTGGTGCAGGCTCGAAGGGCCGAACGGCCTACTCCTGCAACTAATTTCTATGTTTCTATGTTGATGCGTGTATATTTTTGGTTATTGTATGTGTGTGTGTGTCTGTGTATGTCTATCTGCATGTACGTCTCCGTGTATGTGCAACTGTCTATGGAAATCATCACCAAGAATTTGGTATGTCCTGGAACTTTAAAAAAAACTTGGGGAAAATAATACGGTTGTGATCTTTGGTATCGGCTTTGTTTCAGTGGCTCCATTCAGAAGGTCGTGTGTGTAAGTCCCTCTCCTGAGACTTGAGCGCATCATCTTGGCAGACACTCAAATGCGATACTTAGGGAATTTTGCATTGTTGTAGCTGTTGACTATCGGATGAAAAGTTAAATTGAAGCTTCATCTGCACCCTCGGGTGGATGTGAAAGGTCCCAGAGCCTTACTCGAATAAGAATAGGAGAGTTGCGCCCGTGTCAATATGACGAAAAATGTTCGAAAATGCTCCCTGAAAACCTCTGTGTTTGTGTGTGTCTATGGGGGTGGAGTTGAAGCCCAGATTCTCACAGAGACAGAATCCAATCGCTCACCCGACCAGGATGGCCGAGTGGTTAAGGCGTCGGGCTTAAGATCCAATGGGTTTCTACCCGCGAGGGTTCGAACCCCACTCCTGGTATTTGCTTAATTAAGCAGAGATTATTTCCCATGTTGCTTAGTGATACCCGATTTTCATCTCTTGCATTTGCATGTTTCGGTGACACTCTGAGCAGATAATGCAATGTATCTGTGCCTCTTTCTCTCGCTTTCGAGAGCTGTGCATGTGTTTGCATCTTTTTCTCTTTCAGTCTGCCTCACTGTATCCGGTTCTGTTCCAAAGGGACCAACTCCCTCTTTCCCATCATGTCTTTACCTGTCTGTGTTGGTCCCTGTCTCTAACCTGATGAGTTCGTTTCGATGTATGTGTCTGTCTCCCTCTTTTTCTTGTCATTCCATCACTATTTGCCTCACTCTCTTGATGGAGCACGCAAACACATATCTGTGTATGTAAGTATTTGAGTCTTTGTCTCACTCAGTCTGACCCTCCCTCTCAGTCTAAAACTTTCTGCCTCTCTCTGTCTCTATCTCGCTGTCTGTCTCTCCCTGTTTCCCTGTTTGTCTCTGTCTCGCAATGTGTCTGTCTCTTTCTCACGGTGTCCAGTTCTGTTCGAATGGGATTCTCTCAATCTCTCTGTCTGACTGTCTCTCTCTTTCCCATCATCTCTGTCTGTCTATGCCTCTGCCTGTCTGTCTCTCTTTGCCTGTCGCTGGTAGTTCCTGTCTCTAACCTGCTGAGTATTTCCATCATTGTCTGTTTATATCTTTGTCTCTCTCTCTATCTGTCGCTCTCTCTCTATCTGTCTCTCTCCTTGTCACTGTCATTAACACTGACTTTGTCTCACTCTTTCCCTCTCTCTCTTTGTAGAGCACACACACATATCTCTGTATATGTATGTGTTTGAGTGCTTTTCTCACTGCGTCTGCCTCTCCTTCTGAGTCTCGCACTTTCTGTCTCTCGTTGTCTCTATCTCGTTGTATGTCTCTCCCTGTTTGTCGGTTTGTCTCTGTCTCTCAATGTGTCTCTCTACTTCTCATGGTGTCCAGTTCTCTTCACAGCTCGATTCCTGCTCTGACCAAACCCACATTCGTTGGTATAGTGCTTAGTATCCCGGCCTGTTATGTAGAAGACAGTGTTTCAATTCCCCAACGGGCAGGAAGCTTTTTCAAAATGCAGGATTTTACTTCTGTTTCTTGGTATAGATTCATATTAAAAAGTTCCAGTGCAATACAGAACAGTAAAAATACAGGAAGAGGAGATTTTTTCAGAATTCTGTGTCATCTGCTGCAGATCGTGGATGACTGAGTTTTATCTGAGTAACATTTAAAAAAATACCGAGTCAGTAGTCGTGGCCGAGAGGTTACAGCGATAAACCACAAAATCCATCGTATTTTCCCCCTGCACGTCGAATCCTGCCGACTACGATTCTCAGCATTTTTCATTCCATTTCACAATTTAACCAGGTCTCTGCAAAACTCATCCTGAGATAGATGGAATAACGTCACACACCTTTCAAAACTATCATTTTTATTAAACTGCAATATTCACGATACATACGTAAAGAAAAACGCAAAAATCAGCAAAAGTTGCGACAGTGATTCAGCCTGTCTATCGATCTATATGTCTAAGACATCTGTGCATGTCCGTTGGTGCGAGTATATTTTTGCTTATGTGTGTGTGTGTCTGTGTCTGTCTATCTGTATATATATATATATCTGTGTATGTGCAACTGTCTGTATAAATCATCACCATGAATTTGGTATGTCATGGAACTTTTTAAAAAGTCTTGAGGAAAATAATACGGTTGTGAACTTTGGTATCGGCTTTGGTTCAGTGGCGGTATTCTCGACTGAATTAGGAGTTTGTGTGTTTAAGTCCCACTCCTGAGACTTGAGCAGATAATATTGGCAGACACTCAAGTGCAGTAGTTGGAGAATTTTGCAATGTTGAAGCTGTTGACTTTCGCAAGAAATGTTAAATTAAAGCTCCGTCTGCACCCTCGGGTGGATGTGAACGTTCCCACAGCATTACTCGAAAAAGAATAGGAGAGTTGCCACCGTGTCAATATTGCTAAAAATTTTCGTAAATGCTCATTGAAACCCGATGTGCATGTGTGTGTCTGTGTGGTGGATTTGAAGCCCAGATTCTCACAGAGACAGCATCGTAACACTGGAAGGACCAGGATGGCCGAGTGGTTAAGGCGTTGGCCTTAAAATTCAATGAGATTTTCCCACGAGAGTTCGTACCCCACTCATCGAATCTCTTTAATTTATCATTGATTTCTTCCCATGCTGAGCAGTGATACCCGACTTTCATCTGTTGAATCAGCAATTTTCTGTGACTCTGTGACTCTCTGAGCTGATCATGAAATGAAATTGTGAAATGTATCTGTATATCTCAGTCTCTGCCTTTCTGTCTTTAGAGGTCTGTGTGCTTGAGTCTGAGTCTGCCTCTCTCTGACTCACTCTGTTTGTGCCTGTTTCTCTGTTTGAATCTGTCTCTTTCGCACGGTGCCCACGTCTGTTCCAATGAGATTCTCTCAGACTCTCTGTCTGACTGTCTCTCTCTTTCCCATCATCTCTGCCCATGTCTTTGCCTGTTTCACTTTGTCCCTGTCTCTAACCTGATGATTATTTTCATCATTTTCTGTTTTAGAAACATAGAAACATAGAAAATAGCTGCAGGAGTAGGACATTAGGCCCTTCGAGCCTGCGCCTCCACTCAATATGTTCATGGCTGATCATTCCTTCAGTTCCCAATTCCTGATTTCTCTCCATACCCCTTCACCCCCTTATCCGTAAGGGCCATATCTAACTCCCTCTTGAATATATCCAATGAACTGGCATCAACAACTCTCTGCGGCAGGGAATTCCACAGGTCAACAACTCTCTGAGTGAAGAAGTTTCTCCTCATCTCAGTGCTAAATGGCCTACCCCTTATCCTAAGACTATGTCCCCTGGTTCTGGACTTCCTCAACATCGAGAACATTCTTCCCGCATCTAACCTGTGCATTCCCGTCAGAATGTTATATATTTCTATGAGATCCCCTCTCATCATTCTAAACGTCAGTGAATAAAGGCCCAGTTGATCCAATCTCTCCTCATATGACAGTCCTGCCATCCCTGGAATCAGTCTGTTGACAATATCGGACCGAGTCAGCATGGAATTATGAAAGGGAACTCATGCTTGATGAATCTTCTGGATTTTTTTGTGGATGTGACGAGTAGAGTGGACAAGGGAGAACCAGTGGATGTGGTGTATTTGGACTTTCAATAGGCTTTTGACAAGGTCCCGCACAAGAGATTGGTGCACAAAGTCCAAGCGCATGGTATTGGGATTAATGCACTGACATGAATAGAGAACTGTTTGGCAACTGGTTTGCTGCACTCCCTCAATAGCAAGAACGTCCTTCCTCAGACTAGGAGACCAAAACTGAACACAATATACCAAGTCTGGCCGCCTCACTCAGGCCTTGTACAACTGCAGTAAGGTCTCCCTGCTCCAAAATTCAAATCCCCTAGCTACGAAGGCCAACATACCATTTGCCTTCTTTACCGCCTGCTGTACCTGCGTGCCCACTGTATTTGACTGATAAACCAAGACACCCAGGTCTCGTTGCACCTCCCCTTTTTCTAGTCTGCCGCCATTCAGATAATATTCTGCCATCGTGTTTTTGTCCCAAAAATGGATAACCTCACATTTATCCACATTATACTGCATCTGCCATATATTTGCCCACTCACCTAATCTGTCCAAGTCACCCTGCAGCCTCTTAGCATCCTCCTCATAGCTCGCACCGCCACCCAGTTTAGTGTCATCCGCAAACTTGGAGATATTACACACTATTCCTTCAACCAAATCGTTAATGTATATTGTAAAGAGCTGGGGTCCCAGCACTCAACCCTGCGGCACCCCATTAGTAACTGCCTGCTAATTCTGAAAAGGACCTGTTTATCCCGATTCTCTGCTTCCTGTCTGCCAACCAGTTCTCTATCCACGTCAGTACATTAATCCCAATACCATGTGCTTGGATTTTGTGCACCAATCTCTTGTGCGGGACCTTGTCAAAAGCCTATTGAAAGTCCAAATACACCAAATCTACTGGTTCTCTCTTGTCCACTCTACTCGTTACATCCTCAAAAAATTCCAGAAGATTTGTCTAGCATGATTTCTCTTTCATAAATATATGCTGACTCGGTCCGATCCTGTCACTGCTTTCCAAATGGGCTGCTATTTCATCCTTAATGATTGATTCCAACATTTTCCCCACTACTGATGTCAGGCTAACCGGTCTAGAATTACCCGCTTTCTCTCTCCCTCATTTTTTTTAAAGTGGCATCACATTAGCTAGCCTCCAGTCCATAGGAACTGATCCAGAGTCGATAGATTGTTGGAAAATGATCACCAATGCATCCACTATTTCTAGGGCCACTTCCTTAAGTAATCTGGAATGCAGACTATCAGGACCCAGGGATTAATCGGCCTTTATTCCCATCAATTTCCCTAACACAATTTCCCGCAAATAAGGATATCTTTCAGTTCCTCATTCTCACTAGACTCTCAGTCCCCTTGTACACGTGGAAGGTTTTTTGTATCTTCCTTTGTAAAGACAGAATCGAATTATTGTCTCTATCTCTCTCTATATCTGTCTGTCTCTCTATCTGTCTCCCTCTATGTCTCTCTCTTTGTCCCTGTCTTTGTCTCTGTCATTCCATTACTATTTGCTTCCCTCTCTTTATGGAGCACACAAACACATCTCTGTGTATGTATGAGTTTGAGTCTTTCTGCCATTCAGTCTGAACCTCCCTCTCAGTCTCAAAGTTTCTGTCTCTCTTTGTCTCTATCTCGCTGTCTGTCTCTCCCTGTTTCCCTGTTTCTCAACGTGTCTGTCTCTTTCTCACGATGTCCAGTTCTGTTCCAATGGGATTCTCTCAGTCTCTCTGTCTGACTGTCTCTCTCATTCCCATCATGTCTGTCTGTCCATGTCTCTATCTGTCTCTCTCTTTGCCTGTCTCTGATAGTTCCTGTCTCTAACCTGCTGAGTATTTGCATCATTTCCTGTTTATATCTCTGTCTATCTCTCTATTTGTCGCTTACTCTTTCTGTCTTTCTCTTTGTCACTGTCTTTCTCTCAATCTTTCTCTCTATCTCTTTATAGAGCACACACACACACATCTCTGTGTATGTGTGCGTTTGAGTCTTTTTCTCACTCAATCTGCCTCTCCTTCTCAGTCTCATACTTCCTGTCTCACGTTGTCTCTATCTCACTGTCTGTCTCTCCCTGTTTGTCAGTTTGTCTCTGTCTCTCAATGTGCCTGTCGACTTCTCATGGTGTCCACTTCTGTTCACAGCTCGATTCCTGCTCTGACAAGACAAATACCCATCCGTTCCTCGTTAGTGTAGTAGTTAGTATCCCTCCCTGTCACGCGCGAGGTCGGCGTTCAATTCCCCGACGAGGATGGAGCTTTTTCAAAATGTTGAATATTTCTTCTATTTGTCCTGGAACTTTATAAAATGACATGGAGAAAGTAATACGGATGTGAACTTTGGTATCGGCTTTGGTTCAGTGGCAGAATTCTCGACTGAATCAGGAGGTTGTGTGTGCAAGTCGTACTCCTGAGACTTGAGCATATAATCTTGGCTGACACTCAAATGCAGTACTTGGGGAATTTTGCATTGTTGGAGCTGTTGACTTTCGGATGAAATGTTAAATTTAAGCTCCGTCTGCACCCTCGGGTGGATGTGAAATTTCCTAGAGCATTACTGGAAAAATAATAGGAGAGTTGCCCCTGTGTCAATATTACGATAACTATTTGAAAATGCTCATTGAAAACCTATGTCTGTGAGAGTGGATCTGCAGCCCATATTCTCACAGAGATAAAATCCGAATATTGACAAAACACGGATGACCGAGTGGGCGTAAAATTCAATGGGTGTATAGCTGCGTAGGTTCGAACCCCATTCCTGGTAAATCTTTAAATTCAAACCGATTTCCTCCCATCCTGCTCAGTTGTACCCGAATGTATTCTGTTGAGTCTGTTCATGTTGATAAGTTATAACATTCTCAACTGACAAAGAAATGGGATTATGCAATGTTTCTGTGCCTCTCACTCACTGTCTTAAGAGAGCTCTTTATGTGTTTGTGTTTGAGTCTGACTCACTCTGTCTGAGAAATTACAAGCTGAATTTAGGGAGCTGGGAGCGAAATTAACAAATAGGACCTCAAAGGTAGCAAGTTCAGGATAGCTAACACTGCCACCTGCTAGTCAGAGTAGGATTCGCAGGATAGCTCAGAGGAGTGTGTGGTGCAGAAGGGAGAGATTCAATTTCCTGGGACATTGGAACCGGTTCTTGGGGAGCTGGGACCAGTGCAAACCGGACGCTCTGCACCTGGGCAGAACCAATGTCCACGGGGGAGAGATTTCTCGTGTTGTTGGGGAGGGGTTAAACTAATATGGCAGTGGGATGGGAACCTATGCAGTGAGACAGAGGGAAGTAAAATGGGGGCTGAAAAGGAAAGGTGGAGGGCAGAGAAACCCAAGGCAAAAATCAAAAAGGGCCACATTGCAGCCACATTCTAAAGGGACAAGGTGTGTTAAGATGACAAGCCTGAAAGCACTGTGCCTCAATGCGAGGAATATTCGTAATAAGGTGGACAAATTAACTGCACAGGCAGCAATTAATGAATATGATGTAATTGGCATCACGGAGAAATGGCTCCAGGGTGACGAAGGCTGTGAACGCAAATTCCAGGGATATTCACCATTCAGGAAGGATAGACAGAAAGGAAAAGGAGGTGGGGTGGCATTGCTGGTTGAAGAGGAAATTAACGCAATAGTACGGAAGGACATTCGCGTGGATTCTGTGTGGGTGGAGCTGCGGAATATCAAAGGGAAGAAAACGCTAGTGGGAGTTGTGTATCACCAAACAATCGTAGTGAGTTTGGGGACAGCATCAAACAAGAAAGTAGGGATGTGTGCAATATAGGTACAGAAGTTATCATGGGCGACTTTAATCTACATATAGATTGGGCTAACCAAACTGGTAGCAATACGGTGGAGGAGGATTTGCTGGAGTGTATTCGGGATGGTTTACTCGACCAAAATGTCGAGGAACCATCTAGAGGGCTGGCCATCCTAGACTGGTTGATGTGTAATGAGAAAGGACTAATTAGCAATCTTGTTGTGCGAGGCCCCTTGGGGAAGAGTAACCATAATAAGGTAGAATTCTTTGTTAAGGTGGAGAGTGAAACAATTAATTCTGAGCCTGGGGTCCTGAACTTAAGGAAAGGTAACTTCGATGGTATGAGACATGAATTCGCTAGAATAGACTGGGAAATGATACTTAAAGGGTTGACGGCAGATAGGCAATGGAAACATTTAAAATCACATGGATGAACTTCAACAATTGGACATCCCTGTCTGGAGTAAAAAGTTAAACGGGAAAGGTGGCTCAACCGTGGCTAACAAGGGAAATTAAGAATAGCGTTAAATCCAAGGAATAGGCATATAAATTGGTCAGAAAAAGCAACAACCCGAGGACGGGGAGAAATTTAGAATTCAGCAGAGGAGGACAAAGGGTTTAATTCGGAGGGGGAAAATAGAGTATGAGACGAAGCTTGCTGGGAACATAAAAACTTCCATAGATATGTGAAGAGAAAAAGATTAGTGAAGGCAAACGTAGGTCCCTTGCAGTCAGATTCAGGTGAATTTATAATGGGGAACAAAGAAATGGTAGACCAGTTGAACAAATACTTTGGCTCTGCATTCACGAAGGAAGACACGCATAACCTTCTGGAAATAGTACGTGACCGAGGGGCTAGTGAGAAGGAGGAACTGAAGGAAATCCTTATTTGTGGGAAATTATGTTAGGGAAATTGATGGGACTAAAGGCCGATAATTCCCCGGGGCCTGATGGTCTGCATCCCAGAATACTTAAGGAAGTGGTCCTAGAAATAGTGGATGCATTGGTGATCATTTTCTAATAGTCCATCGACTCTAGATAAGTTCGTATGGACTGGAGCGTAGCGAATGTAACACCACATTTTGAAAAAGGAGGGAGAGAGAAAACGTGTAATTACAGACCAGTTACCCTGACATCAGTGGTGGGGAAAATGTTGGAATCAATTATTAAAGATGAAATAGCAGCACATTTGGAAAGCACTAAGAGGATCGGTCCAAATCAGCATGGATTTATGAAAGGGAATTCAAGCTTGACAAATCTTTTAGAATTTTGTGAGGATGTAACTAGTAGAGCAGACAAGGGAAAACCAGTGGATGTGATGTAGTGGGACTTACAAAATACTTTTCACAAGGTCCTACACAAGAGGTTGGTGTGCAAAATTAAAGCACATGATATTGGAGGTAATGTATTGATGTGGATAGAGAACTGGTTGACAGAGTCGGGAATAACGGGTCCTTTTCACAATGGCAGATATTGACTAGTTGGGTGCCGCAGGGCTCAGTGCTGGGACCCCAGCAATTTACAATATACATCAATGACTTAGATGAAAGAATTGTGTATAATATCTCCAATTTTGCAGATGACATTATGCTGGATGGCGGTGTGATATGTGAAGAGGATGCTAAGAGGCTACAGGGTGACTTGGACAGGTTAGGTGAGTGGGCAATTGCTTGGCAGATGTAGTGTAATAACGATAAATATGAGGTTATGGCACTTTGGTGGCAAAAACACGAAGGCAGAATATTATCTGAATGGCGGCAGATTAGGAAAAGAGGAAGTGCAACGAGATCCGGGTGTCATGGTACATCAGTCATTGAAGGTTGGCATGCAGGTGCAGCAGACAGAAAGCAGGCAAATAGCATGTTGGCCCCATATCTTGGGGATTTGAATATAGCAGCAGGGCGGTCTTGCTGCAGCTGTACAGGGCCTTGGTGAGGCCTCACCTGCAATACTGTATTCAGTTTTGTTCTAATCTGTGGAAGGACGTTCTTGCTATTGAAGGAGTGCAGCGAAGGTTCACCAGACTGATTTCCGGGATGGCAGGACTGACATATGAGGAGAGATATGATCAACTGGGTCTGTATTTACTGGAGTTTAGAAGAATGAGAGGGGACCTCAGAAACATATAAAATTCTGATGGGACTGGGCAAGATAGATGCAGGAAGAATGTTCCCGATGTTGGGGAAGTCCAGAACCAGTGGTCACAGTCTAAGGACAAGGGATAAGCCATTTAGGACCGAGATGAGGAGAAATTTCTTCACTCAGAGAGTTGCTAACCTGTGGAATTCCCTTCCACAGAACGTTGTTGATGCTAGTTCATCAGATATATTCAAGAGGGAGTTGGATATGGCCCTTAAGGTAAAGGGATCAAGGGGTATGGAGCGAAAGCAGGAAAGGTGTACTGAGGTGAATAATCAGCCATGATCTTATTGAATGTTGATGCAGGCTCGAAGGGGCGAATGGTCTATTCCTGCAACCTCTTTCTCTGTTTCTATGTTTCTATGTTTCAGGGTGCATGCATCTAATGGCCCAGTGTGCTGTGCCATTTCTTTCAACTGGGTACTATTTATTGAACCTGTAACTCGCCCGGTTTGTATCTGATCCATATTGTGTCTCAACTGACCAATCATCCATCTCCCATAGGCATGACATGTGTCTCTTTTCCTGTCCTCGGCATCGTCCTCTCAATTCCTGCTTATTTTGCTCGTTAATTGTTCGTGCATGGCCTTCCAATACGGATAAACCCTCTAGCATTTTCTGTGGATGTTTTAGATCCTAACTCTGAAGATTCTGGCCTGGTTCCTGATTAGTAACTCCGTTGTTCCCCTCAAACTATCTACACCTGCCTGGCTCGCCTGTATATCTGGTGCATCTACTCGAGATGTCCCTGTAAAGTTAATACGTCATTCGCTGTAAATCTCCTCTGTCTTCCTTCTTTGTGTCTCAGCTGCTTGTGTTACTCCCTTGCTCCTGATGTGTCACTAGCTATTCTCAGGATTGTGTCTAGCAATCGTATTTACAACGCTTTAGTCTTGTGGCTAATATTTTCTGGCAGGTATAGGGCTGATTAATTTATGCTCACAGGTAACATTTCATGCTGCACATTGTCAAGTAACAACATTACTTCTGTTCAAGGTTTAACTACCACGCAATTTCCCAAGGTTAATTCCCCTGGTTTACAATATTCAGGTAAGATTTTTTACATAATTTTCTTATGGCTTCAAGACAAACGCTCCTGACACTTAGCTGCCACCCCCTAGAGGCTGCTTTACTTAGTTGTTGTAACCTCCGCTGTGGTTAAATGCTTCTGGGCCCTCTCTGGGCGGCCTTGTAGCTTGTCCTTGTAGAATCGGAAGGACGGTGATGATCACGTTTATATTCTGTTGATAAAACACATCCTGGATATTCCAGGTTTTAGTTAGAGTCTTACCATTTCAATTTCAACCGGATTTTCATTTCACTAGCCACTGTATTGGTTCTGCAATTGCTGTGGTTAGGCACACAATTACTACAATAGCGAAAGAACCCCAGTACCTTACATACCCCTCAGACTGGTTTTGGTCGGGCATAATCCTAATGTCCTCCTTCCTGTCATTGGACATGGTCCGAGTTCCTTGGGATATTTAGTTTCCCAGGTACTGTACCACAGCTTGTCCGATTTGTGCCTTTTTGGGATTTACTTTAAATCCTGCTTTCCGTTCTCTCAAATGTCTTTTTCATAACTAGAACAGAGTCTAGCACGTAAGCTTTGATAGCAGCTTTCCGTTATCTCAAATGTTCCAGTTTCAAAGCCTTTACGTCTCACTTTCTGTGGTTCTTCAACCACCGTATCTGAAGTCACAAGTTCAATTTATATTTTCCTCTGTTCTAAACTGCTAAAGCCAGCGGTTTTAACATTTAATTTTTTTCAAAATTCCTTTTACACTTTCGCAGATAGCTCCCCACTTGCCCAGGAGTTTGACTTGACCCCTGAAGGTATTTCTACATTGTTTCCAAACATTATAGTTTAATTTCTTTTTTTTAAGAAATCAGATTTAAATTTTTATTTTAAATGTATCTAATTTTGTTGTGTATTTTCTTAAACAGTGGTACTTCAAATCTTCACAACAAAATTAACTCTTCACTGCTCCCATCCTAATTTCTGCTCCCCTTTTGTAGTATTTGTATTTATTTTTGGATTATGAAATGTCAAATATGATAATACTGTTTTTTAATCGGACTTCTCATTCATGCGTATAGTGATTCACAGATCACAGAATGCAAAGTACTTGTTTTATAATTATGTGCCTAATTTCTGTTTTCGAAGCTGAACATCAAAAACTCTAATCTTTTGCGCTATAACTTCAATTTTGTGATACAGCATCTCATAAATTTCATCTTTTTAAGCTTCAGTTTCTGACGCAGTATGTTTACTTTTATTAAAAGTCCTCCAAACCCAAGATTTTCCAATACAACCAAAATCTTTATCAAGGAGAATCACCAGAAATATCTCAAAATCCCAATTCAAATATTGTACTGCCGAACTTTTATTTAAAAATCTTTTTACTGAGCTCGAAGCTTTCGCATCAAGATTTTACACAAAGAAATATGGGGGCGTACTTCCCCAGCCCGCAGCCTTGAGACACCCACGCAGGATTCTTTTTTTAAGGCATTACAATTTCCCTTCTCCGTTCTTTATCTCATTCCTAGACTAAATGTATTGTCTTTCAAACAAATGTAATCAATGATTACATGTTTTCTTTTGACAAGTGAGCATGTTGAAATGTTTTTTTTAAAACCATCGGGACCACACATTTTATATCTTTAGCTCAACAAAACTATCCTTTGTGCATTTCCTGGATCCATAACATATCATCTGAATAAATCCACACCTGGGTTTCTAAATTAAAATGCAATTCAATTCTAGTGTCACACTTTCTTAAAACTTCCTTCATGCAGGACAACACTGCAAAGGGATAAAACAAATTCACTCTGTCTGAAAAAGTGGGTGGGGCCATAACAACAGACAGCTCCACCACTTTCTGAAGCAGGCTTTCAGACATATGAAACATTCTTTAATTACCACCTCAAATATTTTGCAGTCAAAAATCACACAACACTTTCATTCAAAGACAGACCTTTCCAAAAGTCTCTCTTCATTCAACAAAGCTTATTGTTTGGCCGGCTCTATTTTTGGATCCATACTTCACTTAAGATAGTCACTAACATATTTTGTTATGGGCTTCCGAAAAATATCTACAAAGCGAGCCTTCTGGCCCCCAATCAATCCTTTATTTTCCTCAGGTCCTATTCATAACCCTGTTACAAATTTGGGGATACAAATTTGGGCCAAATTCCTCTGTCCATTCCCTTCTGTCATCTATATCTATTTTTATACTTACATCCTGTTGTCTTTTGTTACTTTCTCTGTCCATCTCACCTTCGGGTATCTTTCTATTCATCTTTCCGGCTGTTAAAATTATCTTTTTTCCTTCATCATATCCTGCCTTAACCATCTTCATGACCTTTTCAGATTTATCTCTCAGAAACTCTTCTGGTAGTTTATACATCAGCCCTCCGAGGGACTTGGCAGACTCCTTTGCCATTTCGTACATTGGGGCTTTTTCCCCAGTTCCTGTTTTACCATCTTTACTGAAGCAGAACTTTTTACACCAAGGCTTTTTACCCAGTGCTGTTTTTCCACCTTTAATTATGCGGAACTATTTACACTGAGGCTTTTTCCCCGATATCTCGTATACGTACTTATTGTACCGACATTTACAGTATTTATTTACAGTGTCCTGACGCGCCACTCAACTGGATTTACAGGCTGCATGGACTCTACCTCAGATTCGTTGGATCTCTGGTTACTTTGGGAGGAGAATTTCTCAAGTTAATTCTCTACAACTCGTTATTCGGTTGGTTTGGCTTTTTGAGTCTAATCTGCCCGTCCAGTGCATCTTCCTGACTGCGCCACGTTGTTAGGGTTAACTTCAAACCACCACTCGGAGTCCGTTAGCCTTAAAGTAAATGCAGTTTTTATTAATAAAAGATACAAGCTGGCAGGGGAGCTATCCTTGAAGGAATGCTCAGAGATACTGCCAGAAACATCTTATTTTATACAGTTTCAGATTATAGTCTTACTTAATTACGCAAGTTACAATTAATATGTGCTGATTGATTAATACATGATTATCTGGTAGGTTGCTTCCTCCAACCTGGCCTCTATATGTTTAATTAGTAATTCAGGATACATGTTGTTATGATTCTTTTTATTTAACTTGTATCTTGTTACAGAATTCAAATTCTATGTTATCTGTATCTGTGCCCAGCTCCCAAGGCCTTTGGTCTATGAATTGAAACATCTGCCCCTCTGTGGAAGGCATCCCACACATGCTTCCCACAGTCTGAAAAACAGGCTGTGGGATCTATTTTAAAAATCTGTTAACTCCATTTTAAAACATCCCAATTATTATTATTAATTGTAATTAAGATTTGTGATCTGCACTTTCAGTCTATTATGGGGTATCTTATCGAAGGCTTTTGGAAATCTAGATAAATGACATCTACTACATTCCGTTAGTTTACGCTATCTGTTACCTCTTCGTAAAATTCAAAGAATTTGGTCAATTCAAGACTTTCCCTTTTATAATCCATGCTGACTATTCATTTTTGGTTTCTAGTTGTTCTTCCACTTTCTCCTTTCGTAGGGAATCCATTATTTTTCCTCCCAACGATGTTAAGTTGACTGGATTATAGTTCCTCAGACACGTTCTACCTCACTTCTTAAAAATAGGTATTACATTAGGTATCTGCCAATCCTCCGGCACTGCACTTTATTCTAGTGAAATATTAAATATGTTGATTAATGCCTCTGCTATCTCTTCCCTCGATGCAATTCGTCCGAAGCCAGCATTTTATCCATTTTCGGTTTGATTAGTTTATATAATATTTTCCTCTTGTTACTTTAAATGCAGTTATTTCATTTCTAATATCATCCAATCTCATGTCCACCTGTGTTGACTCCCTGATAAATACTGATGCAAAGTAATTGTTTAATATTTCTTCCTATCTCTGTCTGTGGACAAACTTCCGAGCCACGTACCTTGGTATTTTTTGTGGATGTCCTCCACGCAATCTTTATCCTTATCGTTGGGCAGGAGCAGTATCACATTCTCAGCCTCTCCTCAGTTCTCGCTACACGGCATCCAATCAGACACGGACTTTACTGAACCTGCGCTTTTCTGTGGGATGTGACTGTTTTCTGGATTAAATCACTTATTCTGTGGTGTTTCAGAGTGTGTTGAACTCGCACTCCAGCCCAATTACGCTGAGCCAGAGCGAATAAAGCATAGACATTTCCTGCAGATGTGGGAATGTGGGACAGATTTGATGTCCACAAACTCTCACACATTACTGTCGCGACTCATTGCCTGCCCTGCCATCTTTTGTTATTTTGTTATAAATGTATTTGCTTATTTACACACTGAATGAACTTAATTACTTAGCTTTTATTCAAATGGTTATTTATAATTATATTAATTAATTATAATTATAGTTAAATTATTAATTTAATAAAGTATTGTTATTGCTCCCAGGTCTTAGTGTAGACCAAGCTTCGAGAAAAAAGGTAATACTCACCAAACATTCATCTACCTACTGTATTTTGGAGGCCAGAGCAGCACCTCCTTCAACCACTGTTCCCATTCAAACTCTCACCAAATTCCGTTTAATATCACTGTACAGAACACACTGTGAATCAGCAGTTACTGTTTAGTTTTATACCTTTGGAGCCACACACAAGTTACAAGTGCTGTCTCAGCTCCATGTCCATTGCTCGCAGTAATTAGCACATATTTAAGACTAACACTTACAGCTGACTGATAGTTAACTACCATTAACAGGCAGTTTCTGCTAACTTCTGTATTTAAAGTTCGAAGTTCAATTCAAAACGTTAATCTAAATTTCCCTTCTTAGAGCTAATACTCAGCCAGACTCAACACACGGACTTAGCACTGAATCTCACTTTCTCTACGCTCCCAAGTTTACCACTCTCTTTGTGTACTCCGTTTAAGATCATGATGTGGTGACAGAGTAAGCTCTGGCAAGCTCTGCTGGGCTGAAAGGGTCGGGGTGGGGAAGGTCGCTCTGTAAATTTGCAGTCCACAGGCAGATGGGCTGCTAACACTCAGCACCCCCAGGGAAACTTCAGGCGAACCGCCTCAGACCAGTTTGCAGCCGCGAGCACCGAATGGCCTATTTCTGTGCTGCAGGCATTAAGTAACTCTATGTAAAGTGATGTGTGAAGGAGAAGGGATGTCTGAAATGCGATTCTGGGTCAACCACAGACCAGGGCGTGGTCAGAAGGGCAGGTCTGTGATGTCACAATACTCATGCACAGTGTCATGCGAGTTTCCCCGCTTTATTACATCACACACACTGCAATACCTAGCAACAAAGCTCGTTACCACCCTCCCTGAACACTGCATATTATGGGCTATGTTTAGCTCGGAGATTTTACAGAGAGTGAGGAGGAGCTGAGTGTAATGTGTGTCGAATGTTTGCGGTGAACACTTCATCCTGCAGATCACCGCATTGTTCAGGCAAACTTACAAAGGAACGTTATAGTGGTGAATGTCACTGGGACATACTCCGTCTGCAGGAGACCCTTTAATCCCAAAGGTACATTATCTCAAACCAGGATACGTCGCTATCACCAGGCGCTGGGGCTGTTCAGGTTAAACCCCACTGGATGAAAAACACAAGGAGCCTGTAAAAGGATGAAAGCACTGATCTTTGATCCTTTGAAACCTTCCCTCCCTGGCTGTTGTTTGGTCCCAGACCATTTTCCCCAGCTTTCCCTGGGAGTGCTGGGGACTGAGCGGCTCTTCCACCCGTGGAATATACAGTAACAGAGCCACCTTCCCCGTGCCGCTCCCTTTGGCTAAACACATCCGACACGAGCCTGGCGGTCGGGAGCTTTATAAACCCGTCCCAGGCCGCAGCAGACATCTTAGCGCGGATAACACCTGCAGGAGTCCAGCGGGACTGATCTCCGTGGACTTCCCCACCTCTATCATTTTTGTTAGTCGCTGAATCCGCGCGGTGAAAATTGAAAACAGGCCTCACTGTGTGTGTATAACAGAGATGAGCGAATTGGGCAGAATACACGCCCAAAACATTGTGTGATTCTTATTATTTAATGCGTTTAACAATTTCAGTGAAGGGATATTTCACCACATTCTTCAACTCCTCTCTGAATTTCGTCTGGGTCACGGCATAAATACATGTGTTGGTGCAGCAACTCAGGAGCTGAAGCATAAATCCCATTTCCTGTACATATGTAGGTAGATTTACAGGAATAAAGTTTAATGAATACAATCGATTACCCAGAGAATACAACAGAAACACTGCCCATAAGAGGATAAAATTGCCGGATATAACAAACAGTAAAATGATGGATTTCCTTCGCTTCTCCATCTCAGGGTCACTGGGACTCTCCCCACTTCTGTGGGCCCGGAGTCTCCTGCGGGCTCTGCCCGATGCTAAAACATGTCGGACAGTTAAAGCATTGAGCAGAAGGATCAGAACAAATGGAATAAACGGTGTTATAATATAATGAAGGAATTCAATTACTGCCCATGATACTGACTCAGAGACTTCCCATCGAACAAAACAAAACCAGGGATTATTGGAAATCTGATACATACCTCCATACATAAAGTACCAGAAAGTGTTCTTTACAAAGAACAGCGCACTCAATGTTCCCACAGCCACAGTCGCCGTTTTCTCGGTGCAATATTTGTTTTTGAGATTCTGACAACAAATGGCTATACATCGATCAAAGGTAAAAGCAACTGTGAACCAGACGGAACAGTCTGTGACTGCGTAAAGCAGGATGGCATGGATATTACAAACTTTAACCTTCCAGAAGAACTCAAACGCGGTCCAATAAAGAAAATGAATCTGCCTGGATATCAGGTCGAGTATAACGACCAGTAGATCTGCCGCTGCCATTGCCACCAGGTAACGGCTGACACACTTGGAGAGACCGCACCTTCCTCGAGACAGGATCATTATCGTCACTAAGTTCACTGCAAGAAAAAGAAAAACAGGTAATTTATATTTCAGATAGAGAGCAACAACTGCTGCCTCAAAGAATTATGTGTGAAATGTGTCAGGATTAAATGAACCAGCCAATGGGACTTGTGATGTTTGGGTCAGGACTGATGAAATCGTTGGATGGGACCTGTGCTCTTTGGGTCAGGACTGATTACACCAGCGGATGGGACGTGTGGTGTTTGTCACAGGTAAGGAAAGAACCAATATATGGGACGTGTGGGTGTCGGGTCAGGGACTGAATGTACCAATGGATGGGATGTGTGGGTGTTGGCTCTGGACTGAATGTACCAGTGGATGGGATGTTTGGGTGTTGTGACAGGGAGTGAGTGAAGCGGTGGATGTGATGTGTGGGTGCTCGGTCATGACTGAAAGCATTAATGTATTGGACTTTTGCCAGGTGGGTAAAGCTCCGAATGAGACTAATATATAACGCCATATCCAAGTCAGAGGGAGCAATAATTCAGCACAAGAAGCCGCGAGTTTGTGAACAACCTGTGTCCATTGAGGGGAATAGAGTCATTGTCCAGGGATGGGAATGTAGTATGAGGACAGCGAGGGGAATGGAATTTGTGTCCAGGGAGGAGAATGGAGTTGTGGGCCAAGGGAGGGAATGGAGTGTGTGGCCAAGAAAAGGAATGGCGTCTGTGACAGTGAGGGGAATGGAGTATGTGGCCAGGGAGAGGAATCGATTCTTTGTCCAGGAAGGGGAATCGAATCTGTGTACAGGGAGGGGAATGGAATCTGTGGCCAAGATGGTGAATGAAATCTGTGGCCAGAGAGGGGAATGGAGTCTTTGGCGAGGTTACTGCAGTTTTGTCGAAGGCTGAAGAAGATGAATTGAATTGTATTATGTGTCGAAATCAGAACCTTTCCAACCATTGTATTGAAAGTACACATTCTAACTGGCTTAAGCTGACTTTCCAACAATATTGCAAATAATCTTTAAAGAAGGGACTTTTGCTTTACAATAGACTGATGATGACCCATGTTGTAAGATGTCACAGAAGATTTTCGAACGTGTCTGTTTACAGCTGGAACTGTGTCAACCTGCTGCCTTTCACCTGGTGTGAGAAAGTTACAGACTTCCAGTTGACAGAGAGAGTATGAGACTGGAAATATCAAAATATTTCACAATATAGTGCTCCGTTTTGAATAGTTGCTACCATGCGGCCCAAACCGAGATCTCCTGAACTGTGGCTGAACAAGAGAAATAAATCAATTCAAACACAACTGAATAAACATTTTACTGGAAGACGTATTGCAGTTTTAACCCTGTCCTGACCATCTGGAATTAGTGACTGTGAGGCAGAGCGGGAGGCAGTGGAAATTACGACAACTGTCTATAGCTGAATCATTAGTGAATAATGTCTCATATCTCAATGTATTTGTGAAGGATCTCTCAACGCTGATTTCCACAGATCAATGTCATTAACAATAACCAACGGTCCTTAAAAAACTTATTACCTCTGAACACCTATTTATTATCCAACACTGGGCATCAGTGCAGAAAGCTGACTGCAAGCTGTTCAATAAAGTAAATCGTTCACTAACATATCTTGTGTCAATAAAATCAAATTTCTGTCAAATCCTGTAAACCACGATCACTGGAAGCAAGTTGTGGAAACAACACACTGTTTATTGAACTGGGAGCAGCGAGTCAGCAAATGATCAAACATTTCATGACAGAAACATCTGTGCATTGCCAGACACAGAACAAGAGATTAATTTGTGAAAACAACATACTGTTCATTGAACTAGGAGCAGCGAGTCAGCAAATTATCAAACATTACATGACAGAAACTTCTGTGCATTGCCAGACACAGAACAAGAGATTTAATTTGTGAAAACAACATACTGTTCATTGAACTGGGATCACCGAATCAGCAAATTATCAAACATTACATGACAGAAACTTCCGTGCAATGCCAGACAGAGAAAAGAGGTTTACATTGTGAAAACAACATAATGTTCATTGAACTGAGAGCAGCGAATTAACAAATGATCAAACATTACATGACAGAAAATGTTTTGCATTGCCAGACGAAGAACAAGAGGTTCAAATTGAATACAATTAACAAGTATAACTAAAGGACAAGGATAAAAAAATACAGTGAAACATGGGTTACATAATTAATTGCAGAGGAAGGACTCACCAGGAACACTAACAGCAGCGAGGAGCGGGTAATAAATACGTTCTACATCCAAAAGTGCCCACAGGATCCAAAGCTCAGTTGGAATCTCCCAGAACATGATTTGAGTTTCTGTGACCTCCAATGAGCACTGTTCTTTTTCGACAACAACTTCAGTCAAACATTGCTGTACAGACTGAAAAAAAAACCCTATTTATAGCCTGAGGGAACTCTCCAGTGAGACAATTAAACTGCACACTTATGGATATTAATCACAGTCACTGAATAAACAAGTTGTCCGAACCTTTTCTTTGCATCAGTTTCAATTGCAAAATATCTTATAAGAAACGTGGCTTTCAGATCAAATAACTTTATCCAAAACCAAGCACTATCGGTAAAAACAGAAATAGTTGAGTCCACAGAATCACAGCATGCATGTGAAGGGAGCAGCTTCATTTAGGGAGTTTCTATTATTGCTGAGATGTAAAATAACTCTGTAATTTCAGATTTTCAATTCACTTCTCGGCGTAACACAAGTGAAATAAAGCAAATGGAAGGATATATTTCTAAGTAAATGTCAGTAACATACATGGGGACTGAGAGTACAGTGCTAAGTAAGGATACATGGGCACTGATAATACAATGGTCAGTAAATATATATGACGACTGATCACACAATGGTCAGTAAGGTTACATGAGGATTGATAATACAATGGTCAGTAAGGATACATGGGAACTGATAATACAGTGGTCAGTAAGGGTACATGAGAGCTGATAATACAATGGTCAGTAAGGGTACATGGTGACTGTTAATGTAATGGTGAGTAAGGATACGTGGGGACTGATAATACAGTGGTCAGTAAGGGTACATGGGGACAGATAATACAGTGGTCAGTAAGGGTACACGGGTACTGATAATACAATGGTTAGTAAGGGTACATGAGGACTGATAATACAATGGTCAATAAGGATATATGGGGACAGATAATACAATGGTCAGTAAGGGTACATGGGGACAGATAATACAATCGTCAGTAAGGGGACACGGGGACAGATAACATATTGGTCAGTAAGGATATGTGTGTGCTGTTAATACAATGGTCAGTAAGGATTCATGGCGACCGATGCCATACTGACAGTCACAGGCCATCCTATGGTTTATTTTCCTCAGTACAGGGAATGGAGAGACTGGAGGTGAGGAATGGAGATGAAAGGAGCAGAGAGGTAAGGAGGGGAGAAGATAGAGGACAGGAGGCGGGAGGGGAGTAGACGAGAGGAGATGAGTTTGGAGGAGTGGAGAGGAGGGGAATAGGAGAGCAGAGGTGAGGGGAGGAGATGCGTGCAGTGGACAAGACAGCAGATCAGAGTAGAGAATAGGAGGTGAGAGGAGAGGGTGGGAGGAGGAAAGAGAGAAGATGAGCAGGAAAAGGAGGAGAGGTAAGTGGCGGATACGATAGATGAGAGAGGAAGTAGAGAGGAGGGCAAAGGAGAGCAGAGCAGAGATGAGTAGAGGAACGGAGAGGAGAGTTGATAAGAGGAAGGAGAGGATAAGAGAGGAGAAAAGAGAGGAGAGGAGAAGATAGGAGAGGGGAACAGAGGAGAGGAGGAGAATGGAGATGATAGTGTAGGGGAGATGGTAGGAGAGGAAAGTGGAATAGAGGTGGGGAGAAGGTAGGGACCAGGAGAAAGATCAGAGGAAAGGAGAGGGGAGTGGAGATGAGAATGTAGGGGAGATGGTAGGAGAGCAGAGTGGAGTAGAGATAAGGAGAAGGTAGGGGAGAGAAGAGAGATGAGAGGAGCGTGGAGTGGAGGAGAGGAGCAGAGCGGAGAAGGGAGGAATGGAGAGAAGTGGAGAGTGGAGAGAGGATGCGAGGGAAGGAGAGTAGAGCAGAGGAGAGGGGAAGGGCGGTGGGAGAGCAGAGGAGAGATCATCAAAGGAGAGGAGAGGAAGAGAGTGGGGAGAGCAGGGGCGAGAAGAGATTAGAAGGGAGGGGAGGATTTCGGAGAAGAGAGGGGAAGTGGAGAGGACAGTGGAGGGGAGCAGATCTGTGGAGAGTCGAGCAACGGAGAGGAGAGTAGATGAAATGAGAGGAGAAAAGAGAAAAGAAAAAAGCAGAGTGGAGTGAGGAGGTTAGTAGATTAGAGGAGGGGTGAGGATGAGAGAGGGGACAAGAGAGGAGAGTGGAAGAGAGGGCAGGAGAGGATAGAAGAGTGGGTAGCGGACAGGTGAGTAGAGGTGAATGGAAAAGAGGGGTGGTGAAGTTAGAGGAGAGAAGAGGAGGGAGAAGATAGTGAATGAGAGGAGGAGGTTAAAAGAGGGTAGAGGAAAGGAGAGCAGAGGGGAGGAGAGGGTAGGATGGGGAGGAGAGGAGTGGAGAAGAGAGGAGTGGAGAGGGTATGGGAGAGCAGAGGGAAAGTGTGGAGCGGGAAGGAGAAGAGAGGGGAGAACACCAGAGGACACAAGTGAGGAGAGGAGTTAAAATGAAAGGGGAGAAGAGGTGAGGAGGAGGGGAGAGGGAAGGAGGGGAAAATTTAGGGGAGAGGATTCGAGATGATTGTAGTGGAGAGGAGTGGAGAGGAGAGAGGAGAGTGGAGAGAGAAGCGACTTAAAAACAGGGGAGAGAAGAGGAGACGATAGGTGAAGATAGGAGAGGAGAGGAGATGAGTCGAGATGAGAGAGCAGAGGAGAGGAGATGAGAGGAGAATGGAGGAGAGGAAAGGCGAGGAGAAGAAGGTCGGGGCGTGGGGAGAATGGAGTAGAGGCGTGGAGAAGGTAGGCGAGAGGGGAGAAAATGAGGGCACAAGAGAGTTGAGGAGAACAGCTGAATAGGGAGGAGAGTTGCGGAGAGGGGAGGAGAGGGGAGAGGAGAGAGGAGAGAACGGGAAGACAGGTGAGTAGAGAAGTGGAGAGGAGAGAGGAGGAGATGGGAGAAGGGATGAGCCGAGTGGAGAGGATAGGGGAGGAGAGGGGAGAGGAGGAGAGAAGATGAAAGGATAAGAAGGTGAGCAGAGGAGAGAGGAGAGGAGAGGAGCGTGGCAGAGAGGAGAGGCAAGAGGAGGAGAGTAGTGGAGATGGGAGGAAAAGAGAGACGAGGGGAGAGAGGAGGGTAGAGATGAGCAGGGAGGGGACGAGAGTGTAGGGGGGGAGAGGGGAGAAGAAAGCTGAGCAGGGGAGAGTAGAGGAACGGACAGTAGATGTGATGAGAGGAGAGGAGAGAAGAGGAAAGCGAAGTGAAGAGTGAAGGGGATTAGCGGAGAGGGCTGGGCACGGGAGAGGAGAGGGTAGGGGCGAGGGTAGGAGAGGAGAATAGAATAGAGGAGGGGAGAAGGTAGGGGAGAAGAGAGGAGATGAGCTTAGGAGAGACGTGAGGAGAGAGGAGAGGAGAGAGGAGGGGTGAGGACGGGAGGGGTTAGGGTACAAAGGAGGCTTCTCTCCTTCAAGGTGGACTAACTGATGCAGTTAATCGACACCTGCCCGTCCGTTGGGCTAAAAGGAGGCTTCTCTCCCTCGGGATGGAGTAACTGATATAGCTAATCTACACTTCACCCAGCTTCCCACTGTATAACGACCACGGAAGTAAACAAACGAAACCTCAGGTTTATCGGTTTTATTACGAGCAATGCACGGGAAGTTTCAGTCTTGGAACCTCTGAAATAGAAGCGTTTTCAAGCATAATTTATACAGGTGTTGGAGAGGAGCTAACCTCCTACAAAATCATCGATAGGTCTATTGCTATTAGCGAAGTTACATTGATTTATTGACTCTTATTAGACGGGCTCTGAGTGGTACATGCAACTGCCCATCTCTCATCATTGTTTTTTTCCATTTTGCCCTCTAGCTCAGTCTACCCGACGCCTGGTGTGGTTGTCCTGGCTTCTTTATCTCGTCTCAGGGACATTTAAACAAAACTGCTGACTTTGGCTGTTTCAATGTTACTAAGGTTAAGCTATAATATAATGCGTATAAGTATAAGTGTGTTATACCTTTATAAGCAAGTGTTACATTCATAGGCAATTGATAAGTTCACAACCTTCAGCATAATTTTGACCCCCTATCTACAACCTAACTATTTATCCCTTACAATTTCCCTTAATGGCCCTTGGCTAAATGCCCAAGGTAGGCCATTTTGAAATTAATTCCACATGGGTGAGGTTCCAGGGTTGTCCTTTCACTTGGGTAGTGCTACTTCCCGAGCTCCTGGAGCTATCTGTTGGCTTCCCCATCCAGGTTATACTATGTACGTCCTTTCTACCGGACTGTCTAATTTCCCTTTCTTCAATGTTTTAACTACAGTACGGGCTAGTGCCTGCCTCTTATGTCGGTTACAGCTTTTAAAAGGATAATACTATCAAGGTGAGTACCCTTGCACTACAACCAATATACTGAGTCCAGCATAGTTCGTGTATAATCCTTTCTAGCCAACATTTTCTCGGTGTTCGAATTATGTCCTCTGTTGGGATATCCTCTGTTTCTTCTATCTTCCCTCCACTTGGGGTCTTCTTTATTCTGCCGAATTTCTGCCCCGCCTGGAATATCCTCTATGTTGTCGAATGGTGTCCACTTCAGTCGAGTTTGTTTCTCTTTCAGATCGAGTATCGGTTTTCCTTGTGGCCCGATGGCCTTCGTATAACCTCCTCAGGAAATGTCCATCATTGTCCCATCGATCTTTCCTCCTTTGTCTCAGGGGTTATAATAAACACGTTTATATCTGTCTCACTAAGTGGAGTAAAGCAGAAGTCAATATCCATAATGGAGCATGAGGTGTTCCTTTCTTCATGTCAGTTGCCGTGGTGCTCACACATCAATCTCCATAACCTCGTGGAACAGCGATAATTTAGTAGCAATGTGTTAGCGGGGTGATACTCAAGGTGCACCCGTCAACTTGGTTATATCCACAGTCATCTTTGATCATTCATAGTGGATCTCGAAATAAAGCAACTTGGTTATTTTTATAACAATCTATATATGCTGAGACTCTTAGTACTGTTGTTCTCTTCAATTACATTTCTGGTTTGTCATCGTACCGCACGCGAGTTTGATTCCTTATTTCTCCCACATTGTTTGGTGTAGAGAATCTCGCCTTGTCACATCATACTGTTGTATAGATAATAAAACATCTATTTAAATGTCCGGTGACACAGCAGGCCTTTGGGACCCAAGCATGACTGTTTCTCAACACCTCGCAGGCATGAGTCATGTTTTTGTCTCAGGTCCAGTTGGTAAATATATCGAGTGTTATCCAATCCGGCACCTTTCTATTCTGAAGCTACTCTATGTTATGTTGTAGTCCATTGAGCAACCATGTTTCATATTCTGTACACACTAGTTCTGTCAGTATGGTTTTACTTAAGTTCCATTCTGCTCTATTCATTTATAGTTCTGGCGTGGTCTCGCAATGTTTGGGCCACTGTTATAATTCCCTTTCTGCGCCATTACCCAGTTGCGCCTATAACTTTTCATTATCCTCATCCCTTTCCAGCAATCCCTGTAAGGTTTGTGCTCGGGCATTAACTCACTCATCTATCGTTTGTAGTTCTATAGTGTCGCAACTCCCGCCGCGTATCCCGCCGCGTATCCCGCCGCGTATCCTGCAGTGTATCCCGCCGCGTATCCTGTGTACCATGTACCTTTTCTAGTATCCCTATTTTTCCCCAGTCCCGTTTTTTACCTGACCCTCTTTCCACAATAAATTTCATGGCTTTTGATTCAAGGCCTTTTAGTGCTCGCAGGGTCAGGTTTCTATACAGACTTTTACTGTTTAACCCGCAGATGTTGGGGATAGTTATATTGTTGAAATTTACGAATACAGTAATTATTCGCTGACATACCCTGAAGTGTATCTTATCCTTGGTCTGCCTTATCAATTTCTCTTTTGCCACAGTGTTCACAGTTGGACACGTTTGTGGCGCTGAGGGTGTGATGGTTGAGGCCCTGGTAGTGCTCACTGTTGCTAAAGTAGTGGATGGGGCCGTGTTGGTGGGTCTCTCTCTGGAGATATCCCTCCACCACCATTCATAGATGTTAGTGAAATCTGCACCCCCTTCCCCTGGTGCAGTATGTTTGTCCCTCCTGATTAAAAACACACCGCGGTCTTATTCCCACTAATTATGGTTCTATATTATTGGCTCATCCCCAATGTTGTTTCGTTTCCTTGTAACGTTGTTTTATGCCCGTTATTTAACTCTACTGTTGCTCCGTCCGTCACCATCAGTGTTTTTGATGTTTTATTAAACTAATGTCGCCCAAGTCCCTGTAATATAGGCCTTGCCATCCCTCAGTCTGTTGTCCCTGATATGAGGCTGCGTTACTCCACGTTATTTCCACGAGCACTCGAGTCCTGCAAAAAGCAATATTTTCCGGTTGTCACTGGTTAGTTAGTGACCATGCTTTTTTAACTGGGTCCAGTGTTTCCACTTGCTGATACTCCTTATAAGTACCATAACTTACCATGATTACCTGATAGAGTCCGATCCATTTGGATGTGATCCAGAACCTCTCTGGGGTAATCTCTTGACTGCCTATTTGGGGTGTTTGGAACTTCTGTTTCTTAGTGTCGTTCTCTAAATCCTTGATTTGCTGATCTCTAACCTTTGACTCTAAGTCATGTAACTGCTTACAGAGTTCCATTACAGATTTCCATTTTTTTTTAGTTCAAAGGATATAATTCCTGTCGTCCGACTAGGGGTTGCCTTGAGCTTTATTTATACTCGGGGTATCCTGTCTACCCATCCCTTTCCAGTCTCTTTTATGTGGGATATTTTTGCCTAATCCCTATGCGCAGGCATGTTTCATTATCTTCCCTGTGAAGTGTGAACCTTGATCTGAGTTCAGCTGTAATGCCATTATTTCCTTTGCTAGGATCCTGGCCATGGTTTCTACTGAACAATTCCTCGCGGCAAAAGCTTCTACCCACTTCGTAAACTGGTGTATTATAACTAAGCAGTATGTCTTCCCCTTGTTGCTGGATAATGGTCCAGTAAACTCGACCTGCAAATTTTCCCAGAGTCCCTTCGGTCGGGGCTGATGTCCCATTCTGAGCTTTACTTTCCCCCCTGGGTTGTATTTTGCGCATATCACGCACCTTCTGCAGAGGTCCTCTATATCTCTAGATATTCCCTTCCACCACCAGCATCTGGACATCGAGCTTATCATGTTGGTTCTACCTGTATGGACATACCCGTGGTATAAATTTAATAGGCTCCCCTGGATGCATTATGGGGCCACCACATTCCCATCTTTTCTCCATATCCCGTTGGTCCCTTGTTTGGCCCTCTCTGCTTCCACCCCTTCTGTTCCTGCGGAGTGGCCTCTCCCTGTACCTCAAGCATGTTTACTTCCTCTCGTCCAATTGTACATGCCTCGCCTTGGGCTTCCTGTCTCTGCCACTCGGTTGGTTGCTTCATCTGTCCATGCATTCCCTTGTTCATACTGATCATTATTTTTTACGTGTGCTTTCATCTTTATTATCACACACTGCTGGGGTAGGAGGGAGGCTTCCACGAGATGTTTCACATTCTCCACATGTTTAATCGGCCCTCCTTCTGAGGTCATGTATCCCCGTCTGCTGCAGGCTATCATATAATCATGCATTACTCCGAACGCGTATCGACTGTCTGTATAGATGTTTACTCATTTTCCCCCAGCAAGCATCAGAGCCTCAGTGAGAACCACTAATTCAACCACTTGAGCTGATAGATTCTCTTCTAACCGTCCTTCCCCTTTTACCTGTCCGCTGCGATCTACCACGGCCCATCCCGTCTGTGGTGTCCCATTGATATAGCACCAAAACCCATCTACATATAGATCCATGTCTGCCTCCTCAAGCGGGGTTTCACTTGCCTGACTTCTTCCCTCACCTTCCTCTGTTGGGCTACACTGATGCTCCTCTCCCTCTGCAATGATCCACCCTGCAGGCGTATTTTATTATTGTTACCGTTGGGTGGGGTGTGGGGGGGCCGCAGGGGAGGAGGGGGGAGAGCGTTATTTACCATCTTGCCCTTTGTTCATCGAAAACCGTTTTTAACCTTCCATTGTTAAGTAATTCTACTAAGGTATGCTGGGTATGTATAATAATGCATCCTTACATTATTATTGTTTCGTTAACTCTGATGGCCCAAGCCACACAGTCGAGGGCAGCAACGCACCTGGACAGTCCTGCAGCTACAGGTTGCGGTTTATCTGAGCAATATGCCACGGTCTATGCCTGTCTCCATGTAATTGAATCACCACCGCGTTATAATGATGGTTAATGTGGTAGGGCCTATTCTGGTCTGGTAGTCCCAGGGCTGGAGCACTTGTGAGAGTTTGTTTTAACCGCACACATGCGGTTTCTTGATCTAGGCCCCAGTTTACTGGCTCTTAGGAGGGTTTCCACCCTTTGACCTGGTTCTGTATAGGTTAGGTCATCTTGGCATATTCAGGAATAACATTTCTGCAGTAGTTGAATAACCCTAGTACCTGCCTGACTCCTTTCACGGTTCCCGGCCTGGGATTGATTGAATTTCTTACTTACTGTCCTCGGGCATCTGTCTCTTCCCTTATGATATTATGTATCCCAGATATGTTACTTCGCTCCTTCCTTTTCCTAACTCTACTGGTTCCAAAATCCCTGACAATATTCGATGAAATATGCTCGGGCTGTTATTGAATCCAATGTGTATTGTTTGGCCCATGTGTATTGTTTTCCCTTTACCGTGAAGGCAAATTTTCCTTGGGACTCTTTGTCTACCGGAATGGTCCAAGTTCCATTCGCTATACCAGCATGGTGAATATCTTATGTTATGGATCCAAGCCATTAAAAACTGTGGCCGGACTTGCCACTATTGGCTGTTTTCCGGAAGTCACCTTATTCAGGGCGGTATATTCGATAGTCAGTCGGTAAGACTTGTTGGGTATCTTTACCAGCCACACAGGTGAATTAATGGAGGCTATTACATGTTTCAATACACTTTGCTCCTCTAATTCTTGCCCTATCTGAAGACTGCTACCTCAGCTTCTGGTGTTAATTGGAACTGTCAGTGAGCTTTGTGTTCGGGTCCAGGAATTTTGATGGGTGATATCTCTGCGAATCCACAATTTTGTTTGCATTGTGCACACAGAGTCGGGTATAATTGGCACACGCTACCCCATACAGCCTTTGTTTCCCACTCGCGTTGGATTATGGTTGTTCCTACCACTCGTTGCTGCTGGTGTCCCGGGTGTTCGAACTTAATTCAGTTTTCGTGCTTGTCCCCCAAAATTATCCGGTTATGCTGAGGATCTATCAGTACCCCTATCTCCCTTAATGTATCCATGCCCAATATGTTGTCTTCTGTATTCTGACAGCACCAAAACTGGGCAGGTAGCATTACCTCTGTACTTCTAACAACGCCATCTCACTTAGGGTTGCTTTCTGATATCCCCCACCCTCTATTTGTAAATTGACGGTCCAATGGGTCAGGGGCAAATCTAATTTGGTAATTAGGTGTTCTCGGGTTGGGGCAGTGGTGGCAGTGGTACCAGTGGTGCTGGTACCTGTCAGAGCATGTCCATCAGATCTTCCCTGGTTAATGGTGTTCCCTTCTTTGCCTGTTGGTGGCCTCGCCTTCCTGCGCCTCCCCAATTACTCCAGCAATCTTTGGCCAAATGTCCAAGTTTACCACAATTTTGACATCTCCCTTTAGAATTTCCGTAACCTCTCCTTTTCAGAGGGCAATCCCTACTGAAGTTGCCTTCCTGATTGCAGTTTAAACATATCAGGTGAGCTGCGCTGGAGTGCGTCTCTTCCTTCTTTATCTCGGCTGCTAGTGCTGTAGCTGCTATTTTTGCTCTTTTATCCCTTTGTTCTAACTTTAACTCCTCTGCATGTTCTGCCCATTCCAAAGTTTCATCATAATCATCTCCAATGTTAAATACTCACTTAATTATCCTTTGATGTGCCTTTCATAGTCTATCCTTAAATATTTTCAAGAATGCTGCATCATTTCTGTTGCGGTCATCAGCCCCGGAGTGGTTTTTATATTCAATCCACGTTCGTTCCCCATACTCCCCAACCCTTTTCCCTGCCTTTTGAGTCAAAATATTCGACTGCAAACTTTTGTCAGAATTCTTTATTTCTACTATTTTGCTTTAGCGGTTGGTAACTTATTCAATAGAATTTGTCTCCTGTGGGCTGAGGGGCACCTCCTGTTTGGTAATGTGGGCTGCTCTACATCCGCTGGAGCGAATGGTGGTGGTGCGTATTGGTGTCACTGATAAATAGCCATTATCATGTGCCGGGGCCCCTCGAATCTGCAGTCATTATCCCTGTCTGATTGACTGTTAGGTTGGGGTTGTGGACTACACTTACCCACCGTGGGGTACACCATAGGGATAGTGCACTGCACTATCCGTCTGGTCCTGTCTTTATCTCTTCCAGCTTATTCATCTTAACTTCTAACACTTGAATTTATTTTGTTTGAGTATCTATCTGTCCTCTGTAGCAGGCAAGTATTATTGCATAGGCTTTCTTCGTTTTATTTTTATTCTGACTATCCCACCATGTCCTCTGTCTGTCGGGTGTGTCTTCTTTCTTTTATTAAGAAATCCAAACTAATAATGTCCAGTATAAATAAAACAGCTGTCAATGGAATGGGTTAACTCCACTACAGGTTTGTAAGAAGGTCTGACGTCATTATGTGATTTCGGTTATTCATCTGAAAATATTTCCCCAAGTCTTTGTGCTTTCAAAACTTGATAAGAAATTAGGAATCCGTTAAAATAGCAGAAATTATTCGTAAAGTTGCCATGATAAAACCTTCTCAGCGGGAAAGGCAGCATTTTAGATTAAACTCCAATTTCTCTACACATCCAATTCAAATACTTGCCAACGAGTTTTTCATTGATTTAAAGAGGGACCACACATTTTTAATTGCTATTCTGTTTACAGAAATCCAATTTCCACGCAATCTATATACATTCCAGCAGTTTGTTTTTTTTACGATCCCGTTCACTGAGCAAATCTTATGTTTTATTTCTCTCGGCACAAAATCTAATCGTCGGTGTCGGTCCATCGTTTTTAAGAATTCTGTAACTCCCAGTTTTTTCTTTCTGTGCTGAGTTCGCCGAGCTTACTACTTTTCCCCCTTTTGAATCCGAACTTAATCATTTTTTGATGACCTTACTCCAGTCCATAGTTAGACATCGTTGTTTCTCTTTCTCAGCACAGAGCTTTGTCGGGTTTAACTCGTAAGTTTTTAGATTTAAACCAATATCTTTTTCACAGCCAATTTAAATCTCATTTCTTCAAATGAGGTTTTGTAATTTGATGATCTTCCTCCAGTCCATTTTCCTCAACATCTTTGTTTCTCTTTCAAGCTGCCGCTGCTTTCAAGTTCACATTTGTATCTTTTGGTAAAAACAAACTGTCCTTTGTAAATTCAATTTGCTTTTCCAACATTTTTCTTTTCTTTTATTAATTTTCCATTTATTTCAGCTAGCATTTTATCCCACTGGCCAGTTTTCCTAGGATCCTGGGGTCCCACCCCAATTTTTAGCTTGAATTCCTTCTTGCTTGAACTGTGCACGATCAATACCAGCTTCACTGTGTTATTACCATGTCACGCTTCAGGTCATACGCCGTATATTTCCTCTAACGATCGCTGGGGTACACTCTCCCTTTAGTTGTATTCCTTCTTTTTCAGGCAATACACCTATCGCACCCTTGGTTTTCAGCCTTCTGTGGTTCATTATAACTTGTCCTGCAGCTTACCCCTTCTAATTCTTTATACAGATTACCTCCTTCCCGTCAATGCTACAGCCATGTTGCTCCTTTCAGAATACAACACTGCATATCTGGCGCAATACAAGTTCCTCCCTTCTGAATCAGATAGCTTGGATATTCATCATACTGTTTATGGATCAGACCTAACTCAGTCTTCCACCCTTGCAAACAGTTCTACCCTATACACCGTCAAAGGTTTTGTTTAATTTCCATTTTTCCTCAGCAAAGGCAAGACCAATCCCAGTGGTCTAATATCTTCACTTCTTTCTCCTTCCGAAGGGACAAAATCCCCATTCCTATTGGCTGCATCACATCAAAGCCTATGACTTGGTTCCCCGAAACCATTTTCTCAGTTGTCCTTCATGAATAAACAAAGGGATTTGATTACTCTCTCTCTTGTCTAGTCCCTTCTGTACCACATTCATCATAAATGTCACAGAGGCTACACACAATACCACCAGTAAGCCACATCGTGTTCCCATTCACTTTCTATATCTATTCTGTTTACTCCTTCTAACCTTGCTGTGGCTCCTATTCTGAGCTATCCTGTCAGCTCTCACTTTCCTTGCGATTTAAACTGATTCTCCTTGTGTTCCCCGTCTTCCTCATCCCTTGGTTCCTGTTTTCTATTCTTTACTAACACATCCTTTACTCATTCTGTTCCAATTTTGTCTATTGACTTTGAATATCTCCCTTCACATAATCTAGTTGATAGATTCAAGCTCATGTTTAAATCTTTTGATTTCAATTCATAATTTAAAAACACACATTGTTATATAATACATTTCCTGATTCAGTTACTTCTAGTCCATTAAATGTGGCTTCTTTTACTGGATCGGACAGGTCGAGTTCTTTTTGTGAGGTGGGATGTCATTTTATTTAATTCCACATATGATGATCACTATCAGCATTTGTACTTGGCAAACCTATAGTTAACATTACTGATCAACATACGACATTTCTTACTTTAAAATAACCTACCGTCATTATATTTTAAATTTATATTGAAGTATTTTATAATGTTCTTGAATTACTTATTGTCCTGGAGTGATACTAAATCTTTAAGTGAACACTATTAATTTAGCGTTTGGGGTCAGGATGTGTCCCAACCCACTTGGTTCAGGGGAGTCTTCCTGGTCTTCCAAACTTGCCAAGGAGCAGGCTTTAGGGTTCTTTCTCTATTACCACTAAAAGTATGCTTTTGAGGGTCTCTGCCTCGGTTTATCACGGATTCCAAAACTAAACCTTTTGAGGGCCTCTGCTTCCTCCTGGAAATGGCCTCTCACTTGGATCCATGTTTTGTTATGGAGCCTGTGAGGTCTGTCCTCCTTATCTCTCACCTTCAACTTGTAGCTGATCTGCACACAGCCATGGCCACCTTGTCCAGACAGAGACATGCTGACTTTTTTGTTTTTAGCCTCTCTACAAGCTTTCTTTGTTCAGTACTTAGTGGAGGCCTTGAAACTGATGACCATTCTAGCTGTAAGGAAATCCTAATTTGATCAGCATTCTCGCCACTGTTAATTCTAATGCCTCTGACAGGTAGCAGTGTGTTTAACTCTATCCTGCTTATTTCAAAGTCGGTTTCTCGATGGAGAATGTGTCACGACCTTGATGGTTTAAAAAGTTCTCTCACTCTCCTGTGCCACATTAGCCATTTCATGTTGTCCTGTTGTCGATAACTGAGCATGCCTGAGACTCGATCACACATACACACAGCGGTATCCCAATATCATGCCACATGTGACATCTGATCCAAGCCATTTGAGGTGATCTTATCAAAAGATCGTGGGGTGTCGAAGATCTTTGCTCATCTCCCTCTGCATGGTCCCGATGTCTCGGTTAGTGGCCAGGCGATCAAATTCAGTTTTCTTATTGTTCAGTGTCGGCAATGACACAAACATCTCAGAGAAATCTTAGCAATTTCCTACACTTCCCTGACTTTAACAAGAATTTACATTAACACCAGATTGTACCCATTAATTTATGACAATTCTCCCAGGAACAATGAGTTAAGAAACATTTATATTTGGAGGTGTAACTTTTCTGTTTTCCTCTTATATCCACACTAATTTCCTCTCATTACATTTTATACAGTATTCACCATTTCTATCATGAGCCCGGAGGAACTTTCCTGTCGAATATAATATTATCATACTGTCTTTAAACATCAATCAAACATTCCCACTTGGTCCAAGTTTTGACCCAGTTTCTTTGTTTAATTTTATTTAACCGAACCTCTTCTTGGACCTATTATTATCCAAAATATGCCAGAGAGCAATTCAGTCTACAAGAGGAAGGATGTTAGTTAACTTGAGCATAACAGTCACCCCCAAAAACTTATTTCTGAATACATAGTTTGGACAGAACCACAGAGACGGGACTTTTTCAAAAATAAAACTTAATTATCTCAATTTTCAGCTAAATTTTCCATCCCATGTGTTTGACCAGCGACGCTTAGCAATATATATATATATATAAAATCAGTTTTAATTTCACAAACAAATTATGCCCAGACTTTGTCATTTTACAAAGAAGACAAAAGTAACAATTGCGTTTGGATGCAGGTCATTTATCTTCCCCTTCGAGCAGTGTGACTTGGACAACAGGATTATATCGGATATACGACCCAGAAACAGGCCATTCGGCCCAACCAGTCCATGCCGTCGTTTATGCTCCATTCGAGCCTCCTCCCTTCATTCCTCATCTAACTATATCCACATAACCCTCGATTCCCTTCTCCCTCAGATACTTGTCTAGCCTCCCCTTAAATGCATCGATACTATTCGCTTTAACCACTCCCTGTGGCAGTGAGTTCCACATTCTCACCACTCTCTGGGTAGAGGTTTCTTCTGAATTCCCTATTTGATTTCTTGGTGACTATCTTATGTTGATGGACTCTAATTTTGCTCGTCCCCACAAGTGGAAACACTGTGTCTACTCTATCAAAACCTTTCATCATTTTAAAAATACTAGGTCACCCCTCAGCCTTTTTTTTCTAAGAGAAAAGAGACCTGGCCTGTCCATCCTTTCCCGATAGGTATACGCTCGCCTTTCTGGTATCATCCTTGTAAATCTTCTCTGCACCCTCTCCAGTGCCTCCATATCCTTTTTGTAATATGGTGACCAGAATTGCACACACAAAGTCTAACGAAGGTTCGATACAAGTTTAGAATAACTTCACCACTTCTCCATTCTGTAACAATTCAATTCTATAACAATCGATCCCAATAATTTAACTCAATACTTTAAATTCTTAAGTCCAACTTTGTCAGCATGCTGCGACATTCGATGTCTGCAGATAACTGGAGAAAATTTTGTTTTAACTGCTGGATCTTTTCCTATGCCATCAACCTCTTATCCAACTGGAACTGGCATTGCCTAATATGGTCGTCTTTGGCTACGGCATAGTCCAGAGACACAAGTCTGCATTTTCGTCAACAGACATCAACAATGTTGGAAGCACTGGTCTTCCTGTGACAAGCACAAACCACTAGTATTTGAACTCTTCTTATTCTAACATAATATTTCTAATCTAAATATTCTATGATGAAAATATCCTTGGCCAGTTGGTTGCAAACACCAACTGCTGCTCAGTGAAATCTCTCTCTAATGATAACAACCACATTTTCCCCAATATGGAATGAACTAAACATGAACACCTTTCAGAAGCTGAATTAGCCGAGTTCCCTATGTCAACACCCCTCTCATCTTCCATTCACTTCAACTGAAAGGAAAACGCCAGATTGTATCAGTCGGGATTTGAAAGATATTTACAACAGATGCTAGATATTCTTAGAGTTAGCATTGTTCTCTATTCTGTCTACTCGAGGAGTTTGATAACAGACTTTCTCCTGTGAATGTAGAGCTGGAATATTGGGCCGGGATGTATTTACTTGTTCATCTTGTTGACTCGAAACCGTTGGCAATTATTTGATGTGATCTGTATTTTCTTAAATACATTTCCTGAGTGGATTCAAATTTAAATTAAACCCAGGTTTGCAGGCATGAAGCTCCATTCACACATCGAAGGTGAGAGAGATGCTGTGGGACACACACTAAGTCCAGTATCTGAAAGTGATTCACAGACTGGGTTTTGTGTTCAGTGATCCCAGGCATGTTACCGACACCTTCCCACAATACCAAGGCTAGGAGAGGCACTCTGGAAGGTAAGGGGAACTGGCATTTGTCCACGAGACTAACCAAAGGTATGAGAACTGAAATAATCCAGAGTTAGAAAGGAGAAAAGGCCCCACAATGGTGCATTCAGTAACAGGACATCAATTAGTCTCCTCTTATCTTGGAACATTAAATGTCGACACACTCTGTTGTTGAAATATCAAAATATTATATTCCAGCCCAGTTATAGGGTTATTATCATCAGAAACAAACTTCAACTGTCAGAATGGACACGATTCAGTCGGGATGTGATTAACAGCTGCAATTATAGCAGAATCCAACCCCTGAAGTCACTTGTGAACTCGCTGGTGTCTCAGCAGGTGGGATGAAAGAGTGAATCGCTTCCCACACTCAGAGCAGGAGAACGCCCTCTCCCCAGTGTGAACTCGCTGGTGTGTCAGCAGGCGGAATGACTGAGTGAATCGCTTCCCACACTCCGAGCAGATGAACGGCCTCTCCCCAGTGTGAACTCGCTGGTGTATCACCAGGCTGGATGAATGAGTGAATCGCTTCCCACACTCTGAGCAGGTGAATGGCCTCGCCCCAGTGTGAACTCGCTGGTGTATCAGCAGGCGGGATGACACACTGAATCCCTTCCCACACTGAGAGCAGATAAATGGCCTCTCCCCAGTCTGAACTCGCTGGTGTGTCAGTAGGTCGGATGACCGAGTGAATCGCTTCCCACACACGGAGCAGGTGAACGGCCTCTCCCCAGTGTGACTGTGTTGATGAATTTGCAGTGCAGACGGGTAGCTGAATCCCTTCCCACAGTCCCCACATTTTCACGGTTTCTCCGTGGTGCAGGTGTGCTTCCGTCTCTCCAGGTCGGATGATCAGTTGAAGCCTCCTCCACACACAACACGTTTACAGTTTCTCCCCGCTGTGAATGGTACGATGGTTTTTCAGGCTGTGTAACTGGTTAAAGCTCTTTCCACAATCAGTGCACTGATACACTCTCACTCGGGTGTGTGTCTCAGTGCTTTTTCAGTCACACTGATGTTTGTAATCTTTCCCCACAGACAAAACAAAAAAACATTTCTCCTTCCACATTCAAAGGCCGATGATATTCAAGTCCTGATGAATCGAGTGACTCTATCTGATCACGACGTGACGTTTAGTTTGAGTTTCCCTTCTTCAAATCCTCCCCTTCTAACACCCTGCAAAAGGAGTTTACAAAAGTCATCACTGTAAGTACAGGATCGAATTTCAGAAGAGACAATTCTAGTTTCTATGGAACATTCTTTCCTTCTGCTGTGTGGTTTTAAGTATTGACTTAATAAAAATAATAAAGAGAGAGAAGTTAGATTGAGAGTAAACTGGAAAAAATATAAATACAGTCAGAGCTTCTACAGATATATAAAAAGGAAGAGATAGCTAAAGCAAACGTTGGTCCCTTCGAGGATGAGACGGGGACTTAAAAATGAGAAACAGGGAAATGGCAGAGACTTTAAACAAATATTTTGTGTGGTCTTCACGGTGGAAGACACGAAAAGCATCCCAATAATAATAATAGATAATCAAGGGGTCACAGAGAGCGAGGAACTTAAAACAATCACTATCACTGAAGAAAAAGTACTCGACAAACTATTGGGACTAAAGGTGGACGTCCCCTGGACGTGATGGCCTGCATCCAGGGGTCTTAAAAGAAGTGGCTGCAGAGAAAGTGGATCGATTGGTTGTAATCTCCCAAAATTCCCTGGATTCTGGCAAGGTCCCAGTGGATTGGAAAAACTCAAATGCAATACCCCTATTCAATAAGGGAGGGAGGGAGAGAGAAAGCAGGAAACTATAGAGCAGTTAGCCTAACATCTATCATTGGGAAAATGCTGGAGTCCATTATTAAGGAAATGGTAGCAGGACATTTAGAAAATCATAATAGTCAAGCAGAGACGGCATGGTTTTATGAAAGGGAAATCACGTTTGACAAATTTGACGAGTTCTTTGAGGAAGTAACGAGCAGAGTGGATGAAGAGGATCCAGTAGCAGATGTGTATTTGAATTTCCAGAAGTCATTCGATAAGGTGCCAGATAAAAGGTTACTGCACAATATAAGAGCTCACAGGGTTGGCGGTAATATATTAGCATAAATGTAGGTTTGGCGAACGAACAGAAAACACAGATAACTGGGTCATTTTCAGGTTGGCAAACTGTAACTAGTGGGGTGCCACAGGGATCAGTGCTGGGGCCTCAACTACTTACAATCTATATTAATGACTTGGATGAAGGGACGGTGTGCACTGCAGGCAAATATGCTGCTGATACAAAGATAGGTGGGAAAGCAAGTTGTGAGGAGGACAAAAAGAATCTGTAAAGGATTATAGGCAAAAATTTGGCAGATAATGTGGGAAAATGTGACGTTATGCACTTTGGTAGGAAGAATAAAAAAGCAAATTATTATTTAAATGGAGACTACAAAATGCTGCGGTACAGAGGGATCTGGGGGTCCTTGTGCATGAAACACAAAAAGTTAGCATGCAGGTACAGCAAGTAATCAGGAAGGCAAATGCAATGTTGGCCTTTATTGCAAGGGAAATGGAGTATAAAAGTAGAGAAGTCTTGCTACAATTGTACAGGGTGTTCGTGAGACCACTTCTGGAGTACTGTGTACAGTTTTAGTCTCCTTATTTAAGGAGGGATATACTTGCATTGGAAGCAGTTCAGAGAAGGTTCACGAGCTTGATTCCTGAGATGAAGCGGTTGTGTTATGAAGTAAGCTTGAGCAGGTTGGGCCTGTACTCATTGCAGTTTTGAAGAATGAGAGGTGAACTTATTGAAACGTGTAAGATTCTGAGGGGGCTTGACAGGGTAGATGCAGAGAGGATGTTTCCCCTCCTGAGGGAATCTAGAACTAGGGTGCATAGTTTCAGAATAAGGGGTCACCCATTTAAAACAGAGATGCGGAGGAAGTTCTTCTCTGAGGGTCGTGAATCTTTGGAATTCTCTACCCCAGAGAGCTGTGGAGGCTGAGTCAGTCAATATATTTAAAGGGGAGATAGACAGATTTTTGAATTAAAGGGGAGTCAAGAGTTATGGGGACTAGGCAGGAAAGTGGAGTTGAGGTCAAGATCAGATCAGCCATGATTTTATTGAATGGCAGAGCAGGCTCGAGGGATCCAATGGCCTACTCCTGCTCCTATTTCTTATTGTTATTCTGTGAACCTTGACCAGAACGTTCCAAAATATTACTGATTTTGTGCAATAGAAAAAATATCTAAGCATTGATAAATGCATCGTCTAACATCTCCAACTGAGCTAACCTGCTGTAACTATGTCAGTATTTGTGTCAGCTGTGACTCAGTGGGTAATACACTTGCCTCTGGGTCACAAGGTTGTGGGTTGATGTCGCACTCCAGAGACATGAACACAAAAATCTCGGCTGATGCTCCAGTGCAGTGCTGAGGGACTGCTGTACTGTCGGAGGTGCTGTCTATTGGATAAGATGTTAAACCGAGGCCCTGTCTGCTCCCTCAGGTGGATGTAAAAGGTCCCATTGCACGATTTCAAGCAGAACAGGGGAGTTATCCCCGATGTCCTGGCCAATATTTTCCCTTAACATCAGTAAAGCAGATTATCTGGTCATTATCACATTGTAAATTGGTTGCTGCGTTTCCTACATTACGATAGTGACTACACATCAAAAATAACTTAATTGACTGTAAAACACTTTGGGGCATCTGCTGGTGGTGAAAGGTGCGAAATAAATGCAAGTCTTTTTATTTTCTATCTCTTTTATCACTCTCCCTTCTCCCATTGTGCCTCCTTTTGTCTGCTGTCACTTCCCCACCTCCTCTTCCCCACCCAACTTTACAGTTCATTTCTTGTGTACATGGTCTCTCTCTCTCTCTCTCCTTTCCCTCACTCTATCGCTCCCTATAAGCTGTCCATCTGCCATATCTCCGAGTCCTGATCAAATGCTCTCCCTGACCCATCACCATTTCTCCTTCCTTTATAGACAACAACTTTCATTTATATAGCGCCTTTAAGAACATAAGAGTTATGAGCAGGAGTAGGCCATACGGCCCCTCGAGCCTGCTCCATCATTCAATAACATCATGGCTGATCATCAACCTCAACTCCACTTTCCCGCCCGATCTCCATATCCTTTGATGCCACAAAACGCCAAAAATGTATCTATCTCAGCCGTGAAATAACTCTGTAAAATGGCCCCTGGTGCTTCACAGGAGCATTATCAGATAGAATTTGACACCGAGGGTCAAAGAGGCACATTTTAAAGAGGGTTAAAAAGGAAAAGAGTGGCTCAAGTAAATGTTGGTCACCTGGAAGATGAGATTGGGGAATTAATAATGGAGAACAGGGAAATGGCAGAGACGTTGAACAAATATTTCGTATCGGTCTTCATGGTAGAAAACACTAAAAACATCCCAATAGTGGATAATCAAGGGCGATAGGTAGGGAGGAACTTAATACAATCACTATCAGTAATGAAGTGGTACTCGGTAAAATAATGGGACTAAAGGCGAACAAGTCCCCTGGACCTGATGCCTTACACCCTAGGGTGTTAAGAGAAATGGCTGCAGAGATAGTGGATGCATTGGTTGTAATCTACCAAAATTCCCTGGATTCTGGGGCGGTCCCAACAGATTGAAAAACCACAAATGTAACGCCCCTATTTAAAAAAGGAGGCAGTCAAAAAGCAGGATACTACAGACCAGTTTGCCTAACATCTGTCGTTGGGAAAATGTTGGAGTCCATAATTAAGGAAGCAGTAATAGGACATTTGGAAAAGCATGATTCAATCAAGCAGAGTCAGCATGGTTTTATGAAAGGGAAATCAGGTTTGACAAATTCACTGGAGTACTTTGAGGATATAACGAGCAGGGTGGATAAGGGGGAACCAGTGGATGTGGTGTATTTGGATTTCCAGAAGGCATTCGATAAGGTGCCACATAAGAGGTTACTGCACAAGATAAAAGCTCACTGGGTTGGGGGCAATATATTAGCATGGATCGAGGATTGGTGAGCTGACAAAAAACAGAGAGTCGGGATAAATGGTTCATTTTCCAGTTGGCAAAAAGTGACTAGTGGGGTGCCTCAGGGATCGGTGCTGGGTCCTCAACTATTTACAATTTATATTATTGACTTGGATGAAGGGACAGAGTATAATGTTGCCAAGTTTACTGATGATACAAAGATGGGTGGAAAGCAAATTGTGATGAGGACACAAAAAATCTGCACAGGCTCAATGAGTGGGCAAAAATTTGGCAGATGGGGTATAATGTGGGAAACTGTGAGATTATCCACTTTGGCAAAAATAATAGAAAAACAAATTATAATTTAAATGGAGAAAAATTGCAAAGTGCTGCAGTAGAGAGAGACCTGGGGGTCCTTGTGCATGAAACACAAAAAGTTAGTATGTAGGTTCAGCAAGTAATCAGGAAGGCAAATGGAATGTTGGCCTTTAATGCAAGGGGGATAGAGTATAAAAGCAGAGAAGTCCTGCTACAACTGTACAGGGTATTGGTGAGGCCACACCTGGAGTACTGCGTACAGTTTTAGTCTCCTTATTTAAGGAGGGATATACTTGCATTGGAGGCTGTCAGAGAAGGTTCACTCGGTTGATTCCGGATATGAGGAGGTTGTCTTCTGAAGATAGGTTGAATAGGTTGGGCCGATACTCTTTGGAGTTCAGAACAATAAGAGGTGATCTTATTGAAATATACAAGATAATGAGAGGGCTCGATAAGGTGGATGCAGAGAGGATATTTGCACTCATAGGGGAAACTAAAACTAAAGGACATCGTCTTAGAATAAGGGACCGCCCATTTAGAACTGAGATGAGGAGAACTTTCTTCTCTCAGAGGGTTGTAAATCTGTGAAATACTCTGCCCCAGCGAGCTGTAGAGGCTGGGTCATTGAATATATTTAAGGTGGAGGTCGACAGATTTTTGAACGATAAGGGAGTAAAGGGTTATGGGGAGCGGGCAGGGAATTGGAGCTGAGTCCATGATCAGATCAGCCATAATCTTATGGAATGGCAGAGCAGGCTCGAGGGCCCAAATGGCCTATTCCTGCTCCTATTTCTTACGTTCTGAGGGTGTTAAAGGAGGAGGGAGGGAATTCTGGAGCTTAGGGCCTAGGCAGCTGAAGGTATGGCCAGCAATGGTGGTGTGATTAAAACCAGGAATGTGCAGGAGGCCAGAAATCATGGAGAGTTGTAGGGCTGGAGGAGGTTACAGAGATAGGGAGGGGCGAGGTCATGGAGGGATTTGAAAACAATTATGAGAATATTAAAATTGAAGCTTCGTGCCCAGTCACCATATCTCCTTCATTTACAGACGCTCCCTCACCACTCTCCATTTCTCCTTCCTTTACAGATGCTCCCTGACCACTCTCCATTTCTCCTTCCTTTACAGACGCTCCCTGACCACTCCACGTTTCTGCTACATTTTTTTTTTTATTTAAAAATTTTAATAAATCTTTGAAGGTCGCAGGACAGGTTAACAAAGCTGTTAATAAAGCTTAAAGGATCCTGGGCTTTAAAAATCGAGGCACAGAGTACTAAAGCCGGGAGGTTATGCTAAAGCTATATAAAACACTAGCTCGACCCCAGCTGGAGGATTGGGTACAATTCTGGGCACACTTCAGGAAGGACACAAAGGCTTTGGAGAGGGGACAGAGGAGATTTACTGGAATGGTGCCAGGGATGAGGAACTTCATTTATGTGGAGACTGGAGAAGCTGGGATTGTTCTCCTTGGGGCAGAGAAGGCTAAGACGAGATTTGATAGAGGTGTTAAAAATCATGAAGATGAGATAGAATGAATAGAGAAACTGTTTCTAACGCTGATAATCAGAGGGCACAGATTTGAGGCGATTGGCAAAAACAGAGGTCATATGAGGAAAACCATTTTCACACAAGGAGTGGTTAGGGTTTGGAATGCACTGCCTGACGGAGCGGTGGAGACAGAGTCAATAGTAGCCTTCAAAAGTGAATTGGACAAAGACTTGAAGCAGAATGATATTGCAGGGATTTGGGGAAAGAGCGGGGGAAGCGGGATAACCGGATTGCACCCCAAAAGTATCGACGCAGACTCGATGGGCCGAATGGCCCCTTTCTGTGCTGTAATATTCTGTGATTCTAGAATTCTTTACAGACGCTCCCTGCTCAGTCAGCATTGCTCCTTCATTAAGAGACGCTCCCTGGTCCATTACTATTTCTCGTTGATTTACAGACGCTCCCTGAGAGTTTGACGCAGACACAGCGCATGCACTGACCATTCCTTCGGGCTGGAGCGGACCCAGGACCCGGCAGGCAGGGGGAGAATGTTCCCCGGTTTTTATCCCCCCCCCGCCCCGCTGTGGGGAGAATGTTCCCTGGTTTATATCCCCCTCCCCCCCCGGTGTGGGGAGAATGTTCCCCGGTTTATATCCCCCCTCTCCCCGGTGTGGGGAGAATGTTCCCCGGTTTATATCCCCCCCCCGGTGTGGGGAGAATGTTCCCCGGTTTATATACCCCCCCCCCGGTATTTGGAGAATGTTCCCCGTGTTATATCCCCCCGGTGTGGGGAGAATGTTCCCCGGTTTATATCACCCCCCCCCGGTGTGGGGAGAATGTTCCCCGGTTTATATCCCCCCCCCGGTGTGGCGAGAATGTTCCCCGGTTTATATCCCCCCCCCGGTGTGGGGAGAATGTTCCCCGGTTTATATCCCCCCCTCCCCCCGGTGTGGGGAGAATGTTCCCCAGTTTATATCCCCCTCCAGTGTGGGGAGAATATTCCCCGATTTATATCCCCCCCGGTGTGGGGAGAATGTTGCCCGGTTTATATCGCCCCCCTCCCCCGGTGTGGGGAGAATGTTCCCCGGTTTATATCGCCCCCCCGGTGTGGGGATAATGTTCCCCGGCTTATATCCCCCCCCTCCCCCGGTGTGGGGAGAATGTTCCCCGGTTTATATCCCCCCCACCGGTGTGGGGAGAATGTTCCCCGGTTTATATCCCTCCCCCCCGCCCTGGTGTGGGGAGAATGTTCCCCGGTTTATATCCCCCGGTGTGGGGAGAATGTTCCCCGGTTTATATCCCTCCCCCCGGTGTGGGGAGAATGTTCCCCGGTTTATATCCTGGCCCGGGGCTGCACTCGGTGTTATTGCCCCCAGCGTTTCTTCAACCCGCTCCCTGGATCTCGCTCACCTCCTGCGTCAGCGTCTGCCACCGCCGCCTGCACATGCTCAGCTCACACTGTCCGGGTGATTGACGGCAGGTCCCCACCAATAAGAAGAGCGGGGCGGTGCTGGAGGACCGAATGGGCGGTTGGTCCTCCAACCTATCGGAGTGTGTGAGGGGCGGGGCTTCCGGAAGGCTGTAACTCGTGGGGTGCAGCAAGGATCAGTGAAGGGGCCTCAGCTATTTACAATCTATATTAATGACCTAGATAATGGGACCGAGTGTAATATTTGCTGACGATACAAAGTTCGGTGAGACAGTAAGCTGTGAGCAGAACACAAGTGTGCAAAGATATATAGATAGACGATGTGACTGGGCAGTAAGGTGGCAGATTGAGTATAATGTCGGGAAATGTGAGTTTATTCACTTTGGCAGGAAGAATAGAAAAACAGAATATCTTTCAAATGGTGAGAAACTTTAAATGTTGGTGTTGAGAGAGATTTGGGTGTCCTTGTGCAAGAAACACAAAAAGCGAGATGCAGGTACAGCAAGCAGTAAGGGGGTGGAGTATAAGAGTAAGGATCTATTGCTACAATTGTACAGGGCCTTGGTGAGACCACACCTGGAGTACTGGGCAGTTTCGGTCTCCTAATCTAAGGAAAGATATACTTGCCTTGGAGATGGTGCAACGGAGGTTCACAAGATTGATTCCTGGGATGAGAGAGCTGTCTTACGATGAGAAATTGTGTAGAATGGACCGATACTCTCTGGAGTTTAGAAGAATGAGAGGGGATCTCATTGAAACATATAAGATTCTGAAGGGTATTGACAGGGTAGATGCAGAGAGCTCGATTCCCCCGGGCTGGAGTGACTAGAACTCGGTCGCTCAAGATAAGGGGTAGGCCATTTAAGTCAGATGAGAAATTTCTTCACTCAGAGGGTTGTGAATCTTTGGAATTCTCTGCCCCAGAGGGCTGTGGATGCTCAGTCTATTCAAGGCTGAGATAGAGAGAGTTTTGGACTCTCGGGGAATCAAGGGATATGGAGATCAGGTGGGAAAGTGGAGTTGAGGGTGATGATCTTACTGAATGGCGGAGCAGGCTCGAGAGGCCGTGTGACCTACTCCTGCTCCTATCTCTGATATTCTAATATTGACATCTCAGGGCTGTAGATTTATTAGTCCCACCCTTTATCTTAAGGGAACACACTTGCTCTGAACCCTCGCTATCTCCTCCTTGAATGCCTCCCACTGCTCTGACACTATTTTTCCTTCAAGTAGCTGTTTCCAGTCCACTTTGGTTAAATCACATCTCCGCTTAGTAAAATTAGCTTTACCCCAATTGAGAACTTTTATTCCTGGTCCATCTTTGTCCTTTTCCATAACTACCCTAAATCTAACTGAATTATGATCACCAGCACCAAAATGCTCTCCCACTGATACCCCTTCCACCTGCCCAAGCTTCATTCATTAAACCTAAGTCCAGAACCACCCTCTCTTGTTGGGCTTGCTACGTCATGGCTAAAAAAGTTCTCCTGAATGCATTTTAAGAATTCTGCTACTTCTATATCTTTCATACTAATTCTATCCCAGTTAATATTTGGGTAGTTGAAATCCACGACTATTACTGCCCTATTATTTTGGCACGTATCAGAAATGTGCCGACATATTTGCTCTTCTGTCTCCCTCTGACTGTTTGGGGGTCTATAGTACATCCCCAGCAGTGTGATTGCCCCTTTCTTGTTCCTCACTTCTCCCATGTGGCCTCATTTGATGATCCTTCGAACATATCATCCCTCCCCACAGCTGGAATTGTTTCTTGAATCAACTCTGCGATACGTCCTCCTTTTTTTTTATCCTTGTCTCTGTCTTGTCTTAAAACCCTGTAACCAGGAATGTTGAGCTGCCTTTCCTGCAGTTATTTTAGCCGTGTTTCACTAATAGTTACAATATCATACCCCCACATGTCTGTCTGTGCCCTCAGCTTATCTGCCTCAATCCCTAGACTCCTTGTATTGGCATTGAAGTATTTCTAGATTGATTCCTGTGATGAGAGACTTGTCTTATGATGAGAGTTTGTGTAGAATGGGCCTATACACTCGGGAGTTTAGACGAATGAGAGGTGATCTCATTGAAACACACTGGCACTGGCATTTAGCGCTGCCAAACTCCCTTATTGTCTATTTTCTAGCCCTTGTTTCGTCTGCCTTCCAAACACTATCAAAACCCCCAGTGAGGCTATTGTCCGGTCCTGTTGAGGTGCAATCTGTCCGGCTTGTACTGGTCCCTACTCCCCCAGAAACGCTCCCAATGCCTCAGGAATCTAAAGCTTTCCCTCCTGCACCAAACTCCAGCCATGCATTCATCTGCTCTATCCTCTTATTTCTGTACTCACCAGCACGGAGCACAGGGAGTAATCCCGACATTACTACCTTTGAGGTCCTGTTTTTTAATCTCTTTCCTAGATCCCTAAAATCTGCCTGCAGGATCTCATCCCTCTTTCGACCTATGTCATTGGTCCCGATATGGACCACAACCTCTGGATGTTCATCCTCCCCCCTCAAAAATGTCCTGCAGCCACTCAGTGACATCCTTGACCCGTGCACCAGGGAGGCAAAACACCATCCTGGAATCATGTCTGTGCCTGCAGAAGCAATTGTTTGTTCCCCTATCAAATCCACTCCCACTATTGCTCTTCCACTCTTCTTCCTCCCCGCCCTGTGCAGCTGAGCCACCCACGGTGTCGTGGACATGGCTCTGGCTGCTTCTCCAGAGAAATCATCGCCCTCATCAGTATCCAGATCTGAAAACCGGTTAGCGAGCGAGATGCACTCAGAGGACTCCTGTCCTACTCTTGTCCCATAACGCTGAAAATTTGTTTAGCTCTTTCGAAAGTTACAAGTGAATTTGCTTCCACCACCCTAACAGGCAGTGCGTTCGAGGCCAGAACATCTCGCTGCTTCATTAGTCCCCTCATGTAGCATCTGGTTCATTTGCCAATCACATTCAATCTGTGCCTGTGGTTACTCAACTTTCTGACACTGAAAATTGTTTCTCCTTATTCAGAGGATTGGAGGGCTGGAAGAGGTTACAGAGATAGGGAGAGGTGAGGCCTTGGAGGGATTTGAACAAGAGGATGAGAATTTTAAAGCCTGAAGCCACCAGCCGTCTCCCCCAGTGCAGAATGTGACTCACTGCTAACAGAAAGGATTTTTGTTTACTTACAAAAGATGCATAATGAACGGAAATCAATCTCTGTATTTTAACTAACAGCGACATGAGGGAAATGAATGAACTTTAAACACCTGGTTCACTTGGCACTGAAGTGTCTGAAACTCAGAATAGGAACTCCAGGAAAACAAAATACTGACAAATGTTAAACTGTTTTGCTGACAAAGGAAATCTCGATTTAACTTTAAAAGGTGAATAATTTAACAGGGGTTCACACAGATTCACCTGACAGGCCGACTCAGGATCCACCCCTCAAGCACCGCGAATGATTGCAGAACACGCTGCTCCCTCTCCCCTCCGGCCTCTGACCTCTCTTTCTGTTGGTTCCCAGGGCAATCAATCACCACTCGCCAACATTACAGTGACAGATTAAGTTGAGGGGCTCAGTGGGAGAAATAAAATGGGGTCGTGAATCTGAGTTCGGAAATAAAATTACAGAAGCAAAATTAAATTTATAAACAAAACTATTTAAAGTCAAATCAAATGATATGTTGCATTTAATACATCCTTCTGGGTCAAGTGGGAAACAAGTCATGTGTGGGCTGTGCAGAATATCTGTGCCCAGTCACACAGCGTGTCCCTGGCTCCCTGCTCCAAGTGCACATGTTTCAGCTCACATCCAACTGACTGGATAAACCTCGCCCGTCTAAACCCCATCACACAAATAGCAGCATTTGATGTTTAGTTATGCTCAACCTTTATAAAACACTGGTTAGGCCTCAGCTGACACATTGTGCTCAATTCTGGGCACCACACTTTCAGAAGGGTATCTACACCTTCGAGAGGGACCAGAAGAGATTTACTAGACTGGTACGAATGCGGAGGGACTTCAGTTATGTGGAGATACTGGAGAAGCTGCGGTAATTCTCCTTGGATCAGAAAAGGTTAAGAGGAGATTTGATCGAGTGTTCAAAATCATGAACGGTTTTCATAGAAAAATAAGAAGAAACACATTCCAGTGGCAGAATGGTCAGTAACCAGAAGACACAGAGTTCAGGTGATTGGCAAAATAAACAGAGGCGACATGAGGAACCACTGAATAAACAGCGAGTTGTTGCAATCTGGAATACACTGCCTGATAGGGTGGTCTAAGCAGACTCAATAGTGGCTTTCAAAAGTCAATTGGATATATACTAAAGGGGCAATATTTGCAGAGCCATGGGGAAGGAGCAGGGGAGTGGAACTAACTGGATAGCTTGACCATAGAGCCAGCGCAGGCACGATGGGCCGAATCGCCTCCTGCGCATTCATTCTATGAAAATGGCGGATGATCTTATCCAGAATGCTGTGACCACATACCCTCAGAAAACCAAGACCACCTATTTCCACCTGTGGAATATCGGCCATCTCCATCCCTGCCTCAGCTCACCCTCTGCTGAAACCCTCGTCCATTCCTCGGTTACCTCTAGACTTGACTATTCCAACACACTCCTGGCTGGCTTCCCACATTCTACCCCACGTAATCTTCACCTCATCCAAAACTCGGCTCCCCTTGTCCTAACTCGCACCAAGTTACTCGTTCACCCATCACCCCCTGTGCTTACTGACCTACATTGGCTCCCGGTTAAGCAACGCTTCGATTTCAAAATTCTCATCCTTGTTCACAAATACATCCATGGTCTCGCCCCTTCCTATCTCTGTAATCTCCTTCAGCCCCACAACCCCCAGAGATGTCTGCGCTCCTCTAATACAGCCCTCCTGAGCATCCCTGATTATAATCACTCAACCATTGGTGGCCTTGTCTTCTGTTGCCGAGGCCCCAAGCTCCGGAACTCCCTCCCTAAACCTCCGTGCCTCCTCCCTGAAAGCACTGACTCTGCCTTTGTTCAGTTCTACACTCACTGGTTCCTCTCCCCTGAAGGTGCGGACTTTGGCTGGGTTCAGTTCTACACTCACTGGTTCCTCTCCCCTGAAGGTACTGACTCTGGCTGGGTTCAGTTCTACACTCACTGGTTCCTCTCCCTTGAAGGTACTGACTCTGGCTGGGTTCAGTTCTACACTCACTGGTTCCTCTCCCCTGAGGGTGCTGACTCTGGCTGGGTGCAGTTCTACACACACTGGTTCCCCTCCCCTGAAGTTACTGTCTCTGGGTGTCTGTGGTCTCGTCACCTCTTTGTACACTCTGACCCTCCCTGTATATCTGTAATATCTCCCTGTTTTGGTGATGGGCTCTCCCTGATCACTCTCTCCCTGACTCTCACCATTTCAGGGAATCATACGGCACAGAATGAGGCCATTCGGCCCATCGAGCCTGTCCGACTCACTGAAAGACTCACTCCCGGCACCTGCCCCAAAACACCAGAAAATGTTCCCTTTGAACATTGCTGGTTTTGAAAGTTATTATTGATGTCCCAGAATTGAGGCCAACGCTCAATATCTGAGTCTAACTAGTGAGTGATAAAGGTTGACCATAACTTGCTTGTTGTACTCTGTACTGCTATTAATGCTGGAACAGATTGATCAGCGGACCCTGCCTCCTCACAGCTTTGTGTTCACCTGCAAATTGCACCATTTGCTTTAGAATGCCTCCCATTTCTCCTCCTTCCCAAATCCCTGCTAGTGGCCGGTGACCCCGCTGACCCCGGGCCTGTCACCGCGGGCTTGTCCCGCGGTCAGCCTCTGGTCTGTGATTGGCCCTGGGCCCTGCACCAGGTGTTTATGACGCTCACCAGCTCCACGCGCGGCTCCAATTCCTGCCCCGTGCCGACAACAGACATCATCCGGGCTCCACCAACTGTCGCCGCCGCCGCTCGCACATGCTCAGTGCGGGAGATCCGGGCTCAGCCCCGCTCCTAGCACGCTCCGAGTGGTTGGAGGACCCACCGCCCGCTCGGTCCACCAGCCCTGCCCCTGCTCTTCCCGAGAGACAACACTCTGCATTATCCGCTTCACACACACCCGCTGTGGGCCTCAGGCCCTGAACAACAACCTGCGGCTCCGGCCTTTCCCCGAGCGTGCCCCCCGGGGTGGTGGGCTCTGGGCCCGTGCGGGTCCCCCGGGGAGGTGGGCTCTGAGCCCGTGCGGGGCCCCCGGGGAGGTGGGCTCTGGGCCCCCGGGGAGGTGGGCTCTGGGGGAGATTAGATTGTTAAACACACCCTGTCCACACAATGGAAAAGTGTTTGAGGAACAAGTATTTCTGGAGAGACTTTTAATCCATTGAACATATACAGTTTTTTCAATTTGTTCCGGGCTGTGGCCGTCGCTGCCAAGGCCGGCATTTATTGGCCATCCCTAATTACACTGGAGAAGGTGGTGGGGAGTCACCTACTTGAACCGCTGTAGTCCGTGTGGTGAAGGTACTCCCACAGTGCTGTTAGGGAGCCAGTTCCAGGATTTTGACCCAGTGACGATGAAGGAACGGCGATATATGACCAAGTCCGGATGGTGTGTGTCTTGGAGGGGAACTTGCAGATGATGCTGTTCCCATTCACCTGCTGCGTTTTTCCTTCTGGGTGGTAAAAGCCGTGCTACAGGTTTGTTGGCAGGTTCCCTTCCATCAGAACATAAGAATTAGGAGCAGGAGTCAGCCATATGGTCCTTCGAGCCTTCTCCGCCGGTCAATACGACCATGGCTGATCTTCGACCTCAACTTGACTCTCCCGCCCGATCCCCAGATCGCTGAAGGACATTAGTGCGCCAGTTGGGATTTTAGTGACAATCCGACAGCTTTCATGGTGACTATTTTTCTAGAGCCTGCCCCACAAATTCCCCGATTTATTAAACTCAATTTTACAACAAGCCTTTCTGTTTTTCTGGGTTCTCTCTCACTCCCTTTTATTTGTTTTATATTCATTGTACAGGTTATTAGAAGGGGAGGACTTGTAGACGGGAAATTTAACTCCAACATCATATCAAGTTCGATCAGTCTGTTCATCGGGACCTGAATATCATCAAACATAACATGGAAGCAAAAAGCAGAGTTGACAGCGGGGAGAAACCGTACACGTGTTGTGTGTGTGGACGAGGATTCAGCCGATCCTGTGGCCTGGCGAAACAGAAACGCAGTCACACTGGGGAGAAACCGTGAAAATGCGGGGACTGTGGGAAAGGATTCAATTACCCGTCTGAGCTGGAAACTCATCAACACAATCACACTGGTGCAGAGGCTGTTCAGCTGCTCCGTGTGTGGGAAGAGATTCACTCGGTCATGTGAGCTGCTAACACACAGCGAGTTCACACTGGGGAGAGACCTTCACCTGCTCTGTGTGTGGGTCAGGATTCATTTCTTCAACCCATCGACTGACACACCAACTTGTTCACACCAATGTGAGACCTTTTAAATGTTCTGCCTGTGAGAAGAGCTTTAAAAGCAAAAAGGAACTGCTGGCACACCAGCGCACTCACACTGGGGAGTGGCCGTTCACCTGCTCCGTGTGTGGAAACACATTCAACAGTAATTACTGTCGTGTTTGCCAGCACTCTAGTAATGACTCCACGAGGTAAGGTATTGCACTTGCACTGTTGTGACCTTCGTCTTTTTATTGCAGCTCCTGAATGAGGTGACAGTAAGGTGGGCTCCCTTTTATACCTGCGGTGTGCAGGTGACATCTAGGTCTCCACCTGTTGCACCCTCTGGTGGTACAGGCATATTGTATACAGTGTAAAGATACATTCATAGGTCTTACGTAACTGTACATTTTGTGTACAATGTGTATACACGCACAACAATTATCACCTGCTGAGACACCAGCGAGATCATACCGGGGAGAGGCCGTTCACTTGCTCCATGTGTGGGAAGGGATTCACTCGATCATTCAGCCTGCTGAGACACCAGCGAGTTCACAAGTGACTGCAGGGTTTGGATTCTGTTGTTATTGCTGCTGTTAATCACATCCAGGACTAAACCATGTTCATTCCACTGTGGAACTCCGCTGACCCCGCTGAAGGGTGTGAGCTCAGGGAGTGGGACCTCCAGGAGTGGAGTGTAAGAAAGCTGGGTTTCGGTATCCTGACAAATATATGGCGCGGTACCAGTGGAATCCTTACTCGTTAGGATTTGATATGCACTGCCCGAGAGGGTGGTGGAGGCAGACTTAATCGCGGTTTTCAAAAGGGAATTGTGTAGGTACCTGAAAGAAAAATATTTGCAGAGCTACGGGGAAAGGGCGGGGGAGTGGGACTCGCTGAAGGGCTTTTGCAAAGAACCGGCACAGACTTGATGGGCCAAATGGCCTCCTTCTGTGCTGTAACCACTCTGATTCTCTACTAAGGAACCGTCCAGCGTAGGACGAGGGGTAAATGATGTCTGATTCCCTGAACTATTTCACATTGAACCCAGTTCAGATCCAGATCAATTCAGTTTACTGAAGAATAGAGAGAAATATCACCCCCAAATGAGGGAGACAAAAGCAGCCATTAGAGAAGCTCAGAGATCTTTGGAAAAGAAGAGAGTGCTCAATTATGGTAATCATTACAAAAGATTTTCCAGCTCCGTCAGGAGGCAGAAGACGGTTAAAGATGGTTTAGTGCAGGGGTGGGGCATTATTTGGGCTGGAGGGCCACTGAACAAGTTTTGCTGAGCTGTTGAGGGCCGCCCACCAATGTTCCCCCGAAGGTGGGCGGCCGCACGGTCACGCATCAATCGCAGGGTCGCGCGCAGGGTGCTCACCAGCTCCCACCGCTGGAAGAGACACTGTGCAGCAGATTTAAAGGGACCGCTCACCAGCTCCCACCACTGGAAGAGACACCGTGCAGCAGATTCAAAGGGACCGCTCACCAGCTCCCACCGCTGGAAGAGACACCGTGCAGCAGATTTAAAGGGACCGCTCACCAGCTCCCACCGCGAGAAGAGACCCCGTGCAGCAGATTTAAAGGGACCGCTCACCAGCTCCCACCGCTGGAAGGGACACGGTGCAGCAGATTTAAAGGGACCGCGCACATTGGTGAGAACAAAGTGCTAAATTGGTAAATTTGAAACAGTCCCACTCTTGGGGCTCAAATTTGACCAGTAGAGATTTCTGTCGAAATGACCAGAGGTGAGCCGCTTTTCTACACCGATTAGGGCGCCAAAAATCTTCAGGCCGAGTTTGGCCGCTCCCCAGCCTCGCCTCGATGGAAACGCAGCCAGGTCCCGGTGCTGAAAACAGTGCCGGGACCTCTGCACATGCGCGCGAGAGTATGCATGCATGTGCAGTAGCTCCTCGACCCCAGAATCTCTGCGTGTGCTCTGCAGGCTGTGTGGGACGGGCCCGAAGCGCGCTGCCCCTATCCCTGGCCTAATGGGCTCCCTCATCGGCGGCCCGCTGAAGGTGGGACTTCTATTTTTTGTGTGTCTATTCATTTATTGATTGATTGTGGTCCATTTTTCATTTCGCACTCTGGGTTGTAAGAGATCTCTTGAGACCCCAGTTTAAGTTCGCTAAAGAGATTCTGAGCTTTCTCTGAGTTTTGACTGCACATACATGCAAGTTGAGTTGCAGTCAGTAGGGGGTTGAGGGTATATCACCAGGAGCAGATCAACACTGAGAAAGAACCGATTCTCCGACCTTTTTATTTGTTATTGATTGATTGCTTATTACATTGAAACATAGAAAATAGATGCAGTAGTCAGCCATTCGAGCCTGCACCACCATTCAATAAGATCATGGCTGATCATTCACCTCAGTACCCCTTTCCTGCTTTCTCTCCATACCCTTTGATCCCTTTAGCCGTAAGGGCCATATCTAACTCCCTCTTGAATGTATCCAATGAACTGTCATCAACAACTCTCTGCGGTAGAGAATTCTACAGGTTAACAACTCTCTGAGTGAAGAAGTTTCTCCTCATCTCAGTCCTAAATGGCTTACCCCTTATGTCCCCTGGTTCTAGACTTCCCCAACATCGGGAACATTCTTCCTGCATCTAACCTGTCCAGTCCCGAAATAATTTTATGTGTTTCTATGAGATCCTCTCTCATCCTTCTAAATTCCAGTGAATACAGTCCCAGTCGATCCAGTCTCTCCTCATATGTCAGTCCTGCCATCCCAGGAAACAGTCTGGTGAACCTTTGCTTCAATCCCTCAATAGCAAGAATGTCCTTCCTCAGATTAGGAGACCAAAACTGAACAAATATTCCAGGTGAGGCCTCACTCAGGCCCTGTACAACTGCAGTAAGACCTCCCTGCTCCAATACTCAAATCCCTGAGCTTTGAAGGGCAACATACCATTTGCCTTCTTCACCGCCTGCTGTGCCTGCATGCGAACTTTCAATGACTGATGTACCTTGACACCCAGGTCTCGTTGCACCTCCCTTTTTCCTAATCTGCTGCCATTCAGATAATATTCTGCCTTTGTGGTTTTTCCACTAAAGTGGATTACCTCACATTTATCCACGTTATACTGCATCTGGCATGCGTTTGCCCACTCACCGAACCTGTCCAAGTCAGCTTGCAGCCTCTTAGCCCTCCTCACAGCTCACACCGCCACTTAGCTTAGTGTCATCTGCAAACTTGGAGATATTACACTCAATTCCTTCATCTAAATCATTAATGTATATTGTAAATAGCTGGGGTCCCAGCACTGAGCCCTGCAGCACTCCACTAGTTACTGCCTGCCATTCTGAAAAGGACCCATTTATCCCGACTCTCTCCTTCCTGTCTGCCAACCAGTTCTCTATCCATGTCAGTACATTACCCCCCAAACAATGTGCTTTAATTTTGCACAACAATTTCTTGTGTGGGACATTGTAAAAAGCCTTTTGAAAGTCTGGATACACCACATCCACTGGTTCTCCCTTGTCCACGCTATCAGTTACATCCTCAAAAAATTCTAGGTTTGTCAAGCATGATTTCCATTTCATAAATCCATGCTGACTTGGACCGATCCTGTCACTGCTTTCCAAATGCATCTTTAATAATTGATTACAACATTTTCCCCACTACTGATATCAGGCTAACCGGTCTATAATTACCCGTTTTCTCTCTTCCTCCTTTTTTAAAAAGTGCTGTTACATTGGCTACCCTTCAGACAATAGGAACTGATCCAGAGTCGATAGACTGTTGGAAAATGATCACCAATGCATCCACTATTTCTCGGGCCACTTCCTTAAATACTCTGGAATTCAGACTATCAGTCCCCGGGGAATTATTGGCCTTCAGTCCCATCAATTATTTTGGTCTCGGTGCTTTAGATGCAGGATTCCTTCTATTTTTTATTTGTTAATTAATTGCTCATTACTTTTTGTGCTTTGTTTCGTGCTTTGTAAATCTTGGTGCTAGGTGCAGGTCATCTCAGCTTCCTTGTATTTTTTATTTGTTATTGAATGTTTATTTTTGTGCTTTGTTTAGTGCTTGGTGCTTTAAATGTACTGCTTTGTTTAGTGCTTGATGCTTTCTCAACTCCCCACAAGGTTTTTCTGTGTGGCCAGATACGCTGGCCTAAGTTAGTTTGGAATAACTATTAGCTGTTCAAACTAGCTTAATGACATCACTGCAGTACCTAGCAACCAACCTCCCTGAGCCCTGCTCATTATGGGCAAGGTTTAGCGTTTGATGGGACATTGTAGAGGGAGCTTTACTCTATATCTAACCCTTGCTGTACCTGCCCTGGAAGTGTCTGATGAGACAGTGTCGAACATAAGAACAAATGAACATAAGAAATAGGAGCAGGAGTAGGCCATACTGGAGCCTGCTTCATAACCCAACACGATCATGGCTGATCCGATCATGAACTCAGGACCACTTCGCTGCCCTCTCCCCATAAACCCTTATTCCCTTATTGGTTAATAAACTGTCTATCTCTGTCTTAAATTTATTCAATGACCCAGCTTCCACAGCTCTCTGAGGCAGCGAATTCCACAGATTTACAACCCTCCGAGAAGAAACTGCCACCAAAGCAAGAATATCCTTTCGTAAATATGGAAACCAAAACCGTACGCAATATTTCAGGTGTGCCCACACCAATATCCTGTATAACTGTAGCAAGACTTCCCTGCTTTTATACTCCAACCCCTTTGCAATAAAGGCCAAGATTTAATTGGCCTTCCTGAGCACTTGCTGTACCTGCATACAAACCTTTTGTGTTTCATGCACAAGTACCTCCAGGTCCCGCTGTACTGCAGAACTTTGCAATTTTTCTCCATTTAGTTAATAACTTGCTCTTTGAATTTTTCTGCCAAAGCACATGACCTCACACTTTCCAACATTATACTCCATCTACCAAATGTTTGCACGCTAATTTAGTCTGTATGTCCTTTTGAAGATTTTTTGTGTCCTCCTCACAGGGGTATTCAACATTCAGGAAAATAGAATAAAAGGAAAAGGAGGCGGAGTAGCATTGCTGGTTACGGAGCAAATTAAGGCAATAGTTCGGAAGGACATCAGCTTGGATGATGTGGAATCTATATGGGTAGAGCTGCAGAATACCAAAGGGCAAAAAACGTTAGTGCGAGTTGTGTACAGACCTCCAAACAGTAGTAGTGATGATGGGGAGGGCATCAAACATGAAATTAGGGGTGCGTGCAATAAAGGTGCAGCAGTTATAATGGGTGACTTTAATTAGCACATCGATTGGGTTAACCAAACTGGAAGCAATACGGTGGAGGAGGATTTCCTGGAGTGCATAAGGGATGGTTTTTTAGACTATAATGTCGAGGAACCAACTAGCGGGGAGGCCATCTTAGACTGGGTGTTGTGTAATGAGAGAGGATTAATTAGCAATCTCGTTGGGCGAGGCCCCTTGGGGAAGAGTGACCATAATATGGTGCAATTCTGCATTAGGATGGAGAATGAAACAGTTAATTCAGAGACCTTGGTCCAGAACTTAAAGAAGGGTAATTTTGAAGGTATGAGGAGTGAATTGGCTAGGATAGATTGACGAATGATACTAAAGGGGTTGACTGTGGATGGGCAATGGCAGACATTTAGAGACCACATGGATGAACTACAATAATTGTACATTCCTGTCTGGCGTAAAAATTAAAAAGGGAAGGTGTCTCAACCGTGGCTATCAAGCGAAATCAGGGATAGCATTAAAGCCAAGGAAGTGGCTTACAAATTGTCCAGAAATAGCAGCGAACCCGGGGACTGGGAGAAATTTAGAACTCAGCAGAGGAGGACAAAGGGTTTGATTAGGGCAGGGAAAATGGAATACGAGAAGAAGCTTGCAGGGAACATTAAACGGATTGCAAAAGTTTCTATAGATATGTAAAGAGAAAAAGGTTAGTAAAGACAAATGTAGGTCCCCTGCAGTCAGAATCAGGGGAAGACATAACGGGGAACAAAGAAATGGCAGGCCAATTGAACAAGTACTTTGGTTCGGTATTCACTGAGGAGGACACAAACAACCTTCCGGATATAAAAGCGTTCGGAGGGTCTTGTAAGGATGAGGAACTGAGGGAAATCCTTATTAGTCGGGAAATTGTGTTGGGAAAATTGATGGGATTGAAGGCCGATAAATCCCCAGGGCCTGATGGACTGCATTCCAGAGTACTTAAGGAGGTGGCCTTGGAAATAGCGGAGGCATTGACAGTCATTTTCCAACATTCCATTGACTCTGGATCAGTTCCTATGGAGTGGAGGGTATCCAATGTAACCCCACTTTTTAAAAAAGGAGGGAGAGAGAAAACAGGGAATTATAGACCGGTCAGCCTGACATCGGTAGTGGGTAAAATGATGGAATCAATTATTAAGGATATCATAGCAGTGCATTTGGAAAGAGGTAATATGATAGGTCCAAGTCAGCATGGATTTGTGAAAGGGAAATCATGCTTGGCAAATCATCTGGAATTTTTTGAGGATGTTTCCAGTGGTGTGGACAAGGGAGAACCAGTTGATGTGGTATATTTGGACTTTCAGAAGGCTTTCGACAAGATCCCACACAAGAGATTAATGTGCAAAGTTAAAGCACATGGGATTGGGTGTAGTGTGCTGACATTGATTTAGAACTGGATGTCAGACAGGAAGCAAAGAGTAGGAGTAAATGGGCACTTTTCAGAAAGGCAGGCACTGACTAATGGGGTTCCGCAAGGTTCTGTGCTGGGGCCCCAGCTGTTTACACTGTACATTAATGATTTAGTTGAGGGGATTAAATGTAGTATCTCAAAATTTGCGGATGACACTAAGTTGGGTGGCAGTGTGAGCTGCGAGGAGGATGCTATGAGGCTGCAGAGCGACTTGGATAGGTTAGGTGCCTGGGCAAATGCATGGCAGATGAAGTATAATGTGGATAAATGTGAGGTTATCCACTTTGGTGGTAAAAACAGAGAGACAGACTATTACCTGAATGGTGACAGATTAGGAAAAGGGGAGGTGCAAAGAGACCTGGGTGTCATGGTACATCAGGCATTGAAGGTTGGCATGCAGTTACAGCAGGCGGTTAAGAAAGCTAATGATACGTTGGCCTTCATAGCGAGGGGATTTGAGTACAGGGGCAGGGAGGTGTTGCTACAATTGTACAGGGCCTTGATGAGCCCACACCTGGAGTATTGTGTACAGTTTTGGTCTCCTAACCTCAGGAAGGACATTCTTGCTATTGAGGGAGTGCAGCGAAGGTTCACCAGACTGATTCCCGGAATGGCGGGACTGACCTATCAAGAAAGATTGGATCAACTGGGCTTGTATTCACTGGAGTTCAGAAGAATGAAAGGGACTTCATAGAAATGTTTAAAATTCTGACGGGGTTAGACAGGTTAGATGCAGGAAGAATGTTCCCAATGTTGGGGAAGTCCAGAACCAGATAACACAGTCTCAGGATAAGGGGGAAGCCATTTAGGACCGAGATGAGGTGGAATTTCTTCACCCAGAGAGTGGTGAACCTGTGGAATTCTCTACCACAGAAAGTTGTTGAGGCCAATTCACTAAATATATTCAAAAAGGAGTTAGATGAAGTCCTTACTACTAGGGGAATCAAGGGGTATATTCAGAAAGCAGGAATGGGGTACTGAAGTTGCATGTTCAGGCATGAACTCATTGCATGGGGTGCAGTCTAGAAGGGCCGAATTGCCTACTCCTCCATCTATTTTCTATGTTTCTATGTTTCTATGTTTCTATATTGCTTTTCCTCCCATCTTTGTATCGTCAGCAAATGTGGCCATGTTACACTCGATCCTTGCTTCCACATCGTTAAAATAGATTGTAAATAGTAGGGGTCCCAGCACTGATCCCTGCGACACCCCACTAGTTACAGATTGCCAACCAGAGAATGAACTATTTATCCTGACTCTGTTTTCTGTTAGTTAGCCAATCCTCTATCCATGCTAATATATTACCCCCAACCCCGTGATACTTTATCCTGTGCGTAACCTTTTATGTGGCATCTTGTCAAATGCCTTCTGGAAGACCAAATACATCACATCCACTGGTTCCCCTTTATCCACCCTGTTTGTTACATCCTCCAAGAATTCCAACAAATTTGTCAAACATGACTTCCCCTTCATAAAACCATGGTGACTGCCTGACTGAATTGTGCTTTTCCAAATGTCCTGCGACTACTTCTTTAATGATAGACTCCAACATTTTCCCAAACAGAAATGTTAGGCTAACTGGTCTATAGTTTCCGGCTTTTTGTCTGCCTCCTTTTTTGAATAGAAGGGTTACATTTGCAGTTTTCCAATCTGCTGCGACCTCCCCAGAATCCAGGGAATGTTGGTAAATTACAACCAATGCATCCACTATCCCTACCATTACTTCTCTTAAGACCCTAGGATGCAAGCCATCAGGTCAGGGGATTTATCCGCCTTTAGTCCCATTATCATAATGAACACCACCTTCTTAGTGATTGTGATTGTGTTAAGTTCCTCCCCCGCTATAGCCCCTTGACTATCCGCTGTTGGAATATTGTTTGTGTCCTCTACCGTAAAGACCGATACAAAATATCTGTTCAGAGTTTCTGCCATCTCCATGTTCCCCATTACTAATTACACGGTCTCGTCCTCCAAGGGACCAACATTTACTTTAGCCACTCTTTTCCTTTTTATGTACCTTTCTAAACTCTTGCTATCTGTTTTTATATTTCGTGCTAGTTTACTTTCATAGTCTATCTTCCCTTTCTTAAATTTGTTATACATTCTTTGCTGGCTTTTAAAAGGTTCCCAATCTTCTGTCCTCCCACTAGTTTTGGCCACTTTGTATGCCCTTTTAATTGGATACCGTCCTTTATTTCTTTAGTTAGCCGCGGATGGATATCTTTTCTTTTGCACCTTTTTCTCCTCCCTGGAATGTATTTTTCTTGAGAGTTGTGCAATATCTCCTTAAATGTACGCCACTGTTCATCAAACATCCGACACTTTAATCTATTTTCCCAGCCCACTTTAGCCAACTCTGCCCTCATACCTACATAGTCTCCTTTATTTAAGATTAGTACGCTGGTTATAGATCCAACTTTCTCACACACCATCTGAATTTGAAATTCAGATCATGCTCTGATCACTCATTCCAAGGGATCCTTTACGAGGAGATTGTTTATTAATCCTGTCTCATTAAACAGGACCAGATCTAAGATAGTCTGCCCCCTGGTTGGTTCCATTACACACTGCTGAAATAACCCATCTCTTATGCACTCTATGAACTCTTCCTCAAGGCTACCCTGACCAATTTGATTTGTCCAATCAATATGGAAGTTAAAATCACCCATGCTTATTGCTGTTCCCTTTTTACAAGCCCCCACTATTTCCTGGTTTATACTCCAACCAACACAGTTGCTACTGTTAAGCGACCTATAGACTACGCCCACCAGTGACTTTTTCCCATTATTATTCCTTATCTCCACCCAAACTGTTTCAACATCCTTATCATTTGAGCCAATATTGTTTCTCATTATTCCATCCTTTATCAATAGAGCTGCCCCACCTCCTTTTCCTTTCTGTCTGTCCTTCTGGATTGTCAAGTACCCCTGAATATTTAATTCCCAGACCTGGTCACCTTGCAACCATGTCTCTGTAATAGATATTAGATCATACCCATTTGTATTTATTTGTGCCGTCAACCCATCTATTTTGTTGCAAATGCTCCGTGCATTTAGACAAAGTGCCTTTAAGATTGTTTTTTCCCCCTTTTTTCCCCACTTGTTTCCTCTCTCCTTCAAACTCACTTTCTTTAATTTTGCTTTCTAATTCCAGCTTTACTCCCCTCCCTACTGAATCTATTCTCAGGTTCCCATCCCCCTGGCAGGCTAGTTTAAACTCTCCCCAACAGCACTAGCAACCCCTGCCCCCGCAAGGATATTGGTCCCGGCTCTGTTGAGATGCAACCCGTCCAGCTTGTACCGGTCCCACCTCCCCCAGAAGCTGTCCCAATGCCTCAGGAAACTAACGCCCTCCCGCCTGCACCATCTCTCCAGCCACGTATTCATCTGCTCTATCCTGCCATTTCTGTACTCACTCGCTCGTGACATCGGGAGTAATCCAGAGATTACTAGCTTTGAGGTCCTGCTTTTTAATCTCTCCCCTGGCTCTGTAAACTCTGCCTGCAGGACCTCACCCCTCTTTCAACCTGTGTCATTGGTCCCAGCGGAAGGAGCACACGACAACCCAAGCACTTCAACAAACCGGCACTTCAACCAACGTACTTTCAACCACCGTCTGTCCAACCTGCGACAGAGACTGTAGCTCCCGCATTGGACTTAACAGACATCTGAGACCTCATTTGTAATGTGGAAGCAAGTCATCCTCGACTCCAAGGGACTGCCTTTGATGATGATGGTTTATATCAGACAGGAGGGGATTGGTGTCAGTTACTGTGGGGTGGGTTTATTTCAGACAGGAGGGGATTGGTGTCAGTGACTGTGGATTTGGTTTATTTCAGACAGGAGGGGATTGGTGTCAGTGACTGTGTGGTGGGTTTATATCAGACAGGAGGGGATTGGTGTCAGTAACTGTGGGGTGGGTTCATATCAGACAGCAGGGGATTGGTGTCAGTTACTGTGGGGTGGTTTTATTATCAGACAGGATGAAATTGGTGTCAGTGACTGTGTAGGAGGAGTCTCCAGCTTCAACTACTCGAGCTCCATGTTTCGGAGCATGAGCGGCGGCTGGACTCAATACGGTGCATCCGCGAGGCTGAGAGCTCCGTGGATAGCACCTTTTAGGAGATGGTCACCCCACAGATTAAAAGCGTGCAGGCAGCGGGGAAGTGGGTGACCACCAGACAGAGTAAGAACGCTCGGCAGGTAGTGCAGGAGTGCCCCCGTGAGTCCACCTCTCTTTCAAACCGATATTCACTTCTGAGCATCGGTGAGGGCAATGGTGCCTCTGGGGTGTGCAGCTCGAGCCAATTCCAAGGCACCATGGGTGGCTCAGCTGCACAGGGGAGAAACACGAAGAATAAAAGAGCTGTCGTGATTGGAGATTCTATAGTTAGGGGAGCAGAGAGGCGTTTCTGTGGCCGCAGACGTGACTCCAGAATGGTATGGTGCCTCCGTGGTGCCAGGGTCAGGGATGTGACAGAGCAGACGCAGGGAATTCTGGGGGAGGGAAAGAGGGTAAACAGCTAGAGGTCATGGTCCATATCAGCACCAGCACCATAAGTAGAAACAGGGATGAGGTCCTACAGGCAGAATTTGGGGAGCTAGGAAGAAAATTAATGAGTAGGACCTCAAAGGTAGTAATCTCTGGATTACTACCAGTGCCACGTGCTAATGAGCACAAGAATAGAAGGAGCGAGAGAATGAACGCGTGGCTGAAGGATTGGTGTCGGAGGGAGGGCTTTAAATTACTGAGGGATTGGGACCTTTTCTGGGGGAGATGGGACCTGTACAAACAGGACGGGTTGCACCTCAACAGTGCCGGGACCAATATCCTCGCAGGGAGCTTTGCTAGTGCTGTTGGGGAGAGTTTAAACTAGCTTGGCAGGGGGATTGGAACCTGAGAAAACATTCAATAGGGAAGGAAGTAAAGCAGAAATTGGATAGCAAGAATTTAGAAATCGAATCTGTAAAACAGAGGAAACAAGGGTTAGTAAGTAGCAATCAAGGAGGGGTTCCTGTGCTAAATGGTATATACTTTAATGCAAGGAGTATAGCGAGTAAGGCAGATGAGCAAAGAGTACAGGTAGATACTTGGGAGGATTATATTATAGCCATTACAGAGGCATGGCTGAAAGAGGGGCAGATTTGGCAGATCAATACTCCTGGTTACAGGATTTTTAGACAAGAGAGAGAGGGGGGTAAAAAGAATTTCGCGGTATCGATTAAAGAATTTATTACAGCGGTGAGGAGGGATAGTTAAGAGAGATCATCAAATGAGGCCACATGGATCGAATTTAAAAATAAAAAATGGGTGATCACACTGCTGGCCGTGTATTATAGACCCTCAAACAGTGGGAGGGAGATAGAGGGAGATAGAGGAACAAATATATCGGCAAATTGCTGTGAAGTCCAAAAACCTTAGGGCACTAATAGTAGGGGATTTTAACTATCCTAATATTAATTGGGACAAATATAGTGCGAAGGGTATAGAGGGTACGGAATTCTTCAACTGCATTCAAGAGAACGTTTTTAGTCAGTATGTAACAAGCCCAACACGAGAGGGGGCGGTTTTGGATTTAGTTTTGGGGAATGAAGCTGGGCAGGTTGAAGGTGTATTCGTGGGAGAGCACTTGGGTGCCAGTGACCATAATTCAGTCAGATTCAAGTTAGTTATGGATAAGGACAAGGATAGGCCTCGAATAAATGTCCCAAATTGGGGAAAAGCTAAGTTGAGGAGTGATTTGGCCACAGTGGACTGGAAACTGCTACTTGTAGGTAAATCAGTGTCGGAACAGTTGGAAACATTCAAGGAGGAGGTCTGGAAGACTCAGGCCAAACATGTGACTTTAAAGAAAAAGGGTGGAATAACAATTCTAGAACCCGCTGGATGTCTAGGGACTTACAGGCGAGGGTAAAGAAAAAACGGGAAGCTTATGTCATACACCAATGGCTAAATACTGTCGAATCTTTGGCGGAATATAGAAAATTAAGAGGTAAAATTAAAAAGGATATTAGGAATGTTAAGACAGAGCATGAAAAATACTTGGTTAGTGTCATGTATCTCACATTACTGTATATAGCTGTATCTTACCATGCTATACATGACAGTAATTGGATATGACCGGTAACAAAAAGCATACCTTACAACCAGGAGTGCACTTGCAGGAGACACTCCATACCTGTCCCACTGTGGTATATAAAGGGAGGTCTCAGGCAAGTGCAGCACTGGAGAGCTGGAATTAAAGGTGCAGGTCCTGAGTGACCTTGACTTCAGCCTGTGTCTCGTGTAAGTCAGTACATTAGAGTCAGGACTTAACAGTGGCGATGAGTTACAGGATCACAGAATCCACAGAATGGCTACCAACAGCTCAAATGAGAAATACAATGCTGGAGACAATTGGGATGACTTTATAGAAAGGCTCCAGCAAAGCTTTGTGACCAAAGACTGGTTGGGCGACGATAAGGCATACAAGAGAAGAGCCCATCTCTTGACCAGCTGTGGCTCGAAAACATGCGCTTTAATAAAAGACCTGCACCCGAGAAACCGGCAAGCAAGTCGTTTGAGGAGTTGAGCACACTGGTGAGAGACCATCTGAAGCCAGCGAGCAGCCTACACATGGCCAGACATAGGTTCTACAAATACAGACGCTGTGTGCGCCAAAGAATACCCGACTTTGTGGCGGAACTTCAGAGGCTGGCTAATTCATGTGAGTTCCCCGATAAACTAAGGAGAGAAGTACTGAGAGACTTATTTATTGAAGGAATAGGCCACGCAGGCATATTCCAAAAGTTTATAGAGACTAATAACTTGACTCTAGAGGCAGCAGCACTGGTCGCACAGACGTTCTTGGCAGGCGAAGAAGAAAGGAGGCTGATCTATAATTCAGGTACGACAACCAATGAGGCATCAGAACAAGGGGTTCAAATTGTGAAACAAATCGCTACCCCCACATACAGACAAAGGCAGGAGAGCAGGCTTTCAACAGCAGACAGTGGCGCCAGAAGCCATCAAAATCAAGGGCCACATGAACGGCCAATCACACCTCATCAACCCACAATGCGAGCAATCAACAACAGATTGAGAGAAGCTCAAGGGAGATCAGCCAGATGCAGCTCATCCTTCAGAAACAATGGAAACGGTCTGTGTTGGAGATGTGGGGGCAGGCACTCAACCAGGGGGTGTCGATTTCAGCATGCCGTTTGCAGAAACTGCAACTACACAGGGCATCTGTCTCGCATGTGCAGAAAAACAGCAGCTCGGCTTGTATACGAATCGGAAAGGTCGGAAAGCGGACCAGAAAACGGTTGGAACAGTGCACGGGACGCCGAGGTACAGGGGGTTAACATGATCAACGTCCACTGTTCTTACACCAAGACGCCTCCAATTATGATGAGGGTTCTACTCAACGGGATACCCATCAACATGGAACTGGACACGGGGGCCAGTCAATCCCTCATAAGCGTTCAACAATTTGAACAGCTGTGGCTGCACAAAAGTAACAGACCAAAACTCACAAAGATCGACACCAAACTAAGGACCTATACTAAAGAAATCGTCCCAGTCCTTGGCAGCGCCAGGCTCTCAGTCACACACAAAGGGATGGTGCACCAACTTTCCCTGTGGATTGTCCCCGGGGATCTCCCAGACCTGTTGGGGAGAAGTTGGCTAGCAGAACTTAATTGAAAATGGGATGATGTTCACGCCATGTCGTCAGAGGAATGGACCTCCTGCTCAACAGTTCTAAGCCGTTTTGAACATCTCTTTCAGCCAGGTGTGGGCACCTTCAAAGGGGCTAAAGTTAGATTCTACATCACACAGAATGCCAGACCGGTCCATCACAAGGCTAGAGCTGTGCCTTATGTGATGAGGGAAAAGATTGAAAAAGAACTGGACCGGCTTCTGCGGGAAGGCATAATTTCTCCCGTGGAATTCAGTGACTGGGCAAGCCCCATCATCCCCATCATGAAGCCTGATGGATCCGTGCGAATCTGTGGGGATTACAAGTCTGCCATAAACAGAGTCTCCCTACAGGACCAATACCCGCTGCCCAGAGCCGAGGACCTATTTGCCACGTTGGCTGGAGGAAAACTTTTTTCGAAACTTGACCTCACATCTGCTTATATGACGCAAGAACTGACGGAAGAGTCTAAGCTACTCACCACCATCAACACACATCGAGGCCTTTTTGTGTGCAATCGATGCTCCTTCGACATCAGGTCGGCAGCTGCTATATTCCAGTGCAACATGGAAAGTCTGCTCAAGTCCATCCCGGGGATGGTTGTGTTTCAAGATTACATACTCATCACGACCAGGGACACCTACCCTCACCTCCGCAATTTTGAGGAAGTACTAACTCGATTGGATCGGGTAGGCCTAAGAGTTAAGAAATCCAAGTGTCTGTTTTTCACGCCTGAGGTTGAATTTTTGGGCAGAAGGATTGCCGCTGATGGAATCTGCCCAACCGAATCCAAAACCGAAGCGATTCGCCTGGCACCCAGGCCCCGGAATGTCTCGAAACTGCGTGCCTTTCTCGGGCTACTCAATTACTTTGGGAACTTTATGCAGAAATTGAGCACGCTGCTGGAGCCTCTCCATGTGCAACTCAGAAAGGGGTGCAATTGGTTTTGCGGAGACGCCCAAGACGCTTCAATAAGGCACGCAACTGTATGTTCCAAGAGTGTTTTAGCCTTTTTTGACACATGTAAAAAGTTAGTCCTTACGTGTGATGCATCAGCATATGTGATCGGGTGCGTTTTACAGCATGTCAATGATGTGGGTAAATTGCAGCGCGCTGCTTATGCCTCCAGGTCATTTTCGCGGGCGGAGCGCACGTACGGTATGCTTGAGAAGGAGGCGCCCGCGTACATGTACGGTGTCAAAAAGATGCACCAATACCTTTCCGAGGCAAAGTTTGCATTAGAAACTGACCACAAACCTCTCACGTCCCTACTATCCGAGTGCAAGGCGATCAACGGCAACACCTCGGGGCGCATTCAGTGGCTTACGACTACACGATAAGGCACAGACCAGGCACAGACAACTGTGCCGACATGGTTAGCAGGCTACCCCGGCGACCACAGAAGGGTACGACAAACAGGACTGTGAGATGGTCATGTCAATCAATGCCTTTGAATCCACAGGTTCGCCCATTACGGCTCGCCAAATCAGAGCCTGCACGACCAGCGACCCCACGTTATCTCTAGTTAAAAGATGCATTTTAACCGATGACTGGGCAGAGGCTCACGATGCCTGCCCCGAGGTGGTCAAACACTTCCGTAGGCGCATGCATGAACTCTCACTAGAGGCAGACTGCCTGATGTGGAGCAGCCGAGTAGTTATGCCTTTATGAGGCAGGGAGGCGTTTGTCCAGGAGCTCCATCGCGAGCACCCGGGGATCGTCCTTATGAAGGCCAAAGCCAGATCTCATGTCTGGTGGCCTGGCATTGATGCGGACTTGGAGCTCTGCATCCGTCGGTGCTCCATTTGTGCCCAACTTAGTAATGCTCCCAGGAAGGCCCCCCTAAGCCCCTGGCCCACCAAACTGTGGTCGCGGGTACATGTAGAGTATACAGGCCCATTCATGGGCAAAATGTTCCTTGCAGTCGTTGATACATTTTCAAAATGGATCGAGTGCACCATTTTAAAATCGAGCACCACCTCCACCACTGTGGAGAGCCTTAGAACCATGTTTGCAACGCACGGCATTCCTGATATATTGGTCAGTGATAATGGTTCGTGCTTCACTAGCGCAGAATTTCACAATTTTATAGTTGACCACGGTATAAATCACGTTACGACGGCACCTTTCACGACGGCACCTTTCAAGCCGGCCTCCAATGGCCAGGCAGAGCGTGCAGTGCAGATCATTAAACAAGGCATGCTCATAATCCAAGTTCCCACGCTGTAGAGCCGCCTGTCACAACTGCTGCTGGCATACAGATCTTGTCCGCATTCGTTGACTGGGGTTCCCCCCATGCAACTATTGATGAAACGAACCTTAAAGAGCTCCCAGACATGCATGAAATTATTGAGGCTATGCGGCAAAAGGTAACTGAGTACCATGACCGAAATTCGAAGGGGAGGTGGAATGAAATAGGGGACAAAGTGTTTGTGCTAAACTATGGCCGGGGTCCCAAATGGCTTGCAGGGACATAGAAACATAGAAAATAGGTGCAGGAGTGGGCCATTCGGCCCTTCTAGCCTGCACCGCCATTCAATGAGTTCATGGCTGAACATGCAACTTCAGTACCCCATTCCTGCTTGCTCACCATACCCCTTGATTCCCCTAGTAGTAAGGACTTCGTCCAACTCCTTTTTGAATATAATTAGTGAATTGGCCTCAACAACTTTCTGTGGTAGAGAATTCCACTGGTTCACCACTATCTGGGTGAAGAAATTCCTCCTCATCTCGGTCCTAAATGGCTTCCCCCTTATCCTTAGACTGTGTCCCCTGGTTATGGATTTCCCCAACATTAGAAACATTCTTCCTGCATCTAACCTGTCTAACCCCGTCAGAATTTTAAACGTTTCTATGATGTCCCCTATCATTCTTCTGAACTCCAGTGAATACAAGCCCAGTTGATCCAATCTTTCTTGATAGGTCAGTCCCTCCATCCCGGGAATCAGTCTGGTGAACCTTTGCTGCACTCCCTCTATAGCAAGAATGTCCTTCCTCAGGTTAGGAGACCAAAACTGTACACAATGCTCCAGGTGTGGCCTCACCAAGACCCTGTACAATTGTAGCAACACCTCCCTGCCCCTGTACTCAAATCCCCTCGCTATAAAGGCCAACATGCCATTTGCTTTCTTAACCGCCTGCTGTACCTGCATGCCAACCTTCAATGACTGATGTACCATGACACTCAGGTCTCTTTGCACCTCCCCTTTTCCTAATCTGTCACTATTCAGATAATAGTCTGTCTCTCTGTTTTTACCACCAAAGTGGATAACCTCACATTTATCCACATTATACTTCATCTGCCATGCATTTGCCCACTCACCTAACCTATCCAAGTCGCTCTGCAGCCTCATAGCATCCTCCTCGCAGCTCACACTGCCACCCAACTTAGTGTCATCCGCAAATTTGGAGATACGACATTTAATCCCCTCGTCTAAATCATTAATGTACAGTGTAAACAGCTGGGACCCCAGCACAGAACCTTGCGGTACCCCACTAGTCACTGCCTGCCATTCTGAAAAGTCCCCATTTACCCCTACTCTTTGCTTCCTGTCTGACAACCAGATCTCAATCCATGTCAGCACCTTAACAGTAACAGACAAAGAGGGAAACAGGCTACTGGTTGTACAAATGGACAATGGCCAAACCTGGTGGAGGCATGTAGACCAAGTAAAAAGTAGATTCACTGATAACACTGAAGAACCAGAGGCAGACTATCAAATGGAACTCACACCACACCTGGTGGACAGACAGGTGGAACAACCTGAAGAAAGGGCAGTCTCAACAGACAGCCCAGGCGAGATACCATGAATCACACCGAACGAAAAACAGGCACCAAGGCAAACAACTGAACCACTACAAAGCCGCTCCACGAGAGAGCGCAGACCACCCGAGAGACTGAATCTATAAAGGCAATAAGACCTTGGGGGAGGGTGATGCATGTATCTCACATTACTGTGTATAACTATATCTTACCATGCTATACATGACTGTAACTGGATATGACCTGTAACAATAAGCATACCTTACCACCAGGGGTGCACTTGCAGGAGACATTCCATACCTGTCCCACTGAGGTATATAAAGGGAGATCTCAGGCAAGTGCAGCACTGGAGACCTGGAATTAAAGGTGCAGGTCCTGAGTGACCTTGACTTCAGCATGTGTCTTGTGTAAATCAGTACATTAGAGTCAGGACTTAACAGTTAGTAAACTTAAGGAAAGCCCAAAGAAATTCGATAAATATATTAAGAGCAAGAGGATAACTAAAGAAAGGGTAGGGCCTATTAGAGACCATGAAGGTAATCTTTGTGTGGAGGCGGAAGATGTTGTTATGATTCTTAATGAATACTTTGCATCTTGTTTTCACAAAGGAAAGAGGCAATGCAGATACTGTTATCGAGGAGGAGTTTGAAATTCTGGATGAAATAAACAGTGAGAGAGGATTATTAAGGGGTTTAGCAGCTTTGGAAGTAGAAAATTCCCCAGGCCCAGATGAAATGCATCCCAGGCTGTTGAGTGAAGTAAAAGAGGAAATAGCAGATCCCTTGACCATCATTTTCCAGTCCTATTTGGATTTGGGCATGGTGCCAGAGGACTGCTAATGTGGTACCCTTGTTTAAGAAGGGAGAAAGGAATCGGCCGAGTAATTACAGGCCTGTCAGCCTAACCTCAGTGGTGGGAAATTATTTGAAAATTATTGGAGGATAAATCTACATTTAGAAAGGCAAGGACTAATTAGGGACAGTCAGCAGAGATTTGTAAAGGGAAGATCGTGTTTCACTAACCTGATTACCTCCTCACAAAATTCAACCAAGAGGGTCGATGAGGGTACTGCATACAATGTAGTGTATTTGGCCTTTAGCAAAGCTTTTGATAAGATCCCACATGGTAGACCGGTCACGAAGGTTAAAGCCCATGGGATCCAGAGCAAAGTAGCAAGTTGGATCCAAAATTGCCTTTGAGGTAGGAAGCAAAGGCTAATGAATGATGGATGTTTTTTGACTGGAAGGATGTTTCCAGTGGGGTTCTGCAGGGCTCAGTCATGGGTCCCTTGATTTTTGTGGTATATATCAATGATCTAGATTTGAATCGAGGGAGTAAGATTAAGACATTTATAGACATATAGAGAGAGAAAGACATAAAAGAGGTGCAAAATTCCCTAAGTACTGCATTTGAGTGTCAGCCAAGATGATGCGCTCAAGTCTCAGGAGAGGGATTTACACACACGACCTTTTGAATGGAGCCACTGAAACAAAGCCGATACCAAAGATCACAACCGTATTATTTTCCACAAGTTTTTTAAAAAGTTCCAGGACATACCAAATTCTTGGTGATGATTTCCATCGACAGTTGCACATACACAGAGACATACAAAAAGATAGACATACACAGACACACACACACATAAAATAACCAAAAATATACACGCATCAACATAGAAACATAGAAACATAGAAATTAGTTGCAGGAGTAGGCCGTTGGCCCTTCGAGCCTGCACCACCATTCAATAAGATCATGGCTGATCATTCAACCTCAGTACCTATATCCTCCTTTCTCTCCATATCCCTTGATCCCTTGAGCCGTAAGGGCCATATCTGACTCCCTCTTCAATATATCTAACGAACTGGCTTCAACAACTTACTGCGGTAGAGAATTCCACAGGTTAACCACTCTCTGAATGAAGCTGTTTCTCCTCATCTTGGTCCTAAATGGCTTACCCCTTATTCTTAGACTGTGACCCCTGGTTCTCGAACTCCCCAGCAACAGAAACATTCTTCCTGCCTCTCACTTGTCCAATCTCGTCAGAATTTTATATGTTTCTATGAGATCCCCTCTCATTCTTCTAAACTCCAGTGGATACCAGCAGAGTTGATCCAGTCTAGCCTCATATGTTAGTCCTGCCCTCCCTGGAATCAAGCTGGCGAACCATCCCTGTGCTCCATCCATAGCAAGGACGTCCTTCCTCAGATTTGGAGACCAAAACTAACGGAATATTTAACGTGTGGCTTCACCAAGGCCCTGTACAACTGCAGGAAGACTTCCCTGCTCCTATATTCAAAGCACCTAGCTATGAAGGGGAACATGCCATTTGCCTTCTTCACCGCCTGTTGCACTTGCATGCCCACTTTCAATGACAGATGTAGCATGACACCCAGATCAAGATATACACAGAGTGCCTTAGACAAATAGACGGATAGACAGGCAGGGTCACTGTCGCTACTTTGGCTGGCCTTTGCGTTTTTCCTTCGAGAATGCTGCCACTGAACCAAAGCCAATGCAAAAGTTCACAAACGTATTATTTTGTCCAAGTCTTTTGAAAAAGTTCCAGGACATACCAAATTCATGGTGATGATTTCCACAGACAGTTGCACATACACAGAGACATATATACAGATAGACAGACACAGAGACACACACACACACATAACCAAAAATATACATGCACCAACGGACAGACACAGATGCCTTAGACATATCGAGGGATAGACAGGCTGAATCACGACTTTGGCTGATTTTTGCATTTTTCTATCCGTATGTATCGTGAATATTGCAGACTAATAGAAATGTGAAAAAAATGTCAGTGTTGAAAGGTGTGGGACGTTATTCCATCTATCTCAGGATCCGTTTTGCCAAAACCTGGTTAAATTGTAAAATGGAATGAAAAATGTTGACAATCGTAGTCGGCAGGATTCTAACCTACGCGCAGAAAACCCAAAGTGTTTCTAGTCCATCGCTTTAACCACTCTGCCACAATTACTGCGTCTCTGGCACATTAAATGTTACTCAGAAAAAACTCAGTCGTCCATCTCTGTGCAGCAGACGGCCACAGAATCCTGAAAAAGTCTCCGTTTGCAAAAAATCTGGAAGAGGCAATCTCCTCTTGCTGTATTTTTACTGTTCTATATTGCTCTGGAACATTTTAATAAAATCTATACCAAGAAACTGAAGTAAAATTCGACATTTTGAAAAAACTACTGCGCCGTCGGGAAATTGAACCCTGTTCTCCCGCATAACTAGCGGGGATAATCACCACTATACGGACGAGGGTATGGGTTGCGTTAGTGCAGTAATCCAGCTGTGAACAGAAGTCGACAGAAACATTGATCGACAGAGAAAAACCGACAAACAGGGATAGACAGACATCGAGAGAGAGAGACAACGCGAGACAGAAAGGGTGAGACTGAAAAGTGAGGCAGACTCAGTGAGAAAAAGACTCAAACACCTACATATACAGAGATATGTGTGTGTGATCTATATATAGAGAGAGGGAAAGAGTGAGAGAAAGACAGTGACAAGTAGAGAGACAGATAGAGAGAGAGCGACAGATAGAGAGAGAGACAGATATAAACAGAAAATGATGGAAATACTCAGCAGGTTAGAGGTAGAAACTACCAGCGACAGGCAAAGAGAGACAGACAGGCAGAAACATAGAGTGACAGAGATGATGGAAAAGAGTGAGACAGTCAGACAGAGAGACTGAGTGAATCCCTTTCGATCAGAACTGGGCACCGTGAGAAAGAGACAGACACATTCAGAACCAGAGACAAACAGGGAAACATGGAGAGACAGACAGTGAGATAGAGACAAAGAGAGACAGAAAGTTTGAGACTGAAAGGGAGGATCAGACTGAATGAGAAAAAGACTCAAACACATACATACACAGAGATGTATTTGCGTGCTCCAAAAAGAGAGGGAGGCAATTAGCGATGGAATGACAGAGAAAAGGACAGGGACAAAGATAGAGAAAAAGAGGGAGACAGATAGAGAGAAAGACAGAAAGAGAGAGAGAGACATAGAGACAAAAACAGAAAATACTCAGTCATCCATCTCTGTGCAACAGACGGCCACAGAGTCCAGAAAAAGTCTCCGTTTGCAAAAGATCTGTAAGAGGCAATCTCCTCTTGCTGTATTTTTACTGTTCTATATTGCTGTGGAACTTTTTAATATGAATCCAAACCAAGAAACAGAAGTAAAATTCGACATTTTGAAAAAGCTGCTTTTCCATCGGGGAATTGAACCTGATTCTCCCGCGTAAAAGGGGGGCATAATCGGCACGAGATGGACGAGGGAACGGGTTGCGTCAGAGCAGTAATCGAGCTGTGAACAGAAGTCGACAGAAACATTGATCGACAGAGACAAACCGATAAACAGGGATAGGCAGACAACGAGAGAGAGACAACGAGAGACAGAAAGGGTGAGACTGAAAAGACAGTCAGAGTCAGCGAGAAAAAGACTCAAACACCTACAGATGCGTGTGTGAAACAGGGAAACAGGGATAGACAGACAGTGAGATAGAGACAAAGAGAGACATAAACTTTGAGTCTGAAAGGGAGGATCAGACTGAATGTGAAAAATACTCAAACACATACATACACAGAGATGTATTTGCGTGCTCCATAAAGAGAGGGTGGCAAATAGCGATGGAATGACAGAGAAAAGGACAGGGACAAAGAGAGAGACAAAGAGGGAGACAAATAGAGAGAAAGACAGAGAGAGAGAGAGGGAGAAGAGTCATAGAGACAAAAACAGAAAATAATGGAAATACTTATCAGGTTAGAGTCAGGGACTAACAGCGACAGGCAAAGACATGGACAGACAGAAATAATGGGACAGAGAGAGACAGTCAGACAGAGAGTCTGAGAAAATCCCTTTGCAACAGAACTAGACACCGTGAGAAAGAGACAGATTGAGAGACAGAGACAAACAGAGAAACAGGGACAGACAGAGTGTGTCAGAGAGAGGCAGACTGAGAGAGACAAAGACTCAAACACACAAACACAAACACAGCTCTCTAAAGAGAGAGAGCGGCAGAGACCGAGCGACACAGATACATTTCACAATTTCATTTCATTATCGGCTCAGAGTGTCATATCGTTACAGAAAATTGGAGATTCAGCATTTGAGAATCGTGTATCACTGAGCAGGATTGGAAAAATCTATGTTTAATTAAGGAATTACCAGGACTGGGGTTCAAACCCACGCGGGTATAAACCCATTAGATCTTAAGTCCAACACATTTACCACTCGGCCATCCTGGGTCCTGATCCTGTCAGTGGTTGGACTCTGCCTCTGTGAGAAATCTGAGCTTCAGCTCCACGCCCACAGCGACACATAGACACATAGGATTTCAGGGAGCATTTATGAACATTTTTCGTCATATTGACACGGGCGCAACTCTCCTATTCTTTTTCGACTAAAGCTCTGGGAACTTTCACATCCACCCGATGGTGCAGATGGAGCTTCAATTTAAAATTTCAGCCGATGGTCAACAGCTTCAACAATGCAACATTCCCCAAGTACTGCATTTGAGTGTCAGCCAAGATGATGTGTTCAAGTCTCAGAAGTGGGACTTACACACACAACCTCCTGATTCAGTCGAGAATGGAGCCACTGAACCAAAACCGATATCAGAGATCACAACCGTATTATTTTCCGCAAGTTTTTTTAAAAGTTCCAGGACGTACTAAATTCATGGTGATGATTTCCACAAAGAGTTGCACGTACACAGAGACATACATACAGATAGACATACACAGACACATACAAACACAATAACCAAAGATATACACGCATCAACATAGAAACATAGAAATTAGGTGCAGGAATATGCCATTCGGCCCTTCGAGCCTGCACCACCATTCAATAAGATCATGGCTCATCATTCAACCTCAGTACCCCATTCCTACTTTCTCTCCATACCCCTTGATCCCTTTAGCCGTAAGGGCCCTTTTGAATATATCTAACGAACTGGCCTCAACGTCATTCTGCGGTGGAAAATTTCACAGGTTAACCACGCTCTGAATGAAAAAGTTTCTCCTCATCTCGGTCCTAAATTGCTTACACCTTATTCTTAGACTGTCATCCTTGGTCTTGAACACCCCAGCAACGAGAACATTCTTCCAGCCTCGAAGCTGTCCAATCTCGTCAGAATTTTATATGTTTCTATGAGATCCCCACTCATTCTTCTAAACTCCAGTGGATACCAGCCCAGTTGATCCAGTCTCTCCTCATATGTCAGCCCTGCCATTCCGGGAATCATGCTGGTGAACCTTCGCTGTGTTCCCTCAATAGCAAGGACGTCCTTCCTCAGATTTGGAGACCAAAACTGAACGCAGTATTTAACGTGTGGCCTCACCAAGGCCCTGTACAATTGCAGTAAGACCTCCCTGCAACTATACTCAAATCCCCTCGCTATGAAGGCGAACATGCCATTTGGCTTTTTTACCGCCTTCTGCACCTGCATACCAACAATCAATGACTGATGTACCATGACACCCAGATCAAGATATACATAGGTTGCCTTAGACAAATAGATGGATAGACAGGCAGCGTCACTGTCGCTACTTTGGCTGGCTTTTGCGTTTTTCAGTCAAGGATGCTGCCACTGAACGAAAGCCAATACCAAAGTTCACAACCGTATTATTTTCCCCAAGTCTTTTTTAAAAGTTCCAGAACATACCAAATTCATGGTGATGATTTCCACAGACAGTTGCACATACACAGAGACATAGATACAGATAGACAGACACAGAGACACACACACACACACATAAACAAAAATATACATGCACCAACGGACATGCACAGATGCCTTATACATATGGAGGGATAGACAGGCTGAATCACTTTCGCTACTTTGGCTGATTTTTGCGTTTTTCTATCTGTATGCATCCTGAATATTGCAGATATTGAGATATTGCATAACAATGAGAAATAGATTTCAGTGTTGAAAGGTGTGGGACGTTCTTCCGCCTATCTTAGGAACGGTTTTGCAAAAACCTGGTTAAATTATAAAATGGAATGAAAAATGCTGAGAATCAGAGCCGGCAGGATTCGTTCCTGCGCGGGGTAAACCCAAAGGATTTCTAGAAAATCGCGTTAACCACTCAGCCACAACTACTGCGTCTCTGGCACTTTAAACGTTACTCAGAAAAAACTCAGTCATCCATCTCTGTGCAGCAGACGGCCACAAAATCCTGAAAAAGTCTCCGTTTGCAAAAAATCTGGAAGAGTCAATCTCCTCTTGCTGTATCTTTACTGTTCCATATTGCTCTGAAACTTTTTAATACGAATCTTTTCCAAGAAACAGAAGTAAAATTCGACATTTTGAAAAAGCTGCTTTTTCATTGGGGAATTGAACCCGGTTCTTCAACGTAACAGGCGGGGATACTCACCACTATGCGGACGAGAATACGGGTTGTGGCAAAGCAGTTATCGAGCTGTGAACAGAAGTCGACAGACACTTTGAGAGACAGAGACAAACCGACAAACAGGGAGAGACAGATAGCGAGAGAGAGACAACGAGAGACAGAAAGGGTGAGACTGAAAAGTCAAGCAGACTCTGAGAAAAAGACTCAAACACCTACATATAAAGAGATGTGTGTGTGTGATCAATAAAGAGAGAGAGGGAAAAAGTGAAAGAAAGACAATGATAAAGAGAGTGACAAGGAGAGAGACAGATAGAGAGACAGCGACAGATTGGGAGAGAGGCAAAGATATAAACAGAAAATGATGGAAATACTCAGCAGGTTAGAGACAGGAACTACCAGCGACAGGCAAAGAGAGACAGATAGGCAGAAAAGATAGACAGACAGAGATGATGGGAAAGAGTGAGACAGTCAGACAGAGAGACTGAGAGAATCTCATTCGAACAGAACTGGACACCGTGAGAAAGTGACAGACACATTGAGAACCAGAGACAAACAGGGAAACGAGGAGAGACAGATAGCGAGGTAGAGACAAAGAGAGAAATAAAGTTTGAGACTGAAAGGGAGGATCAGACTGAATGAGAAAAAGACTCAAACACAGACGTGCACAGAGATGTATTTGCATGCTCCATAAAGAGAGGGAGGCAGATAGTTATGGAATGACAGAGAAAAAGAGGGACAAAAAGAGAGACAAAGAGGGCGACAGATCGAGGGAAAGACAGATAGAGAGAGAGAGACATAGAGATAAAAACAGAAAATAATGGAAATACTTATCAGGTTAGAGACAGGGACTAACAGAGACAGGCAAAGACATGGACAGACAGAGATAACGGGACAGAAAGAGACAGTCAGACAGAGAGTCTGAGAGAATCCCATGGCAACAGAACTAGACACCGTGAGAAAGAGACAGATTGAGAGACAGAGACAAACAGAGAAACAGGGACAAACAGAGTGGGTCAGAGAGAGGTAGACAGAGAGAGAGACAAAGACTCAAACACGAAAACACAAACACAGCTCTCTAAAGAGAGAGAGTGACACAGATACATTTCAAAATTTCATTTCTTTTTCGGCTCAGAGTGTCACATAGTTACAGAAAATTGGTGATTCAGCAGATGAAAATCGGGTATCACTGAGCAGGATGGGAAAAATCTCTGTTTAATTAAGGAATTACCAGAAGGCGGGGTTGAACCCACGTGGGTATAAACCCATTACATCTTAAGTCTAACGCCTTTACCCCTCGGCCATCCTGGTCGTGATCATGTCAGTGGTTGGTCTCTACCTCGGTGAGAATCTGGGCTTCAGCTCCACCCCCACAGTGACACACAGACACATTGGATTTCAGGGAGCATTTACGAACATTTTTCGTAATATTGACACGGGTGCAGCTCTCCGATTCTTTTTCGACTAAGGCTCTGGGAACTTTCACATACACCCGAGGGGGCAGATGGAGCTTCAATTTAAAATTTCAGCCGATGGTCAACAGCTTCAACAATGCAACATTCCCCAAATAATGCATTTGACTGTCATCCAAGATGATGTTTTCAAGTCTCAGGAGTGGGACTTACACACACAACCTCCTGCTTCAGTCGAGAATGGAGCCACTGAACCAAAGTTCACAACCGTATTATTTCCCCAAGTTTTTTTAAAAGTTCCAGGACGTACCAAATTCATGGTGATGATTTCCACAGACATTTGCACATACACAGATACATACATACAGATAGACATACACAGATACACGCACACACAATAAGCAAAAATATACACGCATCAACATAGAAACATAGAAATTAGGTGCAGGAATATGACATTCGGCCCTTCGAACCTGCACCACCATTCAATAAGATCATGGCTCATCATTCAACCTCTGTACCCATTTCCTGCTTTCTCTCCATGCCCCTTGATCTCTTTAGCCATAAGGGCCATATCTAACTCCCTTTTGATTATATCTAACGAACTGGCCTCAACGACTTTCTGCGGTAGAAAATTTCACAGGTTAACCACTCTCTGAGTGAAGAAGTTTCTCCTCATCTCGGTCATAAATGGCTTACCCCTTATTTTTAGAATTTAATCCTTGGTCTCAAACACCCCAGCAACGAGAACATTCTTCCAGTCTCTAAGTTGTCCAATCTCGTCAGAATTTTATATGTTTCTGTGTGATCCCCTCTCATTCTTCTAAACTCCAGTGGATACCAGTCCAGTTGATCCAGTCTCTCCTCAGATGTCAATCCTGCCATCCCGGGAATCATGCTGGTGAACCTTCGCTGTAATCCCTCAATAGCAAGTACGTCCTTTCTCAGATTCGGGGACCAAAACTGAACACAACATTCCAGGTATGGCCTCACCAAGGCCCTGTACAACTGCAGTAAGACATCCCTGCTCCTATACTCAAATCACCCAGCTATGAAGGCGAACATGCCATATATAGAGATAGAGAGACACAGAGACACACACACACATAACCAAAAATTTGCACGCACCAACGGGCATGCACAGATGCCTTAGACATCTCGAGGGATATACAGGCTGAATCACTGTCGCAACTTTGACTGATGTTTGCGATTTTTGAAACGGATGTATCGTGAATATTGCAGATTAATAAAAATGAGAATAAACTGTCAGTGTTGAAAGGTGTGGGACGTTATTCCATTTATCTCAGGATCAGTTTGCCAGAGAACCGGTTAAATTGTGAAATAGAATGAAAAATGCTGAGAATCGTTGTTGGCAGGATTCGAACCTGGCGGGATAACCCAATGGATTTCTCTTCCGTCGCGTTAACCACTCGGCCACGAGTACTGTGTCTTTCATGGACAGACAGAGTGAGTCAGACTGAGAGAGACAAAGACTCAAACATCCCAACGCATGCACAGTTCTCTGAAGAGAGAGAGGCAGAGACCGAGCGACACAAATGCATTTCATAATTTAATTTTATTATCGGTTCAGAGTGTCACATTGTTACAGAAAATTGCTGATTCAACCGATGAAAATTCGGTTTTATTGATCAGAATGGGAGGAAATCCGTGTCAAATTGAAGAGATACCAGGAGTAGGGCACGAACCCACGCGGGAAAAGCCCCATTCAATTTTAAGGACAACGCCTTAACCACTCGGCTACCCTAGTCCTGTGCAAACCTTGTGAGTACAAGGTAGAGATTCATAGAAACATAGAAACATAGAAACAAAGAAAATAGGTGCAGGAGCAGGCCATTCAGCCCTTCTAGCCTGCACCACCATTCAATGAGTTCATGGCTGAACATGAAACTTCAGTACCCCCTTCCTGCATTCTCATCATAACCCTTGATCCCCCGAGTAGTAAGGACTTCATCTAACTCCCTTTTGTATATATTTAGTGAATTGGCCTCAACTACTTTCTGTGGTTGAGAATTCCACAGGTTCACCACTCTCTGGGTGAAGAAGTTTCTCCTCATCTCGATCCTAAATGGCTTACCCCTTATCCTCAGACTGTGACCCCTGGTTCTGGACTTCCCCAACATTTGGAACATTCTTTCTGCATCTAACCTGTCTAAACCCGTCAGAATTTTAAACGTTTCCATGAGGTCCCCTCTCATTCTTCTGAACTCCAGTGAATACAAGCCCAGTTGATCCAGTCTTTCTTGATAGGTCAATCCCGCCATCCCGGGAATCAGTCTGGTGAATCTTCGCTGCACTCCCTCAATAGCAAGAATGTCCTTGCTCAAGTTAGGAGACCAAAACTGTACACAATACTCCAGGTGTGGCCTCACCAAGGCCCTGTACAACTGTAGCAACACCTCCCTGCCCCTGTATTAAAATCCCCTCGCTACAAAGGCCAACATGCCATTTGCTTTCTTAACCGCCTGCTGTACCTGCATGCTAACCTTCAATGACTGATGTACCATGACACCCAGGTCTCGTTGCACCTTCCTTTTCCTAATCTGTCACCATTCAGATAATAGTCTGTCTCTCTGTTTTTACCACCAAAGTGGATAACCTCACATTTACCCACATTATACTTCATCTGCCATGCATTTGCCCACTCACCTAACCTATCCAAGTCACTCTGCAGCCTCATAGCATCCTCCTCGCAGCTCACACTGCCACCCAACTTAGTGTCATCCACAAATTTGGAGATACTGCATTTAATCCCCTCGTCTAAATCATTAATGTACAATGTAAACAACACTCAGAAAAAACTCAGTCATCCATCTCTGTGCAGCAGACGGCCAAAGAATCGTGAAAAAGTCTCCGTTTGCTAAAAATCTGGAAGAGGCTCTATCTTCTACATGTACCTTTACAGTTCTTTCTTGCTCTGGAACTTTTTAATATGAATCTCTACCAAGAAACAGAAGTAAAATTCTATATTTTGAAACAACTGCCTCTCCGTCGGGGAATTGAACGCCGGTCTCTCGCGTGACAGGCGGGGTTACTCACCACTATACTAACGAGGAACTGTCGAGTGCCAGTTTTGTCAGAGCAGGAATCGAGCCAGTGTGAACAGAATTGGACACCATGAGAAGTCGACAGACACATTGAGAGACAGAGACAAACCGACAAACAGGGAGAGACGGACAGCGAGATAGAGACAACGAGAGACAGAAAGTGTGAGACTGAGAAGGAGAGGCAGACTGAGTGAGAAAAAGACTCAAACATATACATATACAGAGATGTGTGTGTGTGATCTATTAAGAGAGAGAGGGAAAGAATGAGAGAAAGACAATGATAAAGACAGTGACAAGGAGAGAGACAGATTGAGAGAGAGCGATAGAGACTAAAACAGAAAATGATGGAAATACTTCTCAGCTTACAGGCAGGGACTAACAGAGACAGGCAAAGACATGGACAGACCGAAATGATGGGAAAGAGAGAGCCAGTCAGGCAAAGAGTCTGAGAGAATCCCATTGGAACAGACGTGGCACCGTGAGAAAGAGACAGATTGAGAGACAGAGATAAACAGAGAAACAGGGACAGACAGAGAGAGACAAAGACTCAAACATATGCACAACACTCTGAAGAGAGAGAGAGAGGCAGAGACCGAGCGACACAGATACATTTCACAATTTCATTTCATTATCGGTTCAGAGTGTCACATTGTTACAGAAATTTGCTGATTCAACCGATGAAAATCCGGTCTCACTGATCAGAATGGTAGGAAATCCGTGTTAAATTAAAGAGATACCAGGAGTTGGGTACGAACCCACGCGGGAAAAACCCATTGAATTTTAAGGCCAACGCCTCAACCATTCGGCTATCCTGGTCCTGTGAGAGTCTGGATTCTGTCTCGTTGAGAATCTGGGCTTCAACCCCAACCCCACATACAAACGCATACAATTCGGCTTTCAGTGAGCATTTCCGAACATTTTTAGTAATATTGACACGGGTGCAATATCCAGATATTTTTGTTTTTGTATCCCCTCAAAACAATACTATTTAGATGATACTGCCTCTCCATGTTCCACCCAAAGTGCACCGCTTCTCAATTATCCGCATTAAATTGCACCTGCCATGTCCCTGCCCATTTCACTCGTCTCTCTGATTCCTCTTCAAGTCTGTTACTATCATGCTCACTATTGGCTACGTAGCCATGTTTTGCTTCATCTTCGGACTTCAAGATGGATTCTCTATAACCAAGTCCAGGTCATTGTTATATAACAAGTACTACAATGGGAATTGAAATGGGCCGTTTTAAGGAGAAACTTCCAATTAACCGGATTTTGGAATGGTATTTAATTCGAATTATTTATTGAGTGGGAGGAAGGAGGAAACTCAAGAAACGTCCATTCAATAGAATGGAATAGAGCCCAGATCACAGTGCGCTGAGTAGGGAGAAACTGCTTCCGCTGTTTGGCGATGGACTACTAACCAAAAATCACCAGCTTTTCCTGAAAGAAAGATAAAATCATCAGCCTTTCCTGGAAGAACGAAAAAGAGCCGGTTAACCATCACCGAGTCAGAGGTGTGCAGCAGCACAATCTACTGCGAGGTTTGACGTGGTGTGTCGTTCTAGGCCATCACAATGCTAGGTTAGTGATGTGGGATACAGGGCAAACTGTGATAAGATGAGAAGGTATGTTCAACTTGGACAGAAATTTGGTTAGACGACACTTAGAGTGCTGTGTACAGTTCTGGTCTCCATATTACACTTGGAATGCTGTGTACAGTTCTGTTCTCCATATCACACTTAGAGTACTGTGTATAGTTCTGGTCTCCCTATCGCACTTATAATACTGTGCACCGTTCTGGTCTCCCATATCACAATTAAAATACTGTGTATAGTTCTGGTCTCCCTATCATACTTAAAATATTATGCACAGTTATGGTTTCCATATCACATTTAGAATACTGTCCACAGTTCAGGTCTCCATATCATACTAAGAATATTGTTTACAGTTTTGGTCTCCTAATCACTCTTGGAATACCGTGTAACGTTCTGGTCTCCAGATCATACTAAGAATATTATGCACAGTTCCGGTCTTCAGATCACACTGAGAAGACTATGCACAGTTCTGCTCTCTGTAAATGCCAGGTTAGTGTTAGTCTGACAGCGAAGAACCTGTTAAAATATAAGGACACTTTGCATTTCTTAATGATTGATTTTGCAAGCATTGTCAATAATTTGTCTTCTCTTGAAGATCCTGAACGCGACATCATCCCTCCAACTGTTCTCCTCACGCTGAGTTCTACTGAACAAATCACCAGCAGCAGATATGCAAGCGCCGTGTGTTCAATCATCGATTTCCGGCCAAAGTCACTGACCGTGAATTGGCTGGAGAGTGGACAACTCCTAGATTCGGGCTCCGTCACCTCTCCCGTATTTGAGGTGAACGGGAACTTCTCGGCGGCCAGTCGGCTGACAGTCCCCGCCGAGGAATGGTTCACCGGCTCGGTCTACACCTGCCAGGTCACTCATGAAGGGGTCACGCAAAGCCGTAACTTCATCAGATCTCCGGGTAAGAGGTACAATCCCAGGAGGTTACAGACCATTCTGAGCGTTGATCTCAGTCAGGACTTTTATTGAAATTAGTAAAAAGCACCGAACTGTTCCTAATTTCCAATCATGCAGTTTGTGTATTATTGTGATTACAAACTTGCCTAGAAACAGCGCCTTCAGCTACCTTAGTCTGAACCAAATCGCTTGCCAGCCAATGAATTAATTTGTGAAATGTGATCACAGTTGTAATGTACAACGTGCAGCAATCATTTAGTGCACAGCAATCTCCCACAAACAGCAGTGTGATAATGACCAGATTATATTTTGCTTAGTGGTGTTTTTTGAGCTATAAATATTCCCAGGCCACCAGGGAGAACTCCTCGGCTTTTCATTGAAATAATTCCAGGGGAACGTTTACGTCCACCTGAGGCCAGACGGATCCTCGGTTTAACACGTGATCCGAAAGACGGCACCTCCGATAGTGCACCACGCCCCCAGTACTGCACTGGGAATCTCAGCTTACATTTTGTGATCAAGTATCTGGAGTGGGACTTCAACCCACGATCTTCTGGTTCAGGATTCCTCATTGTTCAGGATTTAATAAACTCGCCAACGAAGCTTTCCCCCTGCTCTGATTTCAGGCAGTGAGTAACGTGCCCTTATTCTCAGGTTTATCCTGAGTTGGCTGATCATATACGGAGTGGCAGTCGGAGTCTGGAACCCTTTACTGCTAACTGTCCTGGAACCCACTGTTGGAATGGGCATCTACCCTATTCAGAGCGCTGAGTCCAATTCTGGGCTCCGCACCTCAGGAAGGATATACTGGTCATGGAGGCGATAAAGTTCAGGTTTACCCGAATTATACCGGGACTAATAAAATAAAATGATGAGGAGACGAGTAGAAAATATTAAGAGGTGATACAATTGAGGTGTTCAAGTAGATAAATACAATTAATCAAGTAGATGTAGAACAATTATTTCCTTTGTTGGAAAAGTCCAGTACAAATAGCAGAATCTTAAAGTTAGAGCTGGATCGTGCAGAAGTGATGTCAGGAAGGATTTCTTCACAGAAAGTCTGGATTTCCCTCCCCAAAAGCTGCTGAAGCTTGGTTTCAATTGAAAAGTTGAAAAGTGAGATTGATAGATTTTTGTTAGGCAAGATTATCAAGGGTTACAGAACCAAGGCGTGAAGATGGTGTTGAGTGTAGATCAGCCCTGATATAACTGGATTGCGGGAGAGGATAGATGGGATGAATGGCCTCCTCCTGTTCCTATGTTGCTATTAATGCCCTGAGGTCATATTTAACTCTGACTCTCTCTCACCAGACATGATAAATGTTCAGTAATGACAGAAATTAACAAACTACCTCACATCATTAAAAATGATGCCCCACCACAAAAGACCCTTTGGAACTCCATTCTCCGGACCTTGCACTTCTCCTCTGACGGGGGCTGTGACTGGTTCCTGCACATTTTCACCGCAATAAAGATCACAGCAAGTGACCAGAAACTTAGCTTTGTTTCCTGTTGTCCCATAAATCCTGAAATTAAATTGACACTTGTTTCGAACGAGAGTAATGCTGGTGTAGACCTCTTGACCTTCGGGCTATTTGGGCTTCACTATTACAACCAGCGGAGATGCGTTTGGATGCAAGGATCTATAGATGGGTATAAAGGAGCAAGGGATTTCAGGAAGAGCGCTATTCAGTGCCTAACACAATTGCACCACAATGTATTCCCGTTTTACGCTGGTTATTTGCTTCACAGCCAATTACAGGTGACTCTGGCAGCAAATACACAGGAAATGTTACAGATCTCCCCGAATCGTTGCCAATTCATTGTCCTTCCAATAACGTCGGTGTTAAAGCAACAGCGAGAGGTTGCTATCTCAAAAGTGATTTAGCCCCCTTGAACGAGTTAAGGCTAAATATTGTGTCCTGATTCTGAAGATGCAGCTTTTCCTGACTTTCATTCCTGTTTTGCAGTGGATGTCCCATGCAGCGATTCAAAAATCACAGTCACTGGCACAGGACTTACGGGAGGCGACGGTGACCTTAACCTGCGTCGTGTCTGACGCTCCTTATGGGCTCACCGTTACCTGGACCAGAGAAAAGGAGGCTTTGAAATCAGAGATTGCCGTCCAACCCGGTGAGGATCCCAACATAGTGATCAGCAACTTAAACATCTCGACACAAGACTCGCTGAGTGGGGATAAGTTCTACTGCGTGGTGAGCCAGCAGGATATGCCGACTCCTATCAGAGATTCTATCCACAAGGAAAAGGGTGAGCGGGGAGACTGTTGCAATAAGTCAGACACTGTGAATATTTCCGGTGCATGTTCAAGGGCCAATTCATTACATAAAGTGCTTAATGGCTACTCTGATCATTCAGTTTGGTAATCCCACTCTTTGACCTGAGGTTATGTATTTTAGGGGAAACTGGATAAGTCCATGAGCGATAAAGGAATAGAAGGGTATGTTATTAGCGTTAGATGAACTGAGTCAGGTTGAGGCTTGTATGGAGCATAAACACAGGCATAGACCGGTTGGCCAAATCGCCTTGATCTGTGCAGTAAATTCAAGTCTAACCCTTCAAGATTTCAGAGAGAAAGATTATGTTCACTCTGCTGCGGGATGGTAAACCAGAGAGGCCCCAGAGGGGAAATAATAAAGCGTTAAATGTCAACGAAGAGCATATTTCTCTGACGTGTAACTACGGGACATTGGCGAATTTAAACGGAGAAGGCGAGTTGGTGGTGGTGGTCTCACAGGCCACCCGGGAGAAGAGGAGGATTGAAATCCGAGTGAGAAGCTCTCGGATCGCGGGGGGTGGGTTAGGCAGGGACCCTGGATCCAGGAGGGAGGTGTAAGGGCAATAACCACCTGGGTGCAGCTGTAACTGCTGGGATTTACACAGTATGTCAAGCCGGACCAGCTACAGTTAAAAACCGAATAGAGGTTAAAATAGAGGATTCCAGCCTCCTATAAATATATTATTCAAATAAAATATTGCAACCAGGAGTGGTCGGGTTGATGTCGGGATTCCGATTTTTACCAATTTAATCACCCTCACAACCTCAACACGCCTGTTTTATTAGATTAAAACTCCCACCATTTTCTCTGGAACTGTCCAGTTCATTGGCCTTTATTGTAACTGTTCTACAGCGAAAGATCCATGGGAAGCAGCCGTTTCTGTCCTCCTGCCCTCGGCAGAAGAAGTCTCTGCTCAGAGGTTGGTCAGCCTCACCTGCTTAGTGAGAGGTTTCTCCCCCCGAGAGATCTTCGTCAAATGGACCGTCAAGGACAAGCCGGTCAACTACAAGAACACTGAGGTGATGGCGGAGAATGGCAGCAGATCATTCTTTGTGTACAGCCTGCTATCCATTGCAGCCAACGAGTGGGCCAGCGGCGCCTCTTACTCCTGTGTGGTTGGACATGAAGCGATCTCCTTGAAGATCACCAACAGAACCGTCAATAAATCCAGAGGTAAACCCAGTTTTGTGAATATTTCCCTTGTTCTGATGGACAACATCAATTCTTATCAATGAGAATCTCTCGATTGCCTTTCAGTTCTTAAATAAAAAACAATAAAGGCCTTTTCTTCCAATCGTGAGTTACACACACAGCCGCTCAATTAATATTGTTTCCTATTTTAGCCAAGCGGCGGGCTGTTAATCTGAAGCAGAATATTTGTCGGACTTGTGGCCAAAGCTGGTACATTCAGCGCTCTCAGCTCATATATAGGTTGGAGACAAAGAGAAGCTCTTTAATGACAGGATACCTCAAAGTCATTTCAGCAACTTTCGTCCCACTGGGAGAATCTGCATAGTTCTATTTCCCGATAAACAAATGCTGTACATTTATATCTCGGTGCCCTTGTTTCTCGTGTTGTCCATCCCTTCAGATTTGGGGCCAGTTTTATTTGGCAGCATCGCACACTCTGGGATCTGAAATGAGGTCCACACACGAACACGAACTGTATCTCCCATCGCCCCACCAGAGAGAGGTGAAATCGCAATTGTTATACCCCTGTACCTCCCACTACCCCACCAGAGAGGTGAAAGGGCAATTCTGAACCAACTGTACCTCCCACTGCACTACCAGAGAGAGATGAAAGGGCAATTATTCACCCACTGTAACGCCATTGCCGTACCAAAGAGTGGTGAAATGGCAATTCTGAACCCACTGTACTTCCCACTGCCCCACCAGAGTGAGGGGAAACGGCAATTGTTAATCCACTGTAACCTCACTCCGTCTCTGCAAGATTCTACAAGTTCCCTGGCAGGACAGACGCGCCAACATTAGCGTCCTTGTCCAGGCCAACATCCCAGCAGAGAAGCACTGACCACACTTGATCAGCTGCTCTGGGCCGGCCACATTGTCTGCACACCAGACACTAGACTCCCAAAGCAAGCGCTCTACTCGGAACTCGTCCATGGCAAATGAGCCAAAGGTGGGCAGGGGAAACGTTACAAGCGACCTCAAAGCCTCCTGATAAAGTGCGACATACCCACTGACACTTGAGAGTCCCTGGCCAAAGACCGCCCTAAATGGAGGAAGTACATCCGGGAGGGCGCTGAGCCCCTCGTCTCTCGTCGCCAAGAGCATTCAGACATCAAGCGCAGGCAGTGGAAGGAACGTGCGGCAAACCTGTAAAATCTTCCCCTTCCCGCAACCACGGTCTTTCCCACCTGTGACAGAGACTGTGGTTCCCTATTGGACTGAACAGCCACCTAACAAATCATGCTAAGAGTGGAAGTAGTCTTCCTTGATTGCGAGGGACTGCCTATGATGATGTAAACCCTCTTCCCCACCAGAGAGAGGGGAAAGGGCAATTGTTAACTTACTGTCCCGCCCACTACCCCAGCATAGTGAGGGGAATCTGCAATTGTTAACCCAATGTATCCGACTTCCGCACAAGCGAGAGGGCAAAGGGCAATTGTTAACTCATTGTACCCCTCAATGCCACCAGAGAGAGATGCTCATCGATTGAGTTGTTGTATTCCGTCGGCTGATGTCACATTGTGTCTCACACTGAACACATTTACACAGAGCGAGGAAGAATGCGTGTAAACGTTAGTAGTGTATGTTTTTGTGGAAGTTCACACTTACACATAAACACAACACGGACTTACACATAAACACACAGCGACTTACACATAAACACACACATTGACACACTGACACAAGATATTACGCATACCCAGAATATAATACACACTGTCATTGTCAGAACCACAGCACCATTAATATGACAGCAAAAATAAACACACCCTTTAATAAAACAGAAGCACGAACACACACACACACACACACAAACACACACACTTAAACTCGCATAAACACATATTCAACACAAACTAACTAACAGATAACACACACACACATTTACATGCGAACATACACAGTTACACATAAATGCACACATTCTTACCCATAAACATACACAACACTTACACATATCCATACACAAACACATTAAAACACATACATGAACGTACTTACAAAGAACACACATATTTAAGCATAACCACAAAAAATTGCATATATACACACAAAGGCTTACATGTAAACATACACAAACTTACAAAAAATCACAAACACTTACACATAAATATACATATATGGAATGACACATTAAAACATTCAAACTTACATATCAATACACATCAACACACAAACACAGACAACACCAAAAGAAGAGATCGTCATACACACATACACAAACACTAAAGTGCAAAAAATACGTCAGGTAACAGACGAACATAGAATTAAAATAAATTCTTTGAACAGACAGTCTGCAACGATTGTATTAAATAAATCATTTCTGATACCATAATATCTTACATTCCTATATTCTGGTCCTGCACACAAACTGAATCAAAGTTCTTAGTTGGAAACTCATGCAAATTAATTATGTTCAGAACCTTGACTACCACAAATTAATCCAGATTATAACTCACATCTGATGTCTTACCCTGTCCCTTTGACAGCCTCCGAATAATTAGCTATCTGAAGCTATTGTTAAATTAATCGATATCATTCAGTATAGTTCCCTCGATATTACATCATACTATTCCCGAATGGTAAATCCTATGGAATTGATGCAAAATCAATTAGCCTGTAACATTGAAGGAAAACTGTCATATTTTCCAAAACCGACTATAGAAGGATCATAAAGAAGGAACGACTGTGGAATTAGGAACACAGATAGATTAGTGAGCGTGATTAACTTAACACAGGGCATACATTGAACATTAAAATAGAGAACAAACTAACACCTTAAAGAAAGAAAATAGAATACGTAATAATAAGATGAGATCTTGGATTAACAAACGATCTGAATATATTTCCTTCCCTACATCCCGTAGATTCCTCAGACCACATCTGGAGTGAAGAGTGTGAGGACGAGAGCAGCAACATCTGGACAACCGCTTCCACATTCATCATCTTGTTCTTCCTGAGCATTTCTTACAGCGCTGCCATCACTCTGGTGAAGGTGAGAAGATTCAATGCACTCAGTTCGAGTTGATTGAAGAGGTTTGACAAATCTCTAAATGTTTCATTGATAACAACCCTGAAATTAATGCGCCAAATCACTAAAACGCTGCTTCAAACTTTTATCCCTCTTTAACAGGTCAAGTGATTGACTGAATTTCGGCCGCTGTGGATTTTTCTCCTCTGGTTGTTAACTGTGTCTTGAAAATAAATTATGTCCTCTTGGTGATTCCCGGAGTCAATTGCCTTCAACTTTTTCATTTCTCTGTTTGAAATGTGTGAGATAACCGTGGCTATAATGTAAATGTATCTCGGAGTTAAACAATTGTTTGAATATCTCATGTGTACATAAGTCATTTTATCATTCATGATTCACAATTATTCCCTTCCCTTGGTGTTGAACATCTGTTTCTCTCCCTGCTGTCTGTTAGAGTTGTACAGATAGCTGGCAGCTCAGACCGACTGTGTTCTGGTATTAATGTGACGCTCATTTGTTATATTCAATTTGTGTGAACTTTTGAAAACCTTCTCTGTAAATTGTTCTCTGTGAAATTGTTAATAAAACTGCAATGGCAAATGGAATAAATTGGACTTTGCTGAACTCCTTACTCCAAGGCTCCTTCACATGTTCTATTTCCCTATCACAATTTGTTTTATTTCCATGAAATTTATTCTTCCCGCGTCCTATCCTGTTTGTGTTTGAATCCAAGTCCCTTCGGTTAAGGAGCCACTGCGCCACCTAGTGTCCCATCAGAGTGAAGGCACATTTTCCCCTGTCTTGTTGCATCATGCACCAGAGGCGGAATGACTGCACAGCGACCAGGCGGTCTCCTCTAATATTATGGTCTTTCACGTGCCAGGTTATATTAAAGAGCAGGCCTCTGATGCACCAAAGTCCGATACAGTATAGTATGCGTCAGAGCAAATCTCCCTCTACTGTCCGAACAAACACTCTCAGGGCAGGTACAACACGGGTTAGATACAGAGTAAAGCTCCCTCTGCACTGTCCCATCAGAACTCCCAGGGCAGGTGCAGTACGGGTTAGATACAGAGAACAGCTCCATCTACACTTGCACTCCATACCCTCCCAGGGCAGGTACAGCACGGGTTTAATATAGAATAAATCTCCCTCTACACCGTCCCATCAAACACACCCAGGGCAGGAGCAGCACGGGTTAAATACAGATTAAAGCTCACTCGATACTGTCCCATCAAACACTTCCAGACACACTAGGGAGCACAAACTCTTGGAATGATTCCCAAAGACTGGGGCCTAACTGACACACAGACAGGCGCTCCAATGTTTCTGTTATATACATACAGAAAGCCAAGAAAGAGACGACAGGTGGAGAGACTATTTTTGACAGAGAGAGATGAGGGTTCACGCTGCATCTGCAGGTACATTTGGAGCTTTGTGCCCGTTGGGCACCTACATACAGAATGTGTGATGCACGGGCAATATCAATTTCTGATGTAAAATCATTGTCGTTTTGTTCTGCCCAAATATACGATTGACATCCTCCTCTCTGGGAGGGCATTCGTAGAATGTAAGTTTTGTTTTCGATTCAACTCTTTAAAGGTGACCTGAATGCATATGGTCCACACAGACAGAAATGAGTACGGTAATCACTGCCAGCCGTTCTCCTTTATGAGGAACATACATAAAAACATAAGAATATAAGAAATTGGAACAGGAGTAGGCCATACTGCATCTCGAGCCTGCTCCGCCATTCAATAATATCATGGCTGATATGATAATGTCCTGAGCTCCACTTCCCTGCATGCTCCCCATAGCCCCTTATCGTTTAAAAAACTGTCTATTTCTATCATATGGTTATTCAATGTCCCAGCTTCCACGGCTCTCTGAGGCAGCGAAGTCCACAGATTTACAACCCTCTTAGAGAGGAAATTTCTCCTCATCTCTTTTTTAATTGGGCGGCCCCATATTTTAAGATCATGCCCTCTAATTCTAATCTCCCCCATCAGTGCAAACATCCTCTCTGCATCCACCTTGTCAAGCCCCCTCATAATCTGATACATTTCGATAAGATCACATCTCATTGATCTGAATTCCAATGAGTCGAGGCCCAAACTACTCAACCTTTCCTCATAAGTCAACCCCCTCATCTCCGGAATCATCCGAGTGAACCTTCTCTGAACTGCCTCCAAAGCAAGTATATCCTTTCATAAATATGTAAACCAAAACCGCACACAGTTCCAGCTGTGGCCTCCCCAATATCCTGTATAACTGTAGCAAGACTTCCCTGCTTTTATACTCCATCCCCTTCACAATAATGGCCAAGATACCAATGGCCTTCCTGATCACTCGCTGTACCTGCATATCATCCTTTTGTGTTTCATGCACAAGTACCCCCAGGTCCCGCTGAACTGTGGCACTTTGCAATCTTTTTCCATTTAAATAATAACTGGCTCTTTGATTTTTTTCTGCCAAAGTGCATGATCTCAAATTAAACACGACCCGCTGTCACTTCTTCCCCGGACTGCCTTTCTGTCTGCTCTGCACTATTCCCTCTGATACCATCTCGCTTAACTCACTGAACATCAACCACGGATTTGTTCTCACTGCTCTGCTCCATTCCTTCTGATACCATCTCCCTGAACTCACTGAACATCTTCCTAGGGATCCTGCCTCCCTGCTCTGCTTCATTCCCTTTGATACCATTCGCCGAACTCACTGAACATCACCCTGGAGATCCTGTCTTCCTGCTCTGCGCCATTCCTTCTGATACTATCAACGTGAAATCAGTGAACAAATCCTACGGATACGGCAGTAACCTTCGAAGAAACAGCCAATCACTGTGCTATGATGTATGCGAGGGATTATGGCGTCATCCACGGAATCCAGGTACGCAACTCAGTTGAAGTTAGTACCAGGGACACATATATTTCCTGATGTTTGATTTCTGATTTAAGCAAATTGGAAAAGGAGCCTGAGGTGAAAAGGGCCGAATTTATTGATGCAGTTATGATCAGGAATATACTACGTGAAAGAGTGGGGGGAAAGACTTAATATTAACTTTCAAAAGGGAATTAGTTAAATATCTAAAGGGAGAAAATTGCAGGGCTTTCAGAAAAGATTGGGACTAATACAATAGCTCTTTCAAAGTGCCAGCACAGGCTTAATATTCTGATTCTAGATCCGAGGTGATGCCAGCGAATGTTGTCATGCTGTTCTCACAATTAACTTTAGCTGCAACCAGTTGGCATCTGCTTCGTGTATGTCGCTAAGATACTCAACCTGCCCAATTGATTGGCTCTGCAGGACATTTCCCCGAGTATCAAGAAATCAGTTTATTGTGAGCCCTTCATACAGGAGACTGTCCTTTGGGTCCATCTCAGTATGTGTCGGCTCACAGGAACCAATGTGGCAGGATCTGCCCGCCGTTATATACGACTTCAGCAGTCGGAGCCAAGATCTACAAAGTGGCGGGAGGTTCTGTACGAGGGTTGAACTGAGTTCCATCACTGTGAGCCCCAGGGCACGTTAAAAAAAATTGCAGGTTCGGTCATCTGCAGCCCAGAGATGGTTAAACTGGTAAACTTTGTCACAATTTAGAGATCTGCAGAGAAACGTCTCTGGCAAAATATATTACCTTCATAATAGCCGATGTATTTCACCAGAATAATCTCGGTAGCAGGTAGGTTGTGGTAAGTGTTCCCTGCGCTGGTTTAAATTATGCTAATTAAGAAGGACATTAAATGATGATTTAAATAAGTTTTACAGGTAAAATCCAATGGAGTTCGGTAATGCAGCCTCAATATGAGATTACGGTATATGAAGGAGATAAAGCTGAAATAAATGTACTTACAACACCAGTTCCGAAGATCCAGATCGTTACAAGTACGCCTGCACCTGATCCCGGCAACGCAGTTTACCTTATACCGCAATAACACCAGGGAAATTGGTGCCGATTTTGCAAGAGGAAAATTCGATGCTCGTCATTTAAATGAATATTAATTTTTCCTTTGTCAATTTTTGTAGCAGAAAATGAATACAGCGCCGTCTATTTCTGTTGACTGAGAATCACGGTGCTTCAAACTGATCGACTATGTAAAAAATTCCAGGGAAACCACAGACCAAACCAAGAAGATATCTGTCATCGAGCGATTCGATAAAGCAATATCTGTAATTGAGGGAACTTTTAAAACAACATGTTGAATTTCTTTTCATAACAGGGATGAGGGGATTCTGTGCAGGGACTGGAGAAGCTGGCATTGATCTCATTAAAACAGAGAAGGTTAAGAAGAGATTTAATAGAGTTGTTCAAAATTATGAAGAGTTTTGAGAGATTAAATTAGGGAAACTGTTTCCACTAGCAGAAGGGTCGGTAACCAAAGCACAAAGATTTAAAGTAATTGGGAAAGGAACCACAGATGACACGAGGAAACATTATTTTACCAGGCGAGTTGCTTTGATCCGCAATGCAGAGCCTGAAAGGGTGGAGGAAGCAGAGTCAGTAGCAACGTTCAAAATTGAATTGTGTAAACACTTGAACGAATAAACGAACAGTTCTATGGCGGAATGCAAAGGTGTGGGACTAATTGAACAGCTCTTGCAAAGAGGAGGCACAAAGGATCGTAACGGCGTCCTTAGGTGTTGTATCATTCTACGTACGGGACCGTTGTCCCGCAGCAATGCTCCAATTCCCCTTGAATCATGCTGCAAGTCTCTTTACAGCAAATTATAAGAAGAAGCGTATTCGTGTCGACCAAAACACAGCGGGGTTAATGGAAGGAGTAGTTTGGAGAAGGTTCTTTCACAGAGCGAGCACAGACAAGATTGGTCAGACGACCTCCTTCAATGCTGTATTATTGTGTGATTCTATATGTCAAGCACCATCCGGAATTTTCATTTATCGTTGTTACTTTATTGTCCATGGGTTGAAATACTGGAACTTCCTACGTGACATCACATTCACCACATGGACTGCAGCGGTGCAAGGAGAAAGCCCACCAACACTTTTTCAAGGGCAGCCAGTAATGCACAATAAATTCCGGCCTTGCCATCTACGCCCATATCTCGAGAATAGATACAAACATCTAAGAGAAACAGCGGGTATAGAAGGACAATCACCAAGTTAAACATTTCTTGGTTTCTGTCATTTTTGCTTTCTTTTACTATTACCTTATTTTGTTCTCTTACGCTTCTTGTTCTTTCTCCATTTCAATCTTTCTCTCCTCTCTCACACTTTCTCTCGTTCACTCTATTTACTGATTCCAATTTCTTCTTTTGCAATATTCATAACGTTGAATGGTTAAATTGCATCCCCGAATATTTTCTTAATTTGAACAAGTGAGGTGCAGTTGGGAGGGAGGCTTGAATTACCATTCAGAAATACTACCCAGAGCAATGCTCCTCCAAAATGTGTGTAACTCCTCCTTTATTGTTACTGAGTGGCATTCTGAGTGATGCGCCAAATTCACATGAGAGGGAGGAGAGTAACTACATCGTGGCGATTCGTCAATCCTATTCAAATGCTGTTACCCAATTAAAGAATTTGGTGCCTTTTACCAGGAAAGGAATTGCATGCAATGCTTCTTTACTTTCTGTTATACCTCCCTGCCAAACAGTTGCTCACTTTACTGAGTATAGCAGCTTGCAATGGGAAATAGAATTTCAATTTTAAGGTGTTGTTGGTGACGTTGTAAGTGCGCCCATATCGTACCATCATATCATTATATTGTGGCTGGTGCAGGATCATAGAATCATAGATTGGGTTACAGCATAAATGGATACATTTCGGCCTGTGGAGCCCCTGTCCGCACTCTGCAAGAGCACCTCAGCTATTCCCACTCCCCACCTTTTCCCCATAGCCCTGCATTTTTCCGCTTTAGGTAGCTATCCAACATCCTTTTGAAAACCACCATTGAACTTGCCACCACCATCCTTTCAGGCAGTGCTTTCCAGATCATAACCACTCGCTGCATATAAAAGTTATTCCTCAAGTCGCCTTTGGTTCTTTTGCCAGTCCACTTAAATCTGTGTCCTCTTGTTCTCGAACCTTCCGCCAATGAGAAGAGTTTCACCCTGTCTTTTCTGTCCAGAACCCTCATGATTTTGAATACCTCTATCAAATGTCCTCTCAAGGTTCACTGCTCCAGAGAACAATTCCAGCTTCTCCAGTCTATGCACGTAGATGAAATCCCTCATCCCTGGAACCATTCTTCTAATTTTTCTGCACTCTCTCGAAGGCCTTCACATCCTTCCTAAAGTGTGATGCACAGCATTGGATACAACACTCCAGTTGAGCACGAACGAGCGTTTTATAGAGGATTATCTTAACTTCCATGCTTTGGTACGCTATGCCTCTATTTATGAAGCCCAGGATGGCGATTGTTATTTTAACTGCTTTCTCAACCTGCCACTCTCAACGATTTGTGAACGTGTATCCCAGGTCTCTCTGTTCATGCACGCCCTTTAGGATTGTACCCTTTAATTTATACTGCTTCTCCTCGTTCTTCCTACCAAAATGTTACACTTCACACTTTTCTGCATTGGATTTCATCTGCCACGGGTCCGCTAATTCCGCCAGCCTGCGGTCCCCTTTTGAAGTCTATCACTGTCCGCGTCAATGTTCAGCATACTTCTAAGTTTTGTGTCGTCTGTAAATTTTGCAATTGAGACATGTACACCCAAGTCCAATTCGTCAATATATATCAAGAAAAGCAACGTTCCTGATAAAGACCCCTGGGTAACACTGATACCTGAAAAACAGCTTCCAGCCAGAAACACATACCATTCATCACTAATCCCTCTTTCCTGTAATTCAGCATATTTGGTACCCATGCTGTCACTTTCCCTTTTACTCTATGGGCTTCTACTTTGCAGGCAAACGTACTAGCTGGCACTTCGACAAATGCCTTTTGTAAGTCCATGTATACCACATCAACCGCATTGTCCTCATCTACCCTCTCTGTTACCAATGTAAAAATACTCAATCAAGTTATTTAAACACCATTTACCTTTAACAACTGCATACTGGCTTCCTTTAATTAATCCATACTTGTCCAAGTGACTGTTAATTTTGTCTCTATTTTTCGCAGGATCACAGAGACTGCTGCCATGATCCACCACTCGCAATATTCCTGAGAGTTATGAATCAAGGTTATTCAGAGCGGTCTCTACAGGATAACAACTGGTTGTCACATAGTCGCATAATCCTGACTCTAACAAGGAAATAAAGAAAGTACTGGATTTATATAGCACCTTTCACAACGCGTGAACGTCTCAATGCGCTTTACAGCCAGTGAAATACTTTTTGAAAGTGTAGTCACTGTTGTAATGCAGTGAGCCGATGGTGATTCATGAGAGCTCAATAGAATGGAAAAGTATTTGCTAGCATTCGTATGATAATACTACTCTGAGGAAACAAACCGCCGGCAGTACTGAAATAAGGCCCTCTGATTAAAATATAATCTTAATTACACGCAAATCAGTTGTACGATTTCTCACACATGGATGTCAAGATATACGATATCGCGCATGTGGATGTCGAGATATTCGATTTCTCAGACTTGGATGTCGAGATGGGCCATGTTATTTGGGCTGATGGAGCTGGACAAAGCTGGTTCAGAACTGACAGGACAGGATGGCCCACTGGGTGTGATATTATGCAGAATTAACACGAAAATACATTTTTATAATTTGATTAATTTTATAAAGAGATTCATTGGATATTTCAGCGCATCCATTAACTCCTCTCTGAATTTACTCTGGATCACTGCATAAATACACGTGTTTGTGCAGGAACTCAAAAGCTGAAGACTATTTCCGGTTTCTTGGAGAATACATTTTGGGTCTTTGAAATTGGAACCTGAGAAATAATTATTCTTTGTAATTCGGACATACAAGAAATTTACAACGTACACTGTCCATAATAGGATGAATCTGCCTGAGATGGTAAAGAGTAAAACGATGGACTTTCTCCGTCTCTCCATCTCTGGGTCGCTTTGATTCTCTCCACTGCTATGGGCCCGGAGCCTCCTGCGGGCTCTGCTGGTCGCTAGAATATGTCTGACGGTCAGAGCATTGAGCAGCAATATCAGGAGAAAGGGGAGTCATGGCGTTAAAATTCTGTCAAGCCAGTCATATACTATCCATAGAGGAGAAGTATAAAATATTACTTTGATGTTACATAACCACGGGACATTGTCAGTTATGAACATAGGTCCATATGTGAGATAAGAAGGAATGTTTTTTAAACAGCTCAGGGAACCGACCATGACTATAATCAGAGCCGCATTTTTCTCAGTGCAATATTTTGTTTCAATTTCTGGCATCATATGGCCACAAATCGATCGAAGGTGAAAGCGACCGTTAACCAGACGGAACTATCCGTGGCGACATAAATTAGGATAGATGTTATAGTACAGCCTGGAGTGGTGGACAGCAGACTAAATTGAAGATAAATTCCACTGATCCGGTTTAATATCACAGCGGTGATAATGACCAGGAGATCTGCCACTGCCATGGACAGCAGGTACCAAGTGATACATCTGGAAAGACCGCACTTTCCTCGGGACAGGATCACAATTGTCACCAAGTTAGCTGCAAGAAAGAGACAGAAAAGAAATCAGTAACATTATGTATCACTCCTCCTTGATGTTTATTTATTTTGATCATATTTCAGTCTTAGATACTTCACCTCGCAATGGGAATTATTCAGTTACCTGTCGGCAGAGATTGATCTGTTAAGATTTGAATAGTGTTTGAGGAAGGGAAGCGGGAACAGCGAATGTGAAGGAGCGAGGGCGGACTGAAGCAATGAATGAGGAGCAGGACACTGAGAACAGGCCATGGAGTTTTAGGTGCAGCTTCGTGACTTAAACTGTTTATCGTTCACTGATTGTCAACCATTTACTGACGCAGAATATCCCTTCATTAAATGCATGGCTAAAATCACACGTCAATCATGCAATCATTAAATCAGTTCAGAAATTCGATCATATAGACTAATAGAGTCATAGAAGTTTACAGCACGGAAGGAGGCCATTTAAGGCCCTCGACCAACAAGAGGCTATCCAGCTTAATCACACGTTCCAGCTCTAGGTCTGTAATCCTGCAGGTTATGGCACATATGTTGCATATCCAAGTACTTTTTAAATGTGGTGAGGGGTTCTGCCTCCACCATCCTTTCAGGCAGTGAGTTCCAGACCACCACAACACTGCATGAAGAAATTCCCCTCAAATCCCCTTTAAAACTTTTAATAATTATTTTAAATTGATGTATCCTAGTTGTTGATCCCTCTGCTAATGGCAATAGACCCTTTCTATCCACTATATCTCGGCCCGTCATAACTTTATACACCTCAATGAAGTTTCCCCTCTGTTCCAAGAAAAACAAATCCAGGCTATCCAATCTGTCCTCGTGGCTAATATTCCCCACTACCGGCAACATGCTCGTAAATCTCCAGTTCAATCATCTCCTTCCTGCAATGCGGTGACCAGAACTGCACGCAATACTTCAGCTGTGGCCAAACCAGTGTTTTATACAGTTGAAGCATAAGCCCCCCCTGCTCTTGTATTTTATGCCGCGGCTAATAAATGCAAGCTTTAATTATGCCTTATTAATCACCTTATCCACCTGGCCTGTTACTTTCAGGGAATCTGTGGACCAATGGTGGAGCTTTGGAGGCGTGGCCTAATCAGTTGGAGCATTGCTGCTGTGAGAGAAGGAATTCCCTGCTGAAGCTCCTGTCTGGAAGGCCGAGAGTGAACCCTGAGACCAGCCCAGGAAGAGAAGGAGAGGGCTGGCTTACTACAATTCAAGGTCCAGAGGGAGAGGAGGAGAGCAGAAAATGTATCATTTATTGCTACTACAGAGAGTTGGAGAGAGGGGGAAAAGAACATCCTGAGAAAACACCATCCAGTGTGGAAGGAGGGAGAGCCATTTCGACAATCTTCGACAGGTGGGTGTGTTTTGGTGCATTCCCCGAAAGACTTTATTGTATCGGTGGGGGGAGGAAAGAAAACATTTCGAGGGCCGGAACATCGCGGCGGGTGTGTGTGTGTGGAAGTGTGTGTGGGGGTCTTGCTTACAGCTAGGCCCCACACACCACTGAATCACACCTCCCTCATTGCCTAGCCTGGGATAGCTGGAGCTACCTGGCTGAAGTAGTACTAATTACCCTATTAAACATCGTTGGGAGTGTGTGCCTGGGTGGCTCCAGCTAACCCAGGTGATGACATCTTCTCCCCCCACCCGAAGACCATTCTACAAAGACTGTGTTTTTTGCCATCTGGGGAGTGTACCCCAAGAAACACCCACCCATCACTGTGAGGGGAGACCTGCCCTCGCAGCTACCCTCTTTCATACCCCCCTCGCTCTTTCTCTCTCTCTCTCTGTCTCTCCCCTCTCTCTGTGAGAGCCCTTTGCTCCTAATTATAAAACAATTAAGACAACTGAGCAGAGAGAGCAAGGCCCCTCCCCATTCGGGAACTAGGGGAGAGGTGTGACTCTTTTAGAGCTCCCTCTGCTCAAAACACCAACGAGGCCAATTAAAGACTATTAAGGCCTGTGACTTTGGGGTGGGTGTAGCCCTTAAAGGGACCCCGTGATGGCGACCCCATCCACGCTGGTGGCAGGGCCAGCTAGGACATATGCGCAGGCGGCGTCCACATCCACGGTGCCTCCTGCGCCTCCTGCGCCTCCTGCTGCCCTGCCACCATTCATTCTGATAACAAAAAAACACGGGGTCAAGAGCTACACTCACCCCACAATGAGCATTGAAGAGTGCGTGCGGGCGATGGCTGGGGTAGTCGGCCCCTCGGCCATTGTCACAGCCTCCAAGATGTCTGGGAAGGCCGTGTTCTTCATGGGGTCAGAGCGGGCGGTGTCCCTGGCCCTCGAAAAGGGGCTCACGGTGGGCGGGACGTTCCTGCCGGTGGACCCTCTCGAGGCCACCGCGCAGAGGGTCATCATATCAAAAGTCCCGCCCTTTGTTCTCGCTCAGCTCCTCCTCCCTCACCTACACCAACTGGGGGAGGTAAGGTCGGGGACCAACCCCATACCGCTCGGCCTCAGGGAGAGCAGCCTGCGCCACGTTTTCTCCTTCCGCCGCCAGCTCTTTGTCCGGCTGGCGCGGGAGGAGACGACGGAGGGCAATTTTAATGTGGTGCATGAGGGGACAGCCTACCGCGTCTTTTGGACGTCGGACGGCGTGCGGTGCCATGCCTGCAGCGAGGTGGGGCACGTTCGCAAGAACTGTTCCGCCTCCAAAGCCGCCAAACCACCGAAGGCGGCCAAGGCTGGCGCCGCCGCCACCACTCCCCCTAGTAGCGTCCGCGTGCCGGGAGCTGTGGGTGCGCGGTCATCGTCGGGGGCCTTTGTTTTCAATGCCTCCAGCGGGGGGAGAGGGAGAGCGTCCGATCGGAAAGAAGGTGCGGAGGAAGGCAAAACATCTCGAGGCGGGTCCCCTCAGTGCGCCAGACAGCTTGAACACCGCGCTCAGCCCAACCCTGACATCGGCGAGCGCGGGGTGCCCTGAGCCCATGCCCAAGCCCTTCACCAGTATCACAGAGGGGCTCGGGCGCGGGCAAGAAAAGAAAAAGGAGGGTGGTGGAGCGGGAGGCCTCGGCAGACATGGAGGTCTCCCTGCCTCCGCGCTCACCCAGGAACAAAAGGAGGCGCCGCTCCAATGAGGCGGAGGGGGAACAACATCCCTCCGTGGAGGAGTCGGTGCCTGCCGCGTGTCCCGCGTCCCCCACGAGCGCCTCCAAACTGCGCCGTAGGCAGGAGGAATCTGTCCCCGGGGAGGGTGAGAGAGTCGAGGCTGCCCAGCCTCTGCCTCCCGGGGATGGCGTGGAAGATCTGCCTGTCGTGGGGGGCGTGGGGCCAGCGGTGGATTTCATTGCCGCCGGGTCGAGCGTCCCGGGGACTGAGGTGGGCGGGGCCGAAAATGCCGAACCTGAGCCCGCCCAGCCAATATCCAACTTCCCCCGGGACTTGCTCGACTCGGCGGAAATACACAGTATCAACAATTTTTATGAATCTGTACACGCTGGGCCGGGGGGTGGCGGCGGGGAGGGGGAAGAACAACAACCCTCGCCCCCGACTTTGAAGCTGGGGTACTTGGAGGACCTGGAACATTACTTTGGCCAGGTCTCTCCGTGTTCCCCGGTTCCTGGGGAGGGGGAGGATCCCCTTCCGCTGTCACTTCCTGACCCAGCACCACTTTTAACAGAGCCCAGTGGAGACTCCTCTGTCGACGATCCTGGGGGTGGGATCGGAGCAGAGCCAGGGCCGGATGGAGCGGCCGGGCCGTTTGCCGTACCTCGTGCGGTCCACGGGCCGGCTGCTAGCGGTGACCACCCGGAGGGGGACGGGGACTCGGTGGAGGACGCGGGTGTAGATCTCGAGTCCATCGCCAGTGAGGCGGTGGATCTCCTCGTGCCCGCCGCTGAGTCCCCCCTCATTCCCGTAGAGGAACTCCGGGACTTTTTGGCCCAGAGCCAGGGTCGCCGCGACCAAGCCCATCTGGCCCGGGAAAGATGGTCCGAGCCGGGATTGCTCATCGCTTCCGTCCGCATCGCCACTAAAACCATGGCCGCGTGCGTGCCCTTATCAAAGGCGCAAGGCCTTGAGCTGCGCCGGCTCAAAAAGTTCCTCGCTGGGCTGCTGAAGGAGTAAAGGTCAACAAAGGACTCCACTCACCCCCCCCACAATAGGTTAGGTAGAGGTTGCATTATGCTTTTGTCATGAAGATAACCATAGCCAGCCTCAACATCAATGGCAGCAGAGGGGCACACCGTTGATTTAACAATTTTTCGCTCCTGCGTGAGGGGAAATATGCGGTGTGCTTCCTGCAAGAAACACACACCGTTCCAGGAGACGAAGCCACGTGGCTCCTGGAATGGCAAGGAGAGGTCCGCATGAGCCACCTCACTACCACTTCTTGTCGGGTGGCCATCTTGTTGGCCCCGCATTTTCAGCCGGAGATCTTGGTGGTCGAGGAGCCCGTGTCCGGCCGCTTGCTGCACGTCACGGTTCGCCTGGGGGACGTGCCGCTCTATCTCGTGAACGTGTACGCCCCTCAGCCCGGACCGCAGCAGACGCGCTTCTTCGAAGAGGTGTCCGCTCTTCTTGGCTCCGTCGACGTCGGTGACTGCATTGTCCTCGGGGGGGATTTTAACTGCACCCTCTCGGCGAGGGACCACTCCGGTGCCCCGCAGAGCATGACGGCGATGGAGAAGTTGTGGGACCTGGTCGGGTCCTTCGACTTGGTGGACGTCTGGCGAAATCTCCATCCCGACTCCAGCACCTTTACTTGGGTGAGGCCTAGAGTGGGATGGTCCAGAGTCGACCGCCTTTACGTGTCTCGGGCGTACGTTTCCTGCGTCCCGGCGGCCTCCATGCGACCGGTGCTGTGTTCGGACCAACACTTGGTGTGGGCGGAGCTCGCTTCGTTCCACACGAGGACGGGGTCCACGTACTGGCATTTTAACAACCAGCTGCTGGAGGACGTGCGGTTCCAGGACTCGTTCCGTCGTTTCTGGGCCGACTGTAGGAGGAAGCAGGGGGGCTTCCCCTCCTTGAGGCTGTGGTGGGACGTGGGCAAGGCTCATATACGCGTCTTCTGTCAAGAGTACGCAAGGGGGTCGACCTAGAGGCGGGCGGCCAGGGTCGGGCGCCTAGAAAAAAAGGTGCTCGACCTGGAGTCCCGTCTCGGTCAAGTCGTTGAGGACCCGGACTGCCGATGGTGTACGAAGTGAAGAAGGCCGCGCTGAAGGACGTGCAGCTCGTCGGGTCCCGAGGCGCGTTCGTGAGGTCGCGGATCCGGTTCCTGCGGGATCTGGACCGTGGCTCCCCCTTCTTCTACTCTCTGGAAAAAAAGCAGAGTGTCCGTCAGCAGCTCTTGACGCTGCTGGCCGACGACGGCTCTCTCGTCTCGGATCCGGAGGGCGTCAACAACACGGCCCGTGAATATTATGGGGCTCTGCTTTCTCCGGATCCGTCCAGCGATGAAGCGCGTAGAGTTTTGTGGGAGGACCTGCCGAAGGTCAGCCCGGAGGGCGCCGAAAATCTGGAAGCTCCGCTAAGCTTGGCGGAGCTGACCGGCGCCCTCGCCCGTCTCTCGAGGAGAAAAGCCCCGGGGCTGGACGGGCTGACCGTGGAGTTCCACAGGGCATTCTGGGACGTCCTGGGGGGCGACTATGCGCGGGTCCTGGGGGAAAGTCTGGCGACCGGGGAGATGCCCCTCTCTTGGCGCAGGGCAGTCATCGTCCTGCTGCCGAAGAAGGGCGATCTCCGCCTCCTTAAGAACTTGCGCCCAGTCTCCCTCCTCAGCACGGACTACAAAATCTTCGCCAGGGCGATGTCTGCTCGCCTTGGTGCCGTGCTGGACCTCATGATCCACCCCGACCAGTCCTACACGGTATCTGGCCGGACAATTCACGATAATATCCATCTGGTCCGGGACCTCATCCATCATTCCCAGGAGGCTGGTCTGTCGGTCGCCTTCCTATCTCTCGACCAAGATAAGGCGTTCGACAGGGTGGATCACGACTACCTGTTCGGGACTCTGCGCGCTTTCGGGTTTGGCACGCATTTCGTCGCCCGGATCCGACTTTTGCACGCCGCTGCAGAGTGTCTGATAAAGGTAAACGGGTTCTTGACGGCGCCCCTTGGCTTTGGGAGAGGGATGCGCCAGGGATGCCCCATGTCCTGCCATTTATATGCCATCAGCGTGGAGCCTTTCCTGCGCCTCCTGCGGACGAGGTTGACGGGACTGGCTCTGCAAGGGCCGGGCGTGGAGGTCGTCCTCTCGGCTTACGCCGATGACGTGCTCCTCGCGGTAGAGGATCCCGCTGACCTGCGGAGGATGCGTGAGTGCCGGGAGATTTACTCGGCCGCATCCTCCGCCAGCATCAACTGGGGGAAATGTTCCGGACTCCTGGTTGGTCAGTGGCGGGTGGACTCCCTGCCGGAGGAGCTCAGGCCTTTTGCCTGGAGCACGACCCATCTCCTCTATCTGGGAGTCTACCTTAGCCCCGACGAGGAATCCTGGCCAGCGAACTGGCAAGAGCTGGAGGCCAAGTTCGCCGCTCGCCTAGGGTGCTGGACAGTACTGCTCCGAGTGCTGTCCTACAGGGGTCGAGCGCTAGTCATGTTGTGGTACCGGCTGGCCACTTTGACCCCTCCCCCTGCGTTTGTCACCAAGATACAGAAGAAGCTGGTGGATTTCTTCTGGAACAACAGGAAGCACTGTGTCTCTGCCGCGGTCTTGATTCTCCTGCTTGGGGAGGGCGGTCAGTCGTTGGTGTGCGTCAGCACGCAGCTCGCGACTTTCCGTCTTCAGACCCTGCAGAGATACCTTTTCGTCGAGCCCCCTCCTAGGTGGCGTGCTCTGGCGACGTATTTCTTCCGCCAGCAGCACGGCCTCAACTACGACACGCAGCTCCTGTTTGTGAGCTTGGGGGGCGTCAGGACCGCCTTCCAGGAGATGCCTGTCTTTTACAAGGAACTCACCACGGTCTGGAACAAAGTCTCCACCAAGCGCAGCTCTCCACCGGCTGGAGTGGCGGCCGTCCTGCAGGAGCCGCTGCTCGGGAATCCGTATCTCCACGACCGAGGTTTTTGGTGGCGGTCGGACGAGAGAGCTGTGGCTGGTGAGGTGACCAGGGTTAGGAACCTGCTCGATGGCGAAGGAGCGGGCTGGATGGCGCCAGACATGCTGGCGTGGCGCCTAAATTCCACCAACGTCCGCCACGCGGCCAATGCCATTGAGTCGCTAAAAACAGCTCTGGACCCTGACTCCATTAGATGCATCGAGGAGGCTCAAGCACGTGGGGAGATCCCGTCCGAACTGACCCACGTCCGGACGGAATTCCTCATCGGCGCCAAACCCTGGAACCTCCCTCGGGAGCCGGCGCCTCACAACTTGAGCCGCCTCGAGGAAATCCCCTCCGAGCCTTTCAGTTCCGTGCGGAGGGGTTTCCTGTACGGGCTGCTCCTGCACACTCTCAACTTTGCCATCCTCGTCTGCCATCCGGACACGCCATGGCGTACCATCTTGCCGTCCGGAGGAGGCGGGGGTCACCAATAGAGGGCACTCGACGCGGGAGTCCTTCCAGTATTTATCGGGGATTTGGCATGGAGGGTGGTGCACGGAGCAGTCCCGTGCAATAAATTTTTAAACCAGTTCACGGGCTCGCAGTCCGCCTGCAATTTCTGCGGTCTGGAAGAGTCCGTGTTCCATGTTTTTATGGAATGCGCGAGGTTGCAGCCCCTTTTTTATTATTTAAAGGGGCTGCTCCTGAAATTCTGGCTGCACTTCAGTCCCACACTCCTGATCCTTGGACACCCTGTGCGGAGGGGAGCGGGTAGGTCCGAGGGCCTCCTCGTAGGACTGCTCCTGGGCACGGCCAAGGGTGCCATCAGCCGGTCCAGGCAGTGGGCGGTCGAGGGGGTCGTACAACCTGACTGCCTGCCTCTCTTCCGCGCATACATCCGTGCCAGGGTGTCCTTGGAGATGGAGCATGCGATGTCCACCGGTACGCTCGTGGCCTTCCACGAGAGGTGGGCGCCGGAGGGAATGGAGTGCATCGTCACGCCCGGCAACCAAATTTTAATTTGATTTTATATTTTAAAGTTTAATTTGTTTCAATTGCCGGTGTTTTTAGTGTCCCCCTCCCCTTTTATAGGGGGCACTTGGAGAAAAAAAAATAAGATTTTAGTGCCCAAAAAAAAACTTACGAAAAAAAAAGTGCCTTGGAAATGTTGGTGCGCCGCCCAGATCGGGGGGACACGATTTACTGATTTCATGTGTTAATTTTCTCCCAAAAAAAGAGTTCTGTGGACATGCACTCCAACGTCTCTTTGTCCCTCTACACTTCTCAGTTTACCATTTAATGTGTATTCCCTTTCCTTGTCAGCCTTCCCCAAATGCATTACCTCACAAACCTCTGGATTAAATTCAATTTGCCACTGTTCTGCCCACCTGACCCGTTGATAGACATTTTCCTGCTGTCCGCACCTTTATTCTTCATTATCAACTACACAGCTGATTTTCGTATCGTTTCAACGCAATATTCAGAAATAGATGCATTTTAATAAACATTTACAGGCATCATTTCTGGACATTTGTCCGTAGACAGCATTTGTGAACCAGTGCTTGATCACCAGAATTAACTGCACTGATGAAAAGTGGCGGGAAATACATATCAAGACACAAATTATTGACCGATCATTGTTGCATCGGTTCACTTCATATTTTTTCATTAGTCACACGATTTTTACTTTTTAAAAATAACGACTTTTGGACTTGAACAGAGATTGTTAGCTGAAGGCAGTGCGAATATAGATCTGGGACAAGAAGTCACGCTGATGCAGAATGATGTTGTAATAAATTTTGCTTTGGACACCGGGGAACTTTACAATTCCAATAAAATTTCACAATGAACAGGGATACAAAAGACACATACTCTGACTCAGGGAGATTTGAAATGAGAACAGAAAACCTGGAAGATCAAGCAACATCTGTGGAAAGAGAAAATGAGTTAATGCATCAGATCAGTGATCTTTCATTAGAACACAATGAACAAAGCGGCTGTGAAGCAAAATCTCGAAACACAAAATGTCAAAACGGGTAAAGACGCAGAATATCAGCAGAAACCTTAACAACCAATGACTTGCTGTAATGACTTGCAATGATAGCAGCGAGAAGCGGATAGTAAATGGAAAGTATTGGACTGTTTCCAGGGGCGTGCATTCTCAGTGAGAAAAGAATTGCTGCAGACAGTAGCTCCAACATGAGTTGTGGCTCATTCTAATGATCCCTTAGTTATACCGAATGTTAATCCCTAGTGAGCCAATCAGATTGTGCAATTTTATTGTTAGCTATGGTCATTGAAACAAACAAATTAAGGCAGCCATTTTCGAGCTCACCTTTTCTACATTAGAATAACTTCCAATGAATATTGCACCATGTGGAAGGGGAAAAAAGACTTCCGTATCTTTCTAAGGAAAATAAAATGAAAATCTCCATCTGGACATTCGAAGATGCCATAAAACCATACACAGCATGGAGGTCCGAGTTCAATTCCTGGTGTTTTCTCTAGAACTATGGGGCACAGTCTCAGGATAAGGGGAAGCCCATTTAGGATCGAGATGAGGAGGAATTTCTTCACTCAGAGGGTTCTGAATCTTTTGAATTCTCGGCCTCATATCTCTGAATATATTCAAGACTGAGGCAGATAGATTTTTGGAGTCTATGGGGAATCTGTGGATATGAAGATTGTGCAGGAAAGTGTAGTTGAGTTCGATGATCAATCTTGAATTTATTGAATGGCAGAGCAGGCTCGAGAGGCATAGGGCCTACTCCTGCTCCTATTTCTAATGTTTGTTATGTTCCTTAATCGGACCCAAATTATCTCAGTGGGAGAAAGCAGTTGTTGCGATCTAATGATAACTTTTGTCTCTCATCCTGCAATAAAGCAGTCATAGGGAAGTAGGTGGTGCTACCATTGGACAGAGCACCCCTTGTTCTGCAGCAAACCGTCAAACGGCAGAAGGGGTGCTAATATTATAAACCACATCCCTCATCATCCGATAAATCAATAATCGGGATGGTAAAACTAGACAGACAAATAAGATGTAAACAGAAACGTTTTTATTATCAATTAAAACATGTAATACTCAAATAAACAGGGTTGAATCCAGGAAACAGCTAAAGAAAATGATGGCTGTTATTATATCATCAAACACTAATGGACTAATGGTTTGTAGACAACTGTGGCAGTAATGGGATCAGCATTTTTCTTTACGTGGTGAATCAGAGACTTATCAAAGACTGTATTGGTCCACTGAAGGGTGTTCAAGGGCAGGTTGCAAAGGATTCACTAAGAATGGTGGAAATATTACATTTGTACTTTGCATCAGTCTTCACCCTTGAAAATGATGCTCGAATATTAGAATTTAATTCTACTAATTTTGTTAGCAGCATTACCAAAGATAAAAACGTTAGGGTAAAAATAATTAAGAACTTGAAAATAGATAGAGCATCCGTGCTGGATGATATCCGCCTGATGGTCCTCTGTGAGATAGGACATGAGCTGTGAGAGCTCCTGGCCTGTATTTTTAATAGCTCACTGCTCTCTTGAATGTTTCCTACAGATTGGAAGGAGACTAATGCAGACCCCATTTTTGAAATAGGTGACAAGACAGACCCGGGCAACTATAGGCCCATCAGTTTAACATCAGTAATAGGTAAGATGTTTGAAGCAACCATAAGGGATTTAAGAATATTGGATAGGGAGGGACATTTTAGGCATACCAATATGACTTCATACAAAAGAGGTAATATCTCGCAAATCTAATTGTATTTTTTGAAACAGTTACGAAGTTTGTGGATCAGGGAAGCCCAGCAGACATTGTCCACTCAGATTTCCCAAAACATTTTGAAAAAGTACCGCACAAAAGGCTTTTGTATAAGATCGGAGCCTCTGGTAAACGTTGAAATATATTGAGTTGGATTCAGAACTGGCTGGCAGGACACTGGTAAAAAGTAATAATTGATGGATTTGAATCTGATTGTAGACTAGTCACCCGTGGTGTCTGGCAGCGGACAGTGTTGGGACAATTGTGTTTTACTATTTGTATTAATGATCTAGATTTTGGGATTGCGCGCAAAACTTTTAAATTTGCAGATGATACCAAGATCTGAGTGAGATTTTGAATTATAGCAGATGCTCGACTGCTTCAGGCAGATCTGAATGTGCTGGTAGATTATGCTCAAGTCTGGAAAATGATGTACGACTTAGATAAGTGCATATTTATGCATGTGGGTAGGGCAAATGTTCACATTCTTACACCCTCCAGGGAAAGGTATTAAATTTGGCGCAGATAGAAATAGAATTGCGCATTCTAGTACATACATCCTTAAAGGTACATGAGCAATGCTGTGCAGTGATAGTTACAGCAAATAAGGCATCGGGGTGTATCCAAAGGACATTTGATTATAATAGGACGTGTACTGTTTTGTCCTTGAACAAGGCCTTAGTCAGACCGAGCTTTGAATACTGTGTCCAGTGTTGTCCTCCTCACATGATAGGTGATATTGACGCTCTGAAAAGGAGAACAAGAGGGTCACTCGGCTATTTCCAAGTATAAAGCATTTTAATTACCAAGATAGGTTGAAAGAGTTGGAACTCAATTCCTTAGATCAGCATAGACTTAGGGGGGATCTGATTGAGGTTTTAAAATAATGAAGGAAATAGAAGGTTTTCCAGTCGATAGTTTATTTCAATTAAATAGGTTAGGTAGGACCAGGTATCACATATTTCAGTTGTTTGGACTAGATCTAGGTTAGATGTCAGGAGGTGGATCTTTTCCCAGAAGATAGTAGACCATTGTACAATCTGTCATTTCATGTAATGAATGCAGACTCACTGAATTCCTCAAGTGAAAGCTGGATTTGTTTCTGGCTGCGGTAGAGATCACATGTTACAGAAGGTATGTACTGCAGGAAATTCAAGGCCAGAGTGATCACTTGGACTAGTTTCGATCACCTAGATGGATCAGAGAAGAATTTGCCAAATTTCTTCTCCAAAATTGGCCTGGGTTTTTAATCAGATTTTTGCTATTTCCAGGAGATCACATCTTTTCGGGCGGCGTGGGACAGGCTCAATGGACCAGATGGTCTTAACCTTTCCATCATTGTATGTATGCTCGTATCTTTGTTTGTAGAGTGTCCGTTCTCTTGCACTAAATCTGTCAGATGGCAGTAGGCGGTGCTAAATTTGTACAGAGCGTCGTTTGTCTTGCGGCAAATCAGTCAGAGGGCAGCAGGGGGCGCAACAATTATTAAAGAACATGACATTCCATGCGTTAAAAAATTAAGAAAGCAGTAGGGGGCGCTACAATTATAAACGAATCAAGATATTGAAAAAGAGATAAATTCCTCGATCTAGAGATGGATTGATAGATAGATAGATAGATAGATAGATAGATAGATAGATAGATAGATAGATAGATAGATAGATAGATAGATAGATAGATAGATAGATTGATTGATAGAGTGATAGAAAGAGAGAGGGATAATCTGCCAGATAGGCAGATAGAAAGATAGACAGACAGCCGAATAGATTGATAGTTACATAGATCGACTGATAAATATATAGATAGATAGACAGATATACCTACAGACAGACTGATAGACAGACTGACAGACAGACTAACAGATAGATAGTTAGACAGATAGACAGAAAGGGCTAGAAGAATCTATAGATATAGAGACAGATTGAAAGATAGATATTGATAGGATAGACAGATAGCTCGGTAGATCGGTAAATATAATGTTGAGCGCTGTTTGCAGTTCGATTTGTGTGTGTGGAAACGTTACACTTTCAAAATCAAGTTATGGAAATCTCATTTTGTACTGCCATGTAATACACTGCATGGTGGGACTGGCGAGCGGGATCTGCAATAACATAATGCAGGAGAGGGGCGAGGGTCAGGAGATGGAAACCGCAGGGTGTACGGACACTTGATAAATGTACATTTGGCACACTGTAATTAAAGAATGTAAACAACTTCCCCATCCAGTCTGAATCAGACCGACCTTCATCTCCTTTGCTTGTTGCTGGATGTGACGCTATGTCTCAGGATCAAGTGGACACTATCTCAACAGTCCTTAAAACCGTGGAAGTACATTACGAGTCACATCAGAAATCATATTCAATTGAAAATCAGTGAGGCACAATGCAGGGATACATAATAACATAAAAAATAGGAGCAGTAAGAGGCCATTTGGCCCCACGAGCCTGCTCCGCCCTTCAGTAAAGTAATGGCTGATCTTGTACCTCAACTGCACTTTCCAGCACTATCAAGAATCCCTTGATTCACTTATTATTCGACAATCTATCGATATCTGCCTTGAACTTACTGAACGAGTATGCCTCCACTGCCCTCTTGAGCAGAGAATTCCAAAGAATCACCCACCTCTGTGAAGACATTTCTCTTCATCTAAGTCCTGATTTATCCTGAGATAGTGAAAGCCTAGTTCTAGACTCTCCTGCCAGATCTTGCCTGCGTCTACTCTGTAAAGCCCTGGAAGAATTTTGTAGTTTTTATATGACATTTTATTCTTCGTAACTCTAGAGGATATAGGAGTAGTCTACTCAATCTCCCCTTATAGAGTAATCGATAGATAGATAAATAGATAGATAGATAGATAGATAGATAGATAGATAGATAGATAGATAGATAGATAGATAGATAGATAGATAGATAGATAGATAGATAGATAGATAGATAGATAGATAGATAGATAGATAGATAGATAGATAGATAGATAGATAGATAGATAGATAGATAGATCGATCGATATCTACCTGAGCAAGCAGGGACTAAGAGGCACCCGACACTGTGCAGCTATTACCATGAGGGTTACAGACTGAGACACCAGTCGATGTACTGATATGTCCCTGAGGGAGGAAGTCATATGGATACCAATCAATGTCGAGATCTCTCCCTGATGGAGAAGGAGTGAGAGAAATCAGTCAATGTACAGATATCTCCCTGTGGAGTGGAACTGAACGACATCAGTCAATATTCTCATATATCCATGAAGGAGAGGGACAGAGATAAACCGTCCATTGTACAGATAGCACCTCAGGACATGAGACAGAGAGACACCCGTCAGTGTCCAGATATTTCTTGAGTATGCAGGTATAGCCATGAGGGATAGGGGAATGAGGAAAACTGTCGATATATTGATACCTCCATGCTGGACAGGGACGGAGAGACACTTGCCAGTGTAGAGCTATCTCCCTCAGGGAGAGTAGACTGAGACGCCAGGCACTGCACAGATATCTCTTGTGCGAGCAGGGACTGAGGGACACCAGCCAGTCTACAGAAATCTCCCTGAGTTGGGAAGGGACTGAGAGATACCAGCACTGTACAAACATTTCTTGAGTGACAAGAGACTGGGAGACACCAGTCAACGTAAATATGTTTTCCTGCGAGAGGGGTGGGGGGCATCGAGACATCTGTAAATATACAGTTAACATCGGGAGGGAGAGCGACTGAGACATTAGTCAGTGCACAGATATCTCGCTTTCTCACGTATAGGATGACATTATTTTCAGTATTTCAATAACTTTAATCATATCCGTCCATTTACAGGATGCAGTTTCGTCCTTGATGTGTGAAATTATGCATGCTGGACCCTCAGGGATCTCTCGTATCTACTGGTTTCCAAAGATTTCAGAGAGCAACATCATAGAATCACAAAAGTTTACAGCACGAAAGGAGGCCATTTCCTCCCATCGTGACTATGCCAGTCAATCAGAGGCAAACCAGCCAAATCCCACTTCCCAGCCTTGGTCCGTAACCCTGCAGGTTACGATACTTCAACTGCACATTCAAGTACTTTGTAAATGTGGTGAGGGTTTCTCCCTATGCCAGCCTTTCAGCCAGTGAGTTCCAGACCTCAGTAACGCTCTGCGTTAAGAAATTCCCTTCAACTGCCCTCTAAACCTTCTACCAATTACTTTAAATTTATGCCCGCTGTATGTCGACCCCTCTTCTATGGGAAATAGACCCTTTCTATCTATTCTATCTTGGCCCCTCATAAATGAATACACCTCAATCAGTTCACCCCTCAGCCTCGTCTGTTCCTAGGAAAACAAATTTAGCCTGTGCAATCTGTACTCACAGTTAATATTCTCCACTGCTGCCAACATCCTCCTAAATCTCCTCTATACCCTCTCGAGTGCAATCACGCCCTTCCTTTAATGTCGTGACCAGTACTACAGCTGTGGCCTAACCAGTATTTTATACAGTTCAAACATAAACCACCTTTATTGTATGCTATGCCTTGCCTAATAAAGGCAAGCATTCCGTATGCCTTCTTAACCAGCTTATCTACCTGCTCTATTACTTTCAGGGATCTGTGGACATGCACTTTGGACATCCAGAGTCCCTTTGTTCTTCTACACTTCTCAGTTGCAACCATTTAAAGTGTATTCCCGTTCCTTGATAGCCATCCCCAAATGCATTACCTCACAGTTCTCTGGATTCAATTCAAATTTGCACTATTCTGCACCCATGACCAGTTGATTCATATCTTCCTGCATTACGCAACTTTCCTCTTCATTATCAACCATATAGCCAGTTTTAGTATCATCTGCAAACTTCTCAATCATACCCCCTATATTCAAGTCTAGATCATTGATGTATATCACAAAAAGTTGAGATCTAGAACTGAGCCCTGTGGAACACCACTGGAAAGATCTTTCCAGCAACAAAAACACCCATCAACCGTTATCCATTGCTTCCTGCCTCTGAGCCAATTTTTGGTCCAACTTGCCACTTTGCCTTGTATCGCAAGAGTTTTTACTTTTGTGATTAGTTTGCCATGTGAGACCTTATCAAATGCTTTGCGAAAGTCCATATACATTACTTCATATGGTTGGCCCTCATCGACCAACCTGGTTAATTCCTCAAAAAGGAGGTAACTTCAACCAGTCAAACCCACTGAGATCGGATTAACATGGTGGAGAAGCAACTGATAACTTCAACAACAAATAACCTTACAGGGCAGTATCAACTGTTTTTGGAGAATATATCTTTAATTTACCCCATATTTTGATTGGTTGCTCTTTATTATTTGCCACAACATCAAATGGTTAGTTTTGAGAGTTGGAACGCAAGTCAACAGATCCTGGTCGGAGATCAACTCATCCAATCAGACTGGGCCCTCGATGGACAACGCCTATGACGAAGTGGCTCAGATCAAAATCATCGCCCTTCCCTGTTTCCTTGTATTAGTGCTTGTATCGGGCATTACCGGGACCTCAAGTGCACTGTGGCACATCATACGAATGAAGAAGGTCTCACAAGCAAGTGATGTCCTCCTTCTGGATTTAATGATCACCGACTTCTTGATTATCCTGGTCTCTATACTTTCCCATATTCAATGTATCCTTGGAAGCAGATTATGGAGTAATTCCGTGATGTCAGTGCCCTCTTGCGTCCAATCAATCTTGATGGCAACGCACTTTTCATGACCTGCATTGCGATTACATAGAAACATAGAAAATAGGTGAAAAAGTAGGCCATTCGGCCCTTCGAGCCTGCACCACCATTCAATATGATCATGGCTGATCATGCAACTTCATTACCCCATTCCCGCTTTCTCTCCATACCCCTTGATCCCTTTAGCTGCAAGTGTCACATCTAACTCCCTTTTGAATATATCTAACGAACTGGCCTCAACAACTTTCTGTGGTAGAGAATTCCACAGCTTCACATTTCTCTAGTGAAGAGGTTTCTTCTCATCTCGGTCCTAATTTGCTTATCCCTTATCCTTAGAATCATGGTCCTGGACTTCCACAACATCGGGACCATGCTTCTTGCATCTAACCAGTCCAATCCCGTCAGAATTTTACATGTTTCTATGAGATCCCCTCTCATTCTTCTAAATTCCAGTGAATATAAGCCTAGTCGATCCAGTCTTTCTTCATATGTCAGTTCTGCCATCCCGCGAATCTGTCTTTTGAACCTTCGCTGCACTCCCTCAATAGCAAGAATGTCCTTCCTCAGGTAAGGAGACCAAAACTCTACACAAATATGAAGGTGTGGCCCTTGTACAACTTCAGTAAGACCTTCCTGCTCTTATATTCAATAACTCTCGCGAAGAAGGCCAATATGCCATTCACCGCTTGCTGAAACTTCATGCCAACTTTCAATTACTGATGTACCATGACACCCAGGTCTCGTTGCACCTCCACTTTTCTTATTTGTCACCATTCAGATAATATTTTGCTTCCCTGTTTTTGTCACCAAAGTGGGTAACCTCACATTTATCTATATTATACTGCATTTGCCATGCATTTGTCCACTCACCTAACCTGTCCAAGTCACCCTGCAGCCTGTTACCATCTTCCTCACAGCTCACACTGCCATCCAACTTAGTGTCATCTGCAAACTTGGAAATATTACATTCAATTCCTTCGCCTAAATCATTAATGTATATCGTAACTAGCTGAGGTCCCAGCACTGAACCTTGAGGTACCCCACTCGTCACTGTCTGCAATTCTGAAAAGGAACCGTTTATTCCTACTCTTTGCTTCCTGTCTGCCAATCAGTTCTCTATCTACGTAAATACATTACCCCCAATACCATGTGCTTTAATTTTTACACACTAATCCCTTATGTGGGACCTGGCCAAAAGCCGTTTGAAAGTCCAAATACATCACAACCACTGGTTCTCCCTTGTCCACGCTACTGGTTACATCCTAAAAAACTTCAAGACGATTTGGCAAACATGATTTCCCTTTCATTAATCCATGCTGACTTGGACAGATCCTGTCACTGCTTTCCAAATGCGCTGCTATTACATCTTCAATGATGGATTACAACATTTTCCCCACTCCCGATGTCAGGCTAACCGGTCTATAATTCCCTGTTTTCTCTCTCCCACCTTTTTTAAAACGTGGGGTTACATTAGCTATCCTCCAATCCATAGGAACTGATCTAGAATCTATAGAATGTTGGAAAATGAGCACCAATGCATCCATTATTTCTAGGGCCACTTCCTCAAATACTCAGGGATGCAGACTATCAGTCCCTGGGGTTTTATCGACCGTCAATCCCATCAATTTCCCTAACACCTGATTCTGACTGCAAGGGACCTACATTTGTCCTAACTAATTTTTTTCTCTTTACATATCTATCGAAGCTTTGCTGTCAGTTTTCATGTTCTCGGCAAGCTTCCTCTCATACTCTAGTTGCCCCCTCCTAATTAAATCCTTTGTCCTCCTCTGCTGAATTCTAAATTTCTCCCAGTGCTCAGGTTTGCTGCTTTTCTGGCCAGTTTATATGCTTCTTCCTTGGATTTAACACAATCTCGAATTTCACTTGATAGCCACGGTTGAGCCACTTTCCCCGTTTTATTTTTATGCCAGACAAGGATATGTAATTATTGAAGTTCATCCATGTGATCTTTAAAAGTCTGCCATTGCCTATCCACCGTCAACCCTTTAAGTATCATTCGCCAGTCTATCCTAGCCAATCCGTTTCATTCCATCGAAATTAACATTCTTTAATTTCAGGACCCTAGTCTCTGAATTAACTGTGTCACTCTCCATCTTAATGAAGAATTATATCAAATTAAGGTCACTGTTCCCCAAGTGGCCTCGCAGAACAAGATTGCTAATTAATCCTCTCTCATTACACAATCTAGGATGGCCAGCTCTCTAGTTGATTCCTCGACATATTGGTCTAGAAAACCATCGCTTATACACTCCAGGAAATCCTCCTCCACCATATTGCTACCAGTTTGGTTAGCCCAATCTATATGTAAATTAAAGTCACCCATGAAAACTGCTGTACCTTTATTGCACGCATCTCTAATTTCCTGTTTGATGCCACCCCCACCTCACTATGACTGTTTGGTAGTCCGTACACAAATTCCACTAGCGTTTTCTGCCCTTTGGTGTTCCGCAGCTCTACCCATACAGATTCCGCATCATCCAAGCTAATGTCCTTCTTTACTATTACTTTAATCTCCTCTTTAACCAGCAACGCTACCCCATCTCCTTGACCAATATATTTTTTTGTCCACCACATTAGGTCTCATGTCTGGAGAAGGCCTCGATGCTACCTCATTCTAGCCTATGCAATTTGGGTGGCAGTTTTGCCCTGAGCCTGATAACCTTTTCACAATGAGAACTAGCTGCTAAGGTTTCATGCAACTTTATGCAATTATCGTGGCAAATTTTCATGCAATTTTTTTAAATTAAATTATTTCCAATCCTGATGTTGTTGATCTGCTATACCCTAACCACAAAAATAATGATAGAAGTGGGAGCTGAGAAGGAATCTATGGAGCTGATGAAGAAGAAAGTGCTGAAGTACATTCGTGTAATTTTGTTTCTTCTTTTCTGCTTTGACCCTTATCACATCCCTGAATTGTATTTTGATTGTATTTTGAGATAAAGGATTTGCTAGATCCAGCGGATCCATTCTCAGTTTTTTTTACAGGGGCAATGGTAAATTTTACAACTGGACCCTCACTTCATTCATTGCCTTCCTCAATCCCTTGCTGTACATTTTCAGGTCGCAGAGCTTTGAATGGCGATCGCGCTGCTGCACTGTGTAACATGCTCCGAACAGTAACCCACACGCTCACATCAGCAGGGTCTGAGTTAGAGTGTAAGAACTTACAATCTGCTTTTCCACATTAAGTTCGGAGAGAATGTGCTGAAGACACGAACATCAGGAGCAACACTGTTTGGGCCAGTAATTGCGGCTGAGCAAATATGCTACAAATTATAGCAGATTGAACTTGCCTAAAGTGAAATCAGTCCAAACTTAGCTTGTGTGTCTATCACGAACGAATGATTACATTTATCTATCAATGTTACTTACTCATAAATTTGTTCTCTGTTGATTTATCTTTCCGCGTATCACTACAAGTACAGTTTAACCATATGCATATCTATCCAACCATCCACCACTTTCCATCTTTCTATGTACGTTTCTGTTGATGCATCGATTAATATCTCTCACACAGAATCCTTCTACAATTATCTACATATTTATGTATCTCCATAATCTATCTATCTCTCTTTCTAACTGTATTTATATGTTGCTATCTAAATCTGTCTATCTCTCCATCTATCTGTCTCCATCACTCCTTCTATCGATCTGTCTCTATCGAATATTATTGGCCTGAATTTGCGGTCAGAGCTTTCCCATGGTCGAATGCCTCTGAACCACGAGAAAATACGACCCTAACTGATGGTCACGGAAGTTCGAACACTGGCGCTCCTGGGCCTCTACAGGTACGCATGCATAAAGGTCCACATATCCCAGGGGTGCACGCGTTTAGCATGTGACCCTGGGATCATTGGGCCAGGCCGACCAATCAAAAGGTGAATCCCAGTTATGATCATGGAGATTCCACTAACTTATGGAATCACCAAAAACATAAATAGGAATGTGCCTGTTGGACATGGCCAGAAAAAGCAGCAAACCTGAGGACTGGGAGAAATTTACAATTCAGCAGAGGAGGACAAAGGGTCAATTTCGGATGGGGAAAATAGATTAAGAGAGGAAGCTTTCTGGGAACAGAAAAACTGACTGCAAAAGCTTCTATAGATATGCAAGGAGGAAAAGATTAGTGAAGACAAACGTAGGGCCCTTTCAATCAGAATCAAGTGAATTTATAATGGGAAACAAAGAAATGGCAGATCAATTGAACAAATACTTTTGTTCTGACTTCACTGAGGAAGACACAACGAACGTTTCAGAAATACTAGTTTCTCCTTCTCGATGGTCTAGCGAGAAGGAGGACCTGAAGGAAATTCTTATTGGGCAGGAAATTGTGTAAGGGAAATTGACGGGGTTGAAGGCCGATAAATTCCCAGGGCCTGATAGTCTGCATCCCACGAGTACTTACGGAAGTGACCCAAGAAATAATGGATGCATCGATGATAATTTTCCAACAGTCTATCGGCTCTGGATTAGTTCCTATGGACTGGAAGGTAGTTAATGTAACACCACTTTTTAAAAAAGGAGGGAGAGAGAAAAGGGGAAATTATAGACCAATTAGCCTGACATAAGTATTGGGGGAAATGTTGGAATCAGTTGTTAAAGATGAATTAGTGGCATTTGGAAATCAGTGAAAGGTGCGCTCCAAGTCAGCATGGATTTAGGAAAGGGAAATCATGCTTGAAAAATCTTTTAGACTTTTTGAGGATGTAACTAGTGGAGTGGACAAGGGAGGACCAGTGGATGTGATGTATTTGGACTTTCAAAAGGCTTTTGACAAGGTCCCACACAAGAGATTGGTGTGCAAAAGTAAAGCACATGGTATTGGGAGCAATGTATTGACGTGGATAGAGAAATGGTTAGCAGACAGTAAGCAGAGAGTTGGGTTAATCGTGTCCTTTTCAGAATTGCAGGCAGTGACGAGTGGGGTGCCACAGGGGTCAGTGCTGGGATCACAGATATTTACAACATACATGAATGATTTAGATGCAGGCATTGAGAGTAATATCTCCAAGCTTGCAGATGACACTAAGCTGGGTGGTGGTGTGACCTGTGAGGAGGATGCTAGGAGACTGCAGGATGACTCGGACAGGTTAGGTGAGTAAGCAAATGCATCGCAGATGCAGTATAATGTGGACAAATGTGCGGTTATCCAATTTGGTGGCAAAACGTGAAGCCAGAATATTATCTGAATGGTGGCAGATTATGTAAAGGGGAGGTGCAACAAGACCTGCGTGTCATGGTACGTAAGTCATTGATGCTTGAAGTGCAGGTGCAGCAAGTGGTGAAGAAGGCAAATGGCAGTTTGGCGTTCATAGCTAGGGGATTTGAGTAGCTGAACAGGGAAGGCTTCCTGCAGCTCTACAGGGCCTTGGTGAGGCCTCACTTGGAATATAGTGTTCACTTTTGGTCCCCTAATCTGAGGAAGGAAGTTCTTGCTATTGAGGGAGTGCAGCGCAGGTTCACCAGACTGATGCCCGGTATGGCAGGACTGACATCTGAGGAGAGACTGGATCGACTGGGCTTCTTTTCGCTGGAGTTTAGAAGAATGAGAGGGGATCTCCTACAAACATACTAAATTCTGACGGGACCGGACAGGTTAAATGCAGAAAGAATGATCACGATGTTGGGGGAGTTCAGAACCAGAGATCAGAGTCTAAGGTTAAGGAGTAAGCCATTTAGGACCGAGATGAGGAGAAACTGCTTCACTCAGAGAGTTGCTCTCCTGTGGAATTCTTTTCCGCAGGGAGTTGTTGATGGCAGTTCGTTAGATATATTCAGGCGGGAGTTGAATATGGACCTTATGGCTAAAGGGAGCAAGGGGTATGGAGAGAAGGCAGGAAATGGGTATTGAGGTGAATGTTCAGCCATGATCTTATTTAATGGTGGTGCAGGCTCGAAAGTCCGAATGGCCTACTCCTGCATCTATTTTCTATGTTTCTATGCTTCGATCTTCCTACTGACCTGCTCTGTCAGGTCCTCTCTACCTGGTTTTCAGAGATCACAGTGTAGGTGAGTACCTTAATCGTGGAGCAGTTTGCGGACTTGTGCATAGTATACTGACACAGTGCCCCGCCACCCGCCCCCCACCGCGGCACCAGCTCCAGCACGTGACTCTCCTGCGCTTTTCGATTCTCTCTCCAACAGCTCACACTTTTGTCGTTGGTTGTTTTCTAGTGACCACGTACATTCTGGCCTCGTGTCTCGACCTCGCTGCTCGCCTCGGGTCCCGGCCATGCTGCTAGCCACATGTGACGACCTCCCTGCTGGTATTTTCTGTATCTTCCCTGGGTCCCGATCTCCTTGTTGGTCCGTGCTGTACCTTTCCTGGTCGCAACCTACCTGTTGGACCGTGCTGTACCTTCCCTGGGTCCCGATCACCCTGTTGTTCCGTACCTTACCTTCCTCGAGTACCGACCTTGCTGTTGGCCTCAGACTCCGACCTCACTGCTGGTTTGTGATGAACCTACCCTGGATGCCAACTTTATTGCCTGTCTTGGCTTCCCGACTTGGCTTCTGTGCTGTGCCTCACAGTGGGCAGGACAAGGTCAGCTGAAGGAACAAGGTGGTTGATACACATTCTCAAACGGCACACCAGAAGAAGAACACCATCTCAATGGGGCATACGCATCAACCCTGGATACTACGGACACGAACAAAGAGGAATTCTACTCCAGCCTGGAACAATCCCTGACCCGACTCCCAACAGGCAACACGCTGATTCTCCTTGATGACTTTAACGGCAGAGTTGCAAAGGACACAGACCTCATGAGAGGAGTGATTGCCAGGGAAGGAGTAGGGAAAACCAACTCCAATGGGATTCTCCTCCTGAGGAATTGCTTATAACATGGTCTTGTCATATCCAACACCTTGTTTCGTCAGAATGACAAATACAAGGCCACATGGCAACACCCTCGCTCCAGGCACTGGCATCCGAGTGAGGGACCACAAGGATGTCCGCATCACTCATGACATTGCAGGAGCTACTGACTGCTGGATTGACCACCGCCTAATCCGCTCTATTATCTCCATCAATACAGCCTCAAAACAGCAGGGGCAACATAAATGCTGCCGTAAAAAATCAACATTGAAGCTGTCAAAGACCCTGCAAAGAAAGTCCTAATCAGCCAACTGCTCAGAGCCTACCGAACGACTTCCAATCAACCAAAGCCGCAGAGTGTCCATCGTGCCTGTTCTGCCTAAATCCACTAAAATTAGCATCTGCGAATAAACTCTTGGCTACAAAACCAGAAAATATCAAAACTGGTTCGATGCGAATGACCAAGAGATCCAGGAGCTAATAGAAACATAGAAACATAGAAAATAGGTGCAAGAGTAGGCCATTCGACCCTTCTAGCCTGCACCGCCATTCAATGAGTTCATGGCTGAACATGCAACTTCAGTACCCCATTCCTGCTTTCTCACCATACCCCTTGATTCCCCTAGTAGTAAGGACTTCATCTAACTCCTTTTTGAATATATTTAGTGAATTGGCCTCAACAACTTTCTGTGGTAGAGAATTCCACAGGTTCACCACTCTCTGGGTGAAGAAATTCCTCCTCATCTCAGTCCTAAATGGCTTCCCCCTTATCCTTAGACTGTGTCCCCTGGTTCTGGACTTCCCCAACATTGGGAACATTCTTCCTGCATCTAACCTGTCTAACCCCGTCAGAATTTTAAACGTTTCTATGAGATCCCCTCTCATTCTTCTGAACTCCAGTGAATACAAGCCCAGTTGATCCAGTCTTTCTTGATAGGTCAGTCCCGCCATCCCGGGAATCAGTCTGGTGAACATTCGCTGCACTCCCTCAATAGCAAGAATGTCCTTCCTCAGGTTAGGAGACCAAAACTGTACACAATACTCCAGGTGTGGCCTCACCAAGGTCCTGTACAATTGTAGCAACACCTCCCTGCCCTTGTACTCAAATCTCCTCGCTATGAAGGCCAACATGCCATTTGCTTTCTTAACCGCCTGCTGTACCTGCATGCCAACCTTCAATGACTGATGTACCATGACACCCAGGTCTCGTTGCACCTCTCCTTTTCCGAATCTGTCACCATTAAGATAATAGTCTGTCTCTCTGTTTTTACCACCAAAGTGGATAAACGCACATTTATCCACATTATACTTCATCTGCCATGCATTTGCCCACTCACCTAACCTATCCAAGTCGCTCTGCAGCCTCATAGAATCCTCCCTGCAGCTCACACTGCCACCCAACTTAGTGTCATCCGCAAATTTGGAGATACTACATTTAATCCCCTTGTCTAAATCATTAATGTACAGTGTAAACAGCTGGGGCCCCAGCACAGAACCTTGCGGTACCCCACGAGTCACTGCCTGCCATTCTGAAAAGTCCCCATTTACTCCTACTCTTTGCTTCCTGTCTGACAAACCGCAAACGCAAATCATTTCTTAATTGGAAACAACACCACAACTCGAGTGAAAGCAAGCAGTTCTAGAGACAAGTAAAGGCTGAGGTACAACAAAAAACTCGTGACATAAGAACAGATGGTGGGTGGAAAACGCGCAGGAGATCCAGCAATTAGCTGACAATCATGACGTGCGTGGATTTTTTTTTAGCACAATCAAGATCACCTACGGCCCAAGCACACTGTCCGATTCTACTGAGAGCCTAGAATGGAGGAGTGCTCATCATGGACATAGAGGCAGTCATTAGCCGCTGGAAGGAGCATTTCGTGGATCACCTCAACCAAGCCTCTGTCTTTGATGTGAGTGTCCTTGGCCCCATCCCACAACATATAACCCGTCACCACATCGGTAAAATCCTGGCCCAGCACGAGAGTGAAAAGGCTTTCTGACAACTGAAGAACAACAAGGCCTCAGGAATCCCCACCAAAGCACTAACACATGGTGGTTTAATACACTTGGCCCGAATTCATGTCCTCATATCCCTTAACTGGAAGGAGGAGAGCATACCAGGGCCTCTCAAAGATGCTGTAATCGTGCCCATCTTCAAGAAAGGTGACAAGTCCGATTGCAGTAATTACAGAAATCCGCAAGAACAATTATCGCACAAGTCATCCTCAATTATCTCCTCCCAATGACTGAAGAGCTCCTCCCACAGTCGAAATGCGGATTCCACAAACTAAGGGGCACAATGGGCATGATATTCACCGTGTGACAATTCCACGAAAAATGTATGGAGCTACTTCAATCTTTGTACATCGCTTACTTTGCTCTCACAAAGGTCTCCGAATCCGTCAACCATGAGGGATTATGGAGTGTCATTGCAGAAAAAAAATATGTAGCGTGAACCTAATTGGTTAATAAGGGGACCTAATTAAGTAAAGCTAAAAATTAAAAGCAAGTTTGTAAGAGAAAAAAATACGTGCTACGAACATAGGGAAAATGATAGAACTAGAACGCTCAGGAAGATAGATCATCTTATCACAGTATAAACCAGACAGTTGAGAAAAATACATTCCAAGGCTACGTTACATGGGGTAGTAAGAGACTACGGGAAACAAAAGATGATTGAAGAATATCTCACCTGATTCAAAGCAGTTAGGCAAAGAGGAGAAGAGCTAAGAATGATGTGACACTTAACTTATCAGATAAAAAGTGCACAGAGGACGTAACGAAGCTTGCTTTCAAAGTAATTGTATTAAACAATTAATATTTGTTATCGTAGTAGGTAGGAGAAAAATTTGTGACGCAGCAGGGAAACAACAAATGGAAAGCCTCCACATGGAACTTTATGATTTTGTATGTATTTTGACTGTATAAAAACAGAAACATGGAAAAACTTGTATCGAGTATCTTTTTTAATACTCCACATCAGTCATTCTCAAATTTGGTTCTCCTCTGAAATTTATCACCAAAGGATCTACTACAAACACAATATAAGTTCAGAAGGAGGTTAAGCAAGGCTGTGTCATCACAAGGACGCTCTTCTCAATCTTCCTCGCTGCAATGCTTCACATCACCTTTAAAAATCTCGCCACTGGTGTGTAGTTAATCTAATGGACAAGCAGGAAATTGTTCAACCTGTGACGCCTCCGGTACAGATCCAAGGTAGGTCCAGCCTCTTTCATTGAATTACAGTATTCAGACGTTGCTTGCATTTGTGCACATTCAGAGCCCATACACCAAACCATCATTGACATTTCACTGGAGCATACGAGATAGTGGGCCTTTCATTAAGCATCAGTATGACAAACGTTCTCCAGCAACCCGACCCCGCTACACAGTACTGCTCCTCGATTATCAAGATCCATGTCGGGATCTTTGACAATCGGGACCACTTCCCATAACTTGGGAGCCTACTATCAGCAAGGACAGACATCGATGACGAAGTCCATCACATTATTCAATGTGCCAGTGGAGCCTTTGGTCGATTGAGGAAAAGAGTGTTCAAACACCAAGATCTCAATCCCAGAAACAGGCAACAGTCGTGGTATCCGGCCTCTTCTATGCTTCAGAGACATGGACTATGTACAGTAGGCACCTCAAAGCACTGGAGAAGTAGCACCAACGCTTCCTCCGCGAGATCATGCGAACTTATTGGCAGGATAAGCGCACCAACATCAGGGTTCTCTCTCAGGCCAAATTCCCTTGCATCGTGGCATTTAATATGCTCGATCAGCTCCGATAGACGGGCCACATTGTCCGCATGTCCGATACTAGAGTTCCGAAACAAGCATTCTACTCTGAGCTTGGTCACAGCAGGCGAGGTCGAGGAGGGCAGAGAAAACGCTTCAACGACACCATCAAAGCCTCCTTGATAAAAATTAGCATCCCCACTGACCCTTGGGAATACCTGGCCCAAGTGGATCAGAAGAATCCTACAAGGCACCAAGGACTTCAAGTTTATCCGCCGTGATCAAGTAGAAGCCAAGTATAAAGAGCGGAAGGAGTGAACGACAAATCAAGCACCCCACCCACCAGTCCCTCCAAAAACCCTCTGCCCCACCTGTGAGAGAGACTCTAAATCCACCATTGTTCTCAGCAGTCACCTTCGAACCCATTTTAGTGTGGAAGCAAGTCATCCTCAACTCTGGGGTCTGCCTAAGAGAAGATAATAGGAACCCCCTAAAAACAGAACTATACACCTTTTAATTATAACTCAAGCAATACATCAAAATGAATTAAAATACAATTAAAGTAAACATTTTAAACAAATATTTAACTTTTTGAAAAATAAATGTAAATGTTTTCAAGAAGTTAAGTTAACATAATAACTTTTAAAGGTTTTATTATGTTTAAATGATTAAAATATATTTGAATAATAACTGCAATCTTACACTGGTAAAATAAAACACTCTGCCTCCTTTTAACAGGTGCAAGATTTTCATGGGCATTCGCTAGGCAAATAGCCAAAATCTCCACCATCAAATGTCCATTTCCCAGGGATGCGGCCGATCTGTCAAGGAAAATCTTGACAGATTGCAATTTCTGGGTTTTCATGAATGCACATCACTTCCAGAAAGCTGGAACTTGCGTGGTACTTATGGCCACATAGGCACCATGTATGCATTAAATGCCACGGAAACTCCTGGCCATTATATGTATGTAACTCTATATATGTCTAAACCTTGTTGGAGATATTCCCACTGTTATGATGCTCATTATTTCTGCGAACCAATCACCAACTTGCCGTACTGGACACTGGGCAGGGGAATGGAGAGGGATTCACAAATGGGACTTGTTCTGGAATATTCTCTTGTCCCTTTGAAACCAAAGCAGGGCAGTACACTGTGCGGATATGGGCAAAATGCAAGAATTGAAATGGAGGACTTGAAAGAACCTGCAACGACCATCAGTCCATCAGCTTCACAGCAGTTGTCCAACGTTGTAGAGCTTGTTGACGATACAATGTACCACTTGCTTAAATTGTGGCGTAAATTTTACAAATTCAACATTAATTTTTTTGATCAGTATGATAATTGATGCAAATTCAAAATAAATGGTGGAGTTTCAGAATAAATGTAACTTACGATGATTGTAATATATTATATACATGTTGAGAAAAAGCTGATGTGGCGTTCTCGAGGGTCTGGAGCTGCCTTAAAGCGCTAATAGGATAGTAGCATTTCTTAATGTGCTGATTTGTTTAGAACCTGTGATTATTCCATCACGTGCAAGTGAGAATGACATTTTAATGGATGCTGTAGCTATGTTAGTAACAAGCTATTGTCATCGTAAGGCATGACGTTTCGTTTGGCCATTTGTAAGCTAAACATGTTAAAACTGCAGGCTTAGCAGTTTAGAACAAAGGACAGAAAGTTCAACTTGTGACTTCAGATATGGTGGTTGAAGAACCACAGAACGTGAGATGTAAATGTCTTGAAACTGAAACATTTGAGATAACGGAGGGCATCTTCCAAAGCCTACGTGCGAGACTCTGATCTTGCTTTGGAAGAGACATGGGCGTAGACATTAACCAGTCACATGGGCAGAGCCAACAGTTGAACAGCTGCTAGTCACAGATATATATAGATGTTTTTTATCATTGTAAATTGTCAAGCTTACACTTCCGCACAATCATTTATAAAACCTGATGTAATTGTTTATCGGAGAGAGTCTTTGCTAATATTCTCTCCCCTGCATGCTTGTAATAAACTTTCTCACATCATAACCTGCCCACGACCCAGGGTAGTTTCTTTCCACATCAACAACTGAGGAGTACTGTGAGGTAGGATGAGGTGGAGCAATTGGAATGATGTAAAACAAAAATCAGCAGCCACTATCAACCAGGACCCCGAGATTGTTTTTCACTCTTGAAGCATGCTGCCAGTGCGTCGGCCGTATATTACTGGAAATGGGGTTTTTGAAGTCCTTTTAATTGGACTCTGGAGTTGTGGGACATGAATACACCAGAATTGTAAATTAGGCTATATTTTACTGTCCTCCTCTGCTGAGTTCTAAATTTCTCCCAGTCCCCGGGTTCGCTGCTATTTCTGGCCAATTTGTATGCCACTTCCTTGGCTTTAATACTATCCATGATTTCCCTTGATAGCCATGGTTGAGCCACCTTCCCTTTTTTATTTTTACGCCAGACAGGAATGTACAATTGTTGTAGTTCATCCATGCGGTCTGTAAATGTCTGCCATTGCCCATCCACAGTCAACCCCTTAAGTATCATTCGCCAATCTATCCTAGCCAATTCACGCCTCATACCTTCAAAGTTATCCTTCTTTAAGTTCTGGACCATGGTCTCTGAATTAACTGTTTCATTGTCCATCCTAATGCAGAATTCCACCATATTATGGTCACTCTTCCCCAAGGCGCATCGCACAACGAGATTGCTAATTAATCCTCTCTCATTACACAACACCCAGTCTAAGATGGCCTCCCCCCTAGTTGGTTCCTCGACATATTGGTCTAAAAAACCATCCCTTATGCACTCCAGGAAATCCTCCTGGATTCTGGGCTCCGCACCTGAGGAAGGATATACGTGGAGGTGCTAAACTGCAGGTTTACCCGAATTATACCGGGGCTAATAATGCAAAATGATCAGGTGGCGAGTATAGAACGTTAAGAGATGATCCAATTGACGTGTTTAAGTTGATAAATGGAATTGTATCGAGTAGATATAGAAACTTTTATTTAGTTTGATGGGAGAGTCCAGAACAAATAGCAGAACCTTAACATTAGAGTTAGGCCGTGCAGAGGTGATGTCAGAAAGGATTTTCTCACAGGAAGAATTGTGCAAGTCGGGATTTCCCTCCCCAAAAGCTGCTGACACTTGCTTTCAATTGAAACGTTGAAAACTGAGATAAATAGATTTTTGTTCGGCAAGTTTATCATGGGTTGCATAACCAAGGCGTGAAGATGGTGTTGAGTGTTGATCAGCCATGATCTAACTGGATGGCGGGACAGGATGGATGGACTGAATGGCCTTCTCCTATTCCTATGTTGCTATTAATGCCCTGAGGTCATCGTGCTTTCTGAATCTCTCTCACCAGACATGATAAATGTTCAGTAATTACAGATATTAACAAACTACCTCACATCATTACAAATGATGACCCACCACAAAAGATTCCTTGCAACTCCATTCTCCGGACCTTGCACTTCTCCTCTGACGGGGGATGTGACTGGTTCCTGCACATTTTCATCGCAACAAAAATAGCAGCAAAAGACTAGAAACTTAACTTTGTTTCCTGTTGTCCCATAAATCCTGAAATTAATTTGACACTGGTTTTGAATCAGTATAATGCTGGTGTAGACCTCTTGAACTTGGGGCTATTCGGGCTTCAGCTATTATAACCAGTGGAGATGCACTTGGGTGCAAGAATCTATAGACGGGCGTAAAGGAGCAAGGGATTTCAGGAAGAGCGCTATTCAGTGCCTATCACAATTGTGTCCCAATTTATTCCCATTTTACGCCAGGTATTTGCTTCACAGCCCATTACAGGTGGCACTGGCTCAAATACACAGGAAATATTACAGACCTCCCGGAATCGTTGCCAATTCATTGTCCTTCCATAACGACGGTGTTCAAGCAATAGCGAGAGGTTGATATCCCAAAAGTGAATTATTCCCCTTGAAAGAGTTAAGGCTAATTATTGGTGTCCTGATTCTGAAGATGCGGCTTTTCCTGACTTTCATTCCTGTTTCGCAGTGGATGTCCCATGCAGCGATTAAAAATCACTCTTCGCCCACCGTCACTGGAATAGGTTTTACTGGAGGCGACGGTGACCTTAACGTGCGTCGTGTCTGACACTCCTTATGGGCTCACCGTGACCTGGACCCGAAAAAACGAGACTTTGAAATCAGAGATTGCCGTCCAACCCGGAGAGGATCCCAACAGTGTGATCAGCAACTTAAACATCTCGACACAAGTTTGGCTGAGTGGGGATAAGTTCTATTGCGTGGTGAGCCATCAGGAAATGCCGACTCCGATCATTGATTCCATCCACAAGGAAAAGGGTGAGCGGGGAGATTGTTGCAATAATTGAGACACTGCGACAATTTCGATGCGTGTGCAAGGGCCAATTGATTATATAAAGTGTTTAATGGCTACTCTGATCATTCAGGTTGCTAATTCCACCAACTCAGCACTCTGGGACCTGACATTATGTATTTTAGGGGAAACTGGATAAGTCCATGAGCGAGAAAGAAATAGAAGGGTATATTATTAGGTTCAGATGAAGTGGGCTCGGAGGAGGCTTGTGTGGATCATAAACACTGGCATAGACCAGTTGGCCAAATCTCCTCGTTCTGTGCATTAAATTCTATGTCATTTTCCAGTCCAACGCTTCAAGATTTCAGAGAGAAAGATTACGTTCCCTCTGATAAGGGATGGAAAACCAGAGAGGCAACAGAGGGGAAAAGGAAAAGCGTTAAAATTCAACGCAGTGTCCATTTCTCTCACATCTAACCACCGGAAATTGGCTGAATTTAAATGAAGAAAGCGAGTTGTGGGCGTTGGTCTCACAGGCCACCAGTGAGAACGGGAGGATTGGAAGCCGAGTGAGGAGGTTGCGGATCGCGGGCGATGGGTTAGGCAGGGACCCTGGATCCAGGAGGTAGGTGTAAGGGCAATTACCACCTGGGTGCAGCAATCCCCGCCTTGCTGCACCTGCTCAGATTTACACAGTGTGTCAAGCCGGACCAGCGACAGTTAAACACCAAATGGTGGTTAAAATAGAGGATTCCAATCTCATTTAAATATATTACTCAAATATAATATTACAACCGGAAGTTGGCGAGTTGAGGTCGGGATTCTGATTTTTACCAATTTAACAACCTCCACGCCCAAAACCCGCCCGCTGTACTGGGGTGAAATTCCCCCATTGTCTCTGGAACTATCCAGTTCATTGGCCTTTGTTGTAACTGTTCTACAGCGAATGATCCGCGGGAACCGGCCATGTCTGTCCTCCTGCCCTCGGCAGAAGAAGTCTCTGCTCAGAGGTTGGTCAGCCTCACCTGCTTAGTGAGAGGTTTCTCCCCCCGAGAGATCTTCATCAAATGGACCGTCAATGACAAGCCGGTGGATTCCGGCAACTACAAGAACACCGAGGTGATGGCGGAGAACGGCAGCAGCTCCTTCTTCATGTACAGTCTGCTATCCATTGCAGCCGAGGAGTGGGCCAGCGGCGCCTCTCAATCCTGTGTGGTGGGACATCAAGCGATCCCATTGATAATCACCAACAGAACCGTCAATAAATCGAGTGGTAAAGCATTTCCCTTGTTCTGATGGACAACGTCATAAGAACATAAGAACATAAAAATTAGGAACAGGAGTAGGCCATCTAGCCTCTCGAGCCTGTTCCGCCATTCAACAAGATCATGGCTGATCTGGTCGTGGACTCAGCTCCACTTACCCGCCCGCTCCCCATAACCCTTAATTCCCTTATTGGTTAAAAATCTATCTATCTGTGAATTGAATACATTCAATGAGCTATCCTCAATTCCTCCCCTTTGGAGAGAATTCCACAGATTCACAACTCTGTGGGAGAAGAAATTCCTTCTCAACTCAGTTTTAAATTGGCTCCCCCGTATTTTGAGGCTGTGCCCCCTAGTTCTAGTCTCCCCGACAAGTGGAAACACCCCCACTGCCTCTATCTTGTCTATGCCTTTCATTGTTTTAAATGTTTCTATCGATCACCACTCATCCTTCTGAACTCCAACGAGTAAAGACCCAGTCTACTCAATCTATCATTATAAGGTAACCCCCTCATCTCCTGAATCAGCCTCGTGAATCGTCTCTGTACCCCCTCCAAAGCTAGTATATACTTCCTTAAGTAAGGTGACCAAAACTGCACGCAGTACTCCAGGTGCGGCCTCACCAACACCCTTTACAGTTGCAGAAGGACCTCCCTGCTTTTGTACTCCATCCCTCTGGCAATGAAGGCCAACATTCCATTCGCGTTCCTGATTACCTGCTGCACCTGCAAACTAACATCTTGGGATCCATGGACAAGGACTCCCAGGTCCCTCTGCATCGCAGCATGTTATAATTTCTCCCCATTCAAATAATATTCCCCTTTACTGTTTTTTTTCCTCAAGGTGGATGACCTCACACTTTCCGACATTGTATTCCATCTGGCAAACCTTGCCCCATTCGCTTAACCTATCTAAATCTCTTTGCAGCCTTTCTGTGTCCTCTGCACAACCCGCTTTCCCTTTAATCTTTGTGTCATCTGCAAATTTTGTTACACTGCACTCTATCCCCTCTTCCAGGTCATCTATGTATATTGTAAACAGTTGCAGTCCCAGCACCGATCCCTGTGGCACACCACTAACCACTGATTTTATACACGAAAAGGACCCATTCATCGCGACTCTCTGTTTTCTGTTAGCCAGCCAATTCTCTATCCATGCTAATACATTTCCTCTGACTCCGCGTACCGTTATCTTCTGCAGTAACCTTTTGTGTGGGACCTTATCGAATGCCTTTTGAAAATCTAATACACCACATCCATCGGTACACCTGTATCCACCATGCTCGTTATCTCCTCAAAGAATTCCAGTAAATTAGTTAAACATGATTACCCCTTCATGAATCCATGCTGCGTCTGCTTGATTGCACTATTCCAATCTAGATGTCCCGCTATTTATTCCTTAATGATAGTTTCAAGCATTTTCCCCACTACAGATGTTAAACTAACCGGCCTATAGTTACCTGCCTTTTGTCTGCCCACTTGTTTAAACAGAAGTTTTACATTAGCTGCTTTCCAATCCGCTGGTACCTCCCCAGAGTCCAGAGAGTTTTGGTGGATTATAACGAATGCATCTGCTATAACTTCCGCCATCTATTATAATACCCTGGGATGCATTTCATCAGGACCAGGGGACTTGTCTACCTTGAGTCCCATTAGCCTGTCCAGCACTACCCCCCTAGTGATAGTGATTGTCTCAAGGTCCTCCCTTCCCACATTCCTTTGACCAGCAATTTATGGCATGGTTTTTGTGTCTTCCACTGTGGAGACCGAAGCAAAATAATTGTTTAAGCTCTCAGCCATTTCCACATTTCCCATTATTAAAACTCCCTTCTCATCTTCTAAGGGACCAACTTTTACTTTAGTCACTCTTTTCCGTTTTGCATATCTGTAAAAGCTTTAATATCCGTTTTCATGTTTTGCATAATCGATCTTTCCTTTCTTTATTGCTTTCTTCGTCACTCTTGTCAATGAGAATGTCTCGATTGCATTTCAGTTCTTAAATAAAAAACAATAAAGGGCTTTTCTTCCAATCGTGAGTTAAACACACAGCCACTCAATTAATTATGTTTCCTATTTTGGACAATGTGAGGTCTGTTTATCTGAAGTAGGGTGTTTGCGGATCTCGGTCCCAAGGCTTGTACAGCCAGCGCTCCCAGCTCAGATACAGCATGAGTTAGAAACTGGGTGGAGTTCTCTCATTACAGGATTCCTGAAGGTAACTTCAGCTGAGAGGGAGTAAAGTGTCATTTTAACTCACTGTACCTCTCACACGCACCAGCGAGAGGAGAAAGGGAAACGTGTAATTCATGTAACCCCCACTGCCCCTTCCGCAGGGAGATGGGAAGTGAACCATCATCTTTTAAATGCAGTAAGTTGCCATCGTACATTCTAACCCATGATCTAAAGATTGTAAACTTGCCATATGAGTATTATATTCTGAAATAACTATTTATTCCACGTAATATTTTTAAATAGGGTTGGGGATGCAACAGTCCCTGTTAATTGTAAACTAACATGTTGAATTCTAATGGGCCATGTCTCAACTGGTGACTGAATCCACTGCGGGTTTCTCACAGTTGTGTCCCTGATGTTGCTGAAGCCCATCGGTTGAATTGTTGCATTCGTTCGGCTGATGTCACGTTGCGCCTCACACAGAACACATTTACACAGAGCAGAGGAGAATACATGTGAATATGAGTTTGTGTGTGTTCACATGTAAGTGTTTTGATGATTTTGTATAAGTTTGTGTTTTTGTGTAAGTGCACAATTACACATAAACACACATAGACTTACATATAAAGACATACTAACAACCTGACACATAATATTATACATAACTAGAATATAATGAAAACCTTCATTGTCAAATCCAGTTATTGGTACTCTATGAAACTTTGAACAACAGCAATAATACACGTCAATCGAAACGTACACTAACACAATGGAAACTTATACACAGTTCCACAAACATAGACACACATATCAATCCAGACACACACTTATAGAAAACACACTTACACACATTTACACACATATCAACACATACATCAATCCACACACACATTTACACAAAGCACACAAACACTTACACACACATAACCACACACATCAATCCACACACACACTTACACAAAACACACAAACAGACTTACACACAGATAAATACACACGTCAATCCACACACAGACTTGCACAAAACACACACACACTCGTAATCGAACGCATCAATCCAAATACAGATTTACACAAAACACACACATGCTTACATGCAAACATACTATTGCACTTATACACACGCATCAATCAAAACACACACTTACACGAAACATACACACACAAACACACACAGACTTATACCTAAACATGAACAACATTGAGACATAACCATACACTTACAGGAAAACACACACCTCAACACACTTACACAAGCATGAACATGCATATAAATCCAAGCACAGACTAACACAAAACACACACACACACACTTACATGTAAACACAATGTTACACTAAAACTCAAACACACTTACACCTCAACATAAACAAACATTTCGACATAACCATACTTACACATTTCCACACATGAACAAAGCATCATGTTAAATTGAGTCGTTATTATTTTATCCATTTTTGTAACTGCCGATGAAGCTTCATTTAGAAATAGAAAGATCAAGGCCAAAATTATTAATCAATAACATAAAGGTATAAATTGCGTACCAGTTCTTGTCATATTTTTGTAAAGCCAAGCTCAGTAATGAATTCTGTGTGACCATGGTCTGTATAATTGTTCTCAGAGAAGTGATTCTTGCCACAGAGAGGGAGGGAGATAGAGATAACATAGAAAGTCAAAGGCAATAGATAACATGATCTATTGTAAGGCTACAACAGCTGTAAATTTTCACATCTTTTGAATGGGAGAAAAATGGTAAAAAGTAACAGCTCTTCTACTCAGAATGCAGTACGAATCAAGCGAACAGGAGATAAGGAGTCGGCACCACGGTCAGCTCGAGAGGACGCTATGGTGAATTAGGCTGTGACTATAATTTGTTAAGTATTATTTTTGTAACAGAATGTAATTTACTTGACAAAACACTGTTTTTACTCACTATACCTGTATTAAAAGCATTTGGTATGATCTTAACAAGAGTCTCCCAGTTTGAATTAAATATATACCCTGAAAATAGCTGAATTGCTATAGTTAGCAAAGCGGCAAAAAGCTGCTCATTGGATAAAAACTACATCTGGCGACCACGAAGGAACAAAACAAAGAGATATTGAACAAAATGCAATATACTCAATAATCAAGTTAATCGGGAACTCTTGTAATTTTTTCTGTCTATTTGAAAACAAGTTGTTATGTATCACCAGCAGATGCAAGGCAGAGCGTTTGATCACCGATCAAATCTTGTGTAAGGTTGATTTACGTCAACTGCTAGTGACTGTTATCTTCATTAAGGAAGCTTACTTAAAAATAATTAATTTTCAGATGCCGGAGGAATGTCTCTTGGAAGAGTATCAGAAAAATATAGAAAAAAGATGTGACGAAACGCAAGTGCAGACACCGTTGCTAGATTGCCTAGGGAAGAATCCGAATGTATCCCTGAAGGATATGGTCACTTTTATTGATGAACAGATTAAAGCTAAGAAATGGAAGCTGGGTAAGGCGATGAGTCTAGTCACCTATGCAGCTTCGTACTTCGCAGGACGTCAATCAAAGGTCAAGAAAGAATTAGAGGATAAAATATCAGAACTGGAAAAAAAATTCGGCTAAGAATGAAGAATTGCAGAAAATAGATTCAGACATTAAACAGAAAATTGTGAATTTGCAGAGTCAATTTGCCTCAGCTACTGCAGTAATGCAACAGCAGAGTATCAATGCAATTCACGTAGGGGCTGCAATGTAAACAATTAGGAAATCTTGAGATTTAAAAAGACGATCTAAGCAGAGAGAATAAACGTCTCACCAAACAATTAGAGGACTCATGGGGAACAATGATGGAGGCTTTGCATCGACCCCTTCAAGGGATAAATTATAAGGTTGCAAATAGGAGGTCAGAATTATGAAGAAGGTATTGAACTTATAATTGCTATGTAGCTAACAATTGCTTATGTAGGTACAGCGCAAATGTATAACGCATTGAACTGAATCCGTAACCTCTCTAATACTTAAACAGCCGGTCAGCAGTTTTTCTACGTCCCTGAGGAAGAGATAAATAAGCAAGTACAGCCACTCTAACCGTCGGATAGACTGGGGTAGAGGGAAAAATGGAACAAAACAATGATGAGAGATGGACTGTTGCATTTACCACTCAGAGTCCGTCGGATAAGTGTCGACAAATCAATGTAATTTCGCTGATATCAATAGACCTATCGATGATTTTGCAGGAGGATAGCTCCTTCCAAAACCTGCATAAGTTATGCTTGAAAACTGTTTTATTTCGGAGGTTCCACGACTGAACCTTCCCTTGCAATTGCTCGTAATAAAGGCCAGTTGATGCTGGGATTTCGTGTGTTCACTTCCGTGGTCGTTATACAGTGGGAGAAAGGTGAGGTTTCGATGAACTATATCAGTTAGTCCACGTCGAAGAAGAGAAGCCTCCTTTCTAAACCCAACATTTGGCGTCATGAACCGGATGCAGACCTTCCGACCTGGTTCACGTGACAGCTAAATTATAGTGAGCATGTTTTTTTTACCACATGCAGCTGTAGCATTGACGGGGAAGGAGCTAATTTGGATAAAGAATTAGAAGGGGTCAGCTGCAGGACAACTTATAACGAACCACAGATGGCTGAAAACCAAGGGTGGGATAGGTATATGCCTGAAAAAGAAGGAATGCAACCACAGGGGAAGTAGACCCCAGCGATCGTTATGGGAAATATAAGGCGTATGTCCTGAAGCATGACGTGGTAATAACACAGTGAAGCTGGTATTGATCGTGTGCAGTGCAAACAAGAAGGAATACAACCTAAACCGTGGGGTGGGACCCCAGGATCCTAGGAAAACTGGCCAGTGGGATAAAATGCTTGCTGAGATAAATGGAAAATTAATAAAAGAAAAGAAAAATGTTGGATATCAAATTGAATTTACAAAGGACAGTTTATATTTATCAAAAGATAGAAATTTTACATTGAAAGCTGCAGAGAAACAAAGATGTTGAGCAAAATGGACTGGAGGAAGATCATCAAAATACAAAACCTAATTTGAAGAAACGACATTTAAATTGGCTGTGAAAAGGATATTGGTTGAAATATAAAAACTTACGAGTTAAACCTGACAACGCTTTGTGCCGAGGAAGAGAAACAAAGATGTTTAACTATGGACTGGAGTAAGGTCATCAAAAAATTATTAAGTTCAGATTCAAAAGGGGGAAAATATCTAAGCTATGTGAACTCAGCACAGAAAGAAAAAACTGGGAATTACAGGATTCTTAAAAAGATGGACCGGCACCGAAGTTTAGATTTTGTGCCGAGAGAAAATAAAACACAAGATTTGCTCAGTGAACGGGACAATAAAAAAACAAAATGCTGGAATGTATATAGATTGAATGGAAATTAGATTTCTGTAAACAAAATAGCTATTAAAATGTGTGGTCTCGCTTTAAATCAATGAAAAACTCGTTGGCACGTATTTGAATTGGATGTGTAGAGAAATTGGAGTTTAATGAGAAATTGGAGGTTAATCTAAAATGCTGCCTTTCCCGCTGAGAAGGTTTTATTTTGACAACTTTACCAATAATTTCTGCTATTTTAACGGATTCCTAATTTCTTATCAAGTTTTGAAAGCACAAAGACTTGGGGAAATATTTTCAGATGGATACCCGAAGTCACGTAATGACGCCAGACCTTCTTACAAACCTGTAGTGGAGTTAGCCCTTTCCATTGAAAGATGTTTTATACTGGACATTATTAGTTTGGATTTCTTAATAAAAGAAAAAAGACTCACCTGACAGACAGAAGAAATGTGCGGATATTCAGAATGAAAACAAAACTAAGAAAGCCTATGTAATAAGGCATGTTGGCCTTCATAGCGAGGGGATTTGAGTACAGGGGCAGGGAGGTGTTGTTACAATTGTACAGGGTCTTGGTGAGGCCACACCTGGAGTATTGTGTGCAGTTTTGGTCTCCAAACCTGAGGAAGGACATTCTTGTATTTGAGGGAGTGCAGCGAATGTTCACCAGACTGATTCCCGGGACGGCGGGACTGACCTATCAAGAAAGACTGGATCAACTGAGCTTGTATTCACTGGAGTTCAGAAGAATGAGAGGGGACCTCATAGAAACGTTTAAAATTCTGACGGGGTTAGACAGGTTAGATGCAGGAAGAATGTTCCCAATGTTGGGGAAGTCCAGAACCAGGGGACACAGTCTAAGGATAAGGCGGAAGCCATTTAGGACCGAGATGAGGAGGAATTTCTTCACCCAGAGAGTGGTGAACCTGTGGAATTCTCGACCACAGAAAGTTGTTGAGGCCAATTCACTAAATATATTCAAAAAGGAGTTAGATGAAGTCCTTACTACTAGGGGAATCAAAGGGTATGGTGAGAAAGCAGGAATGGGGTACTGAAGTTGCATGTTCAGCCATGAACTCATTGAATGGCGGTGAAGGCTAGAAGGGCCGAATGGCCTACTCCTGCACCTATTTTCTATGTTTCTATGTTTCTATGCTTCTATGTTTACTCGCCTGCTACAGAGCACAGATAGATACTTAAACACATCAAATTCAAGAGTTAGAAGCTAAGATAAATAAGCTGGCAGAGAAAAAGACAGGACCAGATGGATAGTGCAGAGCACAGCCATAGCACCATATCCTACGGTAATAGAGATAATGTACCCCAAGGTGGGTAAGTGCAGTCCACAACCCCAACCAAACAGTCAAACAGAGAGGGATAATGAGTTTGGAGTAGAGGTGGCCCCAGCACCTGATAATGGCTATTTATCAGTGGCACTGATACGCACGACCACCATTCGCTCCAGCGGATGCAGAGCAGCCCACATTACCATACAGGAGGTGCCCCTCAGCCCACAGGAGACAAATATCGCAAACATCAGTCAAAGTTGCGACAGTGATTCAGCCTGTCTATCCCTCGAGATGTCTGAGGCATCTGTGCATGCCCGTTGGTGCGTGCAAATTTCTAGTTATGTGTGTTTGGGTCTCTGTGTCTGTCCATCTCTTTATATGTCTCTGTGTATGTGCAACTGTCTGTGCAAATCATCACCATGAATTTGGTATGTCCTGGAACTTATAAAAATGACCTGGGGAAAATAATACGGTTGTCAACTTTTGTATCGGCAATGGTTCAGTGGCCGCATTCTCGACTGAATCGGGAGTTTGTCTGTTCAAGTCGCACTTCTGAGACTTGAGCATTATCATCTTGGCTAACACTCAAGTGCAGCACTTGGGGAATTTTGCAATGTTGAAGCTGTTGACGTTCGGATGAAATGTTAAATTGAAGCTCCGTCTGCACCCTCGGGTGGATATGAAAGTTCCCAGTGCATTGCTCGAAAAAGAATAGGAGAGTTGCCCCCGTCTCAATATCACTAAAAATGTTCGTAAATGCTCACTGAAAGCCGATGTGTATGTGTTTGTATGTGAGGTTGGGGTTGAAGCCCAGATTCTCACAGAGACAGAATGCAGGCTCTCACAGGACCAGGATAGCCGAGTGGTTGAGGCGTTGGCCTTGAATTTTAATGGTTTTTTACCGCGTGGGTTCGTACCCCACTCCTGGTATCTCTTTAATTTAACACGGATTTCCTCCCATTCTGATCAGTGAGACCGGATTTTCATCGGTTGAATCAGCAATTTTCTGTAACAATGTGACACTCTGAACCGATGATGCAATGAAATTGTGAAATGCATCTGCGTCGCTCGGTCTCTAACTCTCTCTCTCTCTTCAGAGAGTTGTGCATGTGTTTGTGTGTTTGAGTCTTTGTCTCTCTCAGTCTGACTATTCTGTCTGTCACTGTTTCTCTGTTTGTCTCTGTCTCTCAATCTGTCTCTTTCTCACGGTGCCAAGTCTGTTCCAATGGGATTCTCTCAGACTGTTTGTCTGACTGGCTCTCTCTTTACCATCATTTCGGTCTGTCCATGTCTTTGCCTGTCTCTGTGAGTCCCTGCCTGTAAGCTGAAAAGTATTTCCATCATTTTCTGTTTTAGTCTCTATCGCTCTCTCTCCATCTGTCTCTCTCCTTGTAACTGTCTTTATCATTGTCTTTCTATCACTCTTTCCCTCTCTCTCTCATAATAGATCACACACACACATCTCTGTATATGGAAATGTTTGAGTCTTTTTCTCACTCAGTCTGCCTCTCCTTCTCAGTCTCACACTTTCTGTCTCTCGTTGTCTCTATCTCGCTGTCTGTCTCTCCCTGTTTGTCGGTTTGTCTCTGTCTCTCAATGTGTCTGTCGACTTCTCATGGTGCCCAGTTCTGTTCACAGTGGCTCGATTACTGCTCTGACAGAATTGGCACAAGTCAGTTCCTCGTTAGTATAGTGGTGAGTATCCCCGCCTGTCACGTGGGAGACCGGGGTTCAATTGCTCGACGGGGAGGCAGTTATTTCAAATCGTAGAATTTTTCTTCTGTTTCTTGGAAGAGATTCATATTAAAAAGTTCCAGAGCAATATCGAACTGTAAAAATACAGGTGGAGGAGATTGCCTCGTCCAGATTTTTAGCAAACGGAGAATTTTTCAGGAGTCTTTGGCCGTCTGCTGCACAGAGATGGATGACTGAGTTTTTTCTGAGTAACGTTAAAAAAGCCAGCAACACAGTAGTCGTGGCCGTGTGGTTAAGGCGATGGACGAGAAATCCATTAGGAATTATCCCGCGCAGGTTCGAATCCTGCCGACTACGATTCTCAGCATTTTTCATTCCATTTCACAATTTAACCGGTTCTCTGCCAAACTGATCCTGAGAGAGATGGAATAACGTCCCACACCTTTCAGCACTGACATTTTATTCTCATTTTTATTAATCTGCAATATTCACGATACATCCGTTTCAAAAATCGCAAACATCAGTCAAAGTTGCGACAGTGATTCAGCCTGTCTGTCCCTCGAGATGACGAAGGGATCGGTGCATGCCCGTAGTTGCGTGCAAATTTTTGGTTATGTGTGTGTGTCTCTGTGTCTGTCTATCTCTATATATCTCTCTGTGTATGTGCACCTGTCTGTGGAAATCATCACCATGAATTTGGTATGTCCTGGAACTTATAAAACAGACTTGGAGGAAATTATAAGGTTGTGAACATTTGTATCGGCTTTGTTTCAGTGGCAGCATTCTCGACTGAATCGGGAGTTTGTGTGTTCAAGTCGCACTTCTGAAACTTGAGCATTATCATTTTGGCTCACACTCAAGTGCAGCACTTGGGGAATTTTGCAATGTTGAAGCTGTTGAATTTGGGATGAAATGTTAAATTGAAGCTCCGTCTGCACCCTCGGGTGGATATGAAAGTTCCCAGTGCATTACTCGAAAAAGAATAGGAGAGTTGCCCCCGTCTCAATATCACTAAAAATGTTCGTAAATGCTCACTGAAAGCCGATGTGTATGTGTTTGTATGTGAGGTTGGGGTTGAAGCCCAGATTCTCACAGAGACAGAATGCAGGCTCGCACACGACGAGGATAGCCGAGTGGTTGAGGCGTTGGCCTTGAATTTTAAAGGTTTTTTACCGCGTGGGTTCGTACCCCACTCCTGGTATCTCTTCAATTTAACACGGATTTCCTCCCATTCTGATCAGTGAGACCGGATTTTCATCGGTTGAATCAGCAATTTTCTGTAACAATGTGACACTCTGAACCGATAATGAAATGAAATTTTGAAATGCATCTGCGTCGCTCGGTCTCTACCTCTCTCTCTCTCTTCAGAGATTTGTGCATGTGTTTGTGTGTTTGTATCTTTGTCTCTCTCAGTCTGACCACTCTGTCTGTCCCTGTTTCTCTGTTTGTCTCTGTCTCTCAATCTGTCTCTTTCTCACGGTGCCACGTCTGTTCCGATGGGATTCTCTCAGACTCTTTGTCTGACTGGCTCTCTCTTTCCCATCATTTCGGTCTGTCCATGTCTTTGCCTGTCTCTGTGAGTCCCTGCCTGTAAGCTGAGAATTATTTCCATCATTTTCTGTTTTAGTCTCTATCGCTCTCTCTCCATCTGTCTCTCTCCTTGTAACTGTCTTCATCATTGTCTTTCTATCATTCTTTCCCTCTCTCTCTCATAATAGATCACACACACACACATCTCTGTATATGTAAATGTTTGAGTCTTTTTCTCACTCAGTCTGCCTCTCCTTCTCAGTCTCACACTTTCTGTCTCTCGTTGTCTCTATCTCGCTGTCTGTCTCTCCCTGTTTGTCGGTTTGTCTCTGTCTCTCAATGTGTCTGTCAACTTCTCATGGTGCCCAGTTCTGTTCACAGTGGCTCGATTACTGCTCTGACAAAACTGGCACACGTCAGTTCCTCGTTAGTATAGTGGTGAGTATCCCCGCCTGTCACGCGGGAGACCGGGGTTAAATTCCCCAACGGCGAGGGAGTTATTTCAAATCGTAGAATTTTACTTCTGTTTCTTGGAAGAGATTCATATTAAAAAGTACCAGAGCAATATCGAACTGTAAGAATACAGGTGGAGGAGATTGCCTCGTCCAGATTTTTAGCAAACGGATAATTTTTCAGGAGTCTTTGGCCGTCTGCTGCACAGAGATGGATAATTGAGTTTTTTCTGAGTAGCGTTAAAAAAGGCAGCAACACAGTAGTCGTGGCCGAGTGGTTAAGGCGATGGACGAGAAATCCATTGGGTTATCCCTCGCAGGTTCGAATCCTGCCGACTACGATTCTCAGCATTTTTCATTCCATTTCACAATTTAACCGGTTCTCTGCCAAACTGATCCTGAGATAGATGGAATAACGTCCCACAGCTTTCAACACTGACATTTTTTTTTCATTTTTATTAATCTGCAATATTCACGATACATCCGTTTCAAAAATCGCAAACATCAGTCAAAGTTGCGACAGTGATTCAGCCTGTCTATCCCTCGAGATGACGAAGGCATCTGTGCATGCCCGTTGGTGCGTGCAAATTTTTGGTTATGTGTGTGTGTGTGTCTCTGTGTCTGTCTATCTCTACATATGTCTCTGTGTATGTTCACCTGTCTGTGGAAATCATCACCATGAATTTGGTATGTCCTGGAACTTATAAAACAGACTTTGGGGAAATTATAAGGTTGTGAACTTTTGTATCGGCTTTGTTTCAGTGGCAGCATTCTCGACTGAATCGGGAGTTTGTGTGTTCAAGTCGCATTTCTGAGACTTGAGCATTATCATCTTGGCTGACACTCAAGTGCAGTACTTGGGGAATTTTGCAATGTTGAAGCTGTTGACTTTCGGATGAAATGTTAAATTGAAGCTCCGTCTGCACCCTCGGGTGGATATGAAAGTTCCCAGTGCATTACTCGAAAAATAATAGGAGAGTTGCCCCTGTCTCAATATCACGAAACATGTTCGTAAATGCTCACTGAAAGCCGATGTGTATGTTTTTGTATGTGGGGTTGGGGTTGAAGCCCAGATTCTCACAGAGACAGAATGCAGGCTCTCACAGGACCAGGATAGCCGAGTGGTTGAGGCGTTGTCTTTGAATGTTAGTGGTTTTTTATCGCGTGGGTTCGTCCCCCACTCCTGGTATCTCTTTAATTTAACGCGGATTTCCTCCCATTCTGATCAGTGAGACCGGATTTTCATCGGTTGAATCAGCAATTTTCTGTAACAATGTGACACTCTGAACCAATAATGAAATGAAATTGTGAAATTCATCTGCGTCGCTCGGACTCTCTCTCTCTTCAGAGATTTGTGTATGTGTTTATATTTTTGAGTCTTTGTCTCTCTCAGTCTGACTCACTCTGTCTGTCCCTGTTTCTCTGTTTGTCTCTGTCTCTCAATCTGTCTCTTTCTCACGGTGCCACGTCTGTTCCAATGGGATTCTCTCAGACTCTTTGTCTGACTGGCTCTCTCTCTCCCATCATTTCGGTCTGTCCATGTCTTTGCCTGTCTCTGTTAGTCCCTGCCTGTAAGCTGAGAAGTATTTCCATCATTTTCTGTTTAAGTCTCTATCGCTCTCTCTCCATCTGTCTCTCTCCTTGTAACTGTCTTTATCTTTGTCTTTCGATCACTCTTTCCCTCTCTCTCTCTTAATAGATCAAACACACACACATCTCTGTATATGTATACGTTTGAGTCTTTTTCTCACTCAGTCTGCCTCTCCTTCTCAGTCTCACACTTTCTGTCTCTCGTTGTCTCTATCTCGCTGTCTGTCTCTCCCTGTTTGTCGGTTTGTCTCTGTCTCTCAATGTGTCTGTCGACTTCTCATGGTGTCCAGTTCTGTTCACAGTGGCTCGATTACTGCTCTGACAGAATTGGTACACGTCAGTTCCTCGTTTGTATAGTGGTGAGTATCCATGCGGGTGACAGGGGTTCAATTCCCGACGGGGAGGCAGTTGTTTCAAATCGTCGAATTTTACTTCTGTTTCTTGGAAGAGATTCATATTAAAAAGTTCCAGAGCTGTATCGAACTGTAAAAATACAGATAGAGGAGATTGCCTCGACCAGATTTTTAGCAAACGGAGTTTTTTTCAGGAGTCTTTGGCCGTCTGCTGCAGAGAGATGGATGACTGAGTTTTTTCTGAGTAACGTTAAAAAAGGCAGCAACACAGTAGTCGTGGCCGAGTGGTTAAGGCGATGGACTAGAAATCCATTGGGTTATACCGCATTGGTTCGAATCCTACCGACTACGATTCTCAGTATTTTTCATTCCATTTCACAATTTAACCCGTTCTCTGCCAAACTGATCCTGAGATAGATGGAATAACGTCCCACAGCTTTCAACACTGACATTTTTTTCTCATTTTTATTAATCTGCAATATTCACGATACTTCCGGATAAGAAAATGGAAAAATCAGTCAAATTTGCGACAGTGATTCAGCCTGTCTATCCCTCGAGATGTCGAAGGCATCTGTGCATGCCCGTTGGTGCGTGTAAATTTTTAGTTATGTATGTGTGTGTGTCTCTTTGTCTGTCTATCTCTATATCTGTCTCTGTGTATGTGCAACTGTCTGTGCAAATCATCACCATGAATTTGGCAAGTCCTGGAACTTATAAAAAAGACTTAGGGAAAATAATACGGTTGTGATATTTTGTATCGGCTTTGATTCAGTGGCAGCATTCCCGACTGAATCTGGAGTTTGTGTGTTCAAGTCGCACACCTGAGACTTGAGCATATAATCTTGGCTAACACTCCAGTGCACCAATTGGGTAATTTTGCATTGTTGAAGCTTTCACTTTCGGATGAAATGTTAAAGTGAAGCTCTGTACCCTCGGGTGGATATGAAAAGTCCCAGAGCATTATTCGAAAAAGAATAGGAGAGTTGCCCCCATGTCAATATTACTAAAAATGTTCGTAAATGCTCACTGAAAGCTGATATGTCTGTTTTTTATATGTGGGGTTGGGGTTGAAGCCCAGTTTCTCACAGAGACAGAATCGAGGTTTTCACAGAAACAGGATAGCCGAGTGGTTAAGGTGTAGGCCTTAAAATTTAATGGGTTTTTTCCCGCGTGGGTTCGTACCCCACTCATGTTATCTCTTCAATTTAACGCGTATGTCCTCCCATTCTGATCAGTGATACCGGATTTTCATCCGTTGAATCAGCAATTTTCTGTAACGATGTGACACTCTGAACCGATAATGCAATGAAATTGTGAAATGTAGCTGTGTCGCTCGGTCTCTGCCTCTCTCTCTCTCTCTTCAAATAGGTTTGTGTGCTTGATCCTTTGTCTCTCTCAGTCTGACTCACTCTGTCTGTCCCTGTTTCTCTGTTTGTCTCTGTCTCTCAATCTGTCTCTTTCTCACTGTGCCCACGTCTGTTCCAATGGGATTCTCTCAGACTCTTTATCTGACTGGCTCTCTCTTTCCCATCATTTCGGTCTGTTCATGCCTTTGCCTGTCTCTTTTAGTCCAGCCTTTAACATGATATTTCCATCATTTTCTGTTTTAGTCTCTATCTCTCTCTCTCTGTCTGTTCCTCTCCTTGTCACTGTCTTTATCATTTTCTTTCTCTCACTCTTACCCTCTCTCTCTTAATAGATTTCACATACACACATCTCTGTATATGTATGCGTTTGAGTCTTTTTCTCACTAAGTCTGCCTCTCCTTCTGAGTCTTACTCTTTCTGAATCTTGTTGTCTCTAACTCGCTGTATGTCTCTCCCTGCTTATCGGTTTGTCTCTGTCTCTCAATGTGTCTGTCGACTTCTCCTGCTGTCCAGTTCTGTGCACAGCTCGATTCCTGCTCTGACAGAACTGCTACCTGTAAGTTCCTCGTTAGTATAGTGGTGAATATCCCCACTTGTCACGCGGGAGACCGGGTTTCAATTCCCCGACTGGAAGCCAGGTGTTTCAAAATGCAGAATTTTACTTCAGTTTCTTGGTAGAGATTCATATTAAAAAGTTCCAGAGCCATATGGAACTGGAAAAATACACGTAGAGGAGATTGCCTCTTCCAGATTTTTAGTAAACGGAGACTTTTACAGGATTCTTTGGCCGCCTGCTGCACAGAGATGGATGACTGAGTTTTTTCTGATTAACGTTTAAGAAGACAGAGTCGCATTCGAAGTGGCCGAGTGGTTAAGACAATGGATTCAAAATCCATTGGGTTTTCCCTGCGTAGTTTTGAAGCCTGTCCACTACGATTCTCGGCATTTCTTCATTCCATTTCACAATTTAACCAGAATTTTGCAAAACTGATCCTGAGATAGATGGTATAACGTCCCACACCTTTCAACACTGACATTTCTTTCTCATTTTTATTAATCTGCAATATTTACGATACATACGGATAGGAAAACACAAAAATCAGTCAAAGTTGCGTCAGTGCGTCAGCCTCTCTATCCCTTTATATGTTGAAGGCATCTGTGTAGGTCCGTTGGTGCGTGTAAATTTTTGGTTATGTATGTGGGTGTGTCTCTGTGTCTGTCGATCTGTATATATGTCTCTGTGTTTGTGCAACTGTCTGTGGAAATCATCACCATGAATTTGGTATGTCCTGGAAATTATAAAAAAGACTTGGGGAAAATAAGACGGTTGTGGACGTTTGTATCGACTTTGGTTCGGTGGCAGCATTCTCGACTGAATCAGGAGTTTGTGTGTTCAAATCGCACTCCTGAGACTTGAGCATATCATCTTGGCTAACACTCAAGTGCCGCACTTGGGGAATTTTGCAATGTTGAAGCTGTTGACTTTCGGATGAAATGTTAAATTGAAGCTGAATCTGCACTATTGGGTGTGTGTGAAAGGTCCCAGAGCCTTACTCGAAAAAGAATAGGAGAGTTTCCCCCGTGTCAATATTAATAAAAATGTTCGTAAATGCTCACTGAAAGCCTCCACGTATGTGTTTCTGTGGGGGTGGGGTTGAAGCCCAGTTTCTCACAGAGACAGAATCCATATTCTGACACGACCAGGATGGCCGAGTGGTTGAGGCGTTGGCCTTAAAATTAAATGGGATGTTTCCCGTGTGTTCTCGTACCTGACTCCTGGTACTTCTTTAATTTAACACGGATTTCCTCCCATTCTCATCAGTGATACCCGACTTTTATCTGTTGAATGTGCAACTCTGTGACACTCTGAGCCGATAATGAAATGAAATTGTGAAATGTATCGGTGTCGCTCGGTCTCTGCCTCCCTCTTTCTTTAGAGAGGTGTGTTTGTGTTTGCATGTTTTTCACTCCAGTCTGACTCACTCTGTCTGTTCCTGTTTCTCTGTCTCTTTCCCACGGTGTCCAGTTCTGTTCAATGGGATTCTCTTCGACTCTTTGTAAGACTGACTCTCTCTTTGTCATCATTTCTGTCTGTCCATGTCTTTGCCTGCCTCTGTTAGTTCCTGTCTCTAACCTGCTGAGTATTTCCAGCATTAGTGTTTCTATCTCTGACACTCTCTATCTGTCGCTCTCCCTCTCCTTGTCACTGTATTTATTACTCTCTTTCTCTCACTCTTTCCCTCTCTCTTTATAGATCACACACACCCATCTCTGTATATGTGTGTGTTTGAGTCTTTTTCTCACTCAGTCTGCCTCTCCTTCTCAGTCTCACATTTTCTGTCTCTCATTGTTTCTATCTCACTGTCAGTCTCTCCCTGTTTGTCGGTTTGTCTCTGTCTCGCAATGTGTCTGTCGTCTTCTCATCGTGTCCAGTTCCATTCACAGCTCGCTTCCTGCTCTGATAGAATTCATGCTCGTTAGTATAGTGGCGAGTATCCCCGCCTGTTCCGCCGGAGACCGTGGTTCTACTTCCCGACGCGGTGGCAGCATTTACAAAATGCAGAATTTTAATTGTTTATTGGTGTTGATTCATATTAAAAAGTTCCAGAGCAATATAGAACAGTACAAATACAGGAAGAGGAGATTGCCTCTTCCAGATTTTTAGCAAACGGAGACTTTTTCCGGATTCTGTGGCCGTTTGCTGCACAGAGATGGATGACTGAGTTTTATCTGAGTAACATTTAATGATGCAGCGAGCTAGTAGTCGTGGCCGAGTGGGTAAGACAATAGACAAAAAATCCATCGGGGTTTCTCTGCGCAGTTTTGAATCCTGCCGACTATGTTTCTCAGCATATTTCATTCTGTTTCACAATTTAACCACGTTACTGCAAAACTGATTCTGAGATAGATAGAGCAACGTCCCACATCTTTCGATGCAGCCGCTGTTTTCTTTCTTACATTAATCTGCATTATTCACGATACATACGGATAGAAAAACGCAAAAACCAGCCAAAGTAGCCTCAGTGACCCTGCCTGTCTATTCATCTATTTGCCTAAGGCAACCTGTGTATATCTTGATCTGAGTGTCATGGTACATCAGTCATTGAAATTTGGCATGTAGGTGCAGCAGGCGGTGAAGAAAACAAATGGCATGTTCGCCTTCATAGCTCGGGGATTTGAGTATGGGAGCAGGAAGATATTACTGCAGTTGTACAGGGCCTTGGTGAGGTCAAACCAGGAATATTGTGTTCAGTTTTGGTCCCCGAATCTGAGGAAGAACGCCCTTGCAATTGAGGGAGTACAGCGAAGGTTCACCAGCATGATTCCCGGGATGGCAGGATTGACATATGAGGAGAGACTGGCTCAACTGGACTGGTATCCACTGGAGTTTAGAAGACTGAAAGGGGATCTCACAGAAACATATAAAATTCTGACGAGATTGGATGCTGGAAGAATGTTCTCATTGCTGGGGAGTTTGAGACCAAGGATTACAGTCTAAAAATAAGGGGTAAGCCATTTATGACCGAGATGAGGAGAAACTTCTTCACTCAGAGAGTGGTTTACCTGTGAAATTTTCTACCGCAGAAAGTCGTTGAGGCCAGTTCATTAGATATATTCAAAAGGGAGTTAGATATGGCCCTTATGGCTAAAGATATCAAGTGATATGGAGTGAAAGCAGGAAAGGGGTACTGAGGTTGAATGATAAGCCATGATCTTATTGAATGGTGGTGCAGGCTCGAAGGGCCGAATGGCATATTCCTGCAACTAATTTCTATGTTTCTATGGTGATGCATGTATATTTTTTTTTATTGTGTGTGCGCGTGTCTGTGTATGTCTCTCTGTATGTATGTCTCTGTGTATGTGCAACTGTCTGTGGAAATCATCACCATGAATTTGGTACATCTCGGAACTTTTTAAAACACTTGGGGAAAATAATACGGTTGTGATCTTTGGTATCGGTTTTGGTTCAGTGGCTCCATTCTCGACTGAATCAGGAGGTTGTGTTTGTAAGTCCCACTCCTGAGACTTGAACACATCATCTTGGATGACACTCAAATGCAGTATTTGGGGAATTTTGCATTGTTGAAGCTGTTGACCATCGGCTGAAATTTTAAATTGAAGCTCCATTTGCACCCTCGGGTGGATGTGAAAGTTCCCAGAGCCTTCATCGAAAAAGAATAGGAGAGTTGCGCCCGTGTCAATATTACGAAAAATGTTCGTAAATGCTCCCTGAAATCCTCTGTGTCTGTGTGTCTGTGGGGGTGGAGCTGAAGCCCAGATTCTCACAGAGGCAGAGTCCAACCTCTGACAGGATCAGGACCAGGATGGCCGAGTTGTAAAGGCGTTGGATTTAAGATGTAATGGGTTGTATACTCGCGTGGGTTCAAACCCACTCCTGGTGATTCCTTAATTAAACAGAGATTTTTCTCATCCTGCCGAGAGATACCCGATTTTTATCTGCTGAAGCTCCAATTTTCTGCAACGATGTGACATTCTGAGCCGACAATGAAATGAAATTGTGAAATGTATATGTGTTGCTCGGTCTCTGCCTCTCTCTCTCTTTCGAGAGCTGTGAATGTGTTTGAGTCTTTGTCTCTCTCAGTCTGCCTCTCTCTGACACACTCTCTCTTTCCCTGTTTCTCTGTTTGTCCCTGTCTCTCAATCTGTCTCTTTCTCACGGTGTCTCGTTCTTTTGCAATGGGATTCTCTCAGACTCTCAGTCTGACTGCCTATCTCTGTCCCATTATCTCTGCGTGTCCATGTCTTTGCCTGTCTCTGTTAATCCCTGTCTCTAACCTGATAAATATTTCCATTATGTTCTGTTTTTGTCTCCATGTCTCTCTCTCTCTATCTGTCTTTCTCTCTATCTGTCGCCCTCTTTGCATCTCTCTTTGTCCCTGTCCTTTTCTCCGTCATTCCATCACTATTTGCCCCCTTCTCTTTATGGAGCACGCAAATACATCTCTGTGTATGTATGTGTTTGAGTCTTTTTCTCATTCAGTCTGATCCTCCCTTTCAGTCTCAAACTTTCTGTCTCTCTTTGTCTCTATCTCGCTATCAGTCTGTCCCCGTTTCCCTGTTTGTCTCTGGTTCTCAATGTGTCTGTCACTTTCTCACGGTGTCCAGTTCTGTTCGAATGGGATTCTCTCAATCTCTCTGTCTGACTGTCTCACTCTTTCCCATCATCTATGTCTGTCTATATTTCTGCCTATCTTTCTCTCTTTGCCTGTCGCTGGTAGTTCCTGTTTCTAACCTGCAGAGTATTTCCATCATTTTCTGTTTATATCTTTGACTCTCTTGACCTGTCGTTCTCTCTCTATCTGTCTCTCTCCTTGTCACTGTCTTTATCACTGTCTTTCTTTCACTCTTTCCCTCTCTCTCTTTATTGATCACACACACACATCTCTGTATATGTAGGTGTTTGAGTCTTTTTCTCAGAGTCTGCCTGACTTTTCAGTCTCACCCTTTCTCTCTCTCGTTGTCCCTCTATCGCTGTCTATCTCTCCCTGTTTGTCGGTTTGTCTCTGTCTCTCAATGTGTCTGTCGACTTCTGTTCACAGCTCGATTACTGCTCTGACATCGCCCGTACCTTCGTCCGGAGAGTCGTGATTTTGCTCCCCTGTTAAGCAATAGAACCGGGTTCAATTCCCCGACGGAAAAGCAGTTTTTTCATAATGTCTAATTTTACTTCTGTTTCTCGGTATAGATTCATATTAGAAAGTTCCAGAACAATATAGAACAGTAAAAATACAGCCAGAGGCGATTGCCTCTTCCAGATTTTTTGCAAACAGAGACCTTTTCAGGATTCTGCGGCCGTCTGCTGCACAGAGATGGATGACTGAGTTTTTTCTGAGTAACATTTAAAGTGCTAGGGCCGCTGTAGTTGTGGTCGAGTGGTTAATGCGATTGGTTTGAAATACTTTGGGTTTTCGGCGCTCAGGTTCGAATCCTGCCGACTACGATTCTCCGCAGTTTTCTTCACAATTTAACCAGGTTTTTGCAAAACTAATCGTGAGATAGGTGGAATAACATCCCACACCTTTCAACACTGACATCTATTTCTCATTTTTATTAATCTGCAATATTCACGATACATACGGATAGAAAAACGCAAAAATCAGCCAAAGTAGCGACAGTGACTCAGCCTGTCTGTCCCTCGAGATGTCGCAGGCATCTGCGCATGTCCATTGGTGCATGTATATTTTTGGTTACTTATGTACGTGTGTGTCTCTGTGTCTGTCTATCTGTATATATGTCTCTGTGTATGTGCAACTGTCTGTGGAAATCATCACCATGAATTTGGTATGTCCTGGAACTTTTCAAAAAGACTTGTTGAAAATAACACGGTTGTGAACTTTGGTATCAGCTTTGGTTCAGTGGCAGCCACCTCGACTGAAAAACGCAAAAGCCAGACAAAGTAGCTTTGTCAGACCCTGCCTGTCTGTCCATCTATTTGTCTAAGGCAACCTCTGTATATCTTGATCTGGGTGTCATGGTACATCAGTCATTGATTGCAGGTGAAGCAGGCAGTGAAGAATGCAAATGGCATGTTCGCCTTCATAGCGAGGGGATTTGAGTATAGGAGCAGGGAGGTCTTACTGCAGTTGTACAGGGCCTTGGTGAGGCCACTCCTGGAATATTGTGTTCAGTTTTGGTCTCCGAATCTGAGAAAGGACGTCCTTGCTATTGAGGGAGTACAGCGAAAGTTCACCAGCATGATTCCCGGGATGGCAGGACTGACATATGAGCAGAGACTTGATCAACTGGGCTGGTATCCACTGGAGTTTAGAAGAATGAGAGGGGATCTCATAGAAACAAATAAAATTCTGACGAAATTTGGCAAGTGAGAGGCAGGAAGAATGTTTCCGTTGCTGAGGAGTTCGAGAACCAGGGGTCGCAGTCTAAAAATAAGGGTTAAGCCATTTAGGACCGAGATGAGGAGAAATGTCTTCACTCAGAGAGTCGTTACCCTGTGGAATTCTCTACCGCAGAAAGTTGTTGAGGCCAGTTAGTTAGATATATTCAAGAGGGAGTCAGATATGGCCCTAATGACTCAAGGATTCAAGGGGTATGGAAAGAAAACAGGAAATGGGTACTGAGGTTGAATGATGAGCCATGATCTTAAAGAATGGTGGTGGAGGCTAGAAGGGCCGAATGGCCTGCTCCTGCAACTAATTTCTAAGTTTCTATGTTGATGAGTGTATTTTTTTGGTTATTGTGTGTGTGTGTGTCTGTGTATGTCTATCTGTATGTATATATCTGTGTATGTGCAACTGTCGATGCAAATCATCACCATGAACGTGGTATGTCCTGGAAATTTTTTAAAAACTTGGGGAAAATAATACGGTTGTGATCTTTGGTATCGGCCTTGGTTCATTGGCTCTATTCTCGACTGAATCAGGAGGTTGTGTGTGTAAGCCCCACTCCTGAGACTTGAGCAGATAATCTTTGCTGACACTCAAGTGCAGTACTTGGGGAATTTTGCATTGTTGAAGCTGTTGACCATCAGCTGAAATGTTAAATTGAAGCTCCGTCTGCAAATCCGGCTGGATGTGAAAGTTCCCAGAGCATTACACGAAAAAGAATAGGATAGTTGCGCCTGTGTCAATATAACAAAAAAATGTTCATAAATGCTCACTGAAACCCGATGTGTATGTGTGTGTGTTGCTGTGGGGGTGGAGCTGAAGGCCACATTCTCACAGAGACAGAATCCAAACGCTACAAAGACCAGGATGGGCGAGTGGTTACGGCATTGGCCGTAAAATTCAATGGGTTTTTCCCGTGTGGATTCGAACCCCAATCCTAGAATCTCTTTAATTTAACAGAGATTTTTCCCATCCTGCCCAGTGATACATGATTTTCATCTGTTGAATCTGCAATTTTCTGTAACTCTGTGACACACTAAGCTGATCATGAAATGAAATTGTGAAATGTAGCTGTGTATCTCAGTCTCTGCCTTTCTCTCTTTAGAGAGCTGTGTATGTGTTTGTGTGCTTGAGCCTTTCTCTCCATCAGTCTGCCTCTCTCTGACTCACTCTGTCTGTGCCTGGTTCTCTGTTTGTCTCTGTCTCTCAATCTGTCTGTTTCTCACGGTGTCCACTTCTGTTCCAATGCGATTCTCTCAGACTCTCTGTCTGACTGTCTCTCTCTTTCCCATCCTCCCTGTCCGTGTCTTTGCCTGTCTCATTTTGTCCCTGTCTCTAATCTGATGAACATTTCCATTATTTTCTGTTTTTAAAACATAGAAACATAGAAAAAAGCTGCAGGAGTAGGCCATTAGGCCCTTCGAGCCTGCACCGCCATTCAATATTATCATGGCTGATCATTCTTTCAATTACCCTTTCCTGTTTTCCTCTCCATCCCACTTCATCCACTTAACCGTAAGGACCATATCTAACTCTCTCTTGAATATATCCAATGAACTGGCTTCAACAACTCTCTGTGGCAGGGAATTCCACAGGTCAACAACTCTCTGAGTGAAGAAGTTTCTACTCATCTCACTGCTAAATGGCCTACATCTTATCCTAAAACTATGTCCCCTGGTTCTGGCTTCCCCAACATCGAGAACATTCTTTCCGAATTTAACCTGTGCAGTCCCGTCAGAATCTTGTATGATTCTATGAAATCCCCTCTCATCATTCTAAACGCCAGTGATTAAAGGCCTAGTTGATCCAATCTCTCCTCATATGACAGTCCTGCCATCCCTGGAATCAGTCTGGTGAACCTTCGCTGCACTCCCTCAACAGCAGGAACGTCCTTCCTCAGACTAGGAGACCAAAACTGAACACAATATTCCAGGTGTGTTCTCACGAAGGCCTTGTACAACTGCAGTAAGTTCTCCTGGCTCCTATATTCAAATCCTCTAGCTACGAAGGCCAACATACCATTTGCCTTCTTTACCGCCTGCTGTACCTGCATGCCCACTGTCAGTGACTGATGAACCATAACACCAAGGTCTCACTGCACCTCCCCTTTTTCTAGTTTTCCGCCATTCAGATAATATTCTGCCTTCGTGTTGTTGCCCACAAAATGGATAACCTCACATTTATCCACATTATTCAGCATCTGCCATGTATTTGCCCACTCACCTAATCTGTCCAATTCACCCTGCAGCCTCTTAGCATCCTCTTCACAGCTCGGACCGCCACCCAGTTTAGTGTCATCCGCAAACTTGGAGATATTACACTCTATTCCTTCAACCAAATCGTTCATGTATATTGTAAAGAGCTGGAGTCCCAGCACTGAGCCCTGCGGCACCCCACTAGTCACTTCCTGCCAGTTTGAAAAGGACCCGTTTATCCCGATTCTCTGCATCCTGTCTGCCAACCAGTTCTCTATCCATGTCAGTACATTAATCCCAATACCATGCGCTATGATTTTGTGCACCAATCTCTAGTGCGGGACCTTGTCAAAAGCCTATTGAAAGTCCAAATACACCACATCCACTGGTTCTCCCTTGTCCACTCTACTCATTACATCCTCAAATAATTCCAGAAGATTCGTCAAGCGTGATTTCACTTTCATAAATCCATGCTGACTCGGTCCGATCCTGTCACTGCTTTCCAAATGGGTTGCTATTTCATCCTTAATGATTGATTCCAATATTTTCCCCACAGCTGATGTCAGGCTAACTGGTCTATAATTAGCTGCTTTCTCTCTCCCTCCTTTTTTAAAAAGTGCCATCACATTAGCTACCCTCTAGTCCATAGGAACTGATCCAGAGTCGATAGATTGTTGGAAAATGATCAACAATGCATCCACTATTTCTAGGGCCACTTCCTTAAGTACTCTGGGATGCAGACTATCAGGAGCCGGGGATTTATCGGCTTTTAATCCCAACAATTTCTCCAACACAATTTCCCGCCAATAAGGATATCTTTCAGTTCTTCATTCTCACGAGATGCACAGTCCCCTCGTACATTCGGAAGGTTTTTTGTATCTTCCTTTGTAAAGACAGAACCGAATTATTGTCTCTATCTGTCTTTCTCTCTATCTGTCTCCCTCTTTGTCTCTTTCTTTGTCCCTGTCTTTGTCTCTGTCATTGCATCATATTTGCCTCCTTCTCTTTATGGAGCACACAAACACATCTCTGTGTATGTATGCGTTTGAGTCGTTTTCTCATTCAGACTGACCCTCCCTCTCAATCTCAAACTTTCTGTCTCTCTTTGCCTCTATCTCGCTGTCTGTCTCTCCCTGTGTCCATGTTTGTCTGTCTCTCAACGTGTCTGTCTCTTTCTCACGATGTCCAGTTCTGTTCCAGTGGGATTCTCTCAGTCTCTCTGTCTGAATGTCTCTCTCATTCCCATCATCTCTGTCTGTCTATGTCTCGACCTGTCTGTCTCTATTTGCATGTCTCTGTTCGTTCCTGTCTCTAACCTGCTGAGTATTTCCATCATTTTCTGTTTATATCTCTGTGTATCTCTCTATCTGTCGCTCACTCTTCCTCTGTCTCTCTCCTTGTTACTGTCTTCATCACTGTCTTTCTCTCACTGTTTCCCTCTCTCTCTTTATATCTGTATGTGTGTGTGTTTGTGTCTTTTTCTCACTCAGTCTGCCTCTCCTTCTCAGTCTCACACTTTCTGTCTCACGTTGTCTCTATCTTACTGTCTGTCTCTCCCTGTTTGTCGGTTTGTCTCTGTCTCTCAATGTGCCTGTCTACTTCTCATGGTGTCCATTTCTGTTCTCAGCTCGATTCCTGCACTGACAGAATCCACACCCGTCAGCTCCTCATTCGTGTCTTAGTTAATATCCCTCTCTGTCACGCGCGAGGTAGGCGTTCAATTCCCCGACGAGGATGAAGCTTTTTTAAAATGTTGAATATTACTTCTGTATTTCCTGAAACTTTATAAAAAGACTTGGGGAAAATAATACGGATGTGAACTTTGGTATCGGCTTTGGTTCAGTGGCAGCATTCTCGACTGAATAAGGAGGTTGTGTGTTTAAGTCCCACTCCTGAGACTTGAGCATATCAACTTGGCTGACACTCAAGTGCAGTACTTGGGGGATTTTGCATTGTTGAAGCTGTTGACTTTCGGATAAAATGTTAAATTGAAGCTCCGTCTGCACCCTCGGGTGGATGTGAAAGTTCCCAGAGCATTACTCGAAAAAGATCAGGAGAGTTGCCCCTGTATCAATATTACTCTAAATATTCGAAAATGCTCATTGAAAACCTGTGTCTGTGAGAGGGGAGCTGCAGCCCAGATTCTCACAGAGACAAAATCCGAATACTGACAAAACCAGGATGGCCGAGTTGTTCAGGCGTTGGACGGAAAATCCAATGGGTTTATACCTGCATGGGTTCGAACACCACTCCTGGTAAATCTTTAAATTCAAACCGATTTCCTGCCATCCTGCTCAGTTATACCTGAATCTATTCTGTTGAATCTGCATTTGTCGATAACTTTGTAACATTCAAACAAATGGGATTGTGCAATGTATCTGTTCCTCTCACTCTCTGTCTTTAGAGTGCTCTTTTTGTGTTTGAGTCTGACTCTCTGTGTCTGAGGAATTAGTAGCTGAATTTAGGGAGCTGGGAGCTAAATTAACAAATCGGACCTCAAAGGTAGCAATCTCAGGGATAGCTGCCACTTTTCAGAGTAGGAATCGCAGGATAGTTCAGATGAATGTGTGTTGCAGAAAGGAGGGATTCAATTTCTTGGGACATTGGAACCGTTCTGTGGGAGCTGGGACCTGTGCAAACCGGACGGTCTGCACCTCAGCAGAACCAATGTCCACGAGGGAGAGTTTGCTCGTGTTGTTGGGGAGTGGTTAAACTGATATGGCAGCGGGATGGGAACCTTTGGGGGCAGAAAAGTAAGGGTGGAGGGCAGAGAAACCCAAAGGAAAAAATCAAAAAGGGCCACATTGCAGCAAACTTCTAAAGGGACAAGGTGTGTTAAGATAACAAGCCTGAAGGCACTGTACCTCAATGCGAGTAATATTCGTAATAAGGTGGACAAATTAACTGCACAGGCAGCAATTAATGAATATGATGCAATTGGCATCACGGAGAAATGGCTCCAGGGTGACGAAGGCCGGCAACGCAATATCCAGGGGTATTCACCAGTCAGGAAGGATAGACACAAAGGAAAAGGAGGTGGGGTGGCATTGCTGGTTGAAGAGGCAATTAATGCAATAGTCAGGAAGGACATTCGCGTGGATTCTACGTGGGTGGATCTGTGGAATATCAAAGGGAAAAAAACGCTAGTGGGAGTTGTGTACCACCAAACAATCGTAGTGAGTTTGCTGCCAGCATCCAACAAGAAAGTAGGGATGTGTGCAATAAAGGTACATCAGTTATCATTGGCGACTTTAATCTACACATAGATTGTGCGAACCAAACTGGTAGTAATACGGTGGAGAAGGATTTGCTGGAGTGTATTAGGGATGGTTTTCTCGACCAATATGTCAAGGGACCATCTAGAGGGCTGGCCATCCTCGACTGCTTGATGTGTAATGAGAAAGGACTAATTAGCAATCTTGTTGTGCGAGGCCCCTTGGTGAAGAGTAACCACAATAAGGTACAACTCTTTGTTATGGTGGAGAGTGAAACGGTTAATTCTGAGACTGGGGTCCTGAACTTAAGGAAAGGTAACTTCGATGTATGAGACATGAATTGGCTAGAATAGATTGGGACATGATACATAAAGGGTTGACGGCAGATAAGCAATGGAAAACATATAAAGATCACATGGATGAACTTCAACAATTGGACATCCCTGTCTGGAGTAAAAATAAAATGGGGAAGGTGGCTCAACCGTGGCTAACAAGGAAAATTAAGGATAGCGTTAAATCCAAGGAAGAGGCATATAAATTGGTCAGAAAAAGCATCAACCCGAGGACGGGGAGAAATTTAAAATTCAGCAGAGGAGGACAAAGTGTTTAATTAGGAGGGGGAAAATAGAGTATGAGAGGAAGCTTGCTGGGAACATAAACACTTCTATAAATATGTGAAGAGAAAAAGAGTAGTGAAGGCAAACGTAGGTCCCTTGCAGTCAAATTCAGGTGAATTTATAATAGGGAACAAGGAAATGGTCGACCAGTTGAACAAATACTTTGGTTCTGCCTTCACGAAGGAAGATGCGCATAATCTTCTGGAAATGGTACGTGACCGAGGGGCTAGTGAGAAGGAGGAACTGAAGAAAATCCTTATTTGTGGGAAATTGTGTTCGGGAAATTGATGGGACTAAAGGCCGATAAATCCCCGGGGCCTGATGGTCTGCATCCCAGAGTACTTAAGGAAGTGGCCCTAGAAATAGTGGATGCATTGGTGATTATTTTCCAACAGTCCATCGATTCTCGATCAGTTTGTATGGACAGGAGGGAAGCTAATGCAACACCACATTTTGAAAAAGGAGGGAGATCGAAAACGGGTAATTATAGACCGGTTAGCCTGACATCAGTGGTGGGGAAAATGTTGTAATTAATTTTTAAAGATGAAATAGCAGCCCATTTGGAAAGCAGTGACAGGATTGGTCCAAGTCAGCATAGATTTATGAAAGGAAAATCATGCTTGACAAATCTTCCAGAATTGTGTGAGGATGTAACTAGTAGAGTCGACAAGGGAGAACCAGTGGATATGGTGTAGTGGGACTTGCAAAATACTTTTGACAAGGTCCCACACAAGAGGTTGGTGTGCAAAATTAAAGCACATGGCATTGGCGGTAATGTATTGACGTGGATAGAGAACTCGTTGGCAGACAGGAAGCAGAGAGTCGGGATAAACGGATTATTTTCATAATGGCAGGCAGTGACTAGTTGGGTGCCGCAGGGCTCAGTGCTGGGAAGCCAGCAATTTACAATATACATTAATGATTTAGATGATGAATTTTGTATAACATCTCCAAGTTTGCAGATGACATTATGCTGGATGGCGGTGTGAAATGTGAGGAGGATGCTAAGTGGCTGCAGGGTGATTTGGACAGGTGAGGTGAGTGGGCAATTGCATGGCAGATGTAGTGTAATGTGGATAAATGTGAGGTTATGCACTTTGGTGGCAGAAACACGAAGGCAGAATATTATTTGAATTGCGGCAGATGAGGAAAAGGGGAGGTGCAACGAGATCCGGGTGTCATGGTACATCAGTAATTGAAGGTTGGCATGCAGGTACAGCAGACAGAAAGAAGACAAATAGCATGTTGGCCCCATATCTTGTTTATTTGAATATAGCAGCAGGGCGGTCTTGCTGCAGCTGTACAGGGCCTTGGCGAGGCCTCACCTGGAATACTGTGTTCAGTGTTGTTCTAATCTGAGGAAGGACGTTCTTGCTATTGAGGGAGTACAGCAAAGGTTCACCAGACTGATTTCCGGGATGGGAGGACATATGAGGAGAGATAGGATCGACTGGGTCTGTATTCACTGGAGTTTAGAAGAATGAGAGGGGACCTCAGAAACATTCTGACGGGACTGGGCAGGTTAGATGCACGAAGAATGTTCCCAATGTTGGGGAAGTCCAGAACCAGTGGTCACAGTCTGAGGACAAGGGATAAGCCATTTAGGACCGAGATGAGGAGAAACATCTTCACTCAGAGAGTTGTTAACCTGTGGAATTCTCTTCCGCAGAACGTTGTTGATGCCAGTTCATCAGATATATTCAAGAGGGAGTTGGATATGGCCCTTCAGTTAATGGGATCAAGGGGTGTGGAGCGAAAGCTGGAAAGGGGTAATGAGGTGAATGATCAGCCATGATCTTATTGAATGTTGGTGCAGGCTCTAAGGGGCTAATGGTCTATTCCTGCAACTTTTTTCTATGTTTCTATGTTTCTATGTTTCAGGGTGCATGCATCTAATGGCCTAGTGTGCTGTGGCATTTCTTTTAACTGGGTGCTACTTATTGAATCTGTAACTCGCCCGGTTTGTATCTGATCCATATTGTGTCTCACCTGACCAATCATCCACCTCCCATAGGCATGACATGTGTCTCTTTTCCTGTCCTCGGCATCGTCCTCTCAATTCCTGCTTATTTAGCTCGTCAATTGTTCGTGCATGGCCTTCCAATACGGATACACCCTGTAGCATTTTTTTGGATGTTTTGGATCCTAACTGTGAAGATTCTATCCCAATCCTGGTCTGTTTCCTGATTAGTAAATCCGTTGTTCCCCTCAAACTATCGACACTTGCCTGGATCGCCTGTATATCTGGTGCACCAACTAGAGATGTCCCTGTACAGTTAATACGTCATTTGCTATAGACCTCCTCTTTCTTCCTTCTTTGTGTCTCAGCTGCTTGTGTTACTCCCTTGCTCCTGATGTGTCACTAGCTATTCTCAGGATTGTGTCTAGCAATCATGTTTACAATGCTTTAGTCTTGTGGCTAATTTTTTCTGGCTGTTCGATTTATGCTCACAGGTCACATTTCATGCTGGACATTGTCAAATAACAACATTACTTCTGTTCCAGGTTTAACTACCACGCAATTTCCCAAGGTTTATTCCCCTGGTTTACAATATTCAGGTAACATTTTTTACACAATTTATTTAAAAATACTTTTACTGAGCTAGAAGCTTTTGCATCAAATGTTTACACAAAGGAAGATGGGGCGTACTTCCCCAGTAATTTTGTTTTAAACCAACATGCATTTTTCATCTTTTGCTTAACAAATCTACCCTTTGTGCATTTCCTAGCTCCAGAACATATCTTCCGAATAACTCCACAACTGGGTTTCTAAATTAAAATGTAATTCAATTCTAGGTTCATACTTTCTTAAAACTTCCCTCATACAGGGCAACACTGCAAAGGGTTAAAAAAAATATTTCACTCTGTCTGAAAAAGTGGGTGGAGCCAAAACAGCAGACAGCTCCACCACTTTCTGAAGCAGGCTTTCAGACACATGAAAAATTCATTAATTCCCACCTCAAATATTCCGCAGTCAAAAATCACACAATCACTTTCATTCAAAGACAGACATTCACAAAATTCTCTCTTCATTCAACAAAGCTTATTGTTTGGCCGGCTCAAATTTCGGATCCATACTTCACTTAAGGTAGTCAGTAACAGTTTTTATTATGGTCTTCCGGAAAATATCTACTAAGCTAGTCTTCTGGCCCCCAATGAATCCTTTATTTTCCTCTGCTCCTAATCATAACCCTGTCAGTGTGGGGATACAAATTTGGCTCAAATTCCTCTGTCCATTCCCTTCTGTCATCTATATCTATTTTTATACTTACATCCTCTTGTCTTTTGTAACTTTTTCTGTCCATCTCACCTTCGGGTATCTTTCTATTCATCTTTCCGGCTGTTAAACTGCTCTTTTTCGCTTCATCATATCCTGCCTTAACCATCTTCTTAACCTTTTCAGATTTATCTCTCAGAAACTCTTCTGGTGGTTTATGCCTCACCCCTCCAAATGCCTTGGCAGATTCCTTTCCCATTTCTTACACAGGGGCTTTTTCCCCAGTTCCCGTTTTACCATCTTTACTTAAGCGGAACTATTTACACCGACGCTTTTACTCCGATATCCCGTACACGTACTTATTCTCCCGACACATGTGTTTACTTATTTTGTCCTGACGCACCCCTCAACTGGATTTACTGGCTGCATGGACTCTGCTTCAGATTCGTTGGATCTGGTTACTTTGCGAGGAGAATTTCGCAAGGTAATTCTCGACTCACTCGTTGTTAGGTTGGTGGGCTTTTTGAGTCTAATCTGCCCGTCCAGTAGATCCTGCTGACTGCGCCAAGTTGTTAGAGTTAACTTCAAACCACCACTCGGAGTCCGTTAGCCTTAAAGTAAATGCAGTTTTTATTAATAAAAGATACAAGCCAACAGGGGAGCTATCCTTGAAGGAATGCTCAGAGAAACTGCCAGAAACATCTTATTTTATACAGTTTCAGATTATAGTCTTACTTAATTACGCAAGTTACAATTAATATGTGCTGATTGATTAATACATGATTATCTGGTCGGTTGCTTCCTCCAATCTGGCCTCTATATGTTTAATTGGTAATTCAGGATACATGTTGTTATGATTCTTTTTATTTAACTTGTATTTTGTTATAGAATTCAAATCCTATGTTATCTGTGTCTGTGCCCAGCTCCCAAGGCCTTTGGTCTATGAATTGGAACATCTGACCCTGTGCGGAAGGCATCTCACACATGCTTTTCACAGTCTGATAATCAGGCTGTGGGATCCATTTAAAAATCTGTTAACTCCATTTGAAAACATCCCAATTATTATTATTAATTGTAATTACGATTTGTGATCTGCCCTTTCAGTCGATTATGGGGTATCTTATCGAAGGCCTTTGGAAAATCTAGATAAATTACATCTACTACATTCCGTTAGTCTACGCTATCTGTTACTTCTTCGAAAAATTCAAAGAATTTGGTCAATTCAAGACTTTCCCTTTTATAATCCATGCTGACTATTCATTTTTGGTTTCTAGTTGTTCTTCCACTTTCTCCTTTAGTAGCGATTCCATTATTTTTCCTACCAACGATGTTAAGTTGACTGGGCTATAATTCCTCAGACACGTTCCATCTCCCTTCTCAAAAATAGGTATTACATTAGGTATCTGCCAATCCTCCGGCACTGCACCTTATTCTAACGAAATATTAAATATGTTTATTAATGCATCTGCTATCTCTTCCCAAGAGGTAATTCGTCCGAAGCAAGCATTTTATCCTTTTTCGGTTTGATTAGTTTAAATAATATTTTCCTTTTGTTCTTATTAAATGCAGTTATTTCATTTCTAATATCATCCGATGTCATGTCCACCTTTTTGTCTCCCTGATAAATACTGATGCAAAGTAATTGTTTAATATTTCTACCTATCTCTGCCTGTGGACAACCTTCTGAGCCACGTACCTTGGTATGTATTGTGGCTGTCCTCCACTCAATCTGTATCCTTCTCGTTAAAGGTAACGAGTACATCTTACCGGTTGGACAGGAGCAGTGTCTCATTCTCAGCCTCTCCTCAGTTCTCGCTACATGGCACCCAACCAGCCACGGACTTTCCTGAACCTGCGCTTTTCTGTGGGGTGTGACTGTTTTCTGGATTAAACTATCCAGAAATCACTTCTCCTGTGTATTTCAGAATGTGTCGAACTCGCACTCCAGCCCAATTACCCTGAGCCAGAGAGAATAAAGCAGAGACATTTCCTGCAGATGTGGGAATGCGGGACAGATTTGCTGTCCACAAACTCTCACACATGACAGTCTCGACTCATTGCCTACCCTGCCATCTTTAGTTATTATTTAAAAATGTATTTGCTTATTTACTCACTGAATTAATTTAAATAGTTAGTTTTTATTCAAACGGTTATTTATAATTCTACTAATTAATTAGGTTATATAGTTAAATTATTAATTTAATTAAGCGTTGTTATTGCTCCCAGGCCTTAGTTTAGACCAAGCTTCGAGAAAAAGGCAATACTCACCAAACATTCATCAACCTGCTGTATTTTGGAGACCAAAGCAGCACCTCCTTCCATCACTGTTCCCATTCCAATTCTCTCCAAATTCCGTTTAATATCACTGTGCTGAACACACTGTGCATCAGCAGTTAGTGTTTATTCTTACCTTTGGAGCCACACACAAGTTGTCTCAGCTCCATGCCCATTGCTCGCAGTAATTAGCACATATTGAAGACTAACACTTTCAGCTGACTGATATTTAACTACCTCTAACAGGCAGTTTCTGCTAACTACATTTGTTAAAGTTCTAAGTTCAATTCAAAACGTTAAACTAAATTTCCCTTCTTACAGCTAATACTCAGCCAGACTCACCCAGGACTTACCATTGAATCCCACTCGCTCCCCATTCCCAAGTTTAACACTCTCTTTGTGCCCTCCGTTTAAGATCAGGATGTGGTGATAGAGTAAACTCTGGCATGGTGTGCTGGGCCGAAAGGGGACGGGGTGGGGAAGGTCGCTCTGTAAATTTGCAGTCTACAGGCAGTCGGGCTGCTGACTCCACGAGCCCCCAGGGAAACCACAAGAAACAGGCTCAGACCAACGTGCAGCCGTGGCCACCAAATGACCTCTTTCTATGTTGCAGACGTTAAGTAACTCTATGTGAGGTGATGTGTGAAGGAGAAGGGATGTCTGAAATGCGATTGTGGGTCAACCACAGACCAGGGCTTGGTCAGAAGGGCAGGTCTGTGATGTCACAATGCTCAGGCACAGTGTCATGGGGGTTTCACCGCTGTATTACTTCACAGATACAGCAATACCTAGCAACAAACTCGTTACCACCCTCTTTGAACACTATATTATGGGCTATGTTTAGCAAGGAGAATTTACAGAGAGTGAGGAGGAGCTGAGTTCAATTTGCGGGGATCACTTCATCCTGCAGATCACTGCATTGTTCAGGCAGATTTACAAAGGAACGTTACAGTGGTGAATGTCACTGGGACATACTCCGTCTGCAGGAGACCCTTTAATCCGAAAGGTAGATTATCTGAAAGAAGAATTCGTCGCTATCAGCAGGCGCTGGGGCTGCTCAGGTTAAACCCCACTGGGAGAAAAACACAAGGAGCCTGTAAAAGGCTGGAAGCACTGAGCTTTGAGCCTTTGAAAGCCTCCCTCCCTGGTTGTTGTTTGGTCCCAGGCCATTTGCACCGTGGTTTCCCTGGGAGTGCTGGGACTGAGCGGCCCTTCCGCCCGTGGACGGTACAGTAACAGAGACACTTTCCCCACGCCTTTGGGTAACCACATCAGACCCGAGCCTGGCGGTCGGGAGCTTTATAAACCTGTCCCAGGCCGCACCAGAGGTCTTAGCGGGGTTAAAACCTGCAGGGGCCCAGCTGTACTGATCACCGTGGACTTCCCCACCTCTATCATTTTTGTTAGTCGCTGAATCCGGGCGAAAGATGAAAACAGGCCTCACTGTGTGTGTATCACAGAGATGAGCGGGTTGGGCAGAACACCCGCCCAACACATTGTGTGATTCGTATTATTTAATACATTTAAAAATTACAGTAACGGGATATTTCACCACATTCTTCAACTCCTCTCTGAATTTCACAGCAAAAATACATGTGTTGATGCATCAACTCAGGAGCTGAAGCATAAATCCCAATTCCTGTATATAATCAGGTAGATATGCAGAAAGAAATTTTAACGAATACAATCGATTAACCACAGAAGAGCACAGAAACACTGCCCATAAGAGGATAAAATTGCCGGATATAACAAAGAGTAAAATGATGGATTTCCTTTGCATCTCCATCTCTGGGTCACTGGAACCCTCCCCACTAATGTGGGCCCGGAGTCGCCTACGAGCTCTGCTCGATACTAAAAGTGTTTGACAGTTAAAGCATTGAGCTTAAGAATCAGAACAAATGGAAAAACGGTGTTATAATATAATGAAGGAATTCAATTACTGCCCATGCTAGTGACGCAGAGACATCCCATGTAACAAAACAAAACCAGGGATTATTGGAAATCTGATACATACCTCCAAACATAAACTACCAGAAAGTGTTCTTTGCACAGAACAGCGCACTCACTGTTCCCACAACCCCAGTCACCGTTTTCACGGTGCAATATTTGGGTTTGAGCTTCTGACAACAAATGGCTATACATCGATCAAAGGTAAAATCAACTGTGAACCAGACGGAACAGTCTGTGACTGCGTAAAGCAGGATGGCATGGATATTACACAATTTAATGGCCCACATGAACTCAAAAGCGGTTGAATAACGAATAGGAATCTGCCTGGATATCAGGTCGAGGATAACGACCAATAGATCCACCGCTGCCATTGCCACCAGGTAACGGCTGACACACTTGGAGAGACAGCACCTTCGTCGAGACAGGATCATTATTGTCACTAAGTTCACTGCAGGGAAGAGAAAAACAGGGAATTTATATTTCAGATTGAGAGCAATAACAGCTGTCTCAAACAATTACGTGTGAAATGTGTCAGGATTAAATGAACCAGACTTGGTGTGTGGGTCAGGACTGATGAAATCATCGGATGGGACGTGTGCTGTTTGGCACAGGTACAGAAAGAATCAATGTATGGTTCGTGTGGATGGTGGGATAGGAACTGAATGTACCAGTGGAAGGGATGTTTGGGTGTTATGACAGGGAGTGAGTGAAGCGGTGGATCTTATGTGAGGGTGCTGGGTCATGATCGAAATAATTAATGGATTGGACTTTTGCCGGGTGGGGAAAGCACTGAATGAGACTCTAATATAACGCCATATCCAAGTCAGAGGAAACAATACTTCAGCACAAGAAGACGTGGACGTGAGTCTTCCCCACGTCCCACCATAGCCTCAAGAAGTTCCTCAACTTCTCCATCGCCGTCATGCTCTGCGGGGCACCGGAGCGGTCCCTCACCTCGAGGGTGCAGTTAAAATCTCCCCCGAGGACAATGCAGTCGCCGACGTCGACGGAGCCAAGAAGAGCGGACACCTCTTCAAAGAAGCGCGTTTGCTGCAGTCCGGGCTGAGGGGCGTACACGTTCACGAGATGGAGCGGCACGTCCCGCAGGCGAACCGTTACGTGCAGCAAGCGGCCTGGCACGGGCTCCTCGACCGCCAAGATCTCCGGCTGAAAATGTGGGGCCAACAAGATGGCCACCCCACTAGACGTGGCGGTGAGGTGGCTCATGCGGAACTCTCCTTGCCATTCCAGGAGCCACGTGGGTTCGTCTCCCGGAACGGTGTGGGTTTCATGCAGGAAGCACACCGCATATTTCCCCTCCCGCAGGAGCGAAAAATTGTTAAATCTACGGCGTGCCTCTCTGCCGCCGTTGATGTTGAGGCTGGCTATGGTTATCTTCATGACAAAAGCATAGTGCAACCTCTACCTAACCTATTGTGGTGGGAGGGAGCGGAGTCTTTTGTTGACCTCCACTCCTTTAGCAGCCCAGCGAGGAACCCTTTGAGCCGGTGCAGCTCAAGGCCTTGCGCTTTTGATAAGGGCCCGCCCGCGGCCATGGTTTTAGCGGCGGCGCGGACGGACGCGACGAGCAGCCCCGGCTCGGATCATCTTTAGCGGGCCAGATGGGTTCGGTTGCGGCGACCCTGGCTCTGGACCAAAAAGTCCCGGAGTTCCTTTGCAGGAATGAGGGGGGACTCAGCGGCGGGCACGAGGAGATCCATCGCCTCACTGGCGATGGACTCGAGATCTTCTCCCGAGTCCCCCATCGAGTCCCCGTCCCCCTCAGGAGGTCGCTGCCAGCAGCCGACCCGTCGACCGCACGAGGTACAGCAAACGGCCCGGCCGCTCAATCCGACCCTGGCTCTGCCCCGATCCCACCCCCAGGATCGTCGGCAGAGCAGTCCGCACTGGGCTGTTTTAAAAGTGCTGCTGGGTCAGGAAGCGACAGCAGAAGGGGTTCCTCCTCCACCCCAGGAACCGGGCAACACGGAGAGACCTGGTCAAAGAAATGTTCCAGGTCCTCCAAGTACCCCAGCTCCAAAGTAGGGGGCGAGGGTTGTTGTTCTTCGCCCTCCCCGCCGCCACCCTCCGGTCAGCGTGTACAGATTCATTAAAATTGTTAATACTGTGTATTTCTGCTGGGTCGAGCAAATCCCGGGGGAAGTTGGTTAATAGCTGGGCGGGCTCACGTTCGGCCTTTTCGGCCCCGCCCGCCTAAGTCCCCGGGACGCTCGACCCGGCGGCATCGTATTCCTCCGCTGACCCCACGCCCACCACGACAGGCAGATCTTCCACGCCATCCACGGGAGGCAGAGGCTGGGCAGCCTCGAATGCCCCTCCCTACCCGGGGACAGATTCCTCCCGTCTACGGCGCAGTTTGGGGGCGCTGGTGGGGGACGCGGGACACGCGGCGGGCACCGACTCCTCCACGGAGGGATGTTGTTCCCCCTCCGCCTCATTGGAGCGGCGCCTCCTTTTGTTCCTGGGGGTGCGCGGAGGCAGAGAGACCTCCATGTCTGCCGAGGCCCCCCGCTCCGCCCCCCCCTTTTTCTTATCTTGCACGCGCCCGAGCCCCTCTGCTGTATTTGTCAAGGGCTCGGGCAAGGGCTCAGGGCACCCCGCGCTCGCCGGTGACGGGGTTGGGCTGAGCGCGGTGGTCAAACTATCTGGCGCACCGAGGGGACCCAACCTCGAGATGTTTCGCCTTCCTCCGCGCCTTCTTTCCGGTCGGACGCTCTCCCTCCCCCCCGCCAGAGGCCGTGACAACAAAGGCCTCCGACGATGCCCGCGCACCTATGGCTCCCGGCACGCGGACGCTGCTAGGGGGAGGGGTGGCGGCGGCGCCAGCCTTGGCTGCCTTCGGTGGTTTGGTTGCCTTGGAGGCGGGGCAGTTCTTGCGAACGTGCCACATCTCCCTACAGGCATGGCACCGCACGCCATCCGAGGTCCAGAAGACGCGGTAGGCAGTTCCCTCGTGCACCACATTAAAATTGCCCACTGTTGTCTCCTCCCGCGCCAGCCGGACAAAGAGCTGATGGCGGAAGGAGAACACATGGCGCAGACTGTTCTCCCTGAGGCCGAGCGGTATGGGGTTGAGCACTGACCTTACCTCCCCCAGTTGGTGCAGGTGAGGGAGGAGGAGCTCAGCGGGAACAAAGGGCGGGACGTTTGAAATGATGACCCTCTGCGCGGTGGCCTCGAGAGGGTCCACCGGCAGGAATGTCCCGCCCACCGTGAGCCCCTTTTCGGGCCAGGGACACCGCCCGCTCCGACCCCAGGAAGAATACAGCCTTCCCAGACATCTTGGAGGCTGCGACAATGGCTAAGGGGCTGACTACCCCAGCCATCACCCGCACGCACTCCTCGATGCTCATTGTGGGGTGAGTGTAGCTCTTGACCCCGTTTTTCTTAGTAATTAGTCTGAATGGTGGCAGAGCAGCAGGTGGCGCAGGAGGCGCCGTGGATGTGGATGGAGTCGCCATCACGGGGTCCCTTTAAGGGCTACACCCACCCCAGAGTCACAGGCATTAATAGTCTTAAATTGGCCTCGTTTGAATTTATGAGCAGAGGAGCTCTCAATGAGGCACACCTCTGCCCTAGTTGACAATTGGGGAGGGGCCTTGCTCACTCTGCTCAGTTGTCTTAATTGTTTTTTCCAATTAAGGAGGAAAGGAGCTCTCAGAGAGATAGGGGAGAGACAGAGTGAGCGTGGGGGGTTGGAAAGAGGGAAGCTGTGAGGGCAGGTCTCCCCTCACAGTGATGGGTGGGTGTTTTTCTGGGGCGCACTCCCTAGATGATGGAAAACAAAGCAAGGCACAGTCTTATGGGATGGTCTTCGGGTGGGAGGAGAAGATGTCGTCATCGGGGACAGCTGGAGCCACCCAGGCACACACGCCCAACGATGTTTAATAGGGTGATGAGTAAATCTTCAGCCAGGTAGCTCCAGCTATCCCAGGCTAGGCAATGGGGGAGGGGTGCTTCAGTGGTGTGTGGGGCCTAGCTGTGAGCAAGACCACCACACACTTCCACACACACACCCTCCGCGATGTTCCGGGCCTCGAAGAAGATCTTCTTTTCTCCCCCCACCAATAAAATAATGTATTTCGGGGAATGTACCAACACCCACCTGTAGAATGTTGTAGAATCTCCCTCCTTGCACACAGGTTGTTGCTCTTTTCCCACTCTCTCCAACTCTTTGCAGAAGTAAATAAAGTTGTTGAAATTTTCAGCTCTCCTCCTCTCCCTCCGGACGTTGTATTGTAGCAAGCCAGCCCTTTCCTCCTACTCCTGGGCTGGTCTCAGGGCTCACTATCGGCCTTCCAGACAGGAGCTTCAGCAGGGAGTTCCTTCTCTCTCAGCAGCACAGCTACAACTGAATAGGCCACGCCTCCAAAGCTCCACCATTGGTCCACAGATCACTGAAGGTAGCAGGTCAGTTGGATCAGGTGGTTAAGAAGGCATACGGAATGCTTGCCTTTATTGGCCGAAGCACAGAATACAAGAGCACGGAGGTTATGCTTCAATTGTATAATACTCTGGTTAGGCCACAGCTGGAGTTCTGGTTGCTGTATTATAGGAAGAATGTGATTGCACGACAGAGGGTGCAGAGATTTACTAGGATGCTGCCTGGAATGCAGCATCTGAGCTGTGAGAACAGATTGGATAGGCTGGGTTTGCTCTCATTGGAACAGTGGAGGCTGAGAGGAGACCTCATTGAGGTGACAACATTTTGAGAGGCGTGGATATAGTGGATAGCAAGGGTCTATTTCCCTTGGTGGAGGGGTCAATTACGAGGGGGCATGGTTTTAAGGTGGTTGGTGGAAGGCTCAGAGGGGGTTTTAGGGGAGGCTTCTTCACGCAGAGGGTTGTGGGGATCTGGATCTCACTGCCTGGAAGGATGGTGGATGCAGAAGCGCTCACCACATTTAAAAGGTGCTTGGATGGGCACTTGAAGTGCCGTAATCTGCAGGGTTACGGACCTAGAGCTGGTAATTAGGATTAGACTGGATAACCTCCTGTTGGCTGGCGCAGATACGATGGTAAGTACTGCAGCAAATCGATTATGGCCAGGGTGATCTCCTGGGCTCCTTTCGATCGGCTGGATGGGTCAGAGAGGAAATTTCCCAGATCTTGTTTTCCCCCAAATTGGCCTGGGTTTTTATCTGTTTTTTGCCTCTCCCAGGAGATCACATGGCTCCGGTTGGGGTGGAGTGTAGAATGTTTCAGTGTAAGGGGTGTCGCAGTTGTGTGAGGCGGACTGGTTGGCCCGGGTGCTCTTTACCTTTCCGCCATTGTTCATTGCTCACGGGTTTATATGTAACCTTCAGGGCTACTGACCGAGGGCCGTGCGGCTCTTTAAGGGTCGGCGTGGACACGATGGGCCGAAATGGCCTCCTGCACTGTAAATATCTACGTTTCTATCCAATTACTTTAAATCTATGCCCCTAGTTATTGACCCCTCTGCTAAGAGGAATAGGTCCCTCCTAACCACTCCATCTCGGCCCCTCATAATTTTAGAAACCTCAATAAGGTCTCCCCTCAGCCTCCTCTGTTCCAAAAAAAATAACCCCAGCCGATCCAATCTTTCCTCATACCTAAAATTCTCCAGTCCCGGCATCACCCTGGTAAACTCTTCTATGCCTTCTCTTTTCTGTAATGTGATGACCAGAATTGCACGCAGTATTCTAGCTGTAGCCTAACTAGTGTTTTATACAGTTCAAGCTCTTGTATTCTATGCCTCGGCTAATAAAGTCTAGTATCCCGTATGCCTTCTTAACCACCTTATCGACCTGTCCTGCTACCTTCAGGGATCAGTGGACAAACACTCCAAGGTCCCCCCGTTCCTCTACACTTCTCAGTGTCCGACCATTTATTGTGTATTTCTTTTCCTTGTTCGACCTCACCAAATGCATTGCCTCACACTTCTGCGGATTGAATTCCATTTGCCACTGCTCTGCCCAACTGACAGGTCCATTGATACCTTTCTGCAGTCTACAGCTTTCTTCTTCATTATCAACCACACGGCCAATTTTCGTATCATCTGCAAACTTCGTAGTCATAACCCTGACATTCAAGTCTAAACCATTGATGTATCCCAGAAACATCCTTCCAGTCACAAAAACACCCATTGACCATTTACCTTTGCTTCCTACCTCAGCCAATTTTAGATCCAAGTTGCCACTTTGCCTTGTATCCCATGGGTTATTATTTTCATGACCAGTCTGCCATGTGGGATCTTATCAAAAGCCTTGTTAAAATCCATATACACAACGTTAAACACAACACCGTCATCGACCCTCCGTGTGACCTCCTCAAAAAATGCAATCAGGTTAGTGCGACACGACGTTCCATTAACAAATCCGTAGTGAATGTCCCTGATTCATCCCGGTCTTCCTGAATGAAGATTTATCCTGTCCCTCAGAATTTTTTCCAATAATTGAAAGTCCAAACTGGGGGAACTGAATTTTATTTTGTCATGCTATCGAGATTAGGACCAGAGGGACAATAAACAATTATAAATACGTTATTTTAAAAATCGGTGATCAGACCTGCAGTATGATCAAAATCTCCAGCTGACGCCAAAAATGGGGAGCGTGGGGCTCTGTGAAGAGAACTGTAAGTGAGCTCAGTCTGAATGCACAGGTTTGTAAATGGGCTGGATGAATGGCAGATGGAATTTAGTGCAGAAAAATCTGATGCAAAACATTTTGGATGAAAAATGGAGGAAATGTACATTAAATGGTAACATTGTATAAGGAGTGGAGGGGTAGAGAGATTTGGGGATGTAAAAGTCCCTTTTCTTATTAATTAGCAAGTTCCAGAGTCCAGTGTCAGCAACTTTAATACCTTAATAAGAAATAAGGAAGGATAGAATAAAAGGAAAAGGAGGTGGGGTAGCATTGCTGGTTAAAGAGGAGATTAATGCAATAGTTAGGAAAGACATTAGCTTGGATGATGTGGAATCTATATGGGTAGAGCTGCAGAACACCAAAGGGCAAAAAACGTTAGTGGGACTTGTGTACAGACCTCAAAACAGTAGTATTGATGTTGTGGAGGGCATCAAACAGGAAATTAGGGGTGTATGCAATAAAGGTGCAGCAGTAATAATGGGTGACTTTAATATGCACATAAATTGTGCTCGCCAAACTGGAAGCAATACGGTGGAGGAGGATTTCCTGGAGTGCATAAGGGATGGTTTTCTAGACCAATATGTCGAGGAACCAACTAGGGGGGAGGCCATCTTAGACTGGGTGTTGTGTAATGAGAGAGGATTAATTAGCAATCTCGTTGTGCGAGGCCCCTTGGGGAAGAGTGACCATAATATGGTGGAATTCTGCATTAGGATGGAGAATGAAACAGTTAATTCAGAGACCATGGTCCAGAACTTAAAGAAGGGTAACTTTGAAGGTATGAGGCGTGAATTGGCTAGGATAGATTGGCGAATGATACTTAAGGGGTTGACTGTGGATGGGCAATGGCAGACATTTAGAGACCGCATGGATGAACATTCCTGTCTGGCGTAAAAATAAAAAAAGGGAAGTTGGCTCAACCGTGGCTCTCTAGGGAAATCAGGGATAGTATTAAAGCCAAGGAAGTGGCATACAAATTAGCCAGAAATAGCAGCGAACCCGGGGACTGGGAGAAATTTAAAACGCAGCAGAGGAGAACAAAGGGTTTGATTCGGGCAGGGAAAATGGAGTACGAGAAGAAGCTTGCAAGGAACATTAAGGCGGATTGCAAAAGTTTCTATAGGTATGTAAAGAGAAAAAGGTTAGTAAAGACAAACGTAGGTCTCCTGCAGTCAGAATCAGGGGAAGTCATAACGGGGAACAAAGAAATGGCAGACCAATTGAACAAGTACTTTGGTTCGGTATTCACTAAGGAGGACACAAACAACCTTCTGGATATAAAAGGGGTCAGAGGGTCTAGTAAGGAGGGGGAAGTGAGGGAAATCCTTATTAGTCGGGAAATTGTGTTGGGGAAATTGATGCGATTGAAGGCCGATAAATCCCCAGGGCCTGATGGACTGCATCCCAGAGTACTTAAGGAGGTGGCCTTGGAAATAGCGGATGCATTGACAGTCATTTTCCAACATTCAATTGACTCTGGATCAGTTCCTATCGAGTGGAGGGTAGCAAATGTCACCCCAATATTTAAAAAAGGAGGGAGAGAGAAAACAGCGAATTATGGACCGGTCAGCCTGACATCAGTAGTGGGTAAAATGATGGAATCAATTATTAAGGAAGTCATAGTAGCGCATTTGGAAAATGGTGACATGATAGGTCCAAGTCAGCATGGATTAGTGAAAGGTAAAATCATGCTTGACAAATCTTCTGGAATTTTTTGAGGATGTTTCCAGTAAAGTGGACAAAGGAGAACCAGTTGATGTGGTATATTTGGACTTTCAGAAGGCTTTCGACAAGGTCCCACACAAGAGATTAATGTGCAAAGTTAAAGCACATGGGATTCGGTGCAGAGTGCTGACGTGAATTGAGAACTGGTTGTCAGACAGGAAGCAAAGAGTGGGAGTAAATGGGTGCTTTTCAGAATGGCAGGCAGTGACTAGTGGGGTACCGCAAGGTTCTGTGCTTGGGCCCCAGCTCTTTACACTGTACATTAATGATTTAGACGAGGTGATTAAATGTAGTATCTCCAAAATTGCGGATGACACTAAGTTAGGTGGCAGTGTGAGCTGCGAGGAGGATGTTATGAGGCTGCAGAGTGACTTGGATAGGTTAGGTGAGTGGGCAAATGCATGGCAGATGAAGTATAATGTGGATAAATGTGAGGTTATCCACTTTGGTGGTAAAAACAGAGAGACAGACTATTATCTGAATGGTGACAGATTAGGAAAAGGGGAGGTGCAACGAGACCAGGGTGTCATGGTACATCAGTCATTGAAGGTTGGCATGCAGGTACAGCAGGCGGTTAAGAAAGCAAATGGCATGTTGGCCTTCATAGCGAGGGAATTTGAGTACAGGGGCAGGGACGTGTTGCTACAGTTGTACAGGGCCTTGGTGAGGCCACACCTGGAGTATTGTGTGCAGTTTTGGTCTACTAAATTGAGGAAGGACATTCTTGCTATTGAGGGAGTGCAGCGAAGATTCACCAGACTGATTCCCGGGATGGTGGGACTGACCTATCAAGAAAGACTGGATCAACTGGGCTCGTATTCACTGGAGTTCAGAAGAATGAGATGGGACCTCATAGAAACGTTCAAAATTCTGACGGGTTTAGACAGGTTAGATGGAGGAAGAATGTTCCCAATGTTGGGGAAGTCCAGAACCAGGGGTCACAGTCTAAGGAAAAGGGGTAAGCCATTTCGGACCGAGATGAGCAGAAACCTCTTCACCCAGAGAGTGGTGAACCTGTGGAATTCTCTACCACAGAAAGTAGTTGAGGCCAATTCACTAAATATATTCAAAATGGAGTTAGATGAAGTCCTTACTACTAGGGGGATCAAGGGGTATGGCGAGAAAGCAGGAAGGGGGTACTGAAGTTTCATGTTCAGCCATGAACTCATTGAATTGCGGTGCAGGCTAGAAGGGCTGAATGGTCTGCTCCTGCACCTATTTTCTATGTTTCTATGTTTCTATAACATGAGCAGTTTCTCAGTCATCCACCATATCTTATAATGATCCACCAATCAGAGTAAAGATGCAAGTCCCGCGTGTCCACAGTAACTGACACCAGCTCAGCCCGTTGGATGGAACCTCGGGCGCCCTGAGCTTGATCTCCGGTGTCTCCAGTCCCCACTGCCCCTTACATCAGTCTCCCCTCACTTTTATACCCTGCACTGATCCACCTCTGCCACCGGACTCTTCTTTGTCTTCTCTGCTGGGTTTGGGCAGGAAGTGAGGAAAAGACAGCTGGAACTTCTCTAATCTGTGATTTACAAGGACACTTTCCCTGGTTCCCAGCACTTACATTTCTTCAGTAATTTTCTCATTATCCCTAAACTACCATGCCTGCTGTTAGTTCTTATAGTTTCACAATTATAGGTATAAACTTCTCACATTATAATCTAATCTATTCTATTACTCACACTGGTTTAAGCTTGGAAGAAGCACTGAGGGGAGCAAGGGCACAGAATGTACTCTGGGTGGGGAACTTCAATGTCCATCACCAAGAGTGACTCGGTAGTACCACTACTGACTGAGCTGGCAGAGTCCTGAAGGACATATCTGGCAGACTGGGCCTGCAGCAGATGGTGAGAGAACCAACAAGAGGAAAAAACCTACTTGACCTGATCCTCACCAATCTACCTGTCGCAGATACGAACAATGACGGACAGGTAAATACCATCAGGTACATCCATCCTGTCCCACATGGAGCTGCCTCTGTCTATGACAGCATTGGTAGCAGTGACCACCGCACACAGTCATTGTGGAGACAAAGTCACACCGAATACACTCTCAAATGTGTTGTGTGGCACCATCACCGTGCTAAACGGGATAGATGCAGAACAGATCTGGCAGCTGAAAACGGGGCACCCTCAGGGTGCTGTGGGCCATCAGCAGCAGCAGCATTGTATTCCACCACAATCTGTAACCTCATGGTCCGGCATATCCCTCACTCTAACATTACCATCAAGTCTGGTTCAATTAGGAGTGCAGAAGAGCATGCCAGGAGCAGCACCAGGCGTACTGAGAAATGAGGTACCAGCCTGGGGAAGCTGCAACATAGGACGACATGTATACTAAGCAGCGAGAGCAGCATGGTATAAACAGGGCTAAGCAATCCCACAATCAATGAATCAGATCAAAGCTCTGCAGTCCTGCCACATCCAGTCGTGAATGAACACAAGAACATACATAACAAGTAGGAGCAGGAGTAGGTCATACGGCCCCTCGAGCCTGCTCCGCCATTCAATAAGATCACGGCTGATTTTCTACCACAACTCCACTTTCCAGCACTATCCCCATATCCCTTTATTCCTTTAATATCCTATGCTGGGTTTAGCTCCACACTCACTGGTTCCCCTCCTTCTCCTCCCCTGAAGGTGCTGACTCTGGCTGGGTTCAGTTCTACACTCACTGGTTCCCTTCCCTCTCCTCCCTTGAAGGTACTGACTCTGGCTGGGTTCAGTTCTACACTCACTGGTTCCCCTCCCCTGAAGGTGCTGACTCTGGCTGGGTTCAGTTCTACACTCACCAGTTTCTCTCTAATATGTGACCCATGTGCCCAAACTCCATGTGTGAACCTCGACAGTGAGTGTCGACTGGCTATTCCACTGTCCTCACCTGAGGCCTCACACGTGCATTTTCCAGTAGGGCCACCGGACCCTCCTCCCAATGGCTCAGTGGATAAAGGCTTGTCGGATCTGTTCCCCACCCCCCCTCACCCCAACTGTAAAATGGATTGTCGAATGGAATATAAAACCCACGGGCGGTGGGACGGGTTAATAAAAAACAAACCTCAGTACAAACACCCAAAGGGTGGGCTATACAGTAAGGGGTTCATTCAAACATTGCAGCGAAATGATGATTCATTGAGAGACTGGAAGGACATCCTCAGAGACAATGATACAGGACACCTGCCATCGATCTAATCAACACAGGCAATAGCACCAGACGCCGGCCATGCACACCTTCAATGGTCCCTGGTCCCTGTCAAGAAGGAAGAGGGACATTCATACATTCCTCAACTGTGGAGCCAGACCTGTTCCCAAGTAAGGTTTGCATTGTACTACACAGCAGAAGCGCTGATCGTGCCCCTGTCTGGGCCAGGGAGTGGAATACACTGATGATCAAGAGGTTATTAACCATCGGAAGAGTCGACAGGGGAACAGCAGGAAATATGTTTGATGCTGTGATTATGAAGCCCCATAAAAAGAGGACCACTTCGGAGCGAGGACAGTGCAGTGAAGGAGCATGCAGGGTGGTCAAATGGTCCCGGCCTACAATCCACACCACAACCACCAGCTGTGTGGGTGATTATAAGTTTCAGTCAAACCGTCGGGGAATTTGTCCCAGTCGTTTTATAATCGCAGTCGAATCGCGGAAGGGTGTTAAACTGTGATATTTCCTGTTAGGTTTCAGGTAACCTTGTGTAGGGGGTTTGTATTATGGGTTCGGTGTTATTCCAGTCGGAATCTCAGGGAGGTTGTGTACTGGGGAATAACGCAAGTTCAATAAACATACAAGTTTAAGGTTGAGCCAAAACCCTGTGCCGAGTGTATTTTGTTCTTATAAATCCTGAAGTCAAGAACTGTTGGTGAGGGTTTACCGAATCTCTCACAGGCACCACCCAGTGTGACTCAGTCATAGTTCCACCATTCAATTAGATCGTGACTGATCAGTATCTTAACTCCGTCTACCTGCCTTGGTTGCATCACTCTTAATATCCTTGCACAAGAAGAATCTACCAAGCACAGTTTTGGAATTTTCAATTGGGCCCCAGCCTGAGTTTTATGGGGAACAGAGTTCCAGATTTCCACAACCTTTAAGAACATAAGAAACAGGAGCAGGAGCAGGCCATATGGCCCCTCGAGCCTGCTGCACCATTCAATAAGATCCAGGATGATCTTGTACTTCAGCTCCACTTTCCCGCACTATCCCCATATCCCTCGATTCCTTTAGTGTCCAGCAGCTTTCGATCTCTGCTCTGAATATACTCACACTCACAGGTTCCCTCCCCTGAAGGGAAGGCGTCGGAAGGCGTGCGGTGCCATGCCTGTAGTGAGGTGGGGCACGTTCGCAAGAACTGCCCCGCCTCCAAAGCCGCCAAACCACCGAAGGCGGCAAAGGCTGGTGCCGCCGCCACTCCTCCCCCGAGTAGCGTCCACGTGCCGGGAGCCGTAGGTGCGCGGGAATCGTCGGAGGCCATTGTTTTCACGGCCTCCGGCGGGGGGGAGGAAGTGCGTCTGACCGGAAGGAAGGCGCGGAAGAAGACGAGACATCTAGAGGCGGGTCCCCTCGGTGCGCCAGACAATCTGTTTACCGCGCTCGGCCCAACCCCGTCACCGGCGAGCGCGGGTGCCCTGAGCCCGTGCCCGAGCCCTTGACCAGTAGCACAGAGAGGCTCGCGCGCGGGCAGGAAAAAAGGAGGGGGTGGAGCGGGAGGCCTTGGCAGACATTGAGGTCTCCCTGCCTCCGCACTCACCCAGGAAAAAAAGGAGGCGCCGCTACCATGAGGCGGAGGGGGAACAACATCCCTCCGTGGAGGAGTCGGTGCCCGCCGCGTATCACGCGTCCCCCACCAGCGCCCCCAAACTGCGCCGTAGACGGGAGGAATCTGTCCCCGGGGAGGGAGGGGCAGTCGAGGCTGCCCAGCCTCTGCCTCCCGGGGATGGCGTGGAAGATCTGCCTGTGGTGGCGGGCGTGGGGACAGCGGAGGAATGCATTGCCGCCGGGCCGAGCGTCCCGGGGACTGATGTGGGCGGGGCCGAAAAGGCCGAACCTGAGCCCGCCCAGCTATTAACCAACTTTCCCCGAGAGTCGCTCGACCTGGCAGAAACCGAAATTATGAATAATTTTAAAGATTCTGTACACGCTGGGCCGGGGGGTGGCGGCGTGGAGGGGGAAGAACAACAACCCTCGCCCCCTACTTTGGAGCTGGGATACTTGGTGGAACTGGAACATTACTTTGGCCAGGTCTCTCCGTGTTCCCCGGTTCCTGGGGCGGAGGAGGAACCCCTTCCGCTGTCGCTTCCCGACCCAGCACCAATTTTAAAAGAGCCCAGTGGGGACTCCTCTGCCGATGATCCTGGGGGTGGGATTGGGGCAGAGCCAGTGCCATATGGAGCGGCCGGGCCGTTTGCCATACCTCGTGCGGTCGACGGGCCGGCTGCTGACTGCAACCTCCCGGAGGAGGACGGGGACTCGGTGGAGGACGCGGGTGAAGATCTCGAGTCCATCGCCAGTGAGGCGGTGGATCTCCTCGTGCCCGCCGCTGATTCCCCCGTCATTCCCGTAGAGGAACTCCGGGAACATTTTGGTCGAGAGCCAGGGTCGCTGCAACCGAACCCATCTAGCCCGGGAAAGATGGTCTGAGCCGGTGTTGCTCATCGCTTCCGTCCGCGCCGCCACTAAATCCATGGCCGCGGGCGGGCCCTTATCAAAGGCGCAAGGCCTTGAGCTGCACCGGCTCAAAAAGTTCCTCGCTGGGCTGCTGAGGGAGTGGAGGTCAACAAACGACTCCACTTCCCCCCCCCCTCCCACAATAGGTTAGGTAGAGGTTGCACTATGCTTTTGTCATGAAGATAACCATAGCCAGCCTCAACATCAACGGCGGCAGAGAGGCACGCCGTAGATTTAACAATTTTTCGCTCCTGCGGGAGGGGAAATATGTGGCGTGCTTCCTGCAAGAAACCCACACCGTTCCAGGAGACGAAACCATGTGGCTCCTGGAATGGCAAGGAAAGGTCAGCATGAGCCACCTCACCGCCACTTCTAGTGCGGTGGCCATCTTGCTGGCACCGCATTTTCAGCCGGAGATCTTGGGGGTCGAGGAGCCCGTGCCAGGCCGCTTGCTGCACGTAACGGTTCGCCTGGGGGACGTGCCGCTCCATCTCGTGAAAGTGTACGCCCCTCATCCCGGCCCGCAGCAAACGCGCTTCTTTGAAGAGGTGTCCGCTCTTCTTGGCTCCGTCGAGGTCGGCGACTGCATTGTCCTCGGGGGGGATTTTAACTGCACCCTCCTGGCGAGGGACCGCTCCGGTGCCCCGCAGAGCATGACGGCGATGGAGAAGTTGAGGGACCTGGTCGGGTCCTTCGACTTGATGGACGTCTGGCGAAATCTCCGTCCCGACTCCAGCGCCTTAACTTGGGTGAGGCCTGGAGTAGGATGGTCCAGAGTCGACCGCCTTTACGTGTCTCGGGCGTACGTTTCCTGCGTCCCGGCGGCCTCCATGCGGCCGGTGCCGTGTTCGGACCACCACCTGGTGTGGGCGGAGCTCGCTTCGCTCCGCACGAGGACGGGGTCCGCGTACTGGCACTTTAACAACCGGCTGCTGGAGGACGAGCGGTTCCAGGACTCGTTCCGTCGATTCTGGGCCGACTGGAGAAGGAAGCAGGGGAGCTTCCCCTCCTTGAGGCTATGGTGGGACGTGGGCAAGGCTCACGTCCGCGTCTTCTGTCAAGAGTACGCGAGGGGGTCGACCAAGAGGCGGGCGGCCAAGTTCGGACGCCTAGAAAATGAGGTGCTCGACCTGGAGTCCCGTCTCGGTGAAGTCATCGGGGACCCAGCCCTGCGTACGGTGTACGAAGTGAAGAAGGCCGCACTGAAGGACCTGCAGCTAGTCGGGTCGCGACGCGCGTTAGTGAGGTCGCGGATCCGGTTCCTGCAGGATCTGGATCGCGGCTCCCCCTTCTTCTACTCGCTGGAAAAAAGACAGAGTGTCCGTAAGCAGCTCTTGACGCTGCTGGCCAACGACGGCTCTCTCGTCTCAGATCCGGAGGGCGTCACCAACACGGCCCGTGAATATTACGGGGCTCTGTTCTCTCCAGAGCGATCCAGCGAGGCAGCGCGTAGAGTTTTGTGGGAGGACCTGCCGAAGGTCAGCCCGGAGAGCGCCGAAAATCTGGAAGCTCCGCTAAGCCTGGCAGAGCTGACCGGCGCCCTCGACCGGCTCTCGAGGGGAACAGCCCCGGGGTTGGACGGGCTGACCATGGAGTTCCACAGGGCGTTCTGGGACGTCCTGGGGGGCGACTACTCGAGGGTCCTGTGGGAAAGTCTGGTGACCGGGGAGATGCCCCTCTCTTGGCGCAGGGCAGTCATCGTCCTGCTGCCTAAGAAGGGCGATCTCCGCCTCCTTAAGAACTGGCGCCCGGTCTCCCTCCTCAGCACGGACTACAAAATCTTCGCCAGGGCGATGTCTGCTTGCCTTGGTGCAGTGCTGGACCACATGATCCACCCCGACCAGTCCTACACGGTCCCGGGCCGGACTATCCACGATAACATCCATCTGGTCCGCGACCTCATCCATTATTCCCAGGAGGCTGGTCTGTCGGTCGCCTTCCGATCCCTCGACCAAGAGAAGGCGCTCGACAGGGTGGATCACGACTATCTGCTCGGAACTCTGCGCGCTTTTGGGTTCGGGACGCATTTCGTCGCCCGGATCCGACTTTTGTACACCGCCGTGGAGTGTCTGATTAACGTTAACAGGTCCTTGATGGCGCCCCTTCGCTTTGGGAGAGGGGTGTGTCAGGAATGCCCCATATCCGGCCAGTTATACACTGTTTGCGTGGAGCCTTTCCTGCGCATCTTGCGGACGAGGTTGACGGGACTGGCTCTGCAAGGGCCGGGCGTGGAGGTCGTCCTCTCGGCTTATGCCGATGACGTACTCCTCGCGGTGGAGGATCCCGCTGACCTGCGGAGGATGCGTGAGTGCCAGGAGATTTACTCGGCCGCATCCTCCGCCAGAATCAACTGGGAGAAATGTTCTGGACTCCTGGTGGGTCACTGGCAGGTGGACTCCCTGCCGGAGGAGCTCAGGCCTTTTCCCTTGACCCATCTCCTCTATCTGGGAGTCTACCTTAGCCCCGACGAGGAAGCCTGGCCGGCGAACTGGCAAGAGCTGGAGGCCAAGGTCGCCGCTCTCCTAGGGCGCTGGACAGGACTGCTCCGAGTGCTGTCCTACAGGGGTCGAGCGCTAGTCATAAACCAGCTGGTGGCCGCCATGTTGTGGTACCGGCTGGTCACTTTGACACCTCCCCCTGCGTTTGTCGCCAAGGTACAGCAGAAGCTGGTGGACTTCTTCTGGAACAACAGGAAGCACTGGGTCTCTGCTGCGGTCTTGAGACTCCCGCTTGGGGAGGGCGGTCAGTCGTTGGTGTGCGTCAGCACCCAGCTTGCGACTTTCTATCTTCAGACACTGCAGAGATACCTTTATGTCGAGCCCCCTCCAAGGTGGCGTGCTCTGGCGATGTATTTCTTCCGCCAGCAGCGCGACCTCAATTACGACATGCAGCTCCTGTTTGTGAGTGTGGGGGGCGTCAGGACCGCTATCCGGGAGCTGCCTCTCTTTTACAAGGAGCTCATCAGGGTCTGGAACAAAGTCTCCACCAAGCGCAGCTCTCCACCAGCTGGAGTGGCGGCCGTCCTGCAGGAGCCGCTGCTCGGGAATCCTTACCTCCACAACCGAAGTTTTTTGTGGCGGTCGGACGTTAGGGCTGTGGCTGGTGAGGTGAGCAGGGTCAGGGACCTGCTCGATGGCGGAGGAGCGGGCTGCATGGAGCCAGACACGCTGGCGCGGCACCTAAATTCTGCCAACGTCCGCCACGTGGCCGATTCCATCGAGTCGCTATAAAGAGCTCTGGGCCCCGACTCCGTTAGGTGCATCGAGGAGGCTCAAGCACGTGGTTGATCCCGTCCGAACTGACCCCCGTCCGGACAGAATTCCTCATTGGCGCCAAACCCCGGAACCTCCCTCGGGAGCCAGCGCATCACAACTTGAGCCGCCTCGTGGAAATCCCCTCTGTGCCTTTCAGTTCCGCGCAGAGGGTTTTTCTGTACAGGCTGCTCCTGCGCACCCTCAATTTTGCTATCCTCGCCTGCTGTCCGGACACGCCATAGCGTACCATCTTGCCTTCCGGAGGAGGTGGGGGTCCCCGATGGAGGGCACTCTACGCGGGAGTCCTCCCAGTATTTATTGGGGACTTGGCCTGGAGGGTTGGTGCACAGATCACTGCTGTGCAATAAATTTTTAAGCCGGTTCATGGACTCGCAGGCTGCCTGCAATTTCTGCGGTCTGGAAGAGTCCGTGTTCCATGTTTTTATCGAAAGCACAAGGTTGCAGCCCGTGTTTTATTATTTAAAGGGGCTGCTCCTGAAATTCTGTCTGCACTTCAGTCCCACACTCCTGATCTTTGGGCACCCTGTGCGGAGGGGAGCGGGTAGGTCCGAGGGCCTCCTCGTAGGACTGTTCCTGGGCACGGCCAAAGGTGCCATCAGCCGGTCCAGGCAGTGGGCGGTCGAGGGGGTAGTTCAACCTGACTGTCTGCCTCTCTTCCGTGCGTACATCCGCCCCAGGGTATCCTTGGAGATGGAGCACGTGGTGTCCACCGGTACGCTCGCGGCCTTCCGCGAGAGGTGGGCACCGGAGGGACTGGAGTGCATCGTCACGCCCGGCAACCAAATTTTAATTTGATTTTATGTTTTAAAGTTTAATTTCTTTTAATTGCCGATGTTTTTAGAGTCCCCCTCCCCTCCACTTGGAGAACATATCTGATTTTAGTGCACAAAAGAAAATACAATAAAAAACAAAAAAAAGAGCCTTGTAAATGTTTGGTGCGGCCCCCAGATCGGGGGGCCACGATTTAATGTTTTTGTTTCCTCCCAAAAGAGTTCTGTGGACCAATGGTGGAGCTTTGGAGGCGTGGCCTATTCAGTTGGAGCTGTGCTGTGGTGAAGGAAGGAGCTTGCTGCTTTGCTCCTGCCTGTAAGGCCTAGAGTGAACCCTGAGACCAGCCCAGGAAGAGCAGGAGGGGGCTGGCTTACTACAATTCAACGTCCAGAGGGAGAGGAGGAGAGCAGAAAATGTATCACTTATTACTACTACAGAGAGTTGGAGAGAGGGGGAAAAGAACATCCTGAGAAATCACCAGCCAGTGTGGAAGGACTAAGAGCCATTTCTACAATCTTCGACAAGTGGGTTTGTTTTGGTGCCTTCCCTGAAATACTTTGTTGTATCGGTGGGGGGAGGAGAGAAGACCATCTCGAGGGCCGGAACATCGCGGGGTGTGTGTGTGTGTGGGGGTCTTGCTTACAGGTAGGCCCCACACACCACTGAAGCACCCCTCCCCCATTGCCTAGCCTGGGATAGCTGAAGCTACCTGGCTGAAGTATTACTAATCACCCTATTTAACATCGTTGGGAGTGTGTGCCTTGGTGGCTCCAGCTGCCCCAGTTGAAGACATCTTCTCCCCCAACCCGAAGACCTTCTACAAGGACTGTATCTTGTTTTTTTTCCATCATCTGGGGAGTGCACCCCAGAAAAACGCGCACCCATCGCTGTGAGGGGAGACCTGCCCTCGCAGCTTCCCTCTTTCCCACCCCCCTTTCCCACTCTCTGTCACTCCATCTGTCTCTCCCCTCTATCTCTGAGAGCCCCTTTCCTCCTTAAATTAAAGTTAATTAAGACTACTGAGCAGAGGGAGCAAGGCCCCTCCCCATTCGTTAACTAAGGGAGAGGTGTGCCCCATTAAGAGATCCCTCTGCTCAAAACACCAACGAGGCCAATTAAAGACGATTAAGGCCTCTGACTTTGGGTGGGTGTAGCCCTTAAAGTGACCCCGTGAAGGTGACCCCATCCACGCCGGTGGCAGGGCCAGCTAAAACGTACGCGCAGGCGGCATCCACATTCACGGCGCCTCCTGCGCTTCCTGCTGCCCTGCCACCATTTAGACTTATAACAAAAAAACACGGGGTCAAGAGCAACACTCACCCCACAATAAGCATCGAGGAGTGCATGCGGGCGATGGCTGGGGTATTCGGCCCCTCGGCCATTGTCGCGGGCTCTAGGATGTCTGGGAAGGCTGTATTCTTCCTGGGGTCGGAACAGGCGGTGTCCCTGGCCCTCGAAAAGTGGCTCACTATGGGCGGGACGTTCCTGCCGGTGAACCCTCTCGAGGCCACCACGCAGAGGGTCATCATTTCAAACGTTCCGCCCTTTGTTCCCGCTGGACTCCTCCTCCCTCACCTACAACAATTGGGGGAGGTAGGGTCAGGGATCAACCCCATACCGCTCGGCCTCAGGGAGAACAGCCTGCGCCATGTGTTCTCCTTCCGCCGCCAGCTTTTCATCCGGCTGGCGCGGGAGGAGATGACAGAGGGCAATTTTATTGTGGTGCACGAGGGTACTGCCTACCACATCTTCTGGACGTCGGACGGCGTGCGGTGCCATGCCTGTAGGGAGGTGGGGCATGTTCGTAAGAACAGCCCCGCCTCCAAGTCCGCCAAACCACCGAAGGCGGCCAAGGCTGGCTTTGCCACCACCCCTCCCTGTTGTTGCGTCTGCGTGCCGGGAGCCGTAGGTGCGTGGGCATCGTCGGGGGCCTTTGTTTTCACGGCATCCGGCGGGGGGAGGGAGAGCGTCCGATCGGAAGGAAGGCGCGGAAGGCGGCGAAACATCTCGAGGCGGGTCCCCTCAGTGCGCCAGACAATTTGTTTACCGCGCTCAGCCCAACCCCGTCACCGGCGAGCGCGGGGTGCCCTGAGCCCGTGCCCGAGCTCTTGAACAATACCGCAGAGGGGCTCGGGCGCGGGCAACATTTTAAAAAGGGGGGAGTGGAGCGGGAGGCCTCGGCAGACATGGAGGTCTCCCTGCCTCCGCGCCCCCTCAGGAACAAAAGGAGGCGCCGCTCCAATGAGGCGGAGGGGGAACAACATCCCTCTGCGGAGGAGTTGGTGCTCGCCGCGTGTCCCGCGTCCCCCACCGGCGCCCCCAAAACTGCGCCGTAGGCTGGAGGAATTTGTCCCCGGGGAGGGTGAGGCAGTCGAGGCTGCCCAGCCTCTGCCTCACAGGGATGGCGTGGAAGATCTGCCTGTCGTGGGGGGCGTGGGGCCAGCGGAGGAATGCGTAGCCGCCGGTTCGAGCGTCCCGGGGACTGAGGCGGGCGGGGCCGAAAAGTCCGAACCTGAGCCCACCCAGCCTTTATCCAACTGCCCCCGGGATTTGCTCGACTCGGCAGAAACTGAAAATGTTAATAATTTTACAGAACATCCACACGCTGGCAGGGGGGTGGCGGCGGGGAGTGTGAAGACCACCAACCCTCGTCCACTACTTTGGAGCAGCGGTACTTGGAGGACCTGGAGAATTACTTTGGCCAGGTCTCTCCGTGTTCCCCGGTTCCTGGGGCGGAAGAGGAACCGCTTCCGCTGTCGCTTCCTGACCCAGCACCAATTTTAAAAGAGCCCAGTGGGGACTCCTCTGCCGACGATCCTGGGGGTGGTATCGGGGCAGAGCCAGGGCCGGTTGGAGCGGCCGGGTCATTTGCCGTACCTTGTGCGGTCGACGGGCCGGCTGCTGGCAGTGACCTCCCGGAGGGGGATGTGGATTCGGTGGGGGACGAGGGAGAAGATCTTGAGTCCATCGCCAGTGAGGTGGTTGATCTCCTCGTGCCTGCCGCTGAGTCCCCCCTCATTCCTGTAAAGGAACTCCGGGACATTTTGGCCCAGAGCCAGGGTCACAGCAACCGAGCCCATCTGGCCAGGGAAAAATGATCCGAGCCGGGGCTGCTCGTCGCGTCCGTCCGCGCCAACTGCTAAAACCATGGCTGCGGGCGGGCCGTTATCAAAGGCGCAAGGCTTTGAGCTGCGCCGGCACAAAAAGTTCCTCGCTGGGCTGCTGAAGGAGTGGAGGTCAACAAATGACTCCACTCCCCCCTCCCCCACAATAGGTTAGGTAGAGGTTGCACTATGCTTTTGTCATGAAGATAACCATAGCCAGCCTCAAAATCAACGGCAGCAGAGAGGCACACCCTACATTTAACAATTTTTCGCTACTGCGGCAGGGGAAATATTCGGTGTGCTTCCTGCAAGAAACCCACACCGTTCCGGGAGACGAAGCCACGTGGCTCCTGGAAAGGCAAGGAGAGGTCCGCATGAGCCACCTCACCGCCACTTCTTGTGCGGTGGCCATCATGCTGGCCCCGCGTTTTCAGCCGGAGATTTTGGGGGTCCAGGAGCCCGTGCCAGGCCGCTTGCTGCACATCACGGTTCGTTTGGGGGACGTGCCGCTCCATCTCGTGAACGTGTACGCCCCTCAGCCCGGCCCGCAGCAAACGTGCTTCTTCGAAGAGGTATCCGCTCTTCTTGGCTCCGTCGACGTCGGTGACTGCATTGTCCTCGGGGGGGTATTTTAACTGCACCCTCGAGGCGAGGGACCACTCCGGTGCCCCGCAGTGCATGACGGCGATGGAGAAGTTGAGGGACCTGGTCGGGTCCTTCGACTTGGTGGACGTCTGGCCAAATCTCCATCCCGACTCCAGCACCTTTACATGGGTGAGGCCTGGGGAGGGATGGTCCAGAATCGACCACCTTTACGTGTCTCGGGCGTATGTTTCGTGTGTCCCGGCGGCCTCCATGCGGCCAGTGCCGTGTTCGGACCAACACCTGGTGTGGGCGGAGCTCGCCTCGCTCCGCGCGAGGACGGGGTCCACGTACTGGCATTTTAACAACCGGCTGCTGGAGGACGAGCGGTTCCAGGACTCGTTCCGTCGTTTCTGGGCTGACTGGAGATGGAAGCAGGGGGGCTTCCCCTCCTTGAGGCTATGGTGGGATGTGGGCAAGGCTCACGTCCGCGTCTTCTGTCAAGAGTACGCGAGAGGGTCGACCAAGAGGCGGGCGACCAGGGTCGGGCGCCTAGAAAAAGAGGTGCTCGACCTGGAGTCCCGTCTCGGTCATGTCGTTGGGGACCCGGCCCTGCGGACGGTGTACGAAGCGAAGAAGGCCGCGCTGAAGGACCTGCAGTTCGGCGGGTCCCGAGGCGCGTTCGTGAGGTCACGGATCCGGTTCCTGCGGGATCTGGACCGTGGCTCCCCCTTCTTCTACTCGCTGGAAAAAAGACAGAGTGTCCGTAAGCAGCTGTTGACGCTGCTGGCCGACGGCGGCTCTCTCTCGGATCCGGAGGGCGTCAACAACAGGGCCCGTGAATATTACGGGGCTCTGTTCTCTCCGGCGCCGTCCAGCGAGGAAGCACGTAGCGTTTTGTGGGAGGACCTGCCGAAGGTCAGCCCGGAGGGCAACGAAAATCTGGAAGCTCCGCTAAGCCTGGCGGAGCTGACCGGCGCCCTCGATCGGGTCTCGAGGGGAAAATCCCCGGGGCTGGATGGGATGACCGTGGAGTTCCACAGGGCGTCCCGGGGGGCGACTACTCGCGGGTCCTGGGGAAATGTCTGGCGACCGGGGAGATGCCCCTCTCTTGGCACAGGGCAGTCATCGTCCTGCTGCCTAAGAAGGGCGATCTCCGCCTTCTTAAGAACTGGCGCCCGGTCTCCCTCCTCAGCACGGACTACAAAATCATCGCCAGGGCGATGTCTGCTCGCCTTGGTGCCGTGCTGGACCACATGATCCACCCCGACCAGTCCTACACGGTCCCGGGCCGTACAATCCACGACAACATCCATCTGGTCCGGGACCTCATCCATCATTCCCAGGAGGCTGGTCTTTCGGTCGCCTTCCGATCCCTCGACCAAGAGAAGGCGTTCGACAGGGTGGATCACGACTATCTGTTCGGAACTCTGCGCGCTTTTGGGTTCGGGACGCATTTCGTCGTGCGGATCCGACTTTTGTACGCCGCTGCGGAGTGTCTGATTAACGTTAACAGGTCCTTGATGGCGCCCCTTCGTTTTGGGAGAGGGGTGCGCCAGGGATGCCCCATGTCCGGCCAGTTATATGCCGTCTGCGTGGAGCCTTTCCTGCGCCTCCTGCGGACGTGGTTGACGGGACTGGCTCTGCAAGGGCCGGGCGTGGAGGTCGTCCTCTCGGCTTACGCCGATGACGTGCTCCTCGCAGTTGAGGATCCCGCTGACCTGCGGAGGGTGCGTGAGTGCCTGGAGATTTACTCGGCCGCATCCTCCGCCAGAATCAACTGGGAGAAATGTTCCGGACTCCTGGTGGGTCACTGGCGGGTGGACTCCCTGCCCGAGGAGCTCAGGCCTTTTGCCTGGAGCACGACCCATCTCCTCTATCTGGGAGTCTACCTTAGCCCCGAAGAGGAAGCCTGGAAGTCGAACTGGCAGGAGCTGGAGGCTAAGGTCGCCGCTCGCCTAGGGCGCTGGACACGACTGCTCCGAGTGCTGTCCTACAGGGGTCGAGCTCTAGTCATAAACCAGCTGGTGGCCGCCATGTTGTGGTACCGGCTGGTCACTTTGACCCCTCCCCCTGCGTTTGTCGCCAAGATACAGAAGAAGCTGGTGGACTTCTTCTGGAACAACAGGATGCACTGGGTCTCTGCCGCGGTCTTGAGTCTCCCGCTTGGGGAGGGCGGTCAGTCGTTGGTGTGCGTCAGCGCCCAGCTCGCGACTTTCCGACTTCAGACACTGCAGAGATACCATTACGTTGAGCCCCCTCCTCGGTGGTGTGCTCTGGCGATGTATTTCTTCCGCCAGCAGCATGGCCTCCACTACGACACGCAGCTTCTGTTTGTGAGTGTGGGGGGCGCCAGGACCGCCCTCCGGGAGCTGCCTGTCTTTTCCAAGGAACTCATCAAGGTCTGGAATAAAGTCTCCACCAAGCGCAGCTCTCCACCGGCTGAATTGGCGGCTGTCCTGCAGGAGCCGCTGCTCGGGAATCCGTACCTCCACGACCGAGGTTTGTTGTGGCGGTCGGACGAGAGGGCTGTGGCTGGTGAGGTGACCAGCGTCAGTGACCTGCTCGATGGCGGAGGAGCGGGCTGGATGGTGCCAGACCCGCTGGCGTGGCGCCTAAATTCTGTCAACGTCCGCCACGCGGCCGATGCCATCGAGTCGCTAAAAACAGCTCTGGGCCCCGCCTCCGTTAGGTGCATCGAGAAGGCTCAATCACGTGGGGAGATCCCGTCCGAACTGACCCCCGTCCGGACGGGATTCCTCATCGGCGCCAAACCCCGGAATCTCCATCGGGGGCCGGCGCCTCACAACTTGAGCCGCCTCGAGGAAATCCCCTCCGTGCCTTTCAGTTCCGCGCGGAGGGGTTTCCTGTACGGGCTGCTCCTGCACGCTCTCAACTTTGCCAACCTCGCCGGCCGTCCGGACACGCCATGGCATACCATCTTGCCGTCCGGAGGAGGCGAGGATCACCGATGGAGGGCGCTCTACGCAGGGGTCCTCCCACTATTTGGCCTAGAGGGTGGTGCACGGAGCAGTGCCGTGCAATAAATTTTTAAGCCGGTTCACGGACTCCCAGGCCGCCTGCAATTTCTGTGGTCTGGAGGAGTCCGTGTTCCATGTTTTTATTGAGTGCACTAGGTTGCAATCCCTGTTCCATTATCTGAAGGGGCTGCTCCTGAAATTCTGGCTGCACTTCAGTCCCACTCTCCTGATCTTTGGGCACCCTGTGCGAAGGGGAGCGGGTAGGTCCGAGGGCCTCCTCGTAGGACTGCTCCTGGGCACGGCCAAGGGTGCCATCAGCCAGTCCAGGCAGCGGGCGGTCGAGGGGGTCGTTCAACCTGACTGCCTGTCTCTCTTCCGCTCTTACATCCGGTCCAGCGTGTCCTTGGAGATGGAGGACGCGGTGTCCGCCGGTACGCTCACGGCCTTCCGCGAGAGGTGGGCAACGGAGGGACTGGAGTGCATCATCACGCCCGGCAACCAAATTTTAATTTGATTTTACGTTTTAAAGTTTAATTCGTTTTAACTGCTGGTGCTTTTATTGTCCCCCTCCCCTTTTATAGATGGCACCGAAAAAAAAAAGTGATTTAGTGCCCAAAAAAAAACTAAAAAAAGAAAAAAAAGAGGGCCTTATAAATGTCTGGTGTGTCATCCAGGTCGGGTGGCATGGTTTAATGTTTTTTGTTTTGCAGATAAACTCCAAAAAGAGTTTCATGCACAAGGACCAATCGTGGAGCTTTGGAGGCGTGTCCTGCTCAGTTGGCTGAGTGAGCAGTGAGGAGAGCAGCTCCTGTTGTAGCTCCTGGCTGGGCCTATGAATCAGCCCAGGAAGAGAAGGAAGGAAGGGGCGTCACCACCAACATTCACCCAGAGGGAGAGGAGGAAAGCAGAAAACTTGAACAACTTTACCATTTCTACAAAGAGTTGGAGAGAGGGGGAAAGACCAAAAACAACATCCAGTGTGGAAGGAGAGAGAGACCAACAACAACATCCAGTGTGGAAGGAGGGAGACTCTACCATTCTACAGGTGGGTGTTGGTGCATTTCCCCGAAAGACATTGTTGTATCGGTGGGGGGAGGAAAGAAGATTTTTCGAGGGCCGGAACATCGCGGGGTGTGTGTGTGTGTGTGGAAGTGTGTGTGGGTGCCTTGCTTACAACTAGGCCCCACACACCATTGAAGCACCCCTCCCGCATTGCCTAGTATGGGATAGCTGGAGCTACCTGGCTGAAGAATATTTAATCATCCTATTGAACATCGTTGGGAGTGTGTGCCTGTGTGGCTCCAGCTGCACCAGGTGAAGACATCTTCTCTCCTCAGCCGAAGACCAGCCCAAAGACTATTTTTGTTTGCCATCTGCGGTTTGCACCCACCCACAGCTGCGAGGGGAGACCTGCCCTCGCAGTTCCCCCCTTCCCACACCCCCTCTCTATTTCTCTGTTACTCTCTGTCTCTCCCCTCTCTCTCTGAGAGCCCTTTCCTCCTAATTTTAAAAACAAAACAATTAAGACACTGAACAGAGGGAACAAGGCCCCTCCCCAATCGTTAACTAGGGGAGAGGTGTGCCTGTTTCAGAGCTCCTTCTGCTCAAAACACAAACGAGGACAATAAAGACCATTAAGGCATGTGACTTTAGGGTGGGTGTAGCCCTTAAAGGGACCCCGTGATGGCGACTCCATCCACGCCGGTGGCGGGGTCAGCAAAGACATATGCGCAGGCGGCGTCGACATCCACGGCACCTCGTGCGCCTCCTGCTGCCCTGCCACCTTTCAGATTGATTACGAGAAAACACGGGGTCAAGAGCTACACTCACCCCACAATGAGCATTGAGGAGTGCGTGCGGGCGATGGCTGGGGTAGTCGGCCCCTCGGCCATTGTCGCAGCCTCCAAGATGTCTGGGAAGGCCGTGTTCTTCCTGGGGTCGGAGCGGGCGGTGTCCCTGGCCCTTGAAAGGGGGCTCACGGTGGGCGGGACGTTCCTGCCAGTGGACCCTCTCGAGGCCACCGCACAGAGGGTCATCATATCTAACGTCCCGCCCTTTGTTCCGCTGAGCTCCTCCTCCCCCACCTACATCAACTGGGGGAGGTAAGGTCGGGGATCAACCCCATACTGCTCGGCCTCAGGGAGAACAGCCTGCGCCACGTGTTCTCGTTCCGCCGCCAGCTCTTTGTCCGGCTGGCGCGGGAGGAGACGACGGAGGGCTATTTTAATGTGGTGAACGAGGGGACTGCCTACCGCGTCTTCTGGACGTCGGACGGCGTGCAGTGCCATGCCTGCAGAGAGGTGGGGCACATTCGCAAGAACTGCCCCACCTCCAGGGCCGCCAAACCACCGAAGGCGGCCAAGGCTGGTGCCATCGCCAACCCGCCCCCTAGTTGCGTCCGCGCGCCGGGAGCCGTAGGTGCGCGGGCATCGTCGGGGGCCTTTGTTTTCACGGCCTCCGGCGGGGGGGGGAGGGAGAGCGTCCGACTGGAAAGAAGGCGCGGAAGAAGACGAGACATCTAGAGGCGGGTCACCTCAGTGCGCCAGAAAGTTTGACCACCGCGCACAGCCCAACCCAGTCACCGGCGAGCGCGGGGTGCCCTGAGCCCGTGCCCGATCCCTCGATCAGTACCGCAGAGGGGTTCGGGCGCGGGCAAGATAAGAAAAAGAGGGGCGTAGAGCGGGAAGCCTCGGCAGACACGGGTGTCTCCCTGTCTCAGTGCCCCCCCAGGAAAAAAAGGAGGCGCCGCTCCAATGAGGCGGGGGGGGGAACAACTTCCCTCCGCGTAGGAGTCGGTGCCTGCTGCGTGTCCCGCGCCCCCCACCGGCGCCCCCGAACTGCGCCGTAGGCATGAGGAATCTGTGCCCGGGGAGGGTGAGGCAGTCGAGTCTGCCCAGCCGCTGCCTCCCGGGGATGGCGTGAATGATCTGCCTGTCGTGGGGGGCGTGGGGCCAGCGGAAGAATGCGTAGCCGCCGGGTCGAGGGTCCCGGGGACTGAGGCGGGCCGGGCCGAAAAGGCCGAACCTGAGGCCGCCCTGCCAATACACAACTTCCCCTGGGATTTGCTCGACTCGGCAGAAACTGACACTGCAGACAACTGTAATATACATCCACACGCTGGGCCGGGGGGTGGCGGCGGGGAGGGGGAAGAACAACAACCCTCGCCCCCTACTTTGGAGCTGGGATACTTGGTGGACCTGGAACATTTCTTTGACCAGGTCTCTCCGTCTTCCCCGGTTCCTGGGGCGGAGGAGGAACCCCTTCCGCTGTCGCTTCCCGACCCAGCACCAATTTTAAAAGAGCCCAGTGGGGACTCCTCTGCTGATGATCCTGGGGGTGGGATCGGGGCAGAGCCAGTGCCAGATGGAGCGGCCGGGCCGTTTGCCGTACCTCGTGTGGTCGACGGGCCGGCTGCTAGCGGCGACCTCCCGGAGGGGGACGGGGACTCGGTGGGGGACGCGGGTGAAGATCTCGAGCGCATCGCCAGTGAGGCGGTGGATCTGCTCACGTCCGCCGCTGAGACCTTCCTCATTCCTGCAAAGGAACTCTGGGACTTTTTGGTCCAGTGCCGGGGTCGCTGCGACCAAGCCCGTCTGGCCCTGGAAAGATGATCTGAGCCGGTGTTGCTCGTCGCTTCCATCCACGCCGCCGCTAATACCATGGCCGCGGGCGGGCCCTTATCAAAGGCGCAAGGCCTTGAGCTGCGTAGGCTCAAAAAGTTCCTCGCTGGGCTGCTGAAGGAGTGGAGGTCAACAAATACTCCACTCCCCCCTCCCCCACAATAGGTTAGGTAGAGGTTGCACTATGCTCTAGTCATGAAGATAACCATAGCCAGCCTCAACATCAACGGCGGCAGAGAGGCACGCCGTAGATTTAACAATTTTTCGCTCCTGCGGGAGGGGAAATATGCGGCGTGCTTCCTGCAAGAAACCCACACCGTTCCGGGAGATGAAGCCACGTGGCGCCTGGAATGGCAAGGAGAGGTCCGCATGAGCCTCTTCACCGCCACTTCCAGTGGGGTGGCCATCTTGCTGGCCCCGCATTTTCAGCCGGAGATCTTGGGGGTCGAGGAGCCTGTGCCAGGCCGCTTGCTTCACGTAACGGTTCGCCTGGGGGAAGTGCCGCTCCATCTCGTGAACGTGTATGCCCCTCAGCCCGGCCCGCAGCAAACGCGCTTCTTCGAAGAGGTGTCCGCTCTTCTTGGCTCCGTCGACGTCGGCGACTGCATTGTCCTCGGGGGGGATTTTAACTGCACCCTCGAGGCGAGGGACCGCTCCGGTGCCCCGCAGAGCATGACGGCGATGGAGAAGTTGAGGGACCTGTTTGGGTCCTTCGACTTGGTGGACGTCTGGTGAAATCTCCGTCCCGACTCCAGCGCCTTTACTTGGGTGAGGCCTGGAGTAGGATGGTCCAGAGTCGACCGCCTTTACGTGTCTCGGGCGTACGTTTCCTGCGTCCCGGCGGACTCCATGCGACCGTTGCCGTGTTCGGACCACCACCTGGTGTGAGCGGAGCTCGCTTCGCTCCACACGAGGACGGGTTCCACGTACTGGCATTTTAACAACCAGCTGCTGGAAGATGTACGGTTCCAGGACTCGTTCCGTCATTTCTGGGCCGACTGGAGAAGGAAGCAGGGGGGCTTCCCCTCCTTGAGGCTATGGTGGGATGTTGGCAAGGCTCACGTCCACGTCTTCTGTCAAGAGTACGCGAGGGGGTCGACCAAGAGGCGGGCGGCAAGGGTCGGGCTCCTAGAAAAAGAGGTGCTCGACCTGGAATCCCATCTCGGTGAAGTCATCGGGGACCCGGCCCTGCGGACGGTGTACGAAGCGAATAAGGCCACGCTGAAAGACCTACAGCTCGCCGGATCGCGAGGCGCGTTCGTGAGGTCGCGGATCCGGTTCCTGGGGGATCTGGACCGCGGCTCCCCCTTCTTCTACTCGCTGGAAAAAAGACAGAGTGTCCATAAGCAGCTCTTGACGCTGCTGGCCGACGACGGTTCTCTAGTCTCGGATACGGAGGGCGTCAACAACAGGGCCCGTGAATATTACGGGGCCCTGTTCTCTCCGGAGTCGTCCAGCGAGGAAGCGCGTAGAGTTTTGTGGGAGGACCTGTCGAAGGTCAGCCCGGAGGGCGCCGATAATCTGGAAGCTCCGCTTAGCCTTGCGGAGCTGACCGGCGGCCTCGACCGGCTCTCGAGGGGAAAAGCCCCAGGGCTGGACGGGCTGACCATGGAGTTCCACAGGGCGTTCTGGGAAGTCCTGGGGGGCGACTATGCGTGGGTCCTGTGGTAAAGTCTGGTGACCGGGGAGATGCCGCTCTGTTGGCGCAGGGCAGTCATTGTCCTGCTGCATAAGAAGGGCGATCTCCGCCTCCTTAAGAACTGGCGCCCGGTCTCCCTCCTCAGCACGGACTACAAAATCTTAGCCAGGGCGATGTCTGCTCGCCTTGGTGCCGTGCTGGACCACATGATCCACCCCGACCAGTCCTACACGGTCCCGGACCGGACATTCCACGATAACATCCATCTGGTCCGGGACCTCATCCATTATTCCCAGGAGGCTGCTCTTTCGGTCGCCTTCCTATCCCTCGACCAAGAGAAGGCGTTCGACAGGGTGGATCATGACTATCTGTTCGGAACTCTGCGCGCTTTCGGGTTTGGGACGCATTTCGTATCCCGGATCCGACGTTTGTACGCCACCGCGGATTGTCAGATTAAGGTTAACGGGTCCTTGACGGCGCCCATTCGCTTTGGGAGAGGGCTGCGCCAGGGATGCCCCATGTCCGGCCAGTTATATGCTGGTTGCGTGGAGCCCTTCCTGCGCCTCCTGCGGACGAGGTTGACGCGACTGGCTCTGCAAGGGCCGGGCGTGGAGGTCGTCCTCTCGGCTTACGCCTATGACGTGCTCCTCGCGGTAGAGGATCCCACTGACCTGCGGAGGATGCGTGAGTGCCATGAGATTTACTCGGCCGCATCCTCCGCCAGAATCAACTGGGAGAAATGCTCCGGACTCCTGGTGGGTCAGTGGCGGGTGGACTCCCTGCCGGTGGAGCTCAGGCCTTTTGCCTGGAGCACGACCCATCTCCTCAATCTCGGAGTCTAGCTTAGCCCCGACGAGGAAGCCTGGCCGGCGAACTGGCAGGAGCTGGAGGCAAAGGTCGCCGCTCGCCTTGGGCGCTGGACAGGACTGCTTCGAGTGCTCTCCTACAGGGGTCGAGCGCTAGTCATAAACCAGCTGGTGGCCGCCATGTTGTGGTACCGGCTGGTCACTTTGACCCTTCCCCCTGCGTTTTTAACCAAGATACAGAAGAAGCTGGTGGACTTCTTCTGGTACAACAGGAAGCACTGGATCTCTGCCGCGGTCTTGAGTCTCCCGCTTGGGGAGGGCGGTCAGTCGTTGGTGTGCGTCATCACCCAGCTCGTGACTTTCCGTCTTCAGACCCTGCAGAGATACCTTTACGTCGAGCCCCCTCCTAGGTGGCGTGCTCTGGCGATGCACTTCTTCCGCCAGCAGCACGGCCTCAACTACGACACGCAGCTCCTGTTTGTGAGCTTGGGGGGCGTCAGGACCGCGTTTCAGGAGCTGCCTGTCTTTTACAAGGAACTCACCAGGGTCTGGAACAAAGTCTCCACCAAGCGCAGCTCTCCACCGACTGGAGTGGCGGCCGTCCTGCAGGAGCCGCTGCTCGGGAATCCGTACCTCCATGACCGAGGTTTTAGGTGGCGGTCGGACGAGAAGGCTGTGGCTGGTGAGGTGACCAGGGTCAGGGACCTGCTCGATGGCGGAGGAGCGGGCTGGATGGCGCCAGACACGCTGGCGCGGCGCTTAATTTCCGCCAAAGTCCGCCTCGCAACCGATGCCATCGAGTCGCGAAAAACAGCTCTGGGCCCCGACTCCATTAGGTGCATCGAAGAGGCTCAAGCACGCGGGGAGATCCCGTCGGGACGGAATTCCTCATCGGCGCCAAACCCCGGAACCTCCCTCGGGGGCCGGCGCCTCACAACTTGAGCCAACTCGGAGAAATCCCCTCCGTGCCTTTCAGTTCTGCGCGGAGGGTTTTCCTATACGGGCTGCTCCTGCACACCCTCAACTTTGCCATCCTCGCCTGCCATCCGGACACGCCATGGCATACCATCTTGCCGTCCGGAGGAGGCGGGGGTCCTAGATGGAGGGCACTCTACGCTGGGGTCCTCCCACTATTTGTCGGGGACTTGGCCTGGAGGGTGGTGCACTGAGCAGTGCCGTTGAATAAATTTTTAAGCCGGTTCACGGGCTCCCAGGCCGCCTGCAATTCCTGCGGTCTGGAAGAGTCCGTGTTCCATGTTTTTATTGAGTGCACGAGGTTGCAGCCCCTGTTTTGTTATATAATGGGGCTGCTACTGAAATTTTGGCTGCACTTCAGTCCCACACTCCTGATCTTCGGGCACCCTGTGCGGAGGGGAGCGGGTAGGTCCGAGGGCCTCCTCGAAGGACTGCTCCTGGGCACGGCCAAGGGGGCCATCAGCCGGTCCAGGCAGCGGGCGGTCGAGCGGGTCGTTCAGCCAGACTGCCTGCCTCTCTTCCGCGTATACATCCGGTCCAGGGTATCCTTGGAGATGGAGCACGCGGTGTCCACCGGTACGCTCGCGGCCTTCCGCAAGAGGTGGGCACCGGAGGGACTGGAGTGCATCATCACGCCCGGCAACCAAATTTTAATTTGCTTTTATGTTTTTAAGTTAATTTGTTTTAATTGCCGGTGCTTTTAGTGTCCCCCTCCCTTTTTATAGGGGGCACTTGGAGAAAAAATATGTTTTTGTGCCAAAAAAAAACCTTGTAAATGTTGGTGTTTCCCCCAGATCGGGGGGCACGGTTTAATGTTTTTTGTTTGCTCCTAAAAGAGTTTCATGCACAAGGACCCCCAGGTCCCTCTGCATCGCAGCATGTTATAATTTCTCCCCATTCAAATAATATTCCCTTTTACTGTTTTTTTTCCCTCAAGGTGGATGACCTCACACTTTCCGACATTGTATTACATTTGCCAAATCTTAGCCTATTCTCTAACCTATCTAAATCTCTTTGCAGCCTCTCTGTGTCTCTGCACAACCCGCTTTTCCACTAAACTTTGTGTCATCTGCAAATTTTGTTACACTACACTCTGTCCCCTCTTCCAGGTCATCTATATATATTGTAAACAGTTGTAGTCCCAGCACCGATCCCTGTGGCACACCACTAACCACCGATTTCCAACCCAAAAAGGACCCATTTATCGCGACTCTCTGCTTTCTGTGAGCCAGCCAATTCTCTATCCATGCTAATACATTTCCTCTGACTCCGCGTACCTTTATCTTCTGCAGTAACCTTTTGTGTGGCACCTAATCGAATGCCTTTTGAAAATCTAAATATAGCACATCCATCGGTACACCTGTATCCACCATGCTCGTTATATCCTCAAAGAATTCCAGTAAATTAGTTAAACATGATTTCCCCTTCATGAATCCATGCTGCGTCTGCTTGATTGCACTATTCCAATCTAGATGTTCCGCTCTTTCTTCCTTAATGATAGTTTCAAGCATTTTCCCCACTACAGATGTTAAACTAACCGGCCTATAGTTACCTGCCTTTTATCTGCCCTCTTTTTTAAACAGAGGCGTTACATTAGCTGCTTTCCAATCCGCTGGTACCTCCCCAGAGTCCAGAGAGTTTTGGTGGATTATAACAAATGCATCTGCTATAACTTCCGCCATCTCTTTTAATACCCTGGGATGCATTTCATCAGGACCGGGGGACTTCTCTACCTTGAGTCCCATTAGCCTGTCCAGCACGACCCCCCAAGTGATAGTGATTGTCTCAA